>NC_060288.1:27823203-28436252 GCF_021613505.1 Equus quagga | reverse complement strand
CTCTGCTATTCCATCTCTTTGGGAGTTTCAGTCCTATTTGTCTAGCAATGCAAGTCTGAAACCTAAGAATCATTCTTGACACCATCTCTCTCATCTCTGCAGCCAATATATTCCAAATCCTGCCGTTGCCGTCTTCTAAATATATTACAAATCTCTTTAGTTCTCTCAACTCCAATATCAACATCTTTGTCCAAACCAACCTCATCCATCCTTGGCCAAGTTCAGGACTGTGCACAAGGGCTTCTCTACTGCCACTTTTATCCTTCTTCAATCTATTTGCTACATTGCAAGGCAGTAATAAGTTAAAAAGAAAAGCAATTTTGGTGATGTTTAAAACGGCTCAGCTCCCCATTGCTTTCAGGAGAAAGACAAATCTTAACGTTCTGTTTAAGACTCTGTATAGTCTACTGTTTACCTCTCTCTCCACCTGCAACTTTGACTACTCCATCCTTTACACTCCAGACGCCTTCGTCTGTCTTACCACTGTGGCTTTCCATGTAGTATTACCTTTGTTTATAGCACTTTCTCTCCTCGCCCAACCATTTCATCTGGTTAAATCCAACACTTCTTTCAGAACTTAGCTTGATTATCCCTTTCCAAGGAAGGGCCTTTTCTGATCTATCTGACTAGATCGTTGTCCTCACTAGATTGGAGAGTAATTTGAGTTTCACCCCTGCATCCGCAGGGTATAGATGTGCCTGACACACAGAAGAGACACACTAAACGTATGCTGCATGAATGATTATGCTCTCATAAAAACTATGCACCTCTCCATCATTGCATTTGTCTTAATTCTAGTTTCGCAGTTATTCATATGATTCTTTAATCAATGCCTGTCTTTCTCCATTAGACAATTAGCTCCATGTGAGTAGGAACAGCATTATTTTTTGCTCCATGTGGTGCACCAGCACTAAACACAGTAACTTGGTCAGCGTAAAGATTTTACAAATAATATTAAATGGATAAATGGTGTGTGAAAGATCCTTCTAAAATTATTTACTTTTTTATCTTCAGCCAAGTTAGGTTGGAAGACTTTTACAAGGTTTTCTAACAATGTGAAGAAATCTATCAGATCTTCTTTTGCCCCAGTTGTTCAGGGATATCTATATCTCAAATCTCTCAAATTAAAGAGTGTCCCGAGGGCTTAAAAGAGACCAAAATACTGATTTTATCATTTGATGAAAGAAGAAAGGTAATATTCAAAGACTCCTAAAATTCTCTAGATGATTGAGAATTGAGAAACATGTGTTAGAAAAATGGATATAAAGTGCTAATGGATTTGTGATAGGGATTTCCAAGCAAGCATCAATGATTTTAATAAAGTGTTTCTCTCAAATGATGCATGTACTGTTAAAGAAAGAGAGAGAGGGAGAGAGAGACAGAGAAAGACAGAAAAGGAAAAGAAAGAAGAAAAAGGTCCTTACTGGAATATATTTGTGTAGAATTCAACGAAATTATACCTTGAATAAGTAAAATTTCATCCTTAACGACCTACTGTATTGCCAGAGGGGACACAGACACCGAGAAGTAACTAACTGACTCAACAGATGTTAAGAGAAAGTTGGCAGAAGCTTTAGTAAAGAAACGGCACAGCCACACAAGAAGCTCAGGAGATGCAGAGGCAGAGAAAGTAATTATTTTGCCAAAAATGTCTAGTGACTGATTTTAACCAATCTCCATGCCATCCTCAATCAACTGAGGGTAAAAATGCTAAACTGAAGATAAACAAACCTTTAATTTTCTACATTCAGTTTAAAGCAGTGCAAGTTAAGAATTTCTCCCAATTCCTTAAACAAGAAAAATAAATTGTTTTGCTTGTACAGGTGGAATCCATTTTCTCTCCCTCCAGCTGTGCTGGAAACAATATATTTACTAATAGACTCAGTGTTGTGTTCCTTAAAACCATGTCTGTCTGTGATAATATAGACAATGAGTTTTGTCCGCCTCCTTTCTTCAAAATATTGTACTTCCAGCGCTGAGAGTTTAATGAGAAATTCTAGTGTCCTCACTAGACTTTCCTTCTTTTGCAATAATAGCGTTTTTATTTTACACAAACTCAAAGACATAATATTCTCTCAATAATGTATTACTTGTTCATTTACTTATTCATTTTTCAAATAAATAAGCCACTATCTTGTATCAAGAGCTATTCACTACCAGTGAAACTGAAAATAAGGGGATCAAAAAAATGATGTTAAAAGTGTGATAAATTGAACTTTAGAAAAGGAGTGGATTTAGAATGTGAGCGATAAGTAGGACTTGAAGGTTTGTAAATTGGTCACCTGCCTGAGTGGCCAATGTATTGAAGTATAGAGAGTACAAATGAATAATAATGAGACTGGACATGAAGTAACCTCTGAGGTAGTCTGGGATGGGTTGCTCAGTAGGCAATAGGTTGCAAATAGCTGGAAATCATGGATACCGATTTATAAGGCTGGGAGAGGTATTGAGGAAACCTATGTAGGACAGTACTTAAAGACAATGAGATCAAGCAGTGTTATAGGAAAATCGAGTAAGATGAGACAAAATAATTCACTGGATCTAGAAATTTGAGGTAATAACTTTTGCAAATAATTACTGACCTAGTGATACAGTATCTTTGAGCCATAAAGAATGGAAGCCATGAGAAGATCTAAGACAGAAAATTAGGGCTACAACAAATCAGTAATTCAGCCAAGTTGACCAAAGTCATTGACAGTCTTAATAGGCTAATACATGCAAAGAGGAAAAAAAATCAGATATACAAATAAAAGATGGAGACCTGGAATGCAGCATGAGTAAAATGACTTAAAATAAGACAGAAGGAAGAGAAGGAACCATTTCATGTTCTAATGTGACAAAACTGCAGTACGTTTTATAGTTTGTGCGTGTTTTGGGAATGAATGGGGAGAAAATGGTGGTATTAGCCAACGCAGTTTCCACTGAGGAAAAATGAGAATCTAAAGTTCAGTTTGGCAGTTCTGTTTCTTTGGGCACATATTCTTAACAAACTACCCACATTACAGCCCATTATATAGTTTGAGAGTACAGCATACTCATGCTCACAGGCTCTGGAGCCTGGCTTGCCTCAACTCCTCATTAGCTGTGTGACTGTGGGGAGGATATTTAACCTCTCTGAATCCTGTTTCCTTATGTGAAAAGCAGGGATAATTGCAGTACAGGCTTCATAAGGTTTTGGGGGAGATAAATTGACATAGTCCAAATTAAGTGCTTAGTATAGGGTAAACAATAAAAAAAAGTTGTAAATTCTACATTAAGCCAACAGGTAAGTTTTTTTGGCGTTTTTGTTTGCTTGATCACTACTATTTTCTCAAGAACCTTTTTTGAGTGTCTGAGGTGACACCTAGATGTCTGAATTTTTTGAAAATTCTTTAAGTAACTGATGCACACGCAGAGTTGTCAATTACTGTGCCAATAAGTTATCCTTGTTGGATATGTGGCTGGTTGGTTTGTCAAGAGCAAATCATCCACCTGGCCTCATGCCTTAAGAAACAAAGGGACAGTAGCCCGTATTTATTTGTCAATTATAGTGTACCAGGCGCATAGTAGATGCTTTCCAAGCTGTATCTCATTTAATTCTCAGAACAAAGGTATCAGACTTTTTGTTATCTCTATTCTGTACACAAAGAAAGTGAGGCTGTGAGAAATGAAATAATTCCACAAGTTCAAATTTTACCTTCGAATCTTGCATCAGGATACTAACCTGAGTGAGGCTAACTAATGTCATAAGTAAGTGGCTGGGCTCAAATTTCAAGGCTCCACAGCTTCCATCGCAATATTCTACCTCTTTGACAATTCTCTTAGTTTCATTTGAATGGATAAGAGGGTAATGGGAAAATATATATGAGCATAAAAAGGCAATTCTCTTGAAAGATTTGCGAAAAGTAGACAAGGTCACTTAACCAGGTGTCAATCTGTCTAAAGGACTCTGACACACTAATCTATACAGGTGCTTTGCCTCCATTATGTGTCTTCTGTGAAATTATGACATTTATCATGGAGAAACAATGCTCTCTGGCATCTGCAGTCAGTGGTTTCCTTACGTTATTTAATTTGGACCTGTCACATCACAAGCAAGTTATCCAAACAACTCTTTGTGTGGGAGTTATTATATTGTCTCCGACACACTAGGATTTAAAGAGATTGGCAGAACAATTCAGAGAGTAACATTCCAAAATGTAGGCTTTTTTTTCTTAAAGTACCCTGAAAAATTATCATGAAATTCTATGCACGTAGCCAACTTGCTTTGAACTCCTTAAACAAGTGCTATCCTCAGTGTTCCCTAAATTTAAATCTTTCAGCTCAGCTATCTCCTTCATCTATGTCCTAAATGTAACCGAATACGACTTTTATAGACAGTTTACACTCAGGGTCCTAATTGTTCCTGATATCCTAACAAATGTAGTTGTTTTAACTTGGTAAGTGTAAGTAATATTGAGAGGCAAAGTGTTAAACTAGCATAATGCATTTCAGAAAACATGGAAATGATGCTTTAGGGTGCCAGATTAGCAATTTAATAACGTATCAGCCTAAACATTCAATGAGCTCTGGCTTTTAAAGTAGTTAGCTTTAGAAAATCCATTATTATTTTTATGTAGCAAATATTTATTTACTGTTCACTATAGGCAAGGCTACATATTTTAGCACTTATCTAAATACTGCTTTGCCTTTGTGTTTATCTGGTTGGTTTATGGTTTTAGTCCCCACTAATTTTTACTTTTCTTTAGAAAGGAATGATGAAATGGTAAGTTGAAGTTTCAGAATATTCAGATGGTGGGGCTGGCCCGGTGGCATAGTGGTTAAGTTCACGTGCTCTGCTTTGGTGGCCAGGAGTTTGTGAGTTCAGATCCCTTGCATGGACTTACACACTGCTTGTCAAGCCATGCTGTGGTGACATCCCACACACAAAATAGAGGAAGATTGGCACAGATGTTAGCTCAGGGACAATCTTCCTCACCCAAAAAAAAAGAAAAAAAGAAAAAGAAATATTCACATGGATGCAGAATATTGTCATGTATATATAATCCAGAATTAATCAGGCATTTCAATAATTGCTAAGGAAATTAAGGAATAGATGAACAGATTTTTTTTTTTAATGAAGATTAGCCCTGAACTAATATCTGCTGCCAATCCTCTTCTTTTTTGTTGAGGATGACCGGCCCTGAGCTAACATCTGTGCCCATCTTCCTCTACTTTTTATACATGGAATGCCTACCACAACATGGCTTGCTGAGTGGTGCCATGTCCACACCTGGCATCTGAACCAGCGAATCCCAAGCTGCCGAAGTGGAACATGCGAACTTCACCGTTGTGCCACTGGGCTGGCCCCAGATGAACAGATCTTATATTCTTGCAATGTCCAAGAAAAGTGAACTTAAATATCAAGATTTCTCTGGGAATTCATTTTTCACTTAGCACAAGGAACTAAGTACACACTGCGTCAAATACTTTGGACCAATGTTTCCCACAACTTAAATATGTTCTTCTCAAAATATGTGTAAAAGATAATAGTACATGGCATCCAAACTCCAGCATTAAAGAAGTGAATTAAACACTGTGAAAGTTCCTCCCTTTTACATTATCTTCCATTTTATAAATTACCTTAATCAACAAATATTTACTGAGGACCTGCTAATTGTCAGACATGAACATGGGTGCTGAGGACACACCCTGAAGAAAAACAAGGCTTTTGACACTAATACTTTGGGAGAGGGCAAAAACAAGCAAGAGAAGAATTAATAAATATTCCATAAGGAATATGAAAAAGGAGAGAAATAGTCACAGACTAAGAGTATTCCATGGGCAACAGTAATTGGTATAAATATGATAATGTTTTGTTTTCAGAGTTAACTTTAAATAATAACACAATATAATGTTTTTATATTCTTATGGTAGCAATTCATAGCTTTATTTAACTATTTTAATTTAGTAATAAAATATATATTACTTTAAAATAAAATATTGAATAAGCAATTCATCACTTCCTTATAAGTGGTGAATGGATGTAGCAAAAATGATGTAATTTCATGTTCTCTAGTGTTAAAAAGCAAAAATTAAATATTCTTCATAAGTATAATTTAAAAAAGAAGAAATGTTGGGAAAACTAAACTAAGAGCATCAGAACATAAAGGGAAGAAAAAAATAATCAAAAGAAAGAACGAACTCTGTCACACATACCCAGAATTTGTCTTGACCATTAGATATTTGGATAGCTTTCTTATGAAGAGTATGAGTTCATTTGGAGAAAGAGACTTCTCTCACTAATGAAGCTAGTAATCTGTGCTCACATCCCCAGACTCCCTTACAGCTAGGATACAGGCTTTGCCAATCAGATGCACTCATGATGTAAAATATGGAGCCAGACACAAAAAACTACAGGGACAATAGGAATCACCTCTGGCAAGAGTGAAGATTGTTTCCACATCCAGTGGGATCCAGTGCACAGGACAGGAGGTGTGGATGACCGAATGAAGTTTCTCTGATGGTCTCATAGTAATAGATCTCTGGAATGAATTTGGGTGCTGTTTCAAGCTCTGTAGCATCAAACCTCAATAAGATTAGTTCTTCAATATAATTTTAATAAATTATTTTCTGTCTAAATCAACCACAGTAGTTTGTGTTGCTTGCAACAAAAACTTGGACTAACACCAACATAGATACAGGGAAGGAGTGGGTATACATTTATTACCCCATTGCCTACTTGAGTCTTTGGCACAAAGTAAGTGTTCAATAAATATTAATTGAATGAATAAAATATGAAAAGTAAATAATAAAGTTTTCCTATGTTCTAAACAAGAGAAGATATTCTGACATTGATCCTTTTGCTTCTCATTTTATTTTCTCAATTCTCTTCAGCTTAGACTCAAAGATTAACTTTTTTACAGCACTAGTAACATGATCTTCTCAGAAAAACTTCAAGAGCAATAAGGATTGACAATATAATTTTGACATGAATTTCAGCTACTTAAAAATATAAACGAGGCAAAAATTTTCATGGCCATTGAAAACACATTAAACAATAATTTGGGATAAAGATGGGAACAGTTGTAAGATCAGAAAACTAAACTATAGTTTAATATGAAAATTATAGTTTAGTAAAAACAATACTTAAACTAGCAGCACTGGGAGCGTAAAGAACATTCCCATTTTTCAATGTAGAAAGATTAATTTTATCACGCAGTGAGATTTTGCAGGGTACTGTGATGCAAGAAAAGGAATTTGAGGGTCATATTAAGAAAAGTGGAGACAGGTAAAATGTTTGAACTTTATGCAAGAAGAGAAACTGAAAAATTAAATGGATACTCTTGATACCTAATGTAAGTCCATATAGAGACCATTAGTTTTGGAGAGACACAAATAGTTCATTCACAACACACATGCTAATATCATTAAAAGTTTACCTAAAGCTTCCAAATCACAGAGGAATTATTAAAAGTCTCCTCATGATGCTGTAATCCTTTCAAGGGCCTAAGTGTTGTTATCTTCCTTGGTCTTGATCTTTAAAGCCATTTCCAAAACATATCTTTATCTTCCTCCTTCAAAAACCCAACTACATTGAAACAAGAACCATCAGCTTTTACCAGTGACAACTTATTCGTGCGGTTTCACCAGATCTCCTGGTTACTACCCCTCGTTCACTCATGGCTTTGACAAGTGACTCACTCTGTCCACCACTGTTATTTTCATAATCATTAATGAATTTAATATATCCAGGTTCTCACTTCATTGACATTTTTATTCCTAACAGAAACACTTTGCTCAACCACATTTCTGCCACCACTATCTTAATCCATGACTTTGCTCCTCATATTCTCTCTCGCACGCTCCCTGTCTACCTCTTTTTCTCTTTATCTCTGTGTTTGTCTATCTCTCTCTTTTTCTCTCTTCCCTCTCTCTCCTTCTCATGTCATCGTCTATACTTGGCAAAACTACACCCAGGTTAGTTTTCACTTCTCAACTACTTTGTGCCTGTACCATTGTATTGTTGAAAAAAATACCACAACTATGGTGGGGACCATGGGCATTGGGTCAGTTCTTCATGAAACTTACTTATGCCTTTAGGACTTGTTCAAGCCGGATATATATACCAACTTCCATTTGATAATGACGTGTTTCTGTGAAGGCCCTGCTTTATGCTTTGGTGTATCAGACCACAGCCTGTTCATGATGGGCAGCTCACATCTCATGGTAACTTGGTGGCCCGTGGCTAATCATTCAGTCCCTACCAAGGCCCTGTAGCAGGCCAAGAGCTGTTTCTCAAAAGGAGAGTAGCACATCCACAGAGCGTGGCAGGGTTCTGCTCAAAAATCCTAAGCGTCTGAGCTGTGCTTCATCTCTAGGGGCCTGCCAAAAGCTCCAAACAGCATCCCTATGTGCCACTGAGACTTTAAGCTCCATTGGATCTTCTGGATCATGTGGCCCAATGGGCAGAGCAGCTCGCACAGTAACCTGGACTTGCTGCAGAGCCTGTTCCTGTTCTGGGCCCCACTCAAAACTTTCAGCTTTGCATCACAATCCTAAGGGTCTGCACTGTAATTAATCTGTAGGGCCCTGCAAAGGATGCAAACAGCACATCTACCATTGACACTTCAGGGCCGTTGGTTCTGCTGTATCATATGACTCACATGGCAGAGAATCTTGCTCAGCAGCCTTGACTTGTCACAGAACCTCCTGTTATTCTGGGCCTAAATCAAAGTTAGCAGCTTTAGGGGTCACTGGGCAAATGGACCCGCGTAGCACACAAAAATGAAGAGTATGTTGCCTCCAAAATCCCAACGTGCTGTGCCTCTTTTCTGATGGAAGGAGCGGGCAGATGCAGTAACTTATGCTTCATCTTAGAAGGTCTATTTCAACATGACCCCACACCACTGGATCCTTGCAAATTTCACTAACTTGGTGGGTCTCTGAACTTTTTGAGTTTTGTTTCTCATCTCTGACATGTCTACAGTAGTTGCTGCTTCCTGTTGACTAGGTCCAATCAGCAAAACATCATCAATGTAATCAACCACCTCGGCATCTTATGGAAGGAAAGGTCAATTAGGGTCCCCGTGGGCTGAATTATGACAAAGAGCTGGAGAATTGATATGCCCCTAAGTTAGATTAATGAAGGTGTATTACTGACCTTGCTAGCTGAAAACAAACTGCTTCTGGTGGTCTTCAGTTAAAATATAGAGAGAGCAACAGGATTTGCCAAATTAATATCTACATACTTGGGACCAGAGGATATGTTAATTTGCTAAGGCATCAAAATCACATCTGGATCTGCAGCTGCAATTGAAGACACCACCTGACTAAATTTGCAGTAGTCCACTGTCATTCTCCAACATCTATCTCTTTTCTGCACAGGCCAACTACACAAGTTAACTGGGAAGATGTTGAGAATCACCATCCCTGATCCTTCGGTTCCTTGGTGGCACTGATCTCTTCAGTCCCTCCAGAAATGTGACATTGCTTTTGACTGACTATTTTTTGTAGGTACGAGAAGCGTATCAATTTCCAGTTGGCCTTTCCTACCATAGTAAGTCCTTAAACCACAGGACATGGAAAGAGTGTGGGGATTCTGCCAGTTGCTTATAGGTCTACTCCAATTGTGCATCTTCGAACCGGGGAAATAATCACAGGATGAGTTTGGAAACCAACTGGGCCCAATATGAGACTGACCAGAGTTAAATTCCTTGATCAAACTGATCCACATAAGCCCCTACTTTGACTGGTGGACAATAATGTTTTGTGTCTCCAGGAATTAGTATGCCAGTGCTCACACATATGTAAAATAATTAAATTTGTCATTTTAATTTAAACTGGTTTATTTTTATTGACCTTAAAAATACTCCCATTACAAAAATTCAAAACCCACTATCTGGTGCCACCAGTATATGCCTCTCAACCTTTAGGAAGAAATAAAACCAATCCTACAAAAATCTTTTGGAGAGCAAAAATAGAGAGCACATTTTCCAACTCTTTTTTAGGAGGGAATATATGCTTGATATTAAAAATTGAACAACAAAGAAAGGGAAAGCTACCTACTAATTACTTTCATAAATATAAAGGCAACAATTCTACCCAAAATATTAGGAAATTAATTTCAGTAATGCATAAAAAGCATAATATATCAGGGTCATTTGGGGTTTTAATACCAATATGCAATGTTGGTTAAATATTTGTAAAGTAATCAGTGTAAGAGTGTGTATTGTGGGGAGTGACCTAAACACATCCATTCCCCAACTGAAGTGCTCATTTAGCCGGCTACTGGGAGGGCTGACGGCTGACAGATCTCAGCTGTCTTCCTCTACGGAAATTGCATTTGGCTGAAGAAAGTCACCTTATCTAAATCCCCTTTTGAAAGCATCCTGGATCCTATGTCACTTTTGCTTCAATTCAGGAAAATTCCATGAGGCTATTACAGCTCCACAGCTTCCCACGGGATGTCTAAAACCTTTGTTTTCACTGTATCACAGCTCAAATTCTCCCACTGCCCAGTCTCTGCTTTCTTTACTTCTCCACGGGCTTTGATCCTAAGAACATTCCCTGACAAATACTCTGTATGCAAATCTTTATCTCAAAATATGTATCCAATGGGATCTGTCCTGTGACATTACATTAACAAATACAAGGGGAAGTATCGTCTGATATTCTCTACAGATTCTTAGAGTGCAGTTGAGACAAATTCAACACACATTCTTTGATATTGTCTCCTAGGAAACAAGAAATAGAGGGGTATGTCTAAAGATTAAGTGTATGTACAGAAAACTAAGGGAAAGTCATACAGGAGGAGATTTTTTTAAAACTTTACCTCTGATATCGAGATATAGTTGCCCACTGATAAAAATTGCATTCCCCACTGTACTAAAACAGAAGTTGGGAAACTTTTTCTACAGATGGCCAAACAGTAAACATTTAGTCTTTGCAGGTCATAGAGTCTTTGTCATGACTTCTTAATTTGGCCATTGTAGTATAAAACAGAGACGATACATAAATGGATGAGCATATCTCTATTCTCATAAAACTTTGTTTACAAAAACAGACAGTCAGCCGTATTTGGCTTGTGGGTCACAGTTTGTCAACCCTTATTTCAAAGGGCTAGTGAATGTAATAAAACAAGAAAAAGAATTAAAAGACTAAAGAAAGAAAGAAAGGATTGTAAATTTATAATTGTATACTTATAAGATCCTAAGGAATCTACATACTAAATATTAGAATTAATAAGTGTAATTAATAAAATGTCAAAAGGCAAAAATATAAATTGTGTCTGTATTTCCAGTATTCATAGATTAACTCACATCAGACAGACCCTCCCACTGATAACACATGAATTCTGGAGAGAAAAACAAAATAAAATAATAACAACCACAACAAAATTACACTTAGACATTTAAAAGCAATCAAAAGCCAGCAGAAATTAGATACTTGGGAGAAGGGAAAGACACTGGATGATTTTTCCATTTTTATAGCTTTTTGCCTGAAGGCACATTGCAGTCAGCTCTAGCGGGAGCAGCTATTATTTATATAGAAACCCGCAGTCTTTCTGGATCTGAAAAACAGAAGCCGGGTTTAGGGGCTACCAAAGCAGCTAGAAAGAGATAGGTAAATTCCAGAATGGAGAAAGTCACAAAAGTGGACTTCAAAATTCTGCCCGTATATCTGGCTGACCCCTGAACCACACATGCTCGAGGCAGGCTCCAACCAACATGGCTAAAGATTAAAAAATTGAAAAGAGATTTCAGCTACTGCCCTCCAGAGAGGAGATAGTCTTTGCAGTTTGAATTAAGCAAGACTGCTGGCAAACAAACAAACCTTCAACATTCTTCAGATAAATAAAACAACTAGTGGTTATGAAGAATATTATTCACATGGAGACAATGACCAGGACAGAAACCAAAATTGTAGAAACAGGAAACACAAAAATATGACCTAGGAGCTGGCCCGGTGGCATAGCTGTTAAGTTTCATGTGCTCCACTTTGGCTGTCCAGGGTTTGCAGGTTCAGATCCCAGGCACAGACTTATGCACTGCTCACCAAGCCATATTGTGGCAGTGTCTGACATACAAAATAGAGGAAGATTGGCACGGATGTTCGCTCAGCCACAATCTTCCTCACAAATGAAAAACTAAAAAATATATGTATGACCTATGCATGAGTGAAAAGACAATCCATGTAAACCAACACCAAAATTGCTCAGATGTTGGGCTTCGCTGTTAAGAACTATAGAGCAGCTACTTGAACTATTTTGAACAATGTAAATTTAATATGCTAACAATAAATGAATAAATAGAAAAATCTCAGAAATTCCCTACAATAGAAAATCTGTAATAAAATTTCAGCCTGTGAACTTGAAAATAAGGAAGTAGAAATTATCCAAAATGAAGAAAAGAGAGAAAAAATGTAGGCAAGAAATGAACAAGGCCTCCATAAACTGTAGGATAATATTTAAAGTTCAAACAAATGTGTAATTATAGGCCCAGAAGGAAAGGAATGAGAGATGGGGTAGAAAAATAAATAAAGGTTGAAAATTTCCCAAATTTTCTGAAAGACATAAATTTATAAATTCAAGCTCACCAAAACCTAAGAAAGATAAATAGAAAGAAAAGTACAATTAGCACAGTATAGCTAAAATGTTGGAAAACAATAATAATAAAACATTTTAAAAGCACCCAGAAGAAAATGACATATTACATAGAGAGGAATGATATGATGAATGGCAGCTGAGTTTTCGTTAGAAGGACCGACATCCAGAAGATGGAGGGACTGCATTGTTAAAGTGCAAAAAGGAAAAAAAAGTCAACTCAATTCTCTATTGGAGAAAAACATCATTTTGGAATGAAGTCAAAGTAAAATTTTCAGATAAATGAAAACAAAGTACTTGTGGATAGGGCCACTGCACTACAAAAAGACTGAAGGAAGTTCATCAAACTGAAGGAAAAAGATACTAGAATGATAATTGGAATACTACTCAGTCGTAGAAAAAGGCAAAATTGTCCCATTTGCAACAAGATGGATGGACCTTGAGGATATGATGTTAAGCGAAATAAGCCAGACAGAGAAAGACAAATACTGCATGATTTCACTCATATGTGGAATGCAACAAACACATGGACAAAGAGAATAGATTAGTGGTTACCAGAGGGGAAGGGGGTGAGAGGGTGGGTGAAAGGGACAAAAGGGAACATATGCATGGTGATGGATAAAAATTAGACTACTGGTGGTGAGCACGATGAAGTGTATTCAGAAATGGATAAACAAAAATGTATACCCGAAATTACACAATGTTATAAACCATTATAATCCCAGTAAAATTACTAAAAGAAAAGATAGCTGGGTTTTAGAGCATGTATACTTGTTCTAAAAATACAATTTTTAAAACTCATATAACTGAGACTGTATTGTGGGTTTATAACTTATGTAACTTACATTTATTATGTACATATAGAGAGGATATAAATAGCATATATAATGGAGCCAAAGCAATAAACATCGCAAGGTTCTTACATTTTGCACAGTGTTACCATATAAATCTAATAAACTGAAAAAATAATTTAAGAATGTATATGCTAATTATTACAATGACCAATAGAAAATATAATACAGTGAGGTTTAGCTAATAAGGCCTAAATTAACCCCAAAGTAGTAAAACAGTTATAAGAAATAAGCCAAAAAAGGAGATAAAATCTCCTAAATCATAAAATAATTAACTAAAAAAGAAAAAAAAAGAGGAGAAATAAATAAATTGCAGTTTTTATTTCTAGAAGTTTGATTTAGGGTCTTTTATATAATTGCAATGTCTCTACCTAACTTTTGAAACTTTTAAATACATGGAATACAATTTTGATAACTTTTATTGTCCCTGTCTGCCAGTTCAAACATCTGTGTCCATTCTGGCTTGGTTTCCATTGATTTTTTCATCAATCTACTCATTCTGGGTCATGTTTTCTTGCTTCTTTGCATGCCTGGAAATTTTTTATTGGATACCTAACATTGTGAATTTGTCTTGTTGGGTTCTGAATATTTTGGTATTCCTATTCTTGAGGGTTTTTTCTGGGACACAGTTAAGTCACTTGGACATAGTTTTGTCTTTTGGATATTGCTTTTAAAATTTGTTAGGTAGGAGCTGAGCTGTGTTCAATCTGAGTTAACTAGGAGTCTGCGAGCTCTGTTCGTGTTCCTCCTCTTGGCAATCTGGCCTGGAAACTCTCTCAAGGGCTTACCTCTCTGTTTCTCCTATCTTGGAGATTATTGTTTTCATTTATTCTGTCTTTTGAAATTGATTGTTTTAGTTGGGAGGATAAATCTAGTCCCCATTACTCCATCTTGGTTGTAAGTGGAAGTCTCTCTGATTTATTTTTTGCAAAGTGTGTATAGCCTTCTAACATAACACAAAACTTACTAACTTCTATTAGTACTAGATTTATTATGATTACATTTCCCTTCTCTACACTCTAAGTTCTTTTGTTTACTGATGTATCTACTGACTGGATCAGTGCCTGACAAATAGCAAAAAGTAAACAGGTACTTGTAGTCTATGCACGTCACTAATAATGGCAAACCTTCTGAAATCTTGATCCCCATCATGCCCCTCTCCTACCACCACTTCCTGTTTTCCCAGCTATTTGACCCCCATATTCTTATTCCACTTCTTAACCTCACAGTAACTTCCCAGCCAGTGATGCTGCTTCCTTTTCACGTTCTGTCACCGCCCCCCACGTCTTTACTTTTCCGTTTACTCAGCTCAGATGCACTGTCCTATACTATAATCATTGTCTTTCAACCTCTCTAGACTCTTTTGTTCCAGTTTCTCTCATTGAATTTGGGTAGACAAAACTGCAATTCCAGTCAACTTAAATATCCACTCAATCTATTCCTGCTCTCAAATAGCTCAATTTTGCTAAAGAAAATGGCACAGCTGGTTTGACTGATCTCACACTACACATGTGGCCACAAATCTTAAATGGAGTCAGCACACTGTCAGAATACCCTTCTGTACTTGTCTAGTGCATTCTCTGTCCCCAACTAAGATAAGTGATGCACAACTTTCTTCCGTTCTAAAGACACTACTCCTATCCTGGCCTAATAATTTCTCCTAAAGCCTTTATGTTAAAATTAGGTTAAATCTGAAGAGAAATTTCTATCCCAAAGCACCCATCCTATCTGCCTCCTTACCCGTCTATAGATTTGCTTCACAATACAATGGAAAAAGCATCTGTTCCTATTTAAGACATCCCCACCACTTGTAGATAGCATGCTATCTGTTATTAATTATTGAAGAAACTTCATGTTGAATTATTCTGTCTACTTTGATTTCTGATTATAGGACAAAGTTCCATAGGTATAATAACCCAAATACTAAAGCATAAAAATATTGAAAGATTTTGATGCATATTATAAAAATATTTTTCCCAAATTATAATTATTCCATTTCTACCAACACATGATAATATTCCTTTACCCATTAAAAAAATCTTATTTTTTCAAATTTACTATATACGACAGCATATTGATAAAATCTTTCAGGAGGGAAATTTAGCAACATACATGGAAAGCCTCAAATAGGAAAAACCTATGAATCCACAATTCTACAGATATGTCTTCAGGAAATTCTTTTAAATGTGCAATTTATTTTTCCATAAGGAGTTCCAACCGTCAATGCTCAGTTGAGCATCATGTCTTATAAGAAACTTCTCTGTGCCTGTAGCCAACCTGTGAGCCATTAGAGTCATCTTTTGTGTTGACACATCACCTGGGGCACATCTACAATAGTACTTACTACCTTTTATTATAACTGTTGAGTTGGTTAAAATTTATGAAATACTTATAGCACGCTTGATAATATTCTAAGCCCTTTTTTACTCACTTTATTGTTTATTCATGAAAACAAATGTATGATATGAGAATGACCTCCCACATTTTATCACTGATTCAATGACTACTTAGGACAAATAAACAGCTCAAGTTCATTCAGAGAAGTAAGGGAGCCAGGATTCATATGCGGGCATATTGAGTTGAACAATTTTATCAGTAAGTATAGATTTTTATGGCCCCAATATTAAAATTATATTAAGGTCTCCCAAATACATAGGGATAAAGGAAATTAGAAAAATCTTCAAAAATTAATATCTTCAAAATTTCAATACTCACATAATTGGTTTTGTCTACCGACCTAACTCACTGAAATATCTTTCTAAAAACATTACTTGGGACGATAAATCTCTAGCTACAGTGCTATTTGTACTTAAAATTGGGAGAAGCAAAGCCTTATTGAAGTGAGAGCAGTGATATTGCATGAAAATAACTGACTCCAGATATGAATATTAGATAATAAATGTACTTCAGTCAGATGATCTGGCCAAAAGTGAATATGAGTTATTGCATATAAGCAATTCTTTGCAAATCCTTGTAACGTAACATATGAAACTTGATGATGAAAGACTCAGGTAACCATATTTTTCATTTGTATCTGTCCTGATCAATTAGATCAGGAAAGCTTGCATGGGCCAATTTTTCAATAAAGTTTGCATTTTAAATTCCACAAATAGAACGTGAGACAAAAAAAAAGAATCCTGTGCTTGTAAAAAAATCACAAACACTTTGACAGGAAACAGGATTATCTGAACAACTCAATATTTATGGGGAAATTATCTACTTAGTATAGAGAGATTTAAACTATTAATCAATAAATCATTCAAATACTGAGAACTCTAAGGAAGGTTAAAAAAGTAAATCAAAATGCATATGTATATAAATCTTTATTTTTAAGAAGACTATTGCAGTAGAGAAACTAGCAGATGAAATATTTTATTTGAGGCTCAGATTCTAAGAGTGCCAGGATATAGCTAAATAAGAAATGAGAAGAATTTGTCTTTGTGTAACGTTTACAGATTGTCATTGTAGGGACAGTGTTGAGCCTTGGGCCATGGTTTTGAGAAGAAAAAGATGAGTTTTATTTACTGTGTGTGCCCTAATGTCTAGATTGAACTACTTTTCCAAGCTAAGAATAAACAATAATATTCTTTAGTTACATACTTCTTATCTTGCAATGCCGTCACACATGTTCCTTAAACGATAGGCTTTTCTTTTCACATTCACATGTATAAATCTGGTAAACACTCATTCCTTGGCAGCTGTCTAATAGATTAAACTCTGAGGTCTTAGCAAAAGAAGAAAAAAAAATTTTGAGAAAAAGCTTCATTCTGACTTCTAGCCAATTAATATATCTCTAGAAGAAGATACTTTCTTCCTTGCCTTACCTTGAAACAATTTAGAGTCTGTTTAGACACAAACAATAGCAATGGAATCATTTTTCCCATGCAATCCCAGCTCTAACCATAGTCACCAAGAAAGAGGATCAAGGATGTCTATTACAAAATAGGAACCAACAGTGGATTATTGGCCCAAACTATGTGGGTCCCATGAGTCCAGAGCTCAAACAAGGAGTGTCACTGCAAAGTTTCCAGAAGGCTAAATAAAAAATGTATAGAGTTGAGTACTAACTCATAGGTTCATGTTCTTTGGAGCATTGGGAAAAATTCCTCCCAACCGCCTATCTAGAACCTCAGTGTTTGAGAGAGAGATTAGAAAAGAATGATAACCAAAAAAGAAAGAAAAGAAAACACAAAGAGAGAAAGAAAGGAAGGGAGAAAAAAAGAAAAAAATGCAGGCTTCAAAGAAAGATTAGTCTTTTGGATTTTTTTAATAATTTTTCTTTGGAGGTTGGCCCTGAGCTAACACCTGTTGTCAATCTTCCTCTCTCTCTTTTTTTCTCCCCAAAACCCCAGTCGATAGTGGTATATCCTAGTTGTAAGTCATTCTAGTTCCTCCATGTGGAGTGCTGCCACAGCGTGGCTTGATGAGCCATGCTAAGTCTGTGCCCAGGATCCCAATCAGCGAATCCCAGGTTGCAGAAGCAGAGCACGTGAACTTAACCACTCGGCCACAGGGCTGGCCCCAAAGATCAGGCTTTGAGTCAGAGCACGCATCAGAAATACTAAAATCTACAGGATACAGCAAAAGCAGTACTAGGAGAGAAGTTTACAGTAATGCAGGTCTACAACAAGAAACAAGAAAAATCTCAAATAAGCAATCTAACATTACATTAAAGGAACTAGAAAAAGAATAACAAAGCTCAAAATCAGTAGAAGGAAGGAAATAATAAAAATCAGAGTGGAAATAAATAAAATAGAGACTAAAAAAGACAATATAAAAGACTAATGAAACTAAGAGCTGGTGCTTTGAAAAGATAAACAATATTAACAGACCAACATTACCCTGATACCAAAACCAGACAAGGATAACACAAAAAAAGAAAGTTACAGGCCAATATCACTGATGAACATTGATGCAAAAATCCTCAGCAAAATATTAGCAAATCAAATACTAGACATTAAAAGGATCATACACCAAGATCAAGTGGGATTTATTGCAGGAATGTGAGGGTGGTTTAACATCTGCAATTGGGAGAAGATATTTGCAAACCGTGTATCTGATAAAGGGTTAACATCCAAAATATATAAAGAACTCATACAAGTTAACAACAACAAAACAAACAACCTGATTAAAAAATGGGCAGAGAATCTGACATTTTTCCAAAGAAAATATAGATACAGAGACGGCCAACAGGCACATGAAAAGATGTTCAACATCACTAATTATTAGGGAAATGAAAACCCAAACCACAATGAGTTATTACCTCATTCCCGTCAAAGTGACTATGATTAAAAAGACAAGAAATAACAAGTTTTGAAGAGAATGTTTTGAAAAGGCAACCCTCCTACACTGCTGGTGGGAACGTAAACTGATGCAGCCACCATAAAAAACAGTATGGAAATTACTGAAAAAATTAAAACTAGAACTACCCAATGATCCAACTATTCCACTTCTGGATATTTATCCAAACAACATGAAAACACTAATTTGAAAAGATATATGCACTCCTATGTTCATTGTAGCATCATTCACAATAGCCAAGACTTGGAAACAACCTAAATACCCATCATTCTATGAATGGATAAAGAAGATGGGAGATACACACACACACACACACACACACACACACACACACACACAATGGATTACTACTCAGCCATGAAAAAGATGAAATCTCTATATTTGACAACATGGATGGACCTTGAGAGTATTACACTAAGCAAGGTAAGTCAGATGGAGAAAGCCAAATATCATTATGATTTCACTCATATGTAGAAGGGAAAAAACATCAACAGGGGCCAGCCTGGTTCAGTAATGCTTTCCTTTCCTGTGCAGAAGCTTTTTAATTTAATGTAGTCCCATTTGTTTATCTTTTCTGTTGTTCCCTTGCCTGAGGAGACATAATATTCCAAAACATACTGCTAAGACCGATGTCAAAGACCGAACTGCCTATGTTGTTTTCTTCTAGGAGTTTTATGGTTTCAGGTCTTATAGTTAAGTCTTTAATCCATTTCGAGTTAATTTTTGTGTATGGCGTAAGATAATGGTTTACTTTCATTTTTTGCATGTGGCTGTCCAGTTTTCCCAACATCATTTATTGAAGAGACTTTCCTTTCTCCATTATATGCTCTTGGCTTCCTGATCAAAATTTAGCTGTCTATCCATGTGTAGCTTCATTTCTGGGTTCTTGATTCTGTTTCCTTGACCTGTGTGTCTGTTTTTGTGTCAGTACCATGCTGTTTTGATTACTACAGCTTTGTTGTATATTTTGAAATCAGGGAGTGTGATACCTCCAGCTTTGTTCTTTTTTCTCAGGATTCCTTTGGCTGTTCAGGGTCTTTTGTTGTTCCACATAGATTTTAGGATTCTTCTTCTCTTCCTGTGCATCATACTCATATCTTTGGAATCTACTTATGAAAAAAAAGAAGAA
Source organism: Equus quagga (assembly GCF_021613505.1). Classification (NCBI taxonomy): domain Eukaryota; kingdom Metazoa; phylum Chordata; class Mammalia; order Perissodactyla; family Equidae; genus Equus; species Equus quagga. The sequence goes on along the minus strand of NC_060288.1, from coordinate 28,416,409 downwards.
GAAGAAAAGAAATAGGCAGCTAGACAGCTATTTTCCAATACTGGCCTTTGTTGCTTGGACAAATCAGCTCCACTTAAATGGCCAAGGGATATATTTGGCTAGATGATTGCTTTTTCAAATAAGAAAATGTATGACTTCCACTAAAAACAAATCTAAGTAGGATGCTGAAATTCATCCTCTTGGACTGAATAGATTAAATAGATTTGGAGAAGAGTTTCCATGGAGTGGAAGCAAAAATAAATTCCAAAGAGAAATACAATTAAAGAAACATCAGGAGAGACACACACATGTACAGACTTACACAGGGTGCCACTTCCTTAGGGAATATCAATTCGTATTAAATGTTGGCGTAAAAAATAAAATGAAATGACTCTTAACTGTTTTCTGAATGCAGTCATTCCTACCGTTTTCAATGACTGCTGTAATTTGTCTCAGAAAGCAAAAGAAAATTGAACTTCTCAGAGGTAACCTAAAGTGTTCTAATCAGAGCTGACATTCAAATATAAAGGTCATATAACTATATTATGATACTAAAAATTAAAGATACATTCAAATTTATATGATGCTTTAACTATTTGATTTGTTTTTTCTTAAATATAAAAAATACACTCAATTCTTTGAAAGTAATGATCTCTGTAGGAATCTGGTTGTGTAGTTGCCCAGCATTAGCAAATGTTTTCATCAGGGAAAAAACACTTAGAGGTTAATGAATTAGATTTCTCAGATTTATACGTGGCTGTTATGTGAGTAAATGGTGCCAGTTACAGTCCTTTTTGTCAAAAACCATAGAAAGCAGATTTTAAAAGAGAGAGAGAATATATTGGCTTAAGTAACTGGAAAGTCCAGAGGGTATCATTAATTTCAGGCATGGTGGGATCCAGAAGCTCAAGAAACGTCAGAATCAAATTATCCCCTCTTGACCTTTCACTTCTACTTTCACCTCCATTTGTTTCATTCACAAGGAGGCTCTCCCTTCAGGGTGGTCCCCAGCAACTCCCATCTTATAGTCATCTGCATGTTTTAACAAAAATACTAGATAAACTCTGATGGGTTCGTGTACTCTTTCTTGTACCAATCACTAGTTTGCAGCGAGTGAAGTACTGACTGGACAAGCCTGGGTGACATGACCATGAGTCAGGGGCAGAATCAGCATGGCCTGAGGGTGAGGGAGAAAAATCAGGGTGTTGTGATCAGATGCAGGTGGACGAAGATGCTGCACAGGTAAAGAACAAATGACCACTTCACAGACTAGTCCTGCAAAACATCTTTATCTTTAGAGTCACAAGTCATATTTCATTTGGCAAGCATAAATGTTTTTAGTGAACTGTTTTACTTTCATTAAAATAATGATAAACAATGAGCAAAAGAATATAAAATTTACTTTATATTTTAAGTGCAAAAGTCCTCTTTCAGCTACTACCTCAAATAACATCCTCCTGTACTGACCCTAACATCACTCCAGAAAGATTTCACCTCTTCCAACAGATGTTCATCATTAATGAGAAGGTATAAAAAAATCAAAACTGTTGTGGCCAGCCCAGAGGCACATGCATTCCGTTTTGGAGGCCCAGGGTTTGAAGGTTCCCATCCTGGGTGCAGACCTATACCCGCTCAAGAAGGCATGCTGTGGCAGCATCCCATATACAAAGTACAGGAAGATTGACATGGATATGAGCTCAGGGACCATCTTCCTCAAGCAAAAAGAGGAAGATTGGCAACAGATGGTAGCTCAGGGCCAATCTTCCTCACACACACACAAAAAAATCAGAACTGTAGACTAAGTCATATCATCATTTGAAATGGGCCTGCCATTTTCTCTTTTCTATTATTATGATAGTCGAAATTTGGTTAGTTATATTTATGCAACAATATGATTGAATATGTAGGTACCAGATGAACACCAATAAACAAGATTTACTTGCCTCAAGTAATGGTTTAATTTTAGTTGCCTTCTAAAAAAAGCCACTTAAGCCAAAAAAATGTAAAGAATAGTGTTTTCATATTTGTTAGTATTAAAATGAGTCCACTGTAGATAGTGAGGTATATATAGAAAAAATATAAGCTAGGGAAGCTTTTCTTTCCTATTTGCATAACTACATTGTGAACTGGCTGTAGTCTCACTCAGGGTATTGGTGACAACCAAGTCACAAGAGCATACTTCTCCCTTAAACAGCATTTATTCTTATTATTCATACTTTTCTCACTATTACTTAGCACTGACATCCCAGTTCTTTTTAATGGATTTAGGATCCTTCTGTGTATTTGATAAATCAATAGAAGTACTTTACAGGGAAAACACCTTACGCTCTCACCATCCTGAAAGATGACACATTATTCCTTAAGCAACACATTTACCTTTTTTTCTGTTGTTTTTTTGCTGCATTTGGCTAAGAACTAAAATGCCACTTTAATGAAGAAAGTTTTCTGTCCAAAATATGTCAGTTTTGACATTTCTTTTCTCAAAGTTCGGTAAATCAAAGTTGTTTCTTATGTGAAATACCAAAATAATAATAAATCTTTCTCAGCATTTCTTTTCTCAGCATGAAAACTCTTAGCTGGTTGTCTGCAAAAAGCCAGTGAATGAAGCAGAAGAGAAATACAAGTCTTGAAATTCCATTACCTCCTTACGGAAACCACTGAATCACAAATTCAATATTTTTTCAGATCTAGGAACACAAAATTTTCAGATTTTTTTTTTCTGGTGGTAGTATATCTTATTACAATTCAGGCAAGACAGACCAGCCTACAAAAAGAAATCATGAAATAAATTCTGTACCGGCTGCCATGGTGAAGTCAGAAATGCAAGGTAAAAAAACTATGCAATTTACTGATACCAAGGAGAATATAGGAGAAGAAAACTTATACAGGAACATTTGTAAAAATAACAATGTTCTTTGGCACAGATGTGGTATTCAAATTTTAAAAATTTAATTGAAAATTAAGTTTTACTTTTTCACTGACAATAAATGGCAAGACTTTTATAATGTACCTATGGAAGAGGTATTCAAAATGTATAAGGATAATTTTACCATCAATATCAAATGTATACATGCATCACTTTTTTTTTCATTTTTAAAGCTAAAATGATGATAAGGAACTGATTTTACTCACTGTGCTTCTGATGAATATCTTTCCCAACACTTTTCCAACTCTCCGACACCAGCCAGGTGTCCTACAATTCAATTCCATTCTGACACTATCTACCTGGATTTAGCATCAGAACTCACAAGTTAAGGGATCAGTCCCATAATACTGCCCCCACTTAAGATGCCAGTCACCTGTCTCAAGATGTCATCTGTACCTCTGACTTACCAGCTATAAATTCAAAGGGTTCCCATAACTCCTTCCTCAGTTGGATAATTTGGTAGAATAGCCCATGGAACTCAGGAAAGTGCTTTATTTGCTGTTACAGGTTGATTATCAAGATATGTGGGGGATCAGAATCGGCCATCTCAAAATGTATCTCTTTGACTTGCCTATTTTTAAGAACAAAAGACTCTGAAAGAAACTTTGATCTCCTCTCTCCTGCAACTGCCTAAAAGAATTTAAGTAGAAGACCTGTTCCAGGAAGGAGCTAATACCATGTGATAACTGTAGTGTAATGTAAAAGGTGTCTCTCAGGTCACATTGTCTGTAGTTGGCCAGTTACATTTCCATCTCCATGTAAATTGCCTTGAACCCCCTTGAAGTCCCAAACCACTATCCCCAACACTCTCCTTTGTCTTTAGCTGAAGATGGTATTTAAGATGATAGCCTCCACCATTTTGGTGAGTTGCTCAGTTTTCCTGAGTGTCTCCCATGTTTACACGTTATAGAGCTTTGTGTTATTTCCTCCTGTTATTCTATCTCATGTGGATTTAACTTGTAGCCCAGCCAGGAGGACCCAAAGGGTAGGGGACATGTCTTCCTCCCCTACAGATACAACTTGGGGAAAGCCAAATGAAAGAGATGCACAGGGCAAGGTATGCAGGAAGGGAGTAGAGCCCCACCCTCTCCAGGCACAGCACTCTCCCAGCACCTCAATGTGTTCACCAGCTTGGAAGTTGTACAATCCCCATTGCTTTGGGGGCCTTATGGAGGTTTTATTAGGTAGGCATGATTGACTAAATCATTGGCCTTTGGTGATTAACTCAATCTCCAGCCCCACTCTCCTCTCCAGAGATCAGGAGTGAGACTGAAATTTCCAACCTTCTAATCATGTCTTGGACTTTCTGGTGATTAGCCCCCATCCTAAAGCTACCTAGAGGGCACTAGTCACCAGTCATCTCATTAGCATACAAGAGACACTCTTATCACTCCAGAGATTCCAAGGGTTTTAGGAGCTGCATGCTAGGAACTTGAGACAAAGACCAAATATTTATTTCTTGTTATACCACATGTTTGAAGCCAATAATGTTTAATTAGAATCAGAAAGATAACTATTTAAATGTAAATAAGCGGTGTGTGTTTCTACATTTTATTTCTATTTGTGGGCCACTAGTTTCAAAATAACTGTGTGAATGGAAGCTCACTTCATACCAACTGAATCAGAATTTCCTGAAGGAGAGAGAACATGAAAAACTAAATTCAGAGAACCAGCAATCAAGCATCTTAGCTTTCAACATATATTTGTATTAGTATAATTGTACTAGCTAATCATTTAATACAGAAAGCTACATAGAAAAGCAATGACGACAACAAGAAAGACAAAATGGACCATTACTTTCTGTTTTTGACACTTTAAAAAAGAAAAAACAAATCTATGTTTCAGGATTTCATTTAAGACTGTCTTGGCTTTCCAGAAAATACATTTTTAGTTTATGACTGAGGACAAGGAAACCAAGTATCTCACACTCTAACTTTGAGAAGTAGACACATTTGGAGCTAAGCATCTCCTACTCCTGCCCTTCCTTTCTAAAAGAAGAAGTCTTGATAAGTGCCTATTAAAGAACCAGCCCTGCCAGCCCATTGACCTGCACTTGAGAAGGCCCTGAACTGACCCCCCTTCCACTTCCCCATAGAACAAAGAGCCTAGGAACACGCCCACCTTGGGTTTGAGATGATGCTCTCTTCCTTTTCTAGATCATTCTCCTGTTTCCTAGGATTCCAGAATTCTTTGACCAAGTGGTCCTAAGCTTACTTCCTGGGCCGGTCTGTGTCTCTTCTCCCATCTGATCTCTCTAGAGTTGACCCAGTGGTGGGTAGGTAAGCATGCCTGAAAGGTGGCCAAGGAGAAGAAGGGTGAACCAAGCTTAGACATGCAGGCTGGACTGTCCCCACAGGACTGCAAGGTGTGGGGAGAGAATGCAGAGAATGAGTGCTGGAGGTCAGGGCCCATGAACAGTGACAGCTCTCCAGGATACCAAGCTCCAGTGTGGCATACTGTGGAAGCTTGAGCGCTTTACATTCAAACTTGGCTTTCATGTCATTAACAATGTGCATTTTTCAAGGTAGGAAACATTTATAACTTTAGTTGCCTGATGTATAGCTTTTAAATATGTAGACCTCTAGTAAGCTGGCCACCATTTGCCCTCTTGCCCTAGACCTTCAAATGTTAGAGGTGAATCTGTTCACCATCCACAATATTCTCATCATCCAGGCTGTATAAGAAGATTAGGAAAATAAATGCAAGTCAGTCTTTGGGAAGTGCCATGTTTAATATGTGCGGCCAACTTTGGGGAAGCAAGGAGACATGCTTTCTTCCACTGAAGCCAAGGGAAAGCTTACAATGAAGCAACAACTGGCCTTTGCTATCCACTTTGGACATTTATTTAGGTCACATTCGTCTTTTTACTAAAGAGAAAGAGGAAATAATTTTTACTTTTTGGTGAGCGACAGCCAGACTCAAGGGCCAGGAGGAGAGAAAGGTATATGTTTCTCCCCTCCTTCCTCCAAAATTCTCTATTTCCTAAAGTCAAAGAAGCTGGAGGCCTGAGAACTGGCCTCAGAGAATTGTTGATGTGGGCTATCAAATGAATACCATGCAGCTAACCAGGAAGAGGACTTTAATGATGTCCAGCTAGTTTAGGAGCTATCTGTCCTGAGCTCTTCTCATTCTTCACTTTCCCAGTAGACACAGCAGAAGTCTCAGAAAGGTAGAACAAGATTGCCTTCTCAGTTGCAGGAGAAAGAGCCTTGGCAAGCCTCTACAGGTGGGAGGGTCTTCGTCTGAACAAGATATTGGGGTTTAAAAGGAAAGGACGAAGTCTTAAACACCACAATGATGCACATACAGAAAAATAACAGAAATTTATCAATTAATATATCTTTTCTGGAAAGGCTACCCAATGGTAAAGGGAGTTTTAACAAAGTACATTTGAGGATGCATATTAGAAGAAATAAATAACACCCTGTTTCCATCCCAATAAGATGAACTGAGAATCCTCAGTAAACTTCTTACACACATAATCTGGGAAGATTTAAATGATACAGGAAGATACTAAATAAAATAAGAAAATATTTTTAAAAGAATAGAGAGGAGAAGAAGAAGAAGAGTAAGAAAGAGGTTGTAAAGATTATGACTATGTGTCCTGGAAAGAGGCTGCCTAAGTTTGAAATCCTCAACTGAGTATAAGTAATTGACTTTAGGCATCTTATTTAGCCTCTTTGTGCCTCAATTTCCTCAATTCTACATTTTTCTTTGAAGATTAAATGAAAAGATATACTCATATATTTAGTGCACTTACCACTAAATAAATGTTAGGTGTTATTTATAGGATTATGATAGTGGGGAAAAAAGTAGGCTTTAAAGTCAGAAAATTGAGTTTGAATCTTTCTACACCAAAAGGGATGTGTGACACCGGGCCACTCAAAACTTCTGTCGGTAACAACTGTAAAATTTTAATAATAATATCTGTATCGAAGAAGTGCTTGAAGGACTAAATGAAATAGGCTAATTGAAAGCGTGTAGCTGTGATTTGGCTCATACAGTTGTCTAAGATAATATGAGTTAACGTCTCTCTCCCTTAGTTATTTTCTAATAAGGCCCCAAAGTCTATGTATTGCAATCATTCAGGAATTTCTACCATACATAATGCATTGGGGAAAAAAAAAAATAAGAAAGACCAAAAGAATGGATTTCTACAACACTGTTTTTGAAAAGGAGGTATAATGTTATGGGAACTAAAAAGGCTGATTGTCAAGAGCCCTCATGTCTTCCTATTCTGAGGTAATGGTGCAGGGAAGAGAAAGTGGTAGCTTGTGGGGAAGCCCATTGCAATTCATTTTACCTTTGTAAACAAAAAAATGCAGAACAAATTTGTGACTTGGGCCAGGGAAGCATTTTCTAAACCAAATCCTTCAACCACAAACCAAAAGCCAAAAACTTGATCAACACGTAACATCCAAATTAAGAATTTTTGGTAAACTAAGCTATCATGTACCATGTAACAGTTTGGCATATTGAAAAATATATTAGCAATACCCAAATCAAGTAATATCAGAACTTACTTTTTCCATGTCTTCATTAAAAAGTCATCTTTTTCAGGGAGGTGACTTCTCTAGCCCTTTTATATAAAATTTCAGTGCCACTGCTACTCCCTCCAGCTGAAATTTCATCTTTTCCTTCAATGTTTGTTGTTTTCTCCTTAAAATGTTTTACTCTGCAACATTATGCCTTTTTTCAACATTCTGTGTTTTTTTAATGTATCTTTTTAATTTTCTTCCTAATCAAGATGGATTAGGAAGATGTATCTTCTTTCTAACCAAGATTGGAAGTGTCAAGAGAATATAATTTTATTGATAGATTGTTTTTTTGGACACTGTTGTATCCCTGCAGCCTTGAACAGTGTCTGGCACAAAGTAAGCAATCCATAAGTACTTGTTCAATGAATTAATGAATGAATAAATATAAAGGAATTATTGAAAATCAGCAAAAAATGGAGAGTCTAATAAAAATGGATGAAGGACATCAAGTAATTTAAGAAGGAAAATTTAAAAACCAATGGAAGTTATTCAAATTCAGTAGTGATCAGGATAATAAAGATTAAAACAACGAGATATCACCTTACTGAGTAGACCATTAAAACTTATAAAGCTAGATACAAAAGAGAGTAGGTAATACAGAAATCATTAGGTACGGCTCATGATACTGTTGACTCCAGCCATTCTGAAGAGCAATCAGACAGTAATTTGTCCAATTAAATATAAGTACCATATGACCTAGAAATTTCTCTCTTGGGTACACACACACACGCACCACTCTCTCATACAGATCTAGAAATGGTGCTGTCACACAAGATGTATATTGCAATTGTAATGAAGAGATGGAGGCAATCTTGGTGTTCCTCACTGAGAGAGTGGATGAATTCACACTTTAGAATCCCGAAAAATGCAATGGTTGGACATAAGAACAGCCACATGGCCAGATCTTAAAACTGCTGAGTGGAAAATGTAAGGGACAGATTGAAATGTACAATCTGTGCAACATATGCAAACTAAAGTGAATACACCCAAAAAATGCAAGGAGAGATAGAAGGATATATATCAAACACAATAGTTTCATAAAGTGTATGGGGAGAAATATAATCAGAGAATGGAGATAAAAGAAAATCAATCCATCCATCAATTAAGGAAAGCACCTTAAATGAACCACTCTTAATGGTATACCACAATTAGATGTGTCATTTTTTTCCTTCTTCTCCCCAAAGCTCCTCCAGTACATAGTTGTATATTCTAGTTGTAGCTCCTTCTGGTTCTGCTGTGTGAGATGCCACCCCAGCATGACTTGATGAACAGTGCTAGGTCCATGCCCAGGATCCAAACTGGTGAAACCCTGGGCCACTGAAGTGGAGCACGTGAACCTAACCACTGGGCCCCAGGGCTGGCCCCAGGTGTGTCATTAATACAAGTCTATGTACTGGAAACCCCAAAAACTAGAATGTAAATATAGTTCTAAAATCAAGTATTCCTGTCTTTAAAAAAAGAGAAAGAAAATTTCTAAACTTATTTTGAAAGCAAAGCAAAAGTTAAACAAGAAACTAAAATGTAGGAAAAATGTGCATAACACAGGCAAGAGAGTTTAGACCATGAGATTTAAAGAATTCGTACAAACTGATAAAATGTGTAAAGGGTACAATCAAGTAATTCTTTGCTATCAAAAATGCAGATGTTCGGTAACATAGGTAAACATATCTAAAATCACTAATAATCAAAAAAATGAACTTTGAAACTTGGTTAAGAAATCATATTTTGCGTACCTAAATGGTATTTTATTTATTCATTCTTCAGTACGAATACTCAGCCTGTGAGGTGCAGAAGAACGCACACTCATATGCGTCAGTGGGATACATCCATATTGGGGTAGCCTTCCTGAGGGATGTTTAGAAAAGTGTTTATATCTATGGAAATTTCACTTGTAGGAATTTATCCTAATAAATTAATCAGAAATCTGCAGAGAAATTTACGAACAATGTTGATTCTAGAAACACTATTGAGAGTGGTAAACTACTACAAATAACCCAAATATCCAAGAACAAAATGGATTAATTTAAAATATGGTATATTCTTTTGAATAAATATTAGGCAATCCGGAAATATGTTTTGTCAGAACAAGGAAACAACATAAAATGTGATTTTTACCAACTATGAAGAAAACAGCAGATGCTAAAACGGTATTGCAGTGTATTATCAAAGCTATTTTAAAATAAAACTATATGTACATACTAAAGAAAAGTTAAAAGTTATATACATATTTAACATAATAATAAATTAGATATGTACAGAAATACATCAGTTGCCTTTTCTGAGGGGTGATTTGGTTTTTGTTTCTTGGGCTTTCCTTTGTTTTTCTTTGTTCTTTTGTTTTCTGTATTTTCTTTGCTCTGCTGTGTATATATATACACACACACACAGTGCGTATATGCTTATACAGTCTATATATGAAAATCTTAATACATTATAAATGCACAGTAATCAGAAAATGGTAATTAAAAATTGCCTAATAAAAAAGTGCGTTTTTATTATATTATCTTATTTAGGAATATTAAAATGAGTAAAAATATTAATATAGCAAAGGGTCATTTCTTAAATGGTATTCTTGTTCGTCTTACTTTGGTGATGAAGCAGAAAAGTTCAAATGGAATGTTAGGTTCCCTTTGCAAATTTTTCTATATGCAATCTTATATTTACTTATGTTGAGTAGCTAAAATATATATATTTTTTAACCTCTACCTTGATATAAAAATAATTTTGTGGTGTCTGCTGAGATATAGACAAAAGAAAACTTTTCAAATTTGTTTTAGATAATTTTTTAAAAATCACATTCCTACGTAGTTAAACCAGTACAAACAGATTCCCATTCTTCAAACGGGTCTTAGAAAGAAATACGCCAATGATGCCCGTCTGAAACAATGGCTGTGCTAGAAAGAAACAAGCTTCAAATCCTTAGATGACAAGATCTGAAGGCTGAAGGTAGAGGTCATGAAACTATAAAAATTCAAACATTTGGGCACAGAACAGGTTTGTTTTGACTGTTCAGTTCAAATCCATGTTTTCAGCAGGTAATGGGGATGGGTGGGGGTTGTACGGTTAAGGACTAAGTTAAGCTTTATCATAACATTCTCTGGAAGCTACATCAACTCCAAGGGGGGAAAATGCCTGAACGATAAAAATATTCTATCCTAGCTCCAGCACTAGGAGCTTAAGTGTGGGTGAGTGGGGGTTGGCGATGATGGAAGAAACTACACAAGTAGGCTACATTTTTTTAAAGCTTTTGGTGTACGAAACTCTATCTCAAGAAAATAAGTCATATGGCAAATATTTACGCCAATAGATATTTATGACAACACTATCTATAATAGAAAACTGAATACAATCTAAATGTCTCTAAGTAAGTGACAGTCAAAACAGTAAGGCACATATATGCAGCGCTCATTGAGAGTTTGTAACGATGAAAGAAAATATTTATGATGAATGTTAACTAAAAATTTTTTAATTGCACATAATATTATTGTAATTGTTATATGGTGCACATAGATTATGTCAATATGTTAAACTTTACCATCCTTTGATGGTATGATTATATATACTTTACTTTCTTCTTTCTAGATTTCTGAACTTTGTAAATTATCTTCAGTTGTCAAGCCTTATATATTTTGAAAAAAAATTGTTCTTAAAAGTGTAAAAATGCTGAGGAAAGTGGTTTAGAAGAAAGGAAGAACTCTAACAAACTGATTACTTAAAATGTGCAGAATGATGTTTTATGTCAGAAAATAAATTTTCCCAGATTAGTGGTTTAGAGTTTATTCTAATCATTGGCAACTCAAAAGTGAGATTAGTGGTGTACATGGTTAAGTGCTAGATTTCAGAATAGGTAGTAGGATTGTAACCAAACTGGAATTGTTGCAGAAAGTAGTGAATTAAATTATTGAATTGTGGAAAAATATCATTTAAGTTCTAATAAAGTATCCTTTGTATTCATTTCCAGGACCAATTTTAGTTTCTTGCTGGCTTCAATCTGCAATTGACAAAACATTGCCAATCTTCCTTTCTATAATATATCCAATATTCCATGCACTCAGAGACCATAAATTACTTTGAACAATAAAAAAATAATAAAGCAAAATTTTAAAATCCTAAAAAATAGAACATACTATGCAATCTGATGTCAACTTAAAATAATCTGGCAGGTTTTCATGTTTTCTCTGTGTGGAACTTTGGGCAAAAGAACCTAGGAAAACTGGGTTCTCTTCCTGGTTCTAGCATTACGATTCTGTATTTTATTAGATAAATTATTTGACCTTTCAATGCCTCAGTTTTGTCATGTGTTATATGCATTTTTATGCCTCTCCTGGCTCTGTAATTGTGGTCCATTTCCTATTCTAACCATTTGCAATCAGGTTCAGATAATTTTCTCTTTCCATAGAAGCAAAAATGACTGCAAAGCATCACCTTGCAAATTATTTTTGTCCTGCTCTAACGCGAGACTGGAAAATAGTCTTTACATGGGGCAGTGAAACACTGACCGCTCAAGTCACTGTGGAAGCAGCCCGCAAGCCCCTGGCTGAGGCCAGGAGAATCGCTGGTTTCATCAGCATCCTGAGCATCTTCCTGCCAGTCCTGCTTCCAGACTGAGTCACCTTCCCTCTCTTTTCTAAGTTGTTCTATGATGTTCAGAGGATCACTATCCTCGACACCATGCTCAGATATCCTTAAATAAGGCTCCCCATTGCATGGAAATCCTTTCTTGTATTGGACATTATTTTACTGCTCCAGTTATTTTTTTTATTCGTTATTCGCGACTTCCTTCTTGCAGCTGTTTTTCTGCTCTTTTGCCTGTTGCATGTTCCTATATGCTTCCCACACCTCTCATTATTTAAGCCCACAGTTTCACTTAAGGCCTGGAGCATCCCAACCTCAGCTAGAAGTTAACACGATAGTGAGTTTGTTGCTGTTAGTGCCATTGAGTTAATTCACACTCCTCTCCTAGCGACCCTGTGTACAGCAGAGCGGGAACTCTGTCTGGTCTTTTTGCGCCATCCTTTCAGCTTCCAGCTCTGTATTACACAATCCTCTGATGCTAGTCAGAGGGTTTTCATGGCCAGTTTTTCAGGTGTGGGTGGCCAGGTCCTTCTTCTTAGTCTCTTTAGTCTGGAAGCTCCACTGAAACTTGTCCACCATGGGTGGCCCTGCTAATGTTTGAAATACCAGTGGCATAGCTTTCAGCATCTCAGCAACAAGCATCCCCGACAGTATGATAACTGACAGATGGGTGGTCTGGTTCCTGACCAGGAAACAAACCCAGGCCGTGATGGTGAGAGTTCTGAATCGTAACCACTAGACCATCAGAGCTGGCTACTACCATTAGAACAAGGCATTTTATATAGGAAAGTCGTTAACATCACACTGGTCCGTTATTGGCAGTGTCCTCAATCTTCACTCAGTGAGATCCATTCTTGATTTAGATTTGGGAGTAACTAATAACTTGCTTTCCTATATGTTTCTAAGGAAATTTACTCACAGTGAACCCCACCCTCAAGCCCGACTCACAATATTAGCCCTAAATCTTTCAAGTAAGTGGGATACAGAGGAACCAAAACTCCAAACAACTTCTCTATAAAATAAAGTAAAATAGTTATTTTTGTAGTTACCTGCATAATTTACCTAAACAGTAAATAAAAAATTTCTATCATAGTATAATTCTGTAATTTTTCCATCCCACTTGAGGTTCTGATGGCCCGTTAGAAGGCATTAAAGGTCAGAGGAGAAAGTCAGTGCTACTTCCTTGAGAAGCAAATGTAATGAAAGGTGAAAAAGTTTTGAATGTGTGCACTTTTAAAAGGTTTTCCACTTGCACGTGCATATAGAAACAGCAGAATCATTCATTTTCATGTTTTATATAAAACAGAAGATTTCAAAGGGACTTTGTGTTTCCAGGGCTGCTTCAGGCTCTCTGCCCAGACTTCCCAGGGACATGCTCATACATTGTCCGCTGCTTTAAGGAGAACTTCAGACGAAAAGTTGGAGAAGCAGTGATTTAGTTGAAAGAATAATAAACTTAGTGCTGGCAGAACTGAGAACAAATTCTAGCTTTGATATTTACTAGCCATGTCACCGAAACTCTTAAAACTTTAATTTCCCCTCCTGTAAAATGGGGGACATGCTGGAAACTTCCCAGGTGGATGAGAGGATTAAGTTACTACATCTGAAGGAATTGGAAAGTTAAGTCCTATTCACACAAAAAGTTTTGCTTGAAGCAAGATTTTAAAAACATATAATAAGCAAGGCTTATGCTGACAAAATATGCTATCTAAATATTGCATTTGCACATTGAGTTTTGCACACATCCCTTGTTAGTCCCAGGACTTCTTCGTGCTATCGCGCTGCCTCATGCATGAGTCTCCCGCCCCCAAATTCCCTGACAGTTTTGACGTTCGGTCTTGCTCTAGCCACTGGCCTTTGTACATATTATTTCTTATTTAAGTGACTAATGCCCCTGAGCTAGTCACAAAGCAGTTTCTTCTTTCCTTTTCTTCTAATACCTTCTACATATAGGCATTTAGTGAAATCTTCCTGAATAAATAAGGGACTTAATGAATAACTCATCTGAAATTATAATATCAAATTTGCTTAAGTCAATGGTCTCAGGAATCAGGCTCTCTGAATACGAATCTTGCGTCTACCTCTCACTAGCTCCGAGTTCTTAGACAAATTACTTACCTACGACGAAACTGCCTATCCAGAATATGGAACTTACAGCCATGATAGAGTTGTACGAATATTAAACACAATTGTGTACGTAAAGTAATAGCATACCTTTTGGCACATGCTAAGGATGCAATAAATGGTAATTTCTTTCACAATAGCTGTATAAGTGGGAAAAAGGAGATGGCATGACACTTATGTACATGTTCTTATCTATAAAATCACGGATTTCACTCCCATCTTCTAGAACTCATGGCTTTCTAATTTACTGTAGGTCACCTTTTACCGCAGATCCTTAACCAGAAACTTGCTGTGAACACTCTCCTGCCATCTCTCTTCTACTCTGCTTCTTTTAGGACTTCTTCTTGGATATCAGTCATGTAACGTTTCCAGATCCTGGCTCTTTCCCATTAGCCCCTTCTCTCCTTCCTTCCACTTCCACTTGATTCAAGACAATGCATTTTCATGAATAATCTACATTATTATGAAGATGCTTACTTTTATCATAATAGTCTTCAAAAATATGTTTATAAATTATAGTTCTCACTTTATTTCCATGTAAAGTAAACTGCCAGCCAAGAAAATTTTTTAGTTCAGTTTGCATAATTCTTTGTGTAAAGTAGGTACTCAATATATGATATTGATCGCTTTAAAAACGCTTCCCATCACCTATACACATTACAATAAAAGGACATTTATTCAAGCATAAAAAAGGAGCTTCCTGCCTCCAAGATCATTAGATTCATGATGAGTTGATCCACTGAGGCAGATTATCTTCTTTTCATGATGTCTTTAAAAATGGGAGAGGAATTCAATGATTTCCATAAGTTAAATGCTGTTTTGATACACTGACAATAAGTAAACATGTCTTCTAGCCCCAGGATATAGCTCCATTTTTTAATGGAACATTAGGAATTAAGAGGAAATTGAAAGTTTTCATACACAGAAAAGATGATAGTATATGACACTTCCTTTAGTATTATTTCAGAGCCAAATATGTGACTCCATTCCAATCAGTAAAAAATAAAATACTTGAAGGCTATTTCTGTTTCAAGTACCAGTTTAGGGCTGGAAACAGACAAATGACAGGCCATGGACATTTTTTTCTCAAGATGCTTGCAGTCTATTTGAGAAGACAGTTATATAAAAAAATACCACTAAACAATAAACATATGCAGAGGAGAGAAAGTCATCATAGAGAAATGACTGATTTTTCTCTGAGGCAGGTTCAGAAGACAAACAATCATAAAAGTTACTTTGGGTCTGAATTTTGAAGGATTAATAAAAGTATGTCATACTGAGCCAGAAGGAGCTTTCTAAACAAATGGAACATGTGATTTGGTAGACTGCAAATTGCAAGAGAGGAAAGGTGCATCATGAGAAGCTGTGTGGTTCAACCGCAAGGATATGAGACAAACAACACCGTAAATAAATAAAATGATCTCTGGAAATAGTTTACTAACAAGCATTACTACATATGTTGCTCTTAAATATAGTGCCTCACAAGGAATCCAGGCACAGGTGACATTATTCCTCCATTTAAAAAAGCACAGTGTGCTGGTCTAACCATTTGATGCTTCACTGACGCCATTTTTCTCAACATCCAATATCATAAATTGTATTTGAAAGTTAAAGTGTTGATTCCTATCTGAAGAAGCAAAAAAGAGTTTTTAAAAAAATTCCTGCAGATATGCCTGCTTCTGAGTTTTTCTGTAAAAACCTGCCACCAGCAACTACGATCTCTAATTCACAGTTCAAAGTATCAGACGGTAAGAGCTTTCCCTAAATTCATTCTAATCAAAAGAAAGCCACCTGGAGTCAATCATGTGATAGGGTATCATGAAGCTGATTAAGGATGATTTGTTTCAGTAAAGAGGCTTTCAGAAGAACAATTGCAGAAGTTGCAGCAGGCGGGAACAGACGAGATTCTGTTAAAATAGTCTTTTGCTTTTTCTGTTTTGTAAAATATCCATCTTCACAAAATAGTCAGTGAATATTAATTATTACAGTAAAGCATAACTCAATAAATGGAGGTGTTTCACTGAAAAAAATACTAACAAAGGTACAAAATCGTAAGCAGAATAGAATTACTCAGTGTTGTCAGTATCTTTCTCAATTGCTAACACTTCATCCTTTTCCAGGCTCATCTCCATTCTTCCCAATATGTTGGAACTGCTCTCCTTAGATGCTTGCTTCTGCATCAGTAAACCCAATAGCTTTTCTATGCCTCCATAGCATAATGCCCTCCAGCTTCATCCATCTTGTCCCCAGACAGCAATATTTCCTTCTTTTCTAAGGCTGAATAATATTTCATTATATTTATATAATTAGATATAGATATAGATATACATATATCTCATATTTTCTTTACTCATTCATCCATTGACGGACACTTTAGTTGTTTCCGTACTTTAGCTACTGTGAATAATGCTGCTATGAATGTGGGAGAACAGGTATGTCATTGAGATAATGATTTCTTTTCCTTTGGACATATACCCAAAAGTGGGATTGCTGGATCTTATAGTAGTTCCAGTTTTAATTTTTTGAAGAACCCCTATGCTGTTTTCCATAATGGATATACCAATTTACATTCCCCCCAACAGTACACAAGGGTTCCTTCCCTTTTCTCTACATTCTCGCCGTGTGTATTATGTCCTGTCTTTTTGATAATAGCCATTCAAACAGGTGTGAGGTGATCTTATTGTGCTTTTGATTTGCATTTCTTTGATGATTAGTGATGTTGAACATCTTTTCATGTATCTGTTGGGCCTTTGTATGTCTTCTTTGGAAAGATGTCTATTCAGGTACTTTGATCATTTTTTAGTAGGATTGTTTGGATTTTTTTGCTATTCAGTTGTACAGTTCCTTGTATCTTTTGGATATTAATCCCTCATGAGATACACATTCACAGATATTTTCTCCCATTCCATAGGTTGCCTTTTCATTTTGCTGCTTTCCTTTCTAAGCAGAAACTTTCTAGGTTGATTTAGTCCCATTTGTTTAATTTACTTTTGTTGGCTTTGCCTTTGGTGTCCAAAAAGTTATTGCCAAGAATGATGTCAAGGATTTTACCCTCAGTGTTTTCTTCTATGAGTTTTATGGTTTCAGGTCTTACATTCAAGTCTTTAATGCATTTTGAGTTAATTTTTGTGTACGGTGTAAGAGAGAGGTTCAGTGTCATTCTTTTGCATGTGGCTGTCCAATTTTCCCAGCACCATGTGCTGAGGAGACTGTCCTTTTGCCATTGTGTATTCTTGGTTTCTTTGTCTTAAGTCAATTGACTATATATATGTGTGGGTTTATTCCTGTGCTCTCTGTTCTGTTCTATTGACCTATGTGTCTGTTGTTATGCTAGTACCACACTGTTCTGATGACGATAGCTTTGTAATATAGTTTGAAATTAGGAAGTGTGATGCCTCCAGCTTCGTTCTTCTTTCTCAAGATTGCTTTGGCTTTTTGGGTCTTTTGTGTTCTCATACAAATTTTAGGATTATTTGTTCTGTTTCTGTGAAAAATAACATTGGAATTTTGATAGGGATTGTATTGCATCTGTAGATAGCTTTGGGTAGTATGGACATCTTAACAATGTTAATTCTTCTGATCTATGAACATGGAATATCTTTCCATTGATTTGTGTCTTCTTCAATTTATTTCATCAATGTCATAGTTTTCAGTGTACAGATCTTTCATCTTCTTGGTTAAATTTATTCCTAAGTATCTTATTCTTTTTGATGCTATTGTAAAAGGGATTTTTTTTTTAATTTCTCTTTCTGATGGTCTGTTATTGGTGTGTATAGACACAGCCGATTTTTTGCATATTCATTTGCTACCCTGAAAATTTACTGAATTTGCTTATTAATTCTAGGAGTTTTTTGATAGAGTATTTAGGCTTTTCTATATATCATATTATGTCATCTGAAAATAGAGACAATTTCACTTCTTCCTTTCTGATTTAGCTGCCTTTTTTTTTCTTGCCTAATTGCTCTGTCTGGGACTTCCTGCATTATGTCAAATAAAAGTGGTGAGAGTGTACATCCTTGTCTTGTTCCTGATCTTAAAAGGAAAAGTTTCAGCATTTCATCATTGGGTATAATGTGAGCTGTGTGATTGTCATATGTGGCATTTATGATGTTGAGGTAAGTTTCCTCTATATTCTGTTTATTGAGAATTTTTGTCATGAAAAGATGGTGAAATTTGCCAAATGTTTTTTCTGCATTTGTTGTAACGATCAAATGATTTTTATCCTTCAATTTGTTAATGTGGTGTATCACGTTGATTGATATATGGATGTTGAGTCATCTTTGCATCCATGGAATAAATCCCACCTGATCATTTTGTATGATCTTTTTAACGTATTGTTGAATTTGGCTTGCTAATATTTTGTTAAGGATTTTTGCATCTACCTTCATCAGGGATATTGGCCTGTAATTTTTTTTCTCTTAGTGTCTTTGGCTTTGGTATCATGGTAATGCTGGCCTTTGTAAAATGAATTTGAAAGTCTTCCCTACTCTTCTAATCTTTGGAAAAATTTGAGAATGATTGGTAATGGTTTTTCTTTAATGTTTGATAGAATTCACCAGTGAAGCCATCTGGTCCTGGACTTGTGTTTGTTGAGAGGGTTTTGATTACTGATTTAATCTCTTACTAGTAATTCAACCGTTCAGATTTTCTATTTCTTCATGATTCAGTCTTGGTACTTTGTGTGTTCCTAGGAATTTAGCCATTTCTTCTTGGTTGTCCAACTTTTTAGTGTATAATTGTTCTTAGCAGTCTCTTACGATTCTTTGTATTTCTTTGGTATCACTTATAATGACTCTTCTCTTATTTACAGTTTTATTTATTTGAGTTCTCTGTTTTACTTGGTGAGTCTATCTAAAGGTTTGTTTATTTTGTTTACCTTGTCAAAAAAACAGCTCTTAATTTCATTGATCTTTTCTGTTGTCCTTTTAGTCTCTATTTCATTTATGTCTGCTTGGTCTTCATTGTTTCCTTCCTTCTACTAACTTTAGGCTTGGTTTGTTTTTCTTTTTCTGGTGCCTTGAGGTATAAAGTTAGGTTGGTCATCTGAGATCTTTCTTTTTTCTTAATATAGGCATTTATCACTATAAACTTCCCTCTTAGAATTGCTTTTGCTTCATATCATAAGTTTTGGTATATTGTGTTTCCATTTTCATTTGTCTCAAAATATTATTTGATTTATTTTTTCTTTGATTCATTGGTTGTTAAGGAGTGTGTTGTTTAATCTCCACATCTTTGTGGATTTTCCAGTTTTCATGTTGTAATTGATTTCTAGAGTCATACTATTTGTAATTTCACTTGATGAACAAAATGTTCCAAATAAAAAACATGCTCAGGTCAGCAAATTGTTTCACTCTCACTTATGAAATACTAAGCTTGAAATGAAATCCACACCAGTTAAAGTAAATCTTCTTTTACTAATATAAGAAACTTTGGGACATTCTGAGGTGAGGTGAAAATTATTGAAAAGAAAAAATAGTCACTGTCTAAATATAATCACATAACCACAGTATGTCTTCTAAAGAACATTTTAATTCTGGGACATTTACAAAATTATAAATTCTAAGATTATAATCTGTTTAGTAAAATTGGGTAAATTTGGAGAAACTCATTTCCAGTACATGACCAAAATTACCAATAAAAGTTTTTGTACCAAATAAGGTAACTCTCACAGTTTGTGAGTTGATTACTTCTCCTTTCTGAAGCCACATTATTTTTAAGTTTAAGAATATAACTACTTAGGTTTATATATCTGTACTATTTTGGGGTAGCAAAATAGATTTTCTCCAGAAATTTCTATTTTTTGTAAGAAGACAGAGACACTAAAGACAGATAGAGTTATGGATATATGGACTTTTGTGTGTATATATTTGTGTGTGTGAGGTCAAAGGTGTTTTTTTTAAAAGAAAGTAGTATTCTCTTGACCTCCTGTCATGGTTAGAGATTTACTTGCTCTACAGAACAAATGCACCTAAACAATGCACAATTCCATCAACTAAATGATATAGATATTTGGGAATCATACATGATAGAGATGCAGAGCAATAGAAGTACTAAGTGGATTTTTGTTTGTTTGTTTTTAAAGCATGCAGATCTTATATGCCTTATGGAAAGCATTATTCTATAATATATTTGATTCCTAGAAAATCATCTTTCTTTTGCTTGCAGAAATGATTTATGTAGTGTAGTAGATAACTAAAATTAGGACAATATTATTGTCTTTTCCTAAAGTTTTTAAAGGTTGCCGTCTTAAAATTATTATTATTTTGTTTTACTTTTGTGTTCATTTTCCTGCCTCTGAATCAAAACTGTTCTCCAACATACACATCTTACCATGACATCTTACTTAAAATCCTTGGGTATTTTGGTGGCCAAGACACTTAGTTCTTATGAAAAACTATACAAAAAAAAACCTGAGGGGGGGTTTAATTGCAAAAATTTGAGAGTGGATATTACTCCTCAACATTACATATGTGAGGGGAATTACCATGCTGAAATATAATGAAACCCTCATTATGCCCACAATCAGCTACCAAAAATAAAATCATCTTGCAGGATGATGCAGGTGCTTGCTGTGCATTATAGAGATAAGCTTAAAGTTTTACAGCCTCTTCATCTATTAAAAAAATAATAATAATTCATGTTTCTAGTTGTGACCACCATTCAGAGTGAGTTCAAGTGTTATTCATACTAAAAATCTTTCTCCCATTCTTTCTTCCCACTTGCGCTTTCTCTCATCAGTGGAGATAGGGAGGGGGAAGAAAATCCTGTATAGCCACACAAGTACTATTAACTATCAAAGAAAAAGACATGGTATTATGAGCCAACTTCAGAATTATTGAACCTGAGATCAAGTGTCTCCCAACTCTATGAGTAGATATGAGACTTCTTTAAGACTTCTTTCGTATAGTATTTTAAAAGCTGACTTTTAAAGTTTGAAAATGGTCTCATCGGATCTTTGCTCATTATCTATCAAATCTCAAAATTCTGGAAGTGTTTTTCTTGAAGTTTCTAGAAAAATAGCAGTGTCTGGAAAAATAAACTTTATTGGGTACATTAGTTAATGATGCTATGTACAAAATTAGGAAACATCATAAAAATCCCGCCAACATATTGTTTACTTTCTTTAACAACCAAACTTTCAAGTATCACTTCAAATGATGAATCCTCTGATATGCCATAACTTTTTACTACATCTAGGCCCACTTGTTTTTTGCTAAAAAATTTAGTAAAAAAAGACGCAGTTCAGAAGAAAATGGCTTTTTCACAAAAATTTACACAATGTTAAGAATTGCGTTTTGCTCTTGCAGCTTCTTTGCTGTACAATTTTTTATGCTCTTGAGCTTGTAGACAATACTTCCATAGATCTTGTAGCTCCAACAACTGTCAAACATGTCATTGCAACAGAATGAAGAATGTCCTCTGTTAGTTTATGGACGATTGTTGTATTTTTGCATTCTTGGATGCCATAAGAGTCTGCCTCAAAATGGACAACTGTATCAGTGGTAATTCGGCGGTGAATCCCTTTTTCTTATTTCAGTGAATCAATGACTGTCTTATATATATATTGTACAAAACATATTTTAGACACTTTTATACTGGCCTACAAAATTAAATTCCTCTACTGTTCTCAAATCCCTAGAGAAAATAGAGACTGTGTGCCAAGCAAATCCTGCTGGCTTTCAGAAGTGTCAAATATACAACTGTCTAGCTATTTACACACCTTTGTTTTATTCTGAGTTCCTCGGCAGTGACAGCAAACACACATTGATAGGAGCTACAGCACATTACTCTTGTAGCTGCAAGAAAATTTGCTAAGGGACTTTATTTTGTTTTGTACTTTAAGGAAGGGAAAGAATTAAATTTACTACTATTTAAAGTAAAAATATACAACTCTGGCATGATTGCACATCTGTTCACTGCAAGAGAAACTATAAATGTGCTCTTATTCTGGCCCTTAAATTGTTTCTGTAAACCTCCAAAAACACGTTTATTTATCCCAGCTAGTTTAATTATATTGACTTATTAAACAGGAAATGATGGAGGAGCAAAGTGACTTTTTTTAAAAATATTCTGATGTCCGATTTATTTTCATCCACTGGTGGACACTAGCCAAAATTTAGAAAATGCACTGATTAACTTATTACCTGCTGTCATATGTTGATGGCATATAATGGTATTCATCTGCCATAATTACTCCTATGTATTATGGCTTTCATTTTGTTTTTATAAATGTGTTTGTTGTAAATTTTTTAGCCTAAATAAAATGAAAACATATATTTTGGAATTGTGGTCAACACAAATGAGTTAAATTTCCTTGTCCTTCATGGAGGGAAACACACAGAGCCAGGAAAGAACTTGCTCCGTGGAACCCAGGACAAGTCTGGAAGTGAATCTTAAGAGCATTCTTGTTAGCTGAATGGCCCAGGTCACTCTTTGTCCCACTTGCTCCCCGCGTAAAGTGATTACCCATAAGGGCTTTCTAGAACTGAAAAAAAAATAGGAGATTTTGAACATGGTCAATTTCCGTTGCCATTTTTCACCTCTAAAACCCTGAATTAATCATTAAGATAAAAAATTTGTTTACTTGTTTTTGTTTATATAAACTCCCTTTAAGGCCCAAGATGTCTCTTCCCAAGATTTCATAACGATAGGAATAGGGTCCTCTTGTCTTCTCTTCCTCTCACTCTCTCTCCCTGTTTTCTTACATCTTTTCCTTCCCTTTTTTCTTTTTGTTTCTGAAATTACAAAATACTGCTTTATCACCCACTATTTACATGGTAGAGTGACATGATCATATTTGGATCATCAAAGCCTGATGTTTTTGCTTTAAAATATTTGCTGGAGACACAGTCTTCCTATCAGAATCTCATTATTTAAGGAAAAAATAAAATAATAGTAGTAGTAAATGCCCCATCCATGAACCAGGTACTGCTTTGACAACTGGAATAAATCTTATGTGAAATCCAGACTAGCACATGTGTTTATTTTAGCCTGTGCCTATATAATCCTTCCACTTCCACTTCCACATGTTTCCTCCCTACACACCCACTGTTTTGAATGGTATTTTGTGTCCAGATGTCACAATTCCTTCATGCTTTCAAGGCCCTCTTTCCAATAAATTAATCACCAGTCAAGGCCTAAAACATAATGATAGAAATCATATGTATGCGCAAGACTGGATTTGATATTATCAAATGAATGTTGTCCATTAAAAAAAATCCCAATTTCTTTTTTTAGAAGTTCACTTATTTGCTCAGCAAATTGAGCAATTATTTTTCAGGCTCTAGGAATATGGCAATTATCAAAACTGAGCAAACTCCCCTCTTTTATGAAACTTGGATTCTGATGTGTGGAGGGTTGGGGAAGACAAAAAAGTAAAACATATGATTTGTTAGCAAAGTGCCCAAAAGAAAAATAAATGAGTGAAACAGGACAGAGAGTTGAGGATGACAGATTTTAGTTAGACTGATAAATAAAGCCTCATTGAGAAGGTGATACTCAAATACAGATCTGATAGAAGCTGGCAAACGGCCCATGTGGGCAGTCGGGAGAGAGAATTCCAGGCGGAGGCAGCAGCAAGTTCAAAGGCCCTGAAGCATGAGAGTATTTTATGTGTTCCAAGATCTTCAAGGAGGTCAGTGTAACGAGTTAAGAGTGACAAAAAGAGAAAGTGAGATAGAGATGAGCAGAGGCCAGCCTATGCAGGGCCTTTTAAACAAGGTTCTATCTCTGGCTTTTAATCTGAGTAAAGATGAGAATTCATTTGAATGTTTTGAGCAGATGAGTGACATGATGTGATTTTCTTTGGAAGAAGAGTTGTAGCGTAGCCTAGTGGTTAAGAGAATGGATTCTGGTACAAGATAGCCTAGGTACCCACCTCTGACATTAATCAACCATGGCATCTTGTTCAATTTGCTTAAACTTACTGTGGCTCATCATTCCCATGGGTGAACTATGGATGATAGTTGTATCTACTTCATAGAAGTATGATAAGTATTAAATGACTTAATATTTATAAAGCACATGGTAAGGAGTATTGCATGTGTTCAAAAGAAAAGGTCAGTACATCTGCTGTGTTAAAAATGGACTGTGAGGGAGGCCGGCCTGGTGGTGCAGTGGGTAGGTTCTTCTGTTCCAGTTAGGTGGCCTAGGGTTCACCGCTTAGGATCCCAGGTGAGGACCTATGCACCGCTTGTCCAACCATGCTGTGGCAGGCATCTCACATAAAACAGAGGAAGATGGGCAGGAATGTTAGCTCAGGGCCAGTCTTCTTCAGCAAAAAGAGGAGGATTGGCAGCAGATGTTAGCTCAGAGCTAATCTTTCTCAAAAAAAAAAAAGGACTGCGAGGGTCAGAGGATAAAGCAAAGATACCAATTAGAAAGCTATTAAAATGCTCTATTTTAGAGAAATCTTGTTGGCTTGAATTAGGGCAGCAGAACTATAAGCAGCAGAAGGACTTGGTCAGTTTCTGCATATATTGTCATGATAGAGCCACGAGAGTCTGTTTAGCTTAGATGTGAAGTATGAAAGAAAAAGAAGAGGGAAGGCTGAATAGAAAGTTTTAGGCTAAGCAATTGAAAATATTAGCTGGCATATTTTAAAACAGGGAAGGCAATGGGGAGAAGAGCCAGGTCTGTGATCGAGTAAGATAAATTATTTTTTTAAAGTTTGCTTGAATTTTTTTGCAAGATTTTTTTTTTTTTTTGGTAACTTTTAAAGTTTGAGATTCCTGTTAGAAATTCAGGTAGAGAAATGTCAAAGATTGGTTACATATGGGAGTCTGGAATTCGAGGAAGAGTTCAGAGCCAAAGGTATAGATTTGGGACTTGTGCACCTATCTAAAGCTAAGAGAACTGATGAGGTTACAGAGTGAGTGTAGGAAGAGAAACTGCCCAAGGACTAAATTCTGGGGCATTCCAGTATTTAGATGTCAGGGAGACAAAGAGGATCCATAAAGGAAAGGGAAAGCATGGGAATGTGGTGGCCTATAAGCCAAGTGAAGAGAGTAATTCAACAGGAAGGTGTGATGGAGTGTACACATGTTGTGATGAATCAAAGGAGACTGTGCCATGGGACTAACAAGAGAGAGGTCATGGTTGACTTTGACATGAACAATTTTATAGCTATGGGGATGAATTTCTAAAAGTAGTGAGTTCCATGGCAACTGTAAAGAAAAGACTTCGAAAGAGCTCAGACTGGAAACTCTTTTGAGGAATATTTGTGTAAAAATAAAGAGAAAAAGGAATACTAGCTAAAGGAGGAAGCAAACTAAATGATATTTTATTCACATAAAAAATAGTATCATGATTTGATGATATGAGAAAACATCCAGCAGAGATTTTTTTTTTTCTAAGAAAGATTTGCCCTGAGCTAACATCTGTCACCAATCTTCCTCTTTTTCCTTGAGGAAGATTCACTGTGAGCTAACATCCATTGCCAGTGTTCCTCTATTTTGTGTTTGGGTCGCCACCACTGCATGGCTGCTGATGAGTGGTACATGTCTGCACCTGGGAAGCAAACCCAGGCCACTGAAGTGGAGCACACCAAACTTAACCACTAGGCCACAGGGCCAGACCCCAGTAGGGATTTTTTTTAAATTGATGATCATGCAAGGGAAAGAAATGGAATAATTTCTGGAGATAAGTACTGTAACAGGTTAGAGTTGCTAAATTTGTTTAACTAGAAAGACAGTCAAGTGAATCAAGGCTATCGAATGAATACAGCCACGTATACAGAGTTTTGAATTTATGATTATCCTTTGGGTAGAAATATTTTGAGGTATCTGCACAGCTCATTTTCTCTCTTCTCTGGGAACAATTTCTCTCAAACCACAACATCATACAGGTGAATTCCAGCAGCATTTTTTCTTTTTGAAATACACGAAACTATTCCCTTTGCTGTAGGTGATTAGATCAAGAATGGACCCCCGACACAATATAGACACGTGGGATTCTCTCTCCTATCATTTGGAATTGTAATTGAGGCATGTCAGCGGGTGTTTCTGTACCAAGTGTATCAGTCAGGCCAGTCAGGAAAATAGAAACCATGTAACGTTTTCTGCAAAGAGGAGAGTTAATGGAGCAGATTGGCTTTCAGATGCTAGAAGAATGAAAGAGCAAATAACAAAACGGTGAAGTAACATAGATGTTATCAACTGAACAAAACAGATACTGCCCGCGGAGCGGAGCTAGCTCTTGTACTAGTAACTAGGAAGGAACTACCACCAGTAAGACTGAGTTAACCCTGAAGCTACCACCCAAAGACAAAAGTGAAGAGATGGCACGACCTGAATCTAGGAGCTCAAAGAACCTCATACCTTGAAGAGGGCGCCACGTGTCTGCTTCTCAAAAGAGGAAAGGAGCATCTCCTTGATAGTAACATCTGTTCAGAGCAGACCTGGTAAGAAGGGTGCTGAAATATTCCAGAGAGAGAGAGAACCGCAGTTGCCCTCTGCTACCAAAGGGAAGTAACAGGACGGAGAAACAGAAAGTCCCTTCTCCCATCCTCCCGCCTTTCCCTCTCCCTCCAAATTCTAGGCAAAAACCTACTGCCACCTAGCTGGGAAACCTGACGAATGCAATTTGCAAACCTCAGCTCCAGGATCACCAAGAGGAGAAAGAAGAGTGGCCTTGGCACTGAAGGACAGACAGCAGGTCAATAGCCAGTACAGTATGTAAGCTGAGGACTTTAGGGATAAACACCCTTCACACATGATGTGGATGAACAGAGAAGACCGATGTTGTCTTGCAGGGAGTGAGAAGGAGAAATGTGTTGGTTCCAAATGGAGACGGAGCAAATGAAAATGTGTTTCCTCCTGGTTTTCCATTTTCAAGTTCCAACCCTTGAGACCCAGTTGAATTCCTGCTTGTATTTTATACAGCATTTTTATATCCTTAAAATCAAGCTTTCCCCCTTTAGTTATCTAGCTAAAGCACTCAGTAAAATATCTGGCACATACTAAAAGTCCAAACGATAATTACTGAAAGAGAAATAGGATGTTGTTTTCTGAAACCTGCCATAAAGTGTTCTGTTACGATGTTCTATATATCTGTGCTGTCCTATGTGGTAGGACTGGCTTCATATGGTAGCTGAGTGTCTGCAATGCAGCAATTTAGGCAGCAAATTTTTAATTTAATTTAATTTAATTTTAATTAATTTAATTTTAAAAAGTGATGTTTGAGCCAGTTGTTGGAAATCTTTGAAGTATGTTTGGAACAACTGGAGATGTGAATCTACTTTTTCAAACGTAAATTTTATGGAATCTAAATAATCAGGTTATTTCCGATAAAAACATAACATTCAAAAGGAGACACAAAAAAAGAATGCAAAATATCTCATTAAAATTTTTCTGTTAATCCCATGTTGAAATAACACTATTTTGGATATATTAGGTTAAATAAAATATATTGCTAAAATTAATTTTACCTATTTAGTTTTGTTTTTAATGTGGCTACTGAAAAGTTTACAATTACACATATGGCTCACATTTCTATCAAACGATATTGCTCTAGACTCTTGCTACTCCAAGTGTGCTCTCTGAAATAATAGCATATGCATTATCTAGATGCATAATCTGGGATCCCTCCCAGACAAACTGAATCTGAATCTGAACTTGCTTTTTAACAAGATCTCCAGGTGATTTGTATGAATGTTATGCTTTGAGAAGCAACGGCTTCAAACTGCTTTCATATTCATCAGTTTCTCTCGAGCAAAGATCAGATGCAGTCTATGCTGCCGGTCTCGAAACACGGTTTGGTAATAAAAATTAGGGCTTGAAACTCTCCTGAAAATGAGAGTTTGGTAAATAGGGAAATGATGTCTAACATGCCAGTTGCAGTGAATAATACAAAATCTCTCCCAGCCGGTTATCATTAATATTTTGTGTCACATAGTTGTTAGTTTGCTACTGGAACAGCAGATCAGCCCCGTGTGTCCTAAGAGAACCAAACTCAGCAAGCTGCGTGGGGCTCTAGTGCTGCATGATGCCATTTCACTCGGAATTTTTCCCTTTGTTTCAGTGCAGCCCAGTGATTTGTCTTGGAAAAATGTACTGGAATGTTCTCCCTGATCTTTATAAATTTCACTTTTTTTTCATAATCAGCATCCTCAACCCTTTCTTATGCCCTCTTCCATCAAATTACTTTCATATTATAATTAAAGTTAAATCATATATTGATTGTTGCACTCCTTTATTTATCAGAATGTTACCATGTCTTTTTTTTTTTTTAAAGATTTTATTTTTTCCTTTTTCTCCCCAAAGCCCCCCGGTGCATAGTTGTGTATTCTTCGTTGTGGGTTCTTCTAGTTGTGGCATGTGGGACGCTGCCTCAGCGTGGTCTGACGAGCAGTGCCATGTCCGCGCCCAGGATTCGAACCAACGAAACACTGGGCCGCCTGCAGCGGAGCGCGCGAACTTAACCACTCGGCCACGGGGCCAGCCCCAAGTTACCATGTCTTTTTAATAGCACTGGCATTATTCTTAGAATTATTATTTCCACTTATTATCTGCTTATGTAGACTCCGATCTTGTTTTGTCTTAAGCCTTGAAATTGCTAATGTGTGAGTTTGTAGTATGTACTCTTTTGCAGAAATCTTATATTGGGTGAGCAGAAATATGTGTATTTGCTGTTTTTGTAAACTGTGATAACATTGGAGAACCTGAGAAATTCTCCCTTGCCTTATGTTTCAATTGTTAGATTAAGGGATCACTTCTAAAGAAGAGTGAAAAATATGAGAGATGATTGCTGGAAGAATTGTTTAATACTGAAATAGGTTTTCAACTGTTCTTAATTTATTGTTTATACTGTGCTTAATTCCAAAAAGAATCTGAGGCTGAGTACAATAAAAGACAGGATTCAAAAAGCCCATTAAAACAATTGAGTAGTCATTAAAGGCATAGAAGGGAGGAAAAAGAGGAAAAGAGTTGTGCTAAAAAAACTTCACTAAAAATAACCATTATTTCTGAATGATAAGCATATCTAAGCTTACTGGCAAAGAGGGTAAAATAGCCTAATTAATATAATAAATAGCACAATATTTAAAATATTTTAAAGATCTTATATAAAGGACGTGGAAAATCTCACGTGGAAATACAACCGTATTCAAATTCAACCTCTCAGTTACAAAGAGGTATTCTTCATAAGGCCATTTCTTACATTAATTTTCACCAAAAGCCAAGGACTCCTTACATCATAGTTGTGTGAGGCAGCTCTAACAGGAACTGAAGGAAACTTCGTTGATTAAAAAAGAAATTTAATACCTATTAGATGTCATACATGGAGCTGAAAGCAGGGGGTGCAGGAGTAGAGACAGCACAGAGGGCTGTGGTACCCAAGGAATAGTTCAGGGAGGAAGACGTACATCAAACATACGCTCAGAAAGTCACGTTTAAAAATTTAAGGATGCTGGGGCTGGCCCCGTGGCCGAGTGGTTAAGTTCGCGCTCTCCGCTGCAGGCGGCCCAGTGTTTCGTTGGTTCGAATCCTGGGCGCGGACATGGCACTGCTCATCAGACCACGCTGAGGCAGCGTCCCACATGCCACAACTAGAAGAACCCACAACGAAGAATACACAACTATGTACCGGGGGGCTTTGGGGAGAAAAAGGAAAAAATAAAATCTTTAAAAAAAAAAAAAATTTAAGGATGCTACTAGAGCTTATATCAAGAAATTTTATCCCAGACTGAAGGTCAGGAAAACCTGCTGGAGGAAATGACATTTAAGCTAAGACTGAAAAATATGTTAGAGTTCTCCAGACTAAGGGAGCAATTTGTGTAAAGACTCTAAAGTGAGAAACAAGTACAGTCCGCTTGAGGGTAAAGAGTGAGGTTGGCTAGCTCTGGAAAGGTTAAAGTAGACTGAATGGAAAAAGTACTTCAGGCCCACAAAGATTTTACTCTTAATCAGAGGGATTGTAGGAGGGAATTAAAGGGTTTTTAAAGTAGGAGCTATTCATATTTTTTGAAAAGATATTCTGCTGGAGTAGAAAGTAGATTATATGGAAGTTTTACTTAACAGAAGATATCAATTATAATACTACAGAAATGGTTCAAATCAGAAGTGATGGTAGCTGGGCCCAGATAGAGATGGTGGGAACAAAGATGAGAAAATGGTTGTTTCTCTTTATTTTTGAGGAATGTTAGCCCTCAGCTAACATCTGCTGCCAATCCTCCTCTTTGCTGACAAAGACTGTCCCTGAGCTAATGTCTGTGCCCATCTTCCTCTACTTTATATGTGGGATGCCTACCACAGCATGGCTTGTCAAGGGGTGCCATGTCCACACCCTGGATCAGAACCGGCGAACCCTGGGCCTCCAAAGTGGAACATGGGAACTTAACTGCTGCTCCACTGGCCCAGCCCGAGAAAATGGTTGGATGCAGACAGGATGGGCAGGACCAGGGTCTGTGAGGAAGTACATCATGAAGTCTCCCCAGGGTCTTTACTTCTGCAAAATGGGTCAGGATTATCCACTTGGAAAGGTTAATTGTGGTACTCTATGTGGGGAATTAGATGGACACGTGAGTTCTCAAAGTTGTTTATGAGATAGTCTTTATTTCTCCTTTTTTCCTTTTATCAATAACGCCAGACTCTAAGGCAAAAAGCCAGGAGTACTCAGTGTTGCCATTAGAAATCTTTTTATATGGTCCTATATATATATATATAGGTTTTTTTTTTTTTTCTGAGGAAGATTTGCCCTGAGCTAACATCTGGTGCCATTCTTCTTTTTGCTTGAGGAAGATTCGTCCTGAGCTAACATCTGTGCCAAGCCAATCTTCCTCCTTTTTGTGTGTGGATCACCACCACAGCACGGCCACTGATGAGTAGTGTAGGTCTATGCCCAGGAGCCAAACCCAGGCCACCCAAGTGGAGTGCACTGAACTTAACCTCTAGGCCACAGGGCCAGCCCCTGGTCTTATAATTCTTATTGCTACAAGAAGAGATATTGTTGGTCCATAAAAATAAAAGTTACAGGGTGATTGCATACCCCTGGATTAGTGTCTTATGCTAACTGATAAACCACAAGACTGCCTATTCTTACTTTATGTTATAAAGCCAGCCAAGTTCCAGTAGGAAGACCTTGTTCCATAACCAGCTAATTAACTGAATGAATGAATGAATGAATAAATAGCAAAAGGAGAAAATTATTTGCCTCTGGTATTTGAAGAATGACCCAGAAGGCACACAGATTAGCAGAGATAGAATGCCATCCCAGACTTCAATATACTCCTGGCTACATTATAGGGAGTGAGTTAATCATGCAACTTTATTACAAAAACCTGATCATGGTCATAGTTCTTCAAAAACATTATTGTTTTTGTCCTGGAAATCTATCAGTCTCCATTCAATTAGAGATCCTAAAGATCTATTTTCTTTACTTGGGAAATAATGGACATTAATAAATCATGTGAATCTTTTCTGTTTATAAGAAACTCCTGCTTTCTAAATTACCATTTTTCCCTCAGGAGTAAGACTTCTAATTGAGACAAGTTCCCAGATGTATTTTATGTTCTTATAATTATTTTAAAACATATGGCAATAAAAGAATTATGCCTCTTCAGTGTATTTTTGTGTATTCTTGTCATCTTCCAGGTTCAAGTAGCATTCACCGTTTGAAATCATTTTTTTCTTCCAAATAAAATTATTATTCAATAAGGAGAATATCGGTTTATAAAAAATATGTATACATATTTTATATTGTAAACATGCTTAGATTAGTATTTTAATTATTTATACAATTTTATTATAAATTTTAACTGCTGAGTTTATTACTCATTTACCTGAGACTGCCAAGTCAATTGTCCAATTTGCAAATGGAAAATTAACAAATTAACTTAATTCGACTCTTACTGCATAAGTTTTACGATCGTGAATATAATGCTTGGCACATGTCACCTAGAGGAATTTTAATTAGTTCATGAAAGAATTTTCATATCTCTGCAAACAGAGAGATTCATTTTAAGATATGACTCTTTTCATCAAAAATTCATAAAAGACCCAAGGCATGATTGTGTGAGGGACCCCACAGAAAACACTTTGAAACTTAAAAAAAAGAAAGTAATAGAAAAGTGAGTTATTTGTCAGTCAGGATCTCCATATGTATAGGAATTCGCCCCAAATAGTTTCAAAAGGACACTAATGAAGGAAGTACTTACATGATTATGGGCAAGGTTAAGGGAACAAACAAGGAATGTGAGACACCAGGCCACCCAGAGCAGGAAGCTGGTATGGCACATTAGGTTTAAGGGACAAGAGAGGAAATAATGTTACTAAATCTCAGTGAGAACAGGAATGTATTAGTCAGTGCTCTCCAGAGAAACAGAACCAATCGAAGATATAGAGAGAGACAGAAAGAGATTTATTTTAAGGAATTGGTCCATGTGATTGTGGAGGCTGGGGAGTCCAAAATCTACCAGGGTAGTTTGGCAGGCTAGACACTCAGGAGACAGTTGCAGTTCAAGTCAGAAGGCAATCTACTGGCAGAATTGCCTCTTGTTCTTGAGAGGTCAGTTGATTGTTCTAGTCAGACCTTCAGCTGAGGGGATGAGGCCCAACTATGTTATGGAGGGTAATCTGCTTTACTCAAAGTCCACTTATTTAAATGTAAATTTCATCCAAAAACACCTCACAGAAACAGCCAGAATAATATTTCACCAATATCTGGGCATTGTGGCCCAGCCAGGTTGACACAAAAAATTATCCATCTCATGTAAGCATTTCCCTATAGTCTTGGAGGGGCACAGCAATGGCTACAACCACTACAGTTCGGTGAGATTAAGGAAGAAATGACCCAGCCACAGTTACCACTTGATCTGCAGAGTTAAAAAACCAAGTGATAAGGCCCAGGCTTCCTGGAGAGTTCTCCCCTTACCATGGATTCCACTCAAAGCTGTCAGCCACGCTACCTAGGAGATGGGTTAGTTCAGCACACACAAAAGCCCACCAAAAAGGCCTTGTTCATTCATCATAGTGGGCAGTGTGAGGTGCAGCCCTTTGCCTTTAACTTTAGAGGAGATAACAGATCATGATATAGTTCATCCCAGTTGCCTAGGAACGATATGGCAGGCCCTTGAATTATCTATCATGGAGTTTTTCTCCCACTCTCTACACACGTACATCTTAAACCACTTAGGGTACTTTATACGCCCTACCCACTAGATCCAATCAGCATGAGTGCATCAACATATTGATGCTGTGTGATGTTCTGTGGGATCAAGGTGAGAAAGACCCATCAAATCCATAGTATTATAATGAGGAGAGTTGTCATAGCCCAGAGGCAAGGCCATGAAGCTGTACAGATTTCCCTGCCAGGCTAAGGTGAGCTGCTTCTCTTTGTTCTCACAAACTGGAATTGAGAAAGACACATTTGCCTCCTTAAGAGTTGCATAGCTGGTACCACAGGCTGTGTTGCTTTCTTTCTATTCCATTACATCAGAAATGGCAGCCACCTTTGGAGTCATCACCCTATTCGTGTCCTTTTACACAGGACAAACTAGGGAAGCATCATTTCTTCATCTGTCAAGATTTGATAATGGCATCGATCTTTGCAATTCCTCCAATGATGCATATTGCTATGGTTTCCTATTTGGCACTATGTGTGCGTGCACGAGCACTCGCAAGCGCGTGTGTGTGCACCCCTGTGTCAGGGGAGGGGCAGTTCCATGGGATTCCAATTAGCATTTGCTGTTATGGTAGCTCTCACTCAGTGAATCAAGAATCCAATGTGCATATTCTGCAACTTGTTAATGGTGGTTATTACAAATACACATTCAGGAACTAGGAACACAACCATAATATGTGAGGGCATACTGGAATCTCTGAGAAATTTACGCTGTGTTTTCACTTATCAATTGTCCACCATAAGCCTCCATTCTGACCAGTGGCATATGGTAGCAATATTTAATATCTAAAAGATCTCAGTATTATCCTATGCACAGTGCACATTCACTGTGGAAAATGGCCACAGCTCTCTCTGGTGCAGGTTAAAGAAAGGTTTACAGTACACGCTTGTGTCCACATTGTAGGAGCCTTCTCCAATTGATCCAGCTTTACCCCATTAAGGGGTCCAGGTCTAAGAATTGGCTTAAGTATATAAAACATATAAAAGTCTAAAAATTCCCACTACACCAACTCGAATCAGTTTTATACCCAACAGAATTATATAGATGAGAATACCACAGTAGGCTGATAATATATTTCATTCTTAGAGAACCCATGATCAATTTGCCAACTCCACAGGTCCCTGTGGGTCAAACCATTCTCATTGCTACACTATCCTTGTGCTCTATGGCAATAATTGCACCCACCATGTCTCTGATGATTAAACCATTGAAATCAGAGCTTTCAAATCTATTGATACACTAATCCCATGATAAATAGAGCTTTCAGTGATACTTCAGAGCATTGCAGCTCATAGGATTGATAAGTAAGTTACACATAATAAATTTACCCCAATATTACAATTTCCTTAAACTTTTTATTCCTTACTGTATGATATTACAAGGAAATTCTAGCATGTGGATCTCATTAAAAGTATGCTATGAAGGGGCCGGCCCCGTGTCCGAGTGGTTGGGTTCACGCACTCCAGCTTCGGCTGCCCAGAGTTTCGCTGGTTCGAATCCTGGGCGCTGACATGGCACCGCTCATCCAGCCACGCTGAGGATGCGTCCCACATGTCACAACAACAAGGACTCACAACTAAAAATATACAACTATGTACCGCGGGGCTTTGGGAGAAAAAGGAAAAATAAAATCTTTGGGGAAAAAAAAGTAGGCTATGAAGTCTGTACTTCAAGGAAATCACAAAATAAATTATTAGATCTCTCTGTTAGAGCTGAGAAATTACATGGATAATCCAGAATGAATGCACTATATCAATGAATTTGACACAATCCAAATTTAAATTGCAAATTTTTGCTTACTACCCTTTGAATCCATTCCTACACATGCTCTCTGGTTCTTGCTGACACAAAGTAGCGGGGTCTTGCAATTCCTTTGGCATACCACACTATTTCCTCTCTGAAAAGACCTTTCATTTCTCCTCTGGGCTATTACTTAGTACTCATTAGGATCCAAAGCGAGTCCTTCACATATGGGGTTCCATAAGAAAACTAAGCTCCAATACTGTAAGGAATGGGTTGTATGTAATGAATTAACTTGCTGCCTACCTAACTAGAATTGTACTACCTATGTATAATCCTTGGGAAAATTGAAAATACAGTCACCAAAATAATTTTGTATAAGGTTTAATTCTCTTGATGTATCCGGACTGAGAAAGGCTGGTACTTAGAGACTTTAAAGGGGGAAGAGGTACTTAACCCATGTGAAGTCATTGAAAATCTTTATATGATCATCAGACAGGAGAAAGAAGTAACAATCTTCAGCAATGAAGGTTCGGGGATATTAGGTTGATTGAGATTCTCTGTTTTATCTGTCTATCCAAATATTTCTATTCCAAATCTCAAGACTTCACTTTTTCCAAATCAGTGCTTAACTTGAACATAAGACTTGTGAACTACTGTATTTAACGTTGCAATCACTAAATTAGATTTTAGAACTGATCTTCAGTCATATCTGGCCTGCCAATATAAGAAACAGTAAGGATTATTTTCAAGATCACCATAGAAGTTTTCCGCTCCACTTACCATTAAGTTGGGAATTCAAGATCCATTTTGTTGTTATTGTTTCAAAACCTCCCTAGGGCAGTCAAAGGCAGCTTGTCAAATTCACAGTATTAATAATCTCAATTGCAATCAAGTACAACAGGCATTTGATCTATAAAAGCTTTCTCTTCCGCCTCGTGATAAGGATAATTTGAATGACTTTGATGATAATGCCTGCCAAGGATATCCATGCCATCTATGTATTTCCCAATCCATACGGAATCTGATCTTGAGGACTACTTGTAGAACAGAGCAGTGTCAATCAGAGGCCCACAGAAAATGAAATTGATCCCATATGGTTCAAATAAAAGTAAATTAATGAAGGGACTACATACACAATTGTGGGAAGCATTGATGGATCAAACAAGAGTTGTTATTGCCCCGAGAGACTGTCAACTGTATGAAACTGTTAGGAGCTCCAGGAATAAAGGGATAAAAGGAAGAACTAGTAACAGCAGAAGCCAGTGAGACATGAGAACCTGAGGAGAGTCTACCCAGAGTTGGCTATTGTCTTAGAGGTATGTATTCAGCTGAGTGTAGAATAAATGCAAACTCTTACCCTCTGCTTCTCTGTTAATGACTCCCATTACCCAAGTACCCAGAAGCCAACTGAGGACAGAGAAGGGCAGAGGAAGGTGGAGAACAGATCTAGAGGAGGAAATGGAGGGTAACCAGCACAGTACCATCAACTGGGTTTACTCTATCAATATCTTTATAAAGCAAGCTGTTAATAGTGATAAAATATTGTTATATGTCCATTAATCTGAAATAAAATTAGCATATACAATATATGCATATGTAAGAAATAGAATAGATAAGAGACTAAAATGTAATTATAAATGCTCAAAGTAAAAATAAAAATCTTATTAGAATGTGCCAAGTACTTTCTAAATATTTAAGTGTAATAAGTAAAATTTTATTTTCCTGAGTCCTTACTAAGCCTTATGAGTAAGATATCTATTAGAAGTATTTTTTTTTTTCTTTTTAAAGATTGGCACCTGAGCTAACAACTGCCAATCTTTTTTTTTCCTGCTTTTTTTTTCTCCCCAAATCCCCCCAGTACATAGTTGTATATTTTACTGGTGGGTCCTTCTAGTTGTGGTACATGGGATGCCACCTCAACATGGCCTAACGAGTGGTGCCATGTCCGCACCAGGATCCCAACCCTGGGCCCCGGAAGTGGAGCGCCGAACTTAACCACTCCACCTCCAGGCCAGCCCCCTATTAGAAGTATTTTAAGGAAATAGAGTTCCCCTGGGTTTAAGGTCACATAGGCGATAAACGAAAGAATGAGGATTCAAACCCAGGATATTCAGGCTCAGTGCAGTGTGGTATATATACCACACTTTGAGCTGCAATAATTTTAAATAAATGTTAATGTTAAGATAGAAGGAATGAGTTTAAATATTCTTATTTTATAGATTGTGCTATTAAACAAATAGAAGTAATGCTAACATTCTCTACTCAAGGAGGCACACAGCTAATGATCGCCAAGGCTGGGGAGAGAACCTGCGTCTCCTGGATCAGAGGCAAACCGTCTTCCCCATGTGCCCATTCCAGATTTTGCAAACAAGCTGTCACTCTGCTCTTGCTGCTTCCCAGATAATTATGCTATAATTGCATGCTTTAAATTACGTTTCAATGTATCCTTCCAATATTTCTCCTGCCCACTTTGTGTACAATCAGCCTTAAAGAATTATTATCTTGTTTAGGTTCCCTTAGTTGCAAATTGCTTTTTAATTCACTTAATTATAAAGGGCATTTTTCTCTTCTAATATTCAGTAATCGGGTTTAAGTATGCAAGCAGAGGCATTGATCCTTGGCAATGCTTCTATAGCATATATAATTTTATATTTTAATTTTCATTTATTTTATATGGATATTTTATTTTTCTATATATAATATGTATATGTGTATGTGTATGTATATATATGCACATAACATTCTACAGGAGTGTGTGAGTGGGGGGGTATATGTGTATATTCAACCCATATCTATCACTAGGGCTAAACATTTCTTCAAAAGGGAAATATGTAGGGTCAATATGAGACATCCATGTCAATTCTGATCTTTTTCAGGAAGCAACAGGTCTGTACTGCTTCTTCAATCTCTACTGACGGCCCTCCTGCTTCCTTGTGTTACAGACAATAGCTAACGGCTGCCTCTGCCGTGTACCGAGCCACATCATTCTCTAAATCAAATATCAACGAATTTGACATCTACGAACCTCTGCACATGCACAGAGCACGTCGACACCACTTCCTGGGTTGGTTCATGAGAGGGAACCCAGGCCTGAAAACAGCAGACCACAAGGAGATAGAGGAATGAGCCCAAGGGCCGAGCAGTTCTCCCTGGGCACGGCGCGTTCTGTATGCTCACCAAACACCCTTCTGATGTGATGGGATCCTTCAGGCAGCCACCACCAAAATCTGTTCTGCTCATTTCCTGATGAAGTAGAACAATGACCATTTTCTTCAGTTAAGATTAAATCTAGAATTTTATTTTCATTTTTTGAATATATAAGAAGAAACTCACAATTTTCCCATTTCTGTAAGCTCCTGATTACTGTTGCGAAGTCAGATGCTCAAAATTAAAGTGATTCTGAGAATGGATATTTGATTCATTCTGTCAATCCATTCACATTTCTTCTCTGAGCACCTCTTAATTGCCAGGTACTGTTCTGGCTGCAGTGGATACATTAGCCCACAAAGAGATGAAATTGCTGCCCTCAGAGAGCTTATAATATAGCTGGGGAAAACAGACCACTAGGAAAATAAGATGTATAACATAAAGCATCTTGAAAGTTAACGTACTATGGAGAAAAATAACACAGGGATGGGGGAAGGTGTAGGTTTTGCAATATTAATTAGATGGTGAGGTAAGAACCCAATGAGAAGGTGTTATTTTAGTAGGAATTGAAGGAGGTAAGTGAGTTATCTGAATGTTATGTGGGAAGAGTATTTTAGGCAGAGGAAGACGCCGGAACCACATTCTTGCAAGAGCAGGAGCACACCAGTGTATTTGAGAATAAAAAGAATACTGCGTGAACTGGGGGTCATAGAACAGGAAGGAACTAAGAAGACATGAGGTTAGAGAGCAGTGGAGTGTGAGTAGAGATGAGGCTCATCTTGATGGGCAGATGGGAAGCCACATGAGGACTTGGGCAGAGAGATAAATGACGTAAAACTGGCGCTGGAAGGGAAGCTCTCCATTCTTGATTCTGCATGACCCATGACAGTAATGTGCATCTTTGTTTTGTGAAAACGTATACTGTGCACCAATTAGAGTGCCCGGCTTCAGGTACAGCCTTCAGTCAACATTGACTGACTGACTTTGCTTTAATTTACTTCCAGTAAGTAAAAATAATTTTTTTAATGAGGAGAAAGACATTTAATAAGTAAAATATATTATTGTTGTATTCAAAACATGCTAAGGTTTAAGATTTCAGTACAAAGATTGGCATCTCACTGTGAAAATTGGGTGTATGTAGGTAAAAGATCAAACTTCTCTCATTATTTCACGATATTCCAGTTTTCTCACATCTCCAGAACAATTTAAACCAAAGTTGAAAGACTCCCCAGTGCTTCCAAGTTTGTAGTTCTAATTTAGCTCTTGACTGTAATTGGGTAGTGTAAGGCTTCCTTGATATACAGTATTTGAGTCTCCACAACTATGAAGCATACGTAAGAAGGAAAAATTGTCTTAACCAGATCATTTCCACTAATAAGTTCGTAAAACTAGTCACCATTTTATGTATCAACCTGACTAGGCTAAAGGATGCCCAGATTAGCGGGTAAAACATTTCTGGGTGTGTCTGTGAGGGAGTTTCCAGAGGAGATTAGCATTTGAATCTGTGAACTGAGTAAAAGCACATGCCCTGCCCAAAGTGAGTGGGCATCAACCAGTCTGTTGAGGGTCCCGATGGAACAAAAAGGCAGAGGAAGGATGAATTTGCTCCCTCTCTGAACCAAGACATCCATCTTCTCCTGCCCTTGGACATCGGGATTCCTGGTTTTCAGACCTTCAAACCTGGATCAGGACTTAGCCCATTGGCCTCCCCTGGTTTTCAAGCCGTTGGACTCAGACTGAATTACACCACCGAGTTTCCTTGTTCTCCCTCTTCAGGACAGCAGCAGATCATGTGACTTCTCAGCCTCCATTATCGCCTGAGCCAATTCCTATAATAAATCTCCTTATATAGATATATAGATGATATAGCTGATAGAGAGAAAGACAGATAGATAGACGGATAGATAGATGATAGATACATAGACAATCCTATTGCTTCTGTTTCTCTGGAGAATCCTGACTGATACAGTCACACGCCACTTAATACTAACATATTTACCATGCTGTCATGGCAATGGAAAATATAACTAGTATATTGCAAATACAAATTTTGAATTTAAATTTTTTAAAATCTAGTTCAAGAAAGGCAAAGAAAGTGTTAAAG
Organism: Equus quagga; assembly: GCF_021613505.1. NCBI lineage: Eukaryota > Metazoa > Chordata > Mammalia > Perissodactyla > Equidae > Equus > Equus quagga. Next base: position 28,376,156 of record NC_060288.1, on the reverse strand, counting down.
AACTGATAGAATTACACTTAAAGCCATTGACAATGAATATTTATCTGGCAGAGTGAGACCAGTGAACAATTAAAGAAAAAAAAAAGACGATGAAGCTTCTAGAAAGACAATGACGTGCACTTCAAAGATGAAGTTAGACACTTGGAAGAACTGATAAAACCCTCCAACATGCTTCTTCAGAAACGGCAACCTTTATGATCGTGGTGAGTCAAATATGAATGACAATATGCCCTTACTATACATTTTATCTTAAAAGTATATAAAACATCTCCACTTGAGTGATTTTTGTTGAGTTAACATTTCAATGTAAATAAATAATTTTTAATAAATGATTAAAAATTCTCTTTATAATTTTTAGTTTTATTTCTAGAGAAAAACATACAAGTCATTTTTATACTATCTCCTGTAAAATGTTGGTCCTTGGTTTAAGCTGCCATATTTTCCTGTACTGATTATTCTTAGCTATTGAGAATTTCCTACACGGCATTTCAATAAACAGATTTATTCAATAGTATTTTACTGTCTCAAATGTTCTTGTAAATAATCTTATTTTTTTTTTAAGATTGTATTTTCTTCCTTTTTCTCCCCAAAGGCCCCCTGTACACAGTTGTATATTCTTCATTGTGGGTCCTTCTAGTTGCGGCATGTGGGATGCTGCCTCAGCGTGGTTTGATGAGCGGTGCCATGTCCGTGCCCAGGATTCGAACCAACAAAACACTGGGCCACCTGCAGCACAGCGTGTGAACTTAACCACTCGGCCACAGGGCCAGCCCCTAAATAATCTTATTTAATGCTAAGAGAGCTATTGTGTTTTTTAAACTGTTGCTTATAGACCTCTGGTTAGCTCAAGGGAGGGATAAATCCTTATTGAGCCCCTAAGTATATTTTGCCAATTATTATATAACTCACTTCACCAAATTACCTTAAAAAGATAATAAGAGGCATGGACAAGGCTTAAAAACACTTAAGTAATTTATTATATCAACTTATAAAGTTCCTAAGGGACAAAGTCATAATTGAAACTCAAATTTCTCTGATTCCAGGGTTGATTTCGACAGTTTTTCTTATTTCGCATATTAGTACATGTTCAATTGCCCACCATTTTCTCCTTAAATTCATAAATGTTTTGTGGAAAAACAGGTCAAATATTTGAATTGGTTTTAAATGGTTACTAACTTAACTTTTTACAATTAGTGTAATGAAAAAATAGGAGGAAATTAAACTTTGCTCTTACATATTTCATAGCTATTATGACTAGCTACAAAATTAGTTACAGATTTGTAATTGGTAATTAATTTTACTTTTGTAATATAGAAATATAATAGTTTTATCCCTCAAAAGATTATTTAAAAGCTCAACTAACCACCTAACTGGTAATATATTTTGAGCATAATGTGGTCACATTCTATCTAAAACTACCAGTGATTTTAAAAAAAAGATTGTCCTTAAGGAACTTACAGTAAAGTTGATGACGTATATACACATGAAAAAATTAGACAACATAATATAATGTTATTTAAGGTGAAATCAATTGTTAAATTATCTTGCTATTACTGAAAGAAATGTTTAAATTGCTTTACTAAAAGTTTTATTGGAACTTTAAATGTTGTAGTAATTTATCCCTTATGATTATCTTGAAGGCTCTCCTTTTGCAAAAGAATAGTAACTGGAGAGAAGATTCGATTCAAAGTTTGAACCTTGGCGAATGATAGTCCTTCACAGCATTACCCCTAAAGTCAAATAAAAATTATGAGTTAAAAACCAGCAGCCAGGGTCTTTTCCTGTTCTAAAACAAATATATCTAGTCGTAAGAGAAAGGGGGATTATCTCCCACAGAACTATCCATATGTCCTTCTAGCATTTAGAAAAAATGAATGAAACAACCAATAAGCTGATGAATAAAATGTGTAGAAAATAGAATTGCAAAATGTTGACAAACGAAAATTTCTGTAGTCATGGCTGGAAATTGGCACATGACAGAGCCATCAAAATTAAATTCCAGGAGCTCAGTACAAAAATAGGGCTCAAGATGTTTAACTGTAGGCATATTTAGTTTTCTAATTCAGCCAAATTTCAAGACAAGTTGGTGATTCTTGTAACAGAGGAACATTCAGCTGCATGTTTTGACATCCAAGTTGGCATCACTGAAAGTCAAGCTCTGAAAGCTACAGTACAGAAAGAAAGGCTACAGGATCCGTTTTTCTTGTTTTTTATGAAAGATGTTTAATAGTCTTGATGTGACTCCAGCTCTGAAATGATACTGGCACAAAATAGCACAAATTATCCAGGTTTGTTTTGCCAAAGCTACATGGAAACTGAAGCTATTTTCCAGATTTTTTTTTTTTAATTTTCTAAATGGTAAGCATAATGACCTCAATGCTCTGCATGACTTTGGCAATGAGATGTCGAAACAAAACAATAATGTAAAAATAACACGAATATTACACCACAGGTTCTTGCTGTCTTGATCTGCATCTCCATTTGTAAAACCCGTTTTTTGGGGGAAAACAGATATTAAACTCATTAAAAAGAAAAACTGGCTGATAGTCAGAGGCTTGGTTCAATTGAAATTGAACTGCTTTATTTTTCAAACCTTGCTATGGACACAGCAATACTCCTCTGTATCACTTAGCCAGATGAATGTATGGATAGGCACAAATATCCTTTCAAGCTATGAGTACCATCAGTTTCTTTACCTCCTATCAACAAAAATATAATACCCACTACCTCTGTGGTATGCTTAAACATTCATATGTAATCTCTGCTTCCTTAATCCTAAATAAACTTGTCAGAGATAAAATACGACAGATAAAAGTTACTCATAATTGGATCTTTGTTACCAAAATTACAAAGTTCCCTTGATCATCAACTCATTATTTTTTTTGCAGCTTATTGGCACAACTTGTCTAGCTTATCACCAGAGAGATGCCCCTCCAAACTCGTTTTTTTTAAGCCAGTAAAATAAACCTGTAAGGAACACAGGGCTTTTCAATGGAGAGATGAAACATTTGATTATATTTCCATAAACTACCATAAATTCTGGAGAAAATCAGTTGTTTTAAAAGCATGTTCATGAATATCCATCAGAATATTTTTCATGTTATTTAGGGTACTATGATATCTGATTTAAACTAAAATCTATAGTTGTTTTGATTTCTGCAGTTCAATTTTTATTTCCTCTTTATTCAGAATAGTAATGGTTACAATTAAAATTCTTTATGCATAGCTTATTAACCATAAATTTAGCCTTCCATTAGAGATTGGTATATACAAATAAGACAGGATAAATGACTTGCTGTGAAATGCCTTTCTTTGAGAGCACGCAGTGCGCGTGAATCAGGGTAAAGAATTCACCACTGGTGATAACAAATGACATGGGTTGATAATATTCTGGAGCATTTTAAAACTTATCTTTATACATAGAATGTTAAAAACAGAAAGCACCCATTATGTATAACAAACACACATGTGATATTTATTCAACTTCTGATTCAGTTCCATGATTCACTTTTGGGGCTTTGCAATTAAAAAAAGAATCTTAAAAGATTACCACTGTTACATGTATCTCTAATGTGGCTTTATTTTATTGATATACATATCATATATTTTATGATATATACACATATTTTGTTATATATATGTGTGTTTTTCCACAAATAAGATTTTGACAGAACATTGATGCATGTGCATATATTCTTCTAAGTTCCACTGTATGAGAATTGTGAAGCTCGAAAGCTTTAATAATATAAACCTCTTTGTCGTAAAATTTATAATGTATGAATAATTCCAGATCCTCTTACCATAATCTTTGGAAGCATATTCTGTTTTTTGGGTTTTTTTTGTTTAGATTTGTTTTTTTCCTTTTTCTCCCCAAAGCCCCCTGGTACACAGTTGTATATTCTTAGTTGTGGGTCCTTCTAGCTGTGGTAGCATATTCTGTTTTTAAAACATCAATTGATCTTTATCTTGCTACCACTTCTCTTTTCTGATTCTCTCTCTATATATCCTGTGTTCTGCTCTCTTCTCTTTCTTTGGAAATCTCTACTTCTCTTAGAGCTTAAGCTTTTATTTCTGAGAGAATTACAGCAGTTGGAATTCTCACAATATATTTTCATATAGTATTCATGCATTTTCTTTTTTTAAAAAATCAGTTTCTTTGAAAGATGACTGGTTTCTCCAATTGTGCTTTGTGTCTTCTTGTTCATCAGAACCATTGAGAAAAGGGGATACAGAAAGATCACAACCATTTCTGAGATATACTGATGATGTAAAATTAAGATTCTGCCAGAATGTTTGTTACTGCGTAATATGAATATCATTAGATGATTATTCTTACTAAAATGGAAAGAATTGTTTAGGATTATATTGCTGATCCTGTGTTCAAAGTAACATTGGAGAGCTTCAGAAGGTATTTTTAAAGTAAAGGAAAGCATCCTTGGGACTGGGTAAAACCAAGATAAAATAGAAAATATATCTGACTTCCAACTTTGAGAGACATGCAAAATAAATAGCTATTTCTCGTATTTTATGCACTATAATAGGTAAGTGCTGATTTATGATAAAGGTACTTTTATGATTGGCAGCTATAGACATCATTCTCCAGGTTATGACAACATATGCCTATTTATTGCAAGGTATTTAGGATTCTCATGAACAATGCTAGTAGGGCCACTGGTTTAAACTACACAAGAATGTGCCTGGCTGCTCAGGGCACCATCTTGCTTGGTCAAGGACACATGACCAGGGGTGATCTAAATTCTAGTGCCCTTTCCAATAGGAACTCTCCTGTAGCAGTTTTATCTTTAACCACCTGAACTTTGATTGCCTTGGGGAAACAGGCAGTTGAATTAAAAGACTTACAAATACACATAATAAATTGTGACTTCTCTCTTTAGCCTATGGTTACTAAGGACGAAATATTTTCATTCACATGTTCTGCTCACACTTTAACTTCAGAATAATTAAAATCCAAACTTAAAATCTTTGAAGATACCCAAGATTCTCTTCAAACATCTGCCCCCCTTTTTTAAATTGATGGTGGCAAAATTCAACCACTCGCCCAGGATTAAAGCACATTCATCACTGATTAAGCTCTGCAAATATTTTTCTTAATGGATATTTATGTCAGCCTTTCCTTTTTTATAAGTTGTCAACATTTTGTTCAGGGCTACATCAGCAAGAATATGGAAAGAAGCTTCTAAACGGTCTTTCTTCCTCTAATCTCTATCAATCCCATCCATTTTTAACCACAATTTAAAGTTTTTTTATAAAGTTTCCATTCACAATAGTTTTATAAACATTCAGTATTCATAAATAATGTCCAAATGGTGTGGTTAGGCATTATGGGAACTTGACCCCTTCTACTCTGCCTACACACTGCATATTCGTTTTCTGCAATTCCATAATATGATCCACTTCCAAACTCAGCTGATTTGGCAGTGCATTTTTCCATAAACATCCCTTCATTCAAGCTCCTGAACCTTTATTTCTACCACTTCTTCGACTCTCTTCCATTTTTCATGATCTGTCTTTTCTTTAAGGTACAGGCATGCAAGCGTCTTCCTCCCATGAAGACTTGCCTAACTTATCCAGTCCATCCCCTTCCTCTAAATAATGGCAAAATGCAAAGCCCTCATCATTCATTTGTCACCAACAATACTAGACAGCAATGATATTTTTAATTTTCTGAACAGGACCTGATTTTGAAATACATACAAACACCTTGAGGGCAAAGGTCTTATGGTATATTTCCTGATTGACAAGTACACAGCTTGAATTAATTAGCCTCTACTGCACGGCTGTATTAGTTCGCTACTGATGCCAAAACAAATACCACCACCTGAGTGGCTTAAACGACAGAAATTTATTGTCTCAGTTCTGGAGGCTAAAATCTTGAGATCAAAGTGTTGACAGGTTTGTTTTTTTCTGAGGACTGTGAGAGAGAATCTGTTCCATGCCTCTCCCCTAGCTTCTGGTGATGTCCTGCCAATCTTTGGCAAAGTTCCTTGGCTTGTAGAAGTGTCACCCTGATTTCTGTCTTTATCTTCACATAGCATTCTCCCTTGGTGCATATCTGTGTCCGCACTTACCCTTTTTATAACGACACAAGTTATACTGGGTTATTGGATTAGGGGCCCTCCATACTCCAGTATGACCTCATCTAATCTTAACTAACTACATCTGCAATGACTACAGTCATGTGCCATTTAATGATGTTTTGTCAACAATGAACTGAATATACACAGTGATCCCATAAGATTAGTACCATATACCCTAGGTGTGTAGTAGGCTATACCATCCATGTTTGTGTGAGTACTGTGGGGGAAGAAGAAATTTTCTTCCACCCTTCTAGGTTCTTCTGGCTGGTCTAGGAATTAAATTGATGAGACACAGTAACAGGAGAAAAACAAATAAAAGTTTAATAACATGTATACATGAGAGGAACCCAGGAAAACTGACTAACTCAGCAAAATGGCCAAAGCTGTCACCTTAAATTCCATCCTCAGCTAAAGACAAAAGAAGATGTTGGGGGTGGAGATAGTCAGGAACTTCAAGGGGAAGGAAGGTAATTCACAGGTTGGCAAAAAGGAGCAAATATTTGGAAAACAAGTGTTTATTTGGCCACACAGAAACAGAAGAACACAGAGGGGAGCCCAACAGGCTTTTCTAGGTTCCTCCCTGTCTACCACCTACTTTGTGTTATGCTAAGGTGATAGCTGGCTTTCTGAGACAGGTATTTTTATCTGAATTGTTTTAGGCAGTTAAGGGGAAAGTAACAAGAAAACCTTTGAGTCTTTTGTTTCTTCAAAATAATCAGCCTAGGGGCTGGCCAGGTGGCATAGAGGTTGAGTTCACATGCTCTGCTTTGGTGGCCTAGGGTTCACTGGTTTGGATCCCAGGTGTGGACCTACACATCGCTTATCAAGCCATGCTGTGGCAGACATCCCACATACAAAGTAGAGGAAGATGGGCTTGAATTTTAGCTCAGGGCTAGTTTTCCTTAGCAAAAAGAGGAGGGTCGGTGGCAGATGTTAGCTCATGGATAATCTTCCTCAAAAAGAAGTTTAATAGTAATTATCAGCCTAAAACAATCCTTATTGTAAAGACTCATATTTGGGGGTGGCAAATTTTGTTCTCCTTCCGTATGTTCTGTGATGTTTGCACGACAAAATCGTCTAATAATGTAGTTCTCAAAATATATCCCCATTGTAAAGCACATGACTGTATTTCCAGATAGGGTCACATTCTGAGATATTGGGGGTTAGAACTTTAACATATGAATTTTGGGGGACACAATTCAACCCATGACAATGACAAACCACACAAAACTCAGTGGCTTAAAACAACAACCATTTTTTTAGCTCATGATTCCGAGTCAGCAATTTTGGCTGCGTTCAACTGTGCAGTTCTTTTGGCCTCAGATGATCTCTTTCATTCATCCATTCAGCAGCCAGTCAGTGAGGCAGCTCTGATTTGAGGGCTGGCTGGCCGTCAGCTGGAAAAATTAAAGCAATTGGGCCACAAATCTTTCCTCATCCCACAGACTAGCCCAGAATTTTTCACATGGCGACTGGGCAAGTTTTCAAAAGGAGGAGCAAAATTGTGAAAGGCTTTTTGAGGCTTAGGCTCAGAATGGGCACAAAGTCATCTCGGCCAAAGCAATCCACAAGGTGAGCCCAAATTCAAGAGTGTGAGAAATAGATTTTACCTATTGTAGAAGGAGCTCCCAAGTCTTATTGCAAAAGAGCATAAGGGGGAAAAAATCTCAATTTTTGCAAACCTTTTCTCACCTAGCTCAACACTCACACAGTGCTGTCTCTGAAAGAATGTCACGGACTTCGCTTTTTAAAATATTGTAACATAAATTTACATTACTTTCTCTCTTTTCAATCCAGAGCTAACACGTAAAACTGTGATAAACATAAATGTAATATCTCTAAGCCATCCGAATTCCAAATGTAGCCTGGTCAATCTGGTATAATTTACAGTTATTAACTAGAAAAATGGAACTGAAAAAGACTCTAGAATATAGAACTAGCACACATCAAGACCTCATGATGTAAGTAAGCATAAAATGTAGTAGGAGAAATTAAGAAACATACAAGTGGAATATACATCTTAGGCAGGCATATCTGAGAGCTGACTCCAGGAAAAAAAACTATAGCTAATTCATTAATATTAAAATGCAGAAAAAAATTGTTTGTAAAGAAGCATTTCTTAGTGAAATCTAGGAAGTGGAGCCTGTTGCCAAAACCCTATAATGTTTACAGAGTACTACATAGGAGAGATGGAAGTACTCGGAAAAAGAGAATCGAGTCCCACATTCAGCAGACAGGATGATTTATTAAGCTTCTCATAGCCTCAATTAAAGGTTTATCAAATCTATGTTATTCCTATTACTGTTTCCATACATACTAAATAATCTTCTGATTTCTGATTTGGCCATTTTGGCACTTTGCTACCAGTTAAGGGATCTGTGATATGTTGGTGTGGGTATCCTCGATCCATGAAATTTATGCATCTTCTGTCAACTAAAATGTGATGTTATAATATACAGATAGATAGAGAGAGAGGTTATAGACATAGCTAAAGATATATAGACACAGATATAGATTTTTGTTTGTGTCAGTCAGTGCCTAAGCACTTTACTAACTCCAAGATGACAGATGAAACTGAATTTCTGCTCTTGGAAAGCTGATGGTGGGGTTCTGAACTCTGTCAGGTGAAATCACCACCGTAAAGATACCTGGTAATTCCAACTTGGGGAACGAACATCTCTAAGAAGTGACTGGCCCCTCTTTTTTTTTTTAAAAAAAAAATAGATAATATTGGCATACTATGTATGTTATTATATTTATGAAAGAAATCAGTTGAACTTTTACATATTTGTAATGACTGTTCCCCAAATTGGTATTGAACATTATTTTGGAAAAATATTATGTAATTTGTAGAACCATATGAATTTATTGACAAAATGAACCCATGTATTCTAATTACATATCTCTTCTATCTATCAATGTTATTCATTGACTCATTTAATTCATTTTTGCCATATAATCCCCTATTGCCCTTAGATGGGCAGGTTTGGACTATATTTTGCTATTCCTCAGTTAATTTCAACAGCATAATATTCTGTCAAGAGACCTGACAGATTTTTGTGAAAGTTGAATTTAGAGATAATGGTTACAAGGAAATACAAACTAAAGCAATAAAACATGTCCACTGATGGCTGCAAAGTGACAACTGCTGGACGAGACATGCTGACTTGCAACAGAGATACATTAGCTTAAGAAAAAGCCATAGGAAACTGAAGTAAAGTGACAATTTCACATGGAGAAAAACCCTAAAAGCACTGGCCCTGACAATCTTGGTTATCTGCAAAATGTTTCAATTCTCCAGGTTGAGACATTTGTCTTTACACAATTGTATATTTATACATCCACAGGGAGGTGTGATCGTGACTTTGGCAACATCAGAGAAACCTGCATGTTGCATGGTTATTTGCAGTCAAAGATAATATTGCTAATGGCTATTATTCATTTAGGAATTGTGGCAGAGGATGCTGACACGGAAGTTTAGCCTTTTGTCTCATAGCCAAAACTAAATTTTAATAGAATCACTAGTTCTTTAGAATTGTGTATTTCCTCTTCATGCTCTAATTTTATTGAAGAGAGGAACTGGATACTGTTTATATAATTAGGCTAGTGGTGTACATATATTGAGGCTGACCTTGAGAAAGTCAAAAAGCCAGCCAGGCAATAGTTTTCTCATCTGTAAAATTAATAATACTCATTATTATTTGAAAGAATTATTTGGATAAAAATATAAACTATGTGCAAAAATTATTTTGCAAAATAGTAGAATGCTATAGAAATGTTATTATGCTACTTAGCACCCAGGACATAATTATCTGTAAAGAATAAGCAGTAAAGAAAAGCTAGGCAAATTACTGAAAATGTTTCCCCCAAAAGAACGAACCACCTCATGTGTAATCATAGCCCATCAAGTAAACTGGCAGTTGGTGGTGTTTTCAAATATTTTTTCATGATACTTTAGATTGTACAATGGTGTTTTTTTAACATCAACTTTCTCTAAGTTCTATTAATCTCATTTCATGCCTTTACAAATCAGTTATTTAACTATGACTCTCTTTTCTATTTTATATACATATTGAGCCACCTCAGTTCCACAGGGTACTAGGTATACTTCCATACTGGCAGGAGTATTTTATCTATAGAAATTTAACAAAGTGCCTATTTGTCTTCCTTGTGAAAAAAAAAAAAAAGGAAAAATAAAACCTTAGCAGATTTTTGCCAATTTTAAAGGATATATTTCTGATGAACTAATTTAAAACATGAGGTACACGGCATTCAAGAAATTCACTTTAGGGGATCCTAAGGGACACCTCCTTTTGAGTAGCTGCAGATGTTTATTTGCAATTTCGTGCAATTACAATGCATGATGCTTTATAGGGTGTCCCAGGCTGAATAGCAACACAGATTTACTTTTTAAAAATAGTAATTGTTTCCTCAAAACAATACAAAAGACCCACCTGGTTGATAATACAGAATGACATTAGGGAATATAAACATTCTCACCCACAACACTTTATTTGGAACTATCAATGACAGCAGTATGCTACACTAACACTATATAAGAAACTAACTGCTCAAAAAGGTACAAATAACTCATTTACAACCAAGCATTAACTACCTATAATGTTTTTCAAGATCATGACATTTTACAAAGTTTCATAATAAAAAGAATGCATATTAAATGCACATGCTGGTTAATATTTTACATTATATATGGAAGATAATTTTGGATAGAGGATTCTGGGAAGACGGCAGAGTAGGAAGCACCTGTCAACAATTGCACTGACAGAATCTGTACTGACAGAATCTGTCCAACACAACTATTTTTGGATTCTGGACTCTATTGAAGGCTCACAACTTCCAGGAGAAGGCTTGGACAGTAAATTATGATTAATTTTGGTCAATTTCAGCTCTTGCACAGTGCCAGCTTTCCATCCTCCATCCTCAATCTTGTGGCAAGTAGCTGTGCACATATTTCTAGAACAGCTTACACATAGCTTATGGGGCCAGTGTGGGCAAAAAGACCCTGTCCTCCAAATATTGGGGACCTGTACTCTGATCATTAATTGCTGCTTCTGATCAGAGAGGGCCATTGCTGTTGCACCTCCCCCCTTGTTGCAAGCTCCTCCTCATCTGGTCAAAGTGGCTTTCAGGATATTGACAGGCTGAAGCCTTTCCCCCACATACCTTCATTTTTTTCTTTTTCTCCTTTTGTAAGCCAGACATTGAAGACTAGGACATTGAAAAGCAACCACATATGTGGGGGAAACTAGAAAATCATTGCACATACCCAGAGGAAGGAGCAGGCTCAGAAAGACCTGATAAGACTTTGTTTACACATCAGTCTGATCCTCTGCACAGAGACAATCTACAACAGTCAAAAGTGCAAAAACAACAAGCAAAGTCTGGGGAAGGGGAGAATCTGATTTCCCAGAGTTATCACATTATTAGATTCAAATGTCCAGTTTTCAACAAAAAAAAATCTTGAGGCAATATAAGGAAACAGGAAAAGAGAGCCCAATCAAAGGAAAGAAATAAACAACCAGAAACTGTTGCTGAAAGAGACTTAATGGCTGATTTACTAGACAAAGGCTTTAAAATAATGTCTTGAAGGTACTCAAAGAACTAAAGGAAGACACAGCAAAAGTCATAAAAATTATGTATGAATAAATGGAAATATCAATAAAGATATAAAATCTAAAAAGAAACCAAGAGAAATTTGGGAGCTGAAAATTACAATAACTGAAATGGAAAATTCACTAGAGGGATTCAAAGGCAGTTTGAAGCATGTGGAAGAAAGAATCAGCAAACTTGACAGTAGGACAATGGAAATTATCTAGACTGAGGAAAACAAAGAAAAATGATGGAAGAAAGTTTAACAGAGTCTAAAAGGTATATGGAGCAAAGACCATCAAGCCGACCAACATATGGATTGTGGGAATCCCAGAAGGATATGAGAAAGAGAAACGGGCAGAGAGACTATCTGAAGAAATAATGACTGAAGACTCTACAAATTTGATGAAAGTCTTGAATATAAATATCCAAGAAGCTTAACACACTCCACATAGGATGAACTCAAAGAGACCCATGGCTATATATGTTATAATCAACTACAGAAAGCCAAAAACAAAGAGAGAATTTTGAATGCAGCAAGAGAAAAACTACTTCTCACATGCGAGGGATCTTCAATAAAATTATCAGCAGATTTCTCATCAGAAACTTTGTGTGTAAGAAGCCAGTGGGCCAATATATTTCAAAGTGCTAAGAGAAAGAAACTGTCAACCAGGAATCCTATAACTAGCAAAACTCTCCTTCAAAAGTGAGGAAGAAATTAAGACATTCCTAAATGAACAAAGCTGAAGGAGTCTGTTACAATTAAACCCACCCTGCAATAAATACTAAAGGGAGTCCTGTGGGTTGGAATAAAAGGACCGTGGAGAGTAATCCAAAGCCATGTGAAAAAATAAAGATCTCAGTAAAGGTAAATACATGGGCAATTACAAAAACTAGTATTATTATAATAACAACATGTAATTCTACTTTTTTGTTGAAGAGACTAATGCATTAAAGAGTCATTAGTTTATATTTTTGGACACAGTGTATAAAGATGTAATTTTTTGGTATCAATAACTGATAGGAACAGGAATAGAGCCATTAAAGGAGTAAAGTTTTTGTAAAATGTAATATGCATACACTGGAGTATTATTCAGCCTTAGACAAGAAAATTGAAATAAGCGAATCAGAAAAGGAGAAATACTATATGATTCTACTTAAAGTACTTGGATTAGTCAAAATCATAGAGAGAAAAAGTAGAATGATGCTTTTTAGGGGGCAAGGGGGAATGTGCATCTTTAATGGGTATAGAGTTTCAGTTTTGCAAGATGAAAAGAGTTCTGAAGATGAATGGCAGTGATGGTTGCACAACAATGTGAATGTACTGAATACCACCAAACTGTACACTTAAAAATGGTTCGAATAGTAAAGTTTATGTTATCTGTATTTTACCACAATATCAAAAAAGAATTTTATAAAATATAACTTGGATAGACTTCCACATTAGAGTAGTATTAAAAGGTGACAAAAAAGGACAAAAAGAGAAGCAACAAAAAGACACATAAGCACAATAAGACATGAGAAATAGTAAAGGAGAAATAACTACCAAAGCACAGCCAACAAAAATAAAATAAAGCAAAGCTTAAGACTGTTTTTTACAATTCAAAGCAAATAAACTTGAAACCCTGGATGCCGTGAATAACAGTCTCAAAAAATATAATTCACGCAATGTGACCCTACGAGGGATGGGAAGTCTAAATAAACCAATGACATTAGCAGTTGTAGAAAAAAATTTCAAAGAACCCTTGCAAAGATGTCCTAGGCACAGAGATTTCAAGGGGGAATTCCTCCACTTTTTAAGGGACAGGTAATTCTATTGCGAGTTAAACTTTGCACAGCACAGAGGAAAACATCTTCCAAAAAATGTCGTGATGTGAGTATGACATTGACATCTAAATCTGAAAATACTACACATATACAGAAAACAAAACTATAGAACATCTTCTCTTAGAAGTGTCAAAATAGAAATTTGAAATACATATTAGCAAAAAGAATTTATTAGCATGTGAAAAAAAGAATGCATCGTGACCTCATGAAGGTGTCTAAGGAGAGAAGCCATATGACCACCTTAGTTGCTTATCACCCATTTCCAACAACACAAAATAGCATTGGAATTGATGGACTCTTCCTTAGCAAATCCTATGCCAACATCTTTTTTAATGGGAAAAACTCTGCATCCTTGCTAAAGTGGAAATGAGTAAAGGGTGTCCACTTTCTTTACCATTGTTTAATATTCTATTGAAGGAAATAACAAGCATAATCAGACAATAGAAAAGTTTGAAATGCTTAAAATTAGTAATATGTCTATGTGCTGATAATATGATACTTACCAGAAAACCCAAGGATACTTAGGAGAACACCCAAAAGTAAACGAACAATAAAGTAACAGGATATAAAATTGACACACAAAATTAATAGCTTTTGTATATTCAAACAATAATTACAGACAGTCCTTTTTTTTTTTGAGGAAGATCAGCCCTGAGCTAACTACTGCCAGTCCTCTTTTTGCTGGGGAAGGCTGGCCCTGAGCTAACATCCGTGTCCATGTTCCTCTACTTTCTGTGTGGGACGCCTACCACAGCATGGCGTGCCAAGCCCACACCCAGGATCCGAACCAGCGAACCCCTGGCTGCCGAGAAGCAGAACGTGTGCACTTAACCGCTGCAACACTGGGCTGGCCCCACAGACAGTCGTTTTTGGATGGTTCAAATACACATGAATTTCCGTTGTCATAGTCTAGTGACATAGCACTGGTCCTCCACCAACATGGTTCAAATTTCAGTTACCATGGTATATATTAACTATTAGAATTTCATAAAGAGCAAACTTCATTGCTAGCTCTTCAGTTCTCCAATCACTACATAAATATCAGAGATGCATCATGATAAACGAACAGTCACATCACATCTTTCAACATCTGTCTGTGATTGGTCACTGTGCGTCTGTTATTCAATTGATGTGCAAACAGCAAAGCTTACAGTTATGTTGCCTCCTTGTCTCCCACGTGATATTTTACAAAAATGGGTAACTGAAAGAGGGAATTTGATGAACAAAATTGAAAGTGTAACAAAAATTGACAAGTAAAAATGCTGGAAGTGAAATTCTAATTGAGCTTAAATGGAGTTATAAAAGAAGTTCCTGACCCTGGAATGATGACACTGCTGCCATTCAAGAGACACTAGAAATGTAGCCAGAGGAACTTAGTGAGGCAAAGATCAACATAAATGAGGAGAGTGGTTGTAACTAAAAGGATGACGATGTCCCAAAGGAAGTGACACTGGCAAAAGCCTAGACATTAAAGGAATTCTTAGAAATATTTCACAGCATTGAAAATGCAAGGGATAAAATGTTCTAAACTGATTCATACTTAGAAAGGGGTATGACAATTCACCGAGTGGAGAAAGGACTCACGCTCTACGTTGTAAGCTCTATAACAAGAAGATAAAGGCAAGCTTTGTTCAAACTGCTCCTGATAATATTTTTACCAAAGAAAAAAACTTTAGTTCTCAGTGCTTCTGATGTCTTAAATTACAGTGTACTGTATAATAGTTTTAGGATTTTTTTCATTTTCCTATACATTTATAACCTAGAGCAAGAGAGTGTTTAAGGTTTTGATAAAAACCTTTAACAGTTAATAACAATCGTAAATTTTCCCATCAATGACTAGGATTTTTTTCCATCGTTTCTGCTTGCACAGTCGTTTTGAGAGTCCTGCAGTGTCCATGAAAAGCATGAACTGCCTGTACTTACTGGAGATTCTGTGCTTCTGCCAACTCATGTTCTTGATAAATGCCTGTTTTGTTCATGATAATCAGCTGCTAAGGGGATGCCTCCCTTGTTGGCTTAATTGATGCCAAACTAGAATCAAGTATTTCTTGACCGCCAGCATTGGCCTCCAACATTGGTAAAGCACAGTCCAAAATACAACATTTCAGCTACCCTGTGACAATCGACTTTTGTGGAATGTCCTAGGAACCTAAACAGATCTTTATTCAGTGAAACAAATATATTCTGAATTTTTAACTAACTTAGAAATAGGCTTTTGGACTATGAAATTTTCGTATGATCAGCACATCTTTTTATCTCATGTAGAAAGACTGTGTGCAGCAAATGATTGAGTCCATTCTGTAATTAGTGCTTCCAAGAGTGACAAAAGCAAGTTCTTCAATTTCTTCATAATATAATACTTTAGCTCAGCATTCTCCCAAAACCAATAACCCATAAATTTAAATTATTTTTTATTTAAAGTAGCTTGTGTTTTTATATAATTATATAATGTATTTCTAAAGTTTATATAGCATTTGTTTCAGTTACAGGATATACTATATTTCGCTAATGTTTAGAAGAGACATTCATTCATTTCAATTAATAAGTATTTATGGTATATCAACAAAGTGCCAGGTACCATTCTGGAGATTTAAGAAATAATAAGACCAAATTCCTGTATGTAACTTTTAGTTTCTACTGGAGGAAGCAGAATCATAAGGAACAATTACTGTACTGTGTAGAGATGTCAGGTTAAATGGCTTACTCCAAGCCAATCAAATGTTAGTTCACAAATATGAATCTTCCATTTCATCATTGCATTTCAGGTATAAAGGTGCCTAGGGATACAATTTCACAGATATTTTGTAAATCATATTTGATCTCAATTATAGTACTAATTATTATTATCATCAGGAATAATGAATGGTGGGGCTAGCCTGGTGATGTTGTGGATAAGTGCCCATAATCCGCTTCAGCGGCCTAGGGTTCACAGGTTTGGATCCCAGGCACAGACCTATGCACTAATGATCAAGCCATGCTGTGACAGCATCCCACATACAAAATAGAGGAAGACTGGCACAGACATTAGCTCAGTAACAACCTTCCTCAAGCAAAAAGAGGAAGATTGGCAACAGATGGTAGCTCAGGGCCAATCTTCCTCACCAAAAAAAAAAAAGAAGAAGAAGAAGAAGAAAGAAAAAGAAAAGAAAAAAATGAATGGATAAAGAGAACATATTCAAAATAAAAGTTAAAATAAAGAACATAACATATACTCAATTTTTAATTTTGTCTCACCTGAAACTCACTCTAAATAGGTAATTTGAGCTATAAAAACTCACAGATATGTTAAAAAGAGTACAAGTGGCAATGTTCAGCCACATGTACTGAACTGCAGGAAATGATTAATCCAATATGAAATTTACTGACAAAATATTGATTTTTAAAATGGCACTCAATACTAATTTGATTCTATAATATTTAAAGAAATTGCCATTCGCCCTTTAGAAACAACAAAAATATATAGTGTAGAACATTATTTCATTCATCTTAATAAGGTTTATTTTATTGCCAAGTCAATACACTATGAGATTTTAATATATTTAATGGATCTATTCCTGTATCCTCAAAATCTTCTACAGTGTACTAATACTATAAAGAATGTTTCCTGAAAAACATCTGATTCGTAGAGCAATAAATGGGAATGGTTGTCTTGACTAGATATACAGACATCAAAGCCAGGGTGAATTGAGTTCAAATCTCAGCTGTAAATGGTGTTTATTTCTATTACTTTGGAAAACTACTCAAGCTTCCTGAAGCAATTTTCCTATGCATGATATTGGGAAAATAATAACTTTGCCATGGACTTGAGGTAAGAATATAATAATATTTATCTAAAATGTCAGTACTAGTAAAGGATATCTACTCTACATTGTTCATGCTGTTGCTGGATATGATAACAATCATTCTGATATTATAAATCTAATGTGCCTAAAAGGATTAAGTACCCAGGATTTCTACATCAGATAATTTCAGGTGGTTTCCACTTCTCACCAAAGTAGCAAGCAAAAACACAAATAATAGTTTACACCTCAGACGGAGCAATACTTTTTAGCTTGGCAATTATTCCCTTATTTTCTCCTATAACATATTGCTAACAGTTTAATCACAAGTTATGATTGTACACATTCACTAGACATTTATTAATAAATGTAAATCTGCTTTGCTATGACTGAAAAATAAGCATTATATAAATATTATATAAATAATAATGTTTTTGTAAACTCGTGAACTGATT
Organism: Equus quagga; assembly: GCF_021613505.1. Lineage (NCBI taxonomy): Eukaryota > Metazoa > Chordata > Mammalia > Perissodactyla > Equidae > Equus > Equus quagga. The sequence goes on along the minus strand of NC_060288.1, from coordinate 28,358,387 downwards.
AATACTCTTATGAACATTAAAACTCTTGTGTCAGTTTTGGTGTTCTAGGAAATTTACCAAGTTTCTCATAAAAAGTGATATTGAATTTGTTCCTTTGAACAAGCCTAGCTTTACTTTCCAACCAGAGCATATAAGTGACAGAAGTTGTGGGATCTGCTTATCTTTTACGTAGCAGATGACTAACTTCATTCTATAAGTAGCATTTCCAATGACGAGAAAAGAAAGTTATGCTATTTATTCCTGGTAAAATTCTTTAGGTCCACGTTCTTTTAAAAATCAATTCTTTATGAATGAAGAAAACTATTCATATTTTCATATTTTCCTTGAAAACAATTATCTCATATATGAAATTTCTGCAAGAATTAGTATTGCTTCTTGGAGCCCTCTTTTCTTTAGTCCTCTTTCAAATAACAGACATGACAATTCAGATATATCCAAGGTTAAAAAAACTGTATTAGTGAAAATTCAAACTTATCAAGCTGAAAGTTGGTGAGAGAATATTTGTACTGTAAATTATTATTATTTTTTCTTTTTTTTTTTTTGAGGAAGATTAGACCTGAGCGAACATCTGCTGCCAATCCTCCTCTTTTTTGCTGAGGAAGACTGGCTCTGAGCTAACATCCATGACCAACTTCCTCTACTTTATATGTGGGACACTTACCACAACATGGGCCATTAAAGCAGAACGTGCGAACTTAACCACTGTGCCACTGGGCCAGCCCCTATACAGTAAATTAGTTTTAAAATTGTTCTTTTAGATAGAAAGTTTATTTTTTCAAAACTGAATTTAAAATATCAAACTACTTATACAGTCATGTGTTGCTTAACAAAAAGGATACATTCTGAGAAATGCGTCATTAGGCAATTTTGTTGTTGTGTGAACGTCATATAGCATTACTGAAGGTGAACAAAATTAGCCACACCAGAATGTGTCTCTTTAACATGAGTATTATTTTAGGCTGGTAAGTTTTAAGAAACAAGAAACTTAGAAAGTTTTTGTTGTGACTTCCCCCTTCAATGCCTAAAAGAATTCAGATGAAAAAAGCTGTTTTAGGAAGCAAGCTATCACCCTAGCATAACATGAACTAGGTGGTGGACAGGGAGGAACCTGGGAAAAACAGTTTGTTGGGCTCCCTTCTGTGTTCTTCTGTTTCTGTGTGGCCAAATGTTTGTTGCCAAATGTTTGCTCCTTTTCACCTACCTGTGAATTGCTTTCCTTTCCTTTGAGTCCCTGACTCTCCCTACTCCCAACATCTTCTTTTGTCTTTAGCTGAAGATATTTAAGGTGAGGACTTTTGCCATCTTGGTGAGTTACTTGGCTTTCCTGGGTTTTTGCTATGTATTAAATTTTTGTTTGTTTTTTTCCTGTTAATCTATCTCATGCCCATTTAATTCTTAGGCCAGCCAGAAGAAGCTGGAAGAGTAGAAGAAAATTTCTTCCTCCCCAACAAAACTTACACAAGCCAGGATGCTCCAGCCTACTGCATACCTGGGTTATATGATACTAATCGTATGTGACCACTGTCATATGAGATCCTTCATTGACCACAACATCATTATGTGGCACACAACTGTATATAGATAAAAATATAATTCACAGGAAATTTTAGTATTGCAACAATTTGTGTAGGTTGGTATATTTATTAAGACAAAAATAAAGTCCAAAATGATAGTGAATTCAAATACAGATATATACATAGTTGATTATAGCTGAAAGTAGTGAGGAATGATGAATATACAAATCATTGCAGACAAAGTGTGCCATGTTAGAGTCCTAGTCCAAATCTACTCTCAAAGAAAAATGTCACGAAAAATAAACCACAACTCTGTATATTGAGATGGCAAAACTTTACTTGAAAATCGACAAGTAGGTAGTATTTGCATTATGAATACTGTAATTATTTTGAATAATCATTTTACATAAATTGTATTTTCAAGTGAAGGGGATTAATTAGTGGAATTCTGGTAAATGCAATGTAGTCAGGCAAACAGTACATATTGAATATCCAATTCTGTAACTTACATAAATACCCTTACAAATCAAGTGTTTATGATTCATATTTAAAAACAAAATGAGAGTCAGTAACACTATAAGAATGTAAACTGAGGGGCTGGCCCAGTGGCACAGTGGTTAAGTTCACAGTTTCCAGTTCAGGACCCCAGGGTTCACTGGTTCGGATCCCAGGTGTGGACCTATGCACCACTAATCAAGCCATGCTGTGGCAGGCGTCCCACATATAAGAGGAAGATAAGCATGGATGTTAGCTCAGGGCCAGTCTTCCTCATCAAAAAGAGGAGCATTGGCAGTGGGTGTTAGCTCAGGGCTAACCTTCCTCAAAAAAAAAAACTAAAAATGAAAACTGAATCTCTTATGCAAATATCTAATAAATAAAACATACGAATCCTAGGAGAAATATATCTATTCTTGTTATTGTGGCCATTCAAGAATTTCTCATAAGTTTGCCGATAAAGAAAACTACAGGGTAAAATAAGCAACTCTAAATTTAGTTTTTTCATATTTAAAATTAAGATTAAAAATCCCATCTCGCAAGTTTCTTTAGCAGATTCAACACAATGAGGCAAGTAAAGGACTGAACGTAAGACCCGACTCATACAAGAGTCCAAGAAATAGTAGCTACGAGATCATATCTCAAAATAAAACAAATACTCCAGCATTCTCAACTGTTTTCATATTTATTGCTATTTAAACTGATAGTGAATTTCAGCAGAAGTGTTTCTTCTATTCATCAATTTTGATTGAATTCAGGCACGTAGAGATCACTTGAACACTTTTCAAGCCAAAAGCTGGATGCGATAAAGGGATGTACCTGTAAAGGTAGTCCTCCTTATGACCCTTTCATGACCAATCAATATGCTATAATCATTGCCAAAAACTTATTTTAGCATTTCTGTTATATAGGCTAAGATGTCACTTCACTATTGCTAATTCTATTAATATTTTTATTTAAAGAGTCAGTATTGCAAAAAAGAACCACTTGATATTACTTTTCCTTGAAAATCATGGCTTCTTTTTGTTCTTAGTCAATGGCAATATGGCTGCATTTGTCATTTAACGATTACTCTTCAGAACTAGTGAGACAGTTCTCGAAATGGTGTGTGAAGATGATGTTGCTGTACGCTGCGGGAGGTGAATTAGAACAAGTTGGGATTTGCCTCAAATACAGCATCTGTATTTTTTCGCATGTGTTGTTTACTGCTGATTCTCACTGTGGAAGCTACTCTTAGATTTTGTGCTTCCTGTCCAAAAAAGTAAAAATCCAAATAAAAAGAAACAAATCATACTTTGCATATTGCTACTTATCATGGGAATAATTGCCTATTGTATAAACCTTGAAACTCTTACTTCTCATTGAATACAAGTTTCTCGTGGAATGGATATGTCTTTGATAAAAAGTATCAGTGGTGAGCTATTTCCATATTCCAGTTTTCTGCAAGGTACACATTTTTTCTCTTTTCAGGGGTCACCATTATATTTGGATCGGCCTAGTAATTTCAGATGTTTATAGTAAATATGGAAGCACCATAAAATTAAAAAGTTCTTTCAAAAACTTATACTAGGATAATAAATCTGTGTGAAGTTTCTGCCTCACTGGGGTTCTCAAGAAACAGCTAATGAATAAAGGTATGAAAGAGGAAACAAAAGAAGGAAAAAAAGAAAGAAGGGAAGGAGGAAAGAAGAAAGGAGACATTTGAGTACTTACTACAGTCTTTGCAAAGCAAAAGGAGTATAAATGACATGTTTGTTGCCCCCAAAGTAATAAGTTTGTAGGCCACCCCTCGTGGTCTAGTGGTTAAGGTCCAGTGCTGTCATCCATGAAGCCCGGGTTCATTTCCAGGTCAGGGAACAACACCACCCATTTGTTGGTTGTCATGTTGTGGCAGCTGCATGTTGCTGTGATGCTGAAAGCTATGCCACTGGTATTTCAAATATCAGCAGGGTCACCCGTGGTGGACAGGTTTCAGTGGAGTTCCCAGACTAAGACAGACTAGGAGGAAGGACATGGCCACTTCCAAGAAAGTTTTCTTCCAAAAGAACTGGCTATGAAAATCCTATGACAGAGCATTGTCTGATAGGACACCAGAAGGTGAGAGGATGGCGCAAAAAGATCAGGTAAGGTTCCGCTCTGCTGTCCACAGGGTCGCTAGGAGTCAGAATCCACTTAAGGGCACTAACAACAATAAATTTGTAAATAGATGTGAAAGAATAAACAATAGAACAAATAATATAAGTCAATCATCAAGAGTTGAAAAGGCTACAAATGCTATTGGAGTTCAGAGAAAACAGCCAAGAATGCTAAATATTTCATACATATTTCTTATTTCATTATAGAGTCTAGTGACTCAAAGTACTACCATATTCTTCATTAACATAATTTTCAAGAAATGTCTGATTATCCAGGCATCCAATGTTTGTTAAAGGATATCAATGTCCTCTCAAATATATATAAGCCACTTGGTTTCGGTTAAGAAGTCAGAAAGTATACCAAAGACTGCATTTATATCAAGGTGAAGCCTTCTCTCTGATTGAAAATACAGATTTCCATGGAAAGAAGCAGCAGCTGTGTTCCTGAGGTTAGAGCACTTTGTTGCAGAAAGAATATCAATGGAGTGTTTATGAAATAACAAGGGAACATCACATCGCAAAGAGCAATGAAAGCCTCTTTAAAAAAATCTGTATAATAAACATGTCTAGATGGTTATGCTTCTGGCAGATCACTACAGAGGAAATATTAGAAAAAAAATCTCATACTCATACATTTTTCATGAAATGTTCTGTATTATACATCACAGCTGCAAATCTGCCCTCTGAAGTTTTCAGCTTCTTAATGACACCAGAAATTTAGGGCACAGGGTGGAGTCAGACTGACATGTGACTGATGAGGTGGAAGTGCGAGTGTGAGGGCCATTGAACACAGAGAATTCTCCCAATGTATCATAATTACAGAAACACCTGTGCTGAAGAGTTTGCGCTGATTCAGAGGAAATACGTGGAACCTAATGGTCTTCAAGATTCTTCATCCCAGATCCCCAGTAGTCAGGAGTAAAGGATACATTTGCATTTAAAAATGATGTTAAGGCATTGGGTTTTTTCCTTCCAGTAGATGATGATTCCGTCCTCTGAAAATGTTTGTTTCATTTGAAAATGGGAAATTAGATATTGAAACACCATTGAAATGTACTGGAAAATGATGCAGAAAGGAAGGTCATAAACTATGGAGCTTGATGAAGCAATCAAAGCTGTATTATTCTGAGTTTTCCTTATCTTTATAAAGTCCATTATTGATTGAAAAATATTTTAATGCAAGTGTATATTCTATGCAAAGTACCATCTGATTTAACAATAGAGTTATTCTTCAAGTTAGAATTCTTACTCCAATGTGCTCTGTGTTCTTAACAATCTGTTAAATCTCAGCGTGGGGAGGAAATGGAGGAGGAAATAAGTTATAATAGTTTATATATATTCACCTTTCAAAAAAGAGTGCAAAAAGTTGGGGCCAGCCTGGTTGCATAGTGGTTAAGATCACATACACCGCTTTGGGCAGCCTGGGGTTCCCCAGTTGGGATCCTGGTTGTGGACCTACACACCACTCATCAAAGTCATGCTATGGTGGCATCCATATATAAAATGGAGAAAGATTGCCACAGATGTTAGCTCAGGGCCAATTTTCCTCACCAAAAAAAAAAAAAAAAAGAGTGCAAAAAGCGTTCAAAAAAGATTAAAATGTGTATAGATCGTGATCTGAGAAGGATATGTCAAAATATGTTTTTTAGGAGGAAAATGAAGTTCAATATTTATAAGAAGTAAATAGTAATTCTTTAAATCAGTGAAAGCAAAGTAAGTTCAGTAGATAATAGTAAATAAGAGACATAAAATAATTCAATATATTAGGTCAAGGTATTTTTCAGTTACATTATTTTGCTCCTTTGTAAATATTTAATCTGTAATAAAAGACAATGTTCTTTGGATGAACACTATGTCTGAAACTATTTATAACAAGATTTGCAGCAATATACACATATTTTTGGCAATCCCTTTATATGAATTCTTCCACATTCTTTTTGAATATTCTAGTGTAAAAGCAATGAATAAAAATTATAAATACAGTGCATCATTTTGTATATTGTTATAGCATGTTTACTTGATGGAAAAGGAAAAAGTGGAAAGCAATACAAATTAGAGATAAAATCCATTTTATATTTTCAAGAGTTGAACAGCTCTGGAGACAATTTTCACCAAAGCTATCTCTCTCCCTCTAGATTATTTTTCTTAGATTATTTTTATAGCCTCATCAGTCAGATGCAATTAATATAGAAGCATAAATCCTTTCAGAAAATGTATCATATAATATTATCATAATAGAAGCAAACATAAATGATCCTCTGCTTTGTATATACATTTTAGAATCAGATCTATGAATCTTTTTCAAATTTTATGTATTTATTGAATAAAATATACCACAGAGAGTATTTGAATAAATAACAGATCCTAACATCCTTGAGTTTAAATGAGTAACATTAATTACATTTATATGTGAACGATTCAGCAGGAAGACCGTATTTAACTAAGTACCCTATCTGATCTGATCAGTAGAGGAATACAGTAACACTGCAAACACAATTCAGCTGCCTGAATACTCTTCGTAGGAGGATCGGAGAAGGAAAGAAAAGCGTAGAAGTTGGACGTGTGCTCTCCTCTGATCTTCACATGGATCCAGGAGAGGCAGCTGCCTGTGCCTATAAAACCTTGAACTCTTGCACCTGAGTTCTTGGGTTCAAGCCCTAGCTCTGGCACTAACCAAAGGAGAGACTTAAGCTGGCAAATATGTTACCCAGAACTTAACATTTGTTAAGTAAACTGGAACTTTAGGGAACTTAGTGACCTCTCTAAGCCTCAGTTTTTTCATCCATAAAATGGAGTCACTGAGGATTAAATGAATTTTTATTGTGTGTAATGGATTTGTCACATTGATAGGCACACAGTAAGAACTATGCAAACATTATTTTTAAATTGACAGCTTACTTTACTGCTTACTTGACAGACGAGAAAATTGAGCCTCAGAAAGTTTGCTTTTTTTGTTTGCTCACCATAGAGGCCTGTAGCGTAAAGTCCGTTTTTCTGTCAAATATTATTTTTAGTTTTCTCAAGTTTTTAAAAAACATATCCTGTATTTTTCAAGTAGCGATGTTGTTAATCACATTATTTCTAGCTCTATAGTCACAATAGCAAAGCCATCCAAATAAATAACAGATTGTGAATTTCCATGAATTTGACACTTTTTATTTTTTAAAGATGGGCACCTGAGCTAACATCTCTTGCCAGTCTTCCTTTTTTTTTTCTTCTGCTTCTCCCCAAAGTCCCCCAGTAAATAATTGTATATTCTAGCTGTAGGTCCTTCTGGTTGTGCTGTGTGGGACACCACCTCAGCATGGCCTGATGAGCAGTGCCATGTCTGCATCCAGGATCCAAACCAGTGAAACCCCAGGCCACCAAAGTGGAGTGTGCAAACCTAACCAGTTAGCCTTGGGGCCAGCCCTGATATTTTTTTAATATTTTTTTTTCTTAAATCATCCATCTACCTTACCCTAACTATGACCCTGTTTTATCCTGTCTTTATCTAAAATTTGACATTTGTTCATCAAGGATTCTTTTAGCATTGATTTTTTATTTTTTAAATTATTGTATTTAAATATTATTCATGTTGATCACTAAGATTTTTGTGACCTCTGAAGGTGTGTACGTGGGACAAATGCCTCACTTGGCTCGCCCTAGTCCTAGCCACTGGTAACAGTGAACATGAAGCTGGCAAGATAAGCAGAGATTCAATCCAAATGGGCCTTGTTAGGGGCTGGCCCCTTGGTGCAGTGGTCAAGTTTAACACACTCTGCTTCAGCGGACTGGGTTCATGGGTTCAGATCCTGGGCACAGACCTACACAACTTGTCAGCCATGCTGTGGCAGCAACCCACATATAAAGCAGAGGAAGATTGGCACAGATATTAGCTCAGGGTCAATATTTCTCAGCAAAATGGGGAGGGGCGTCTTTACTAGCCATACTAAACTGTTTGGCTTTATCTTCAAGGTAAGGTGAAGAAGAGATAAAATTAAGAGGCCACAGTGTTTGAGTGGACCATGCATGGGATTTGGGGAGGAGTCAAATACTTTAGCAAGGTTTCCGCTCAATTTCATTTGGGTGGAAAATAGTACCATTCTCCATTCTCTGAGGGAAGGAAAACAGGAGGAAGGGCATGTTTAAGAGAGAAAGGCTTGATTATGAGTTTAGATGTTAAACTTTGAGCTGTCTTTAGGAAATTCAAATAGGGATGTGCAGAAAGCAGTTGGAAATCCCATCAATTTCAGGTTCAGATATGGACTCTGGAAGCTGTCAGCACTTTTATGGCAACGAAAATCATGGAAGCAGATGAAATCACCCAGCAAAGTGAAAAAAAAACAAAAAGCAAAGAAAGAAAGATCAAGACCTATGCTAGATCCTGAGAACAGTAAGAAGGGACTGAGAGTTCGTTGGAAAGGAACCTGAGCAAGTCGAGAGGTAGAAGGAGTCTTTAAACTCCTTTAGACTAACTTGAAAACTTCATGATAACAAATTCCTTAAGAAAAGAGAATCAAATGGTCCTGGATTTGCATCTGAGCTCGGCCACTGGCCATCTGTGTTGCCTTTATCACATGGTTTCCTCTGTGTGAGGTTTTATTTCCTCACTTTGAAACTGGAAACAATAAGAGTCCATATTTGATAGAGTAGTCGCAAGGATTTCATGAAATTGAAGGAAGGCTGAAAAATAGTATTTGGCACAAAGAAAGTTCTCAGGTGAGAAGTTGTGTTTAATAATAACAGATTGAAGGAGCATGGGCTCTGATGCTAGACAACTTGAATTTGAAACCCAATTCTACCAGTACTACACTGCTACCTCACATAAGTAACTGAGTCATTGTCTGTGCCTCAGTTTGTCCAACAGTGAACTAGGCATTATAATAATATTTGCCACATAGCGTTGCAATGATCAAACGGAGTTAATACAGATAAACTACTTATCGCAGTGCATACAATTATAGTTTACAAACCTATCTCATGGGCAGAACAATTTTAAGCTCAATCATTGAACATATACAGAGGGGTTTTTTCTTCCACTTTTTTCCCTTTAAAATTACTTTTTTTTTTTTTTTGGAGGAAGATTAGCCCTGAGCTAACTGCTGCCAATCCTCCTCTTTTTACTGAGGAAGATTGGCCCTGAGCTAACATCCGTGCCCATCTTCCTCTATTTTATATGTGGTACACCTAGCACAGGATGGCTTTTGCCAAGCAGTGCCATGTCTACACCTGGGATCTGAACCAGCGAACCCCAGGCCACTGAGAAGTGGAACATGCGAACTTAACCACTGTGCCACTGGGTCGTCAAAAAATTGTTTTTTAAATTGATCCTGTTGCTTAGTTTTTAAAGAATATTTCCTTTTAAAGGTAGAGGCTAAATATAAGCAGATTCAATGAAGATATGAAAAGTCAAAGCCAGTATAAAAACTTAAAGCCTTAACTTCAAATGAAAACTATTCTTGATAGGGTTATATAAACAGGTTTATCCTGAACAATTCAGTATTTTTTTGTCCTTAAACCAGTCAGCGCCTGCTTGACATAAAACATATATTGGGATAACTGGGTATATATATATATGGTTACTCAAGAGAGTACTGGGAAAGACCATGATCTTTAAGATCAGGCAAAGAGGACTCAGATTTCGATTTCTTAGATGATTGACTGTGTGCCATGGAGTAAGTTACTCAACACCATTGAGCTGAATTTTTTTTATCTCCAAAAGTGGTAGGAAGGTGTGTCTCTGAAAATGACATTAATGATGAAATGGTACACTAAATTTCTAGCACATAGTAGGCTTTCAACAAATGCTAGCTCCCTGCTCTTCTGCCAGATGACAGCCACTCCTCAGAGACATGGGTCCAATAAATTGTTGCAGAAAGTAGATGAAAGGCACAGGAAAAGCAAAACCGGCTACAAATAAATAACCAAATTAAATTCTCTAGTGAGAAAAGACTAACAAATACAATTTTAATTACATTCAGAAAACGCAATTTAAAGTAAGGTCAGATTCTGTCACACTTGATTTGGTGTAATCATAAAAAGTAGTGAATACTTTTTAACACAACTATTTAGTAACATTCATTCCATAAGATAAATACTTCATATGTTTTATATACTGGTAAAAGTTTTAAATATGGCAATCGAATTTAAGAGAATTTTTAAATGGTAGGCTAATAATACAGAACACAGAAGTTGGAAAAATGACCATTAACTATAGCTGGTGGAAGACAAGGAATACCCCGGATGGATATGGGGTGAGGCCGGGAGAAACAAACTCGCAAGAGAAACCAATGGAGGAGGATAGTCTTCTCCTTGGGATCCACAGAGTTATTGCTGATCAGAGACTTTGAAGTCAGATTTAGTTTTTTAGCACCTAGCACATTGTGAACTCTCAAAACTACTAAAGAAGCTCAGAATATTTTTGACCTAACTAGTGTGCGTCATCAAATAAAACACCTGTTCACAAATGTGTCAATAGCGCTTTTGCTACTAAGAATTATTTATGAGTTCCTTTGTGAGTCCTGATTACAATTTAATTAAAAATGGACAGTTCCATCCAAATTTTACAGCAGTGTTAAAAGAAAGAACATTCACCATGTCACTTTCATCATAATATGAGGTTATGCATTAACTGTCTTTTCTTAATCAAGTTTCACTACATAATGTATGAAATTATATGACAATTTTTTTCTCAAATGAAAATTATGTAAGGACAAAGAGGCAATATAATCACCAATATTTGGAAAATAGTGATAGAGTTTCCTACTGCTACGATATCCAGTTGTACTGAACTTTTTAATAATATAGTCCTAAATTTAATATTTCATTAAATGAAGAAATTACCTTTTGCTATCAAATACAATCTAAAGCACTAGAATTTTAAATTGGCGAACATAGGCTTGATGTACAAACAGCAACAAAAATTTACTGACTATATGAATTAGGCACGTCTTATACACAATTTGATTTCCATGTCCTTTAAAACAGTGAACTAAATAAGAAATAGCTTCGGGATCTATTAGCTGTATTCAGGGAACATTTCTTTGGACAAGAGTCTTATTATTGCTCCAGCAATCTTTGTTGAAAAACCATTCTTCAGCTTTTGTTCTGGGCACGGCATGAGAGAGAGAGAAGAGGGAGGAAGGGAGAGAGAGAGAACACACGAAAGATCTTCTGGCACTTTTCATTAGGCTATCGATACGTGTTGACAGAAACAAATTGGCGTTCTTTCTCAATTGGCTCATTTGACAATGTTACATTTATATGTCAGTTATCATCACCTCTAATAACTGAAATTTTAAACATACTATGGCAATTATATCCCTAAAAAGTAGTATTTTAATAGTAAAATTAGTTATTTACAGTTAATATCCTTGTACCACATAGGAGTCAGACTGTTAATTTTAAAACATCATCTGATATCTTCTTGGCTTATGAATATAGGTTGATTACCATTAAATAAGTCTGTTGAGATAGGAATAGATTTTAATTGATGAGCGTTTTATATTTTAATGGTATACTTTACGGTGTTAACAAATGCATACAGCACATGCTAATGTATATTAATGTAAGTTCTTCAAAACTAAGAACGCAGTGTTTATTGTATAAAAGTCAAATTATAGGACACTGTAGATATAAATATCAAAACAAGTCTTTATGAATGTAACTTCAATTAATTGCATAATTTGATGTGTACCAACCTGATGAAATATTGACATTTTCTCTGAAATGATCATTTTAGTATGCTTCATGTTATATTCTAAAACATTAGCTTCTATAACTGTACAATATGATTATACTATACTTTTGGTTACTAATTTGTCGTGGATGTTCATTTAAAAATGTGAACATGCAGGGACCACAGAACAAGTGAGGCACTGGTAGACAATTTTTTTTTTGTCTTATGGAGATCATTAACTAAATGGCACTCTGGCTCTAGCATCTTAATTAGGGATAATGGAGTTACTCTCTGCACTGACAAGACCTAAATCTTTATCTTTAGATAGATACAGTCAAACCTTTAAAAAGAAATAGTTTTGGAGATCATTTCATAATCTTCTACCCATCCAATTTAAATCTCTGATAAAAGTCAGTGGTATTTTTTCTGTTTTTTGTTTTTCTGTGAGGCTAACAGGTTTATATTTTCCCAATAAGAAAGTGATGTACCCAAGCTTCATAAACGACATCTCCCATATCATCAATAAAAATGATATACATCTTTTGGAAGAGATATTCAGCAAGCAATTCCCAGAAATCACCATTATTACGGGGAATAAAACAGATGTACAACTCCCTGTTTTGGATGTCGGATTTACACAAAGGCAACAATGTACTCCCAAGCATAATATTAAAAGAGCATTAGTTTTGGTGATGTTTCACTCAATAGATATGATGTCTATTATAAATATATTTTTAAATCCTTTGGATAATTGACTCATCAAAAATATGAAAGGATCTTAGCACAGATATATCGAAGAAATTCCCTACTCATCCTGTATCACATTTAAGACGTTAGAGCTAATATCCCATGAACAACAAAACAAGGATGAAGAGGGAGTTTAATCAATCCGTCTTGCACTTACTTTTGTAAACTATTCCATTCTCTGAAATAACCAGGACATCAATATTGTAACAGCAGAAACAAATCAGCCTGATACTCCTTTTCTACTGCAATTGAACACAGTATATTTCTTGCTGGACCACAAAGGGAACAAGTCTCAGTTTACTGTGAATTCCCCTAGCCCCATTCCTTCAGATTTCTCCTTTCATGATCAGTCACCTTTGTTTTTCTTAATCTGAGTATTTTCATTTTTTTTTACTCCTACATAGTTAAGTGATACACATACGAATGAATTAAATGATTAGGTACCAGCAAAGGTATTGGAAACTAACTCCAAGATGTAGCTTTCCTCATTCCTTTAGCATCTTCTCACAAGTCAACACGCAGTTCTTTGCTTTCATGTAATTCTTTCTAATTCTTCAGTGGAAAGATAAAAGTCTTTAGTGTCTTCTCAAATGAAGCACAATGATAAGCATAAATACATGTAATATATACCAGTAGAAAAAATATACATATGACTGCACATTTCCTACTGTTCAGCACTTCATTCCATTCATTGATGCTCCTATCACATAGGTCTTATAATACATAATGTAAGAATTTGCAACTGCTGAAGATGTGGAGAAGGAGAGACGTTACTAACAACATGATATAAAATAAAGGTCATTAAAATAATAGAGAACGAGTGAAATATGAAGAAAAAGTTATGATCTCTTTAAGAAGAAAGTGATAGTATTTTCTCATTTTGTGCATTTCATGAAAAGCTAAAACTAATGTATATAGTTTGGAAGAGAGAAAAATTATTTACTCCCACTTATGCAGCCTACTAGATAGATATAGATAGATGCACACATTATCATATATAGACATATGCAGTTAAACCCTTTCTTAAAAGCAGGTTTGGGGATCATTTCATAACCTACTACCAATTCTATTTAAATCTCTGATAAAAGTCTGTTTTTTTTTTTCTGTGAGTCAAATAGATTTATATTTTCCAAATAAGAAAATAATGTACCCTGGCTTCGTAAATGACATTTCCCAAATCATCAATAAAAATGATATACATCTTGTTAGAGAGATATTCAGCAAGCAATTCCCAGAAATCACCTTTATCGCAGAGAATAAAACACGTGTACACATTTATACATGCAGATGTACATATATAACATGATTTTATTTTTAAAGTAAATTCAACTTCTTGTTAAATTATTATAGCAACTTAGCATTCATCTGCCAAATGTGTCATAACATTACGTTCAGAATGAACATTACTGGTGGGCCCCACTTTTACGAAAGATTCCAAGGCTGGATATATTACCATTATCTATGCAGTCGATAAAATTAAAAAAAAAGGCGCTCACCTTCTCTAATAGAATACTAGAACAATAGATATTTCCTTATTGAGGAAATTCATTATTGTTATATATAAAAACAATTCAGGATAGAATCTAATTTAACATAACATAAATAATTTAAGGAGAAAAGCTTAAATATTTGACGGGCATTTCTGGTCTTCACCTCAGTTATGTTCACAATGATATATGGGCCTCCAGAACAGAGAAGGGAGTTTACACATGTGCAGAACAGAAGAGAGTTATCAAATCCAGTTGATGGGGCCCATCTGCCCTACACACCTTTCTCCTTCCAGGAGCCCACGGCCACCATCCTCCACAGGCCTTCACACCCACCCAAAGAGAACCAGGCTCTGTTTAAACCAGACGCAGGTACATTTTCTCCTGCTGCAGCAGAACGTTACCTGGGTGACAGTACACACAAGCCCAGGCTCTGTGTTCCAGTGACATCAAAGTGAAAAAGGCCAGGAACGCCACGCTTTATTCTCCTCTCCCCATATCATTATGCCTGCTATTTCCTTTAAACAAAATGATCTATTTCCCACTACCTCACGCTTCCTTCGAGTGCTCCCTCCACTTCTACACACCCCTTTCTGTAACCCCCAAGATCATTTAAGCATATTCTCCTATATTTTCACTGTTCTTTGAAAATAAGTTCATTATTGAATATATCTTACCCTTGTCATCTTTTCTTTGTGTTCCAATACACTCCCAGATGACTTATTGCCATTTTTGTATCCCCTGGTGTCTAGCACATTCTAACACTTACTTAGAAAGTCACCAATAAATGGTTTGGATTTTTAAAAATCAGTGAACTACAAATAGAAAGACAGCGGAGCGCCATAGGGACAGAGCTGACATACTAATGGGTGATTTTCCTGCAGGGAGTTGAAGACATTAAGTAGCAGTAAGTCAACGAATCCACCACTACAACCATTGTCCAACATGCTCTTCCTTGATAGTACTCTCCACCACGTGTGTATCCAGGTTTTGTGACTCCTGAAGCTGATAAAATGGGGGAGTGGACTTTTTAAGAATAATAGTCCAAAATCAGGAATGGAGGAAGTCCACGGCCATTTCAGGAAGGGACCTTGCAAGAGACTCTGAAGCTTAAGTTTCATAACTTCATGAGATCGTTTCCAGCTATGGATCAGGCTTTGAATGAGTGGGGGTTTGGCTATAATTTTACTAGAAACAGTTATTTCCAGTGAAACGTATGATACTAAGACAAGAGATTTGAAGACCAACTTGAATAAGCAAGATAGACAGAAAAGAACTAATCTGAAGAAAGGTTCAATTCATAAATACAGTGGTGAATGGAAAGAACAGTCTGGAAGGAAGCATGCCCTCCTTTAGGAGAAAATCTTGCCGCTTACTACCTGTGTAACCTGAGGCAATTTATTTGACCTCTCTGAACCTTCATTATCATAATCCTAATGTTAAACAACACACAATATTTTCTATCTTCCAGGTACTATTCTAAGGATATTCTAACAAACTAATATATGTAACCTTCATAGTAACTATTTTTACCCCCATTTTACGCATGAAGAAACTGAGGCACATGGGGTTAAGTTACTTGCTGAGGTCACATATCTGGTCAGTGGCGGAGTCCAGACGGAAACAGTCGGCTTGACTGTGCATACAATCATCTTCATCTATAAAAGGACATAAGAGCTACTCTGCACCACTGTGAGGAGCACAGTTTAGCTCCTGCATTCAAGTTTCTTCCGTAGGTTGTGTGCCCTAGGAGCACACTCAGAGACAATGATTCAGGAGCACACGGTTTATTGTGGGGATGTCTTTTAGGAAAAACCTGTGAGGCAGTGAGGAAAGTAGGATAGATGAGAGGATAGAGCGAAGATGTGGTCCCGGGTAAAGTGTAGCCTTGGCCTGAACTACAGACAGATCCGAAGCAGAAATCAGCCCCACAGAATCGCCACACCCAGCCCCACCCTGCACGCCCTGCAGTGAGGGCAACCTCCGTATGGCCACCTCATGTGCATCAGGTTGCCCCCTGGTGGAGAGGGGTGGAGAGAGCAGGGTCTGAAACCTCCCAGGCTAAGCCAGCACATTCTCCAGGGAAGATGGGCAGTGAGCCTGGACTAGCCAATGCTCACAGCACAGGGGAAAGGGGATCTGCACAGACTCTATTTTCATCTGAAACAGTTCTTCCCACATGACAGCTACTCAACAAACATTTGGGATCCTTTATTAGTCTGATCTGTTATGGGGTCAAAGGGGAAGCAAAGGCCAATGTTTTTGATTTTGGCTGAGTATGTTATAAGGTAGAATAAACACAAGATTAATTAATTAATTATAGATTTCAGCAAATATTGAGTGGAGTGTGGTGTATTATATGTATTATATCTCCCAAAACAAATTAAGATGTCCATGATCACTATGGTTGTTCCTGCTGCTTAAGCATAGGATGCATATTGATCTTAATGCACGGATTTTGCACTTTATTTGTATAGTTTTTTCTCTATCAGAGTTCACTTCATTTGAGTAAAGTGACCAAAAAACCTCATTGCCTTCATATGAAACATCCTAGAAATGTTTTAATTACAATAAAAAATCAGTAGGTGATCTAGATTCAAAAACTATGAAGGGAGGAAAAGATAGTCTCTGGCCTAAATACGTTTTACCAATCAGTTATGGAAAAAAATTTACTATTTATATATTTAGGAGCATATATTTACTGAGTTACTCAGTAAGAGGGCTTCAAATCTTCTAAAGGATGGATTTTCCTGGGGATTTTTTTTAAAGAGTGATGTATATGCTTCTAACTAAAGGTAAGGTTCCTTCAAATTCTGTGTGGCTGATACATTCTCTTGTGCATCCACGAGATGTTAATTATACTACATGAAAGATTGGGTGCAAGGACAAGGGACTTATTTTGATTTCTCTACCTAGGACAAATTGATAAGCAAAATGAAACTGAAGGGTGGTATAACTGCCAATTAAGTGGGTATAAAAAGAATCCGTGGCAGCCGTTGGATGTGGTGGCTTCATCTTCACAAGGGTCCTGGCATCACTACTTGCCATTGAAGGAGTAAATGGATGGCCCCAGGCAGCCACTGTATACGGGGGCAGCAGAGAGCATTACCCACTGCTCTCATTATTACAGCCCAGCCATTCTGATGAGCAAGCCCATAATCCAATAACTATAGTACTTAAAAAAACACAAGAAAATTGCAAACTATCAGCTTTAATGACCAAAGGAGTATATAAACAAAACCTATTAATCAGATCTTTCTAGTTGAAATTCAGGGCACAGGTAAACTTATTTCTAGGCAGTGAATTCATAAAATATCCATATTTGTATTGTTTCACTTCCTGAAAGCATACTAATAGATACTTACTGATTACAATTTTTATAACTTAAACACCTCATGCATTCAAAATGAGAGTACAGATTTCAGTGAAATTACTCACTCCCACCCAATAAAAAATGCTGTGGCAAAGTTCCAGAATATTTTGAAACAGAATTAAAATAAAAACACAGCATACAATTCGCCCTTATGCCACATTTCACAGAGTTCATCTAATTAGTACCAGAGGAAAAACCACAAAAGTCAAACCACTTTCAATATTTTGCTCTTAGAAACTGATTTGAGCCTGTATAATACGGGAAAAGAGTATCAGTCAATAGAAAAGTATAACCAATTTACATTTAATAAGGAATCTTCCTTTTTGATGTTTTGTTTTTGACCTATTGGGTTAAAGATATGTCTAGGCTTTTGCAGGAGATCCCATAATAATTCAAAGCATTGTGCTTATTTACATATCACAAAATACATCTATCTTCTTGAATATTGCCAAAAATTAAAGACTCAATTGAATTCTGAGAATTTAAAAATAGCAGATGCATAGGTATGCATAACAATCAATGCTACATGAATATAACTCAGTAAATCTATACGGTCTTGTAAACCACTAGTGCTCTTGTTTCATATCGTCACCACTTAAGAGAGCACGTAGCTTTCAAATGTTATATTCCTCAAAGTTGGGCAAGGGAATCGTCTTCTATGCATTCAGAAACTACTTTTTGAGCATTTACCATGTGTTGCACCTTCTGGCAAGCGTGAGATATAGGAATATAAAATCTAGGCTTTAGATATAAGAAATCCATAAACTCATTAGGAAGAAAAAGACATGGAATTAAATAGCAGCTTAAGTTAAATGATAAAGTATAGCACAAAAAGAAATGCCATGGAAATTAAGATTTTGTGAGGAAAAAAGCATATCCATGTTCAGGATGATTTCCTGAAATGAGCAAGATTTAAGGTCAACCTGGAGCATTAGTAGAAAAAATTTTACCGACAGTAATTGTTGACTGGTGGTGTTATCACCACAAAGGCAGGCGAGATCAAAGATAGCAATATAAATTCCCACTCATTAACTAATTCCTGTATTTAATAATACTTGCCATAACAAAAAAATTTCAAAAACAGGCATAAACAAAACAACCAAAAGAGCAATCATTCCCAATCAACTATTTTTCGTATCTACTTTGAGAATTTGAAGTAATTGGGTTAATTTCCCTTGAAACAAAACACACATATATTGAGAAACAATGTTAAAAAATCTTAGTTCCTTTTTAATTAAAAAACAAAAATGCTTTCCGTATGACACAGTCTCAGGATCTGAGATCATGCCTTACTCTCCTCCAATTAAATGAACAAGTTCTAGGGAGTCTTGTTGACCTCTCCATTCAACATTGTATGGCAGTCATTGTACAACATACACCTGTTAAATAGTTGACTGAATGAACAAGATAGTAAATGTTACATTTCATTTTACAGACAAAATTCTACCTTTCATGAAACTACTCATCCAATGAATTTTTCCTTGGTATGCTGTGCCTTGAATTGTATGGGAATTACATGGGAAATATAATTAATATCTTCTTGACCTACTGATTAGCACCATAAGTGTTTTTCAAAATGTGAATAAATATAAGTAAAGTTTTTTTGTAATGCACCTCAAAAAAAACAGAAAGAAATATCACCTATATAAATGAAACAAGGAGATAGAGCAAAGTCAATGTTTCGCCAAGGAGATCAGCCACACCCCTGGGAGACCTGGTGGTGCACATGAAGAAACAGATTGAGATGATAAAGTCTGAATGAGTAAGAGACACATTGGACCTTCAGAAAGTTCCATTGGCCCCCAAAAATCCATATCTGGCTGGAAAAGTTATGCATGTAGTCTAATCTGGATGTGGGTTGCTAGCTCTCATCTGAGCCAGGAAGCATTTTATGAACTCAGTCTTATAAATTTAGAATATCATTACAGAGGGACAAACAATACAGAACATTCAGACATAAATATATACCTCCTTTATCACTGTCAATCTCCCCAGATTAACAGTCTGGGTCAAGTGCTTTCCTGAACCGAGAGCTGCTGAACTAGAACAAGGGTCATGTACTGAGACATCTCAAGGGCACCATATGAACTGGCCCTTAGACCAGCTTTAAGACTTAACCTGCATGATCAAAACAAGTTACTTGACACATGGGGTCGATTTCAGTGCATTGTTGGAACAACAGTGATGGCATAAACTTTTTTGTTGTTGTTATTGTTGAGGAAGATTTGCCCTGAGCTAACATTCATGCCAATCTTCCTCTATTTTGTTTGTGGGTGGCCACCACAGCATGGCTGACAAGTAACGTAGGTCTGTGCCCAGGATCTGACCCCAGGAACCCGGGCCCCTGAAGCAGAGCATGCCAAACTTAACCACTATGCCAGGGGGCCAGGCCTGGCATAAACATTTTGCAACCAGTTCTTGAGAGATATAAACTATAAATTAGGGCTACTTCCAAGAACTGTGAGATAATTCTACATCAGGAATTAGAGCAAATGATGTATAATTTCTTTGTAATAAAATGTTTCTGAGAAAAAAACAAAGTAATAACACATTATAAGCGTGTGTATGAACAATACAAAAATAACACTTGCTTATATCAGCATCAGCGGTTGAGGAGATAAAAAATAACATACTTGGATTTACTATGTATATTTGTTCAGATTAAGAATTTGTATTTCTAGAGAACGTTATTAATCTATTGGGCAGAACAAAAACAAAAACAAAAACACCCCCAAAACTATGGAAGAAATTTTAAGAGTTTAAATCTCAAGTGTACAATAACTACTTTGAACGTAGACACACACTAGATCAGCTCCTCTTAAAGTGTAGTCAGCAACCTGTTGCCAGTCTGCTACAAAATATGGACAAAATTTGAAAGTGACATTTTGAAAGTGTTTAAATGCAATGCAACTTACAGTGACTTCCGTGCATGTGATTTCTTATATTAAGAAAATATTAGACTTAAAGAATTAGGAAAAAATAAAACTGGCAGTCCATCACAGATATTTTTAGAAACTGCTCAAGATCATTTCTTCCCAAGAAATATCTTCTCTGTATACTTAGAAAAATCCTCCTTTTTTTGGAGAAACACACACACACTAAACAATCATGCCCATATAGTCATGACCTCTCTGAAGATGTTATGTATCTGATGATATTAATAGGGAACCATTGATTGTAAGACAATTTTTGTTTGTTTAAGATCCTTCTGGGTACAAGCAACAAATTTAAGCAAGATTTAAAATAATATCACATAACAAGACATTTGAGAAGGGCAGCATGGCAGATAAATCAGAGCTCCATCAGGGTTCTTTTATCTACCTACTATGCCATCCACAAGGATGCAGTTCCTGAGACGGTTGCCACACTCTAGCCATCACTTCCTCACACAGAAAAAGGGGTGTCACCTTCCATATACCCCTTTGTAAAGCAGAAAACTTACTATTAAATTTTCAAGCCAACTTCTCCTTTTTGCATTGCCCAGAATTGGGTTATATGTCTACAACTAAACCAATCGGTGCCAAGGGGACTGGAATTGTCACGTTTGGGTTACACTAATTAGGATTCACCCATCTTCTGGTTTGGGAAAAGGCCATCCATTCATGAAAGATACTAAAATCTAAATTTAAAAAAGAATTCTTCCAGTATGAGAAAGGCATAGAATGGTAGTGAAGTAGGCAACCAACATATCTCCCAGACTGACATTTAAATACTTAATATTAAATACTAAATATTTAAATAGAGAATATTTCCTTGGGGAGTGTGTACATGATAACAACTGAAGAGTGTCCAAGAACAAGTTCTGAGGAGATCCAATATTTTGTTATTGGGAGAGAAGGCAGATCCAGCAATTAAAACTGAAAAGCCATCTACCTAGTCAGAGCTTTAGAGTTGCAGAAATAGTGGAAGAAATTTTTACAAAGATGGGAGTTAACCGTGCCAAAAGTTAATGAATGCTGACATTTTAAAATCCTAGTTAGTAAAAGACAGTCATTAGGGATTTTAGGATGAACAGGACAGTGAAAAGGTGGGCATAAAACCAAAGTGGAGTGAGTAGAAGTGTGACAGGAAGTGAGAAAAACGGAGGCAAAAGGTGTGCAATATTTGGAAATCAAAACTCATCCACAGGAGAAGACTTGCCAGAATAATGGCCTCCCAAAGATGGCCGTGTCTTAATTTCTGAAATTTGCTCATGGCAAAAGGGAGTTTGCCAACGTAATTAAGAATCTTGAGACAGGAAGATAATCCTAGAGTATCCAAATGGGCCATTCTATACTCTTGATTTTTTAAACTAGTGAGGTATTAGTTAAATTTAAATGAATAAAATATTTGAGTAAGATGATACTCATTCAAGTCACACAAAATAGACATTTTTTTTTTTGAGTAGTAGACTTTTGTAGGAACAAGTAACTTACTGTAAATAGTTGGGAAAAATATGCATGTCAAATATTAGTAAACACAAAAGTTACGTCAAATATATATAAATTTATTGATTTTTTTCAAAGTAATTTATAATCACTGGTGTTAACATAGTCTCAGTAAAATTTGGTTATGTTTTTATAGGTAGGAATGGAAAACTAAAGTTCATTTCTTATGGCCTAAATTAATCACATAATTTTTATTTCTGGTTTGAGAGATCCATAATAATTTTGACTAAGTACATTTTTTAACAATAATAATATAAGCAACATCAAAATTTTAATTGTTCTTGGTGAGTCCGGCCTTCTCATTTTATCATGAAATTTTCAAGCCACTACTTCTCAGTTTGCATCACCCAGAATTGGGTTGTATGCCCACAACTGAGACATTTATTTTATTTTAATTCTCATAAATTTGCTAATTTATTGCCATGTGTGTTGGTTAACATAAGTGCCAAAATTTTCATCTTAATGTGATTAAGATTTTTTCTCTTTCACGTATGGTCCAAAATAGTGTTGCTGCACGATTTGCTGACTCCAGCCCCTCTACTTTATGATTCTCCTGTCTCCTCAACAAGAAAAGAAAAGCAATGCTTCCAGTAAGGAATTAATTGAGACAAAAATTGAAATGCCAATAAAACCCAAAATTACAATTTAGGTGATATTTCACTATCATTAGTCCACTCAGTCTTAAAGGACTGAAAAGACACAGAAACTCAATACACGTGTGTAGCATCGAGTTTGGGTAAGTTAAATCCATCCTCAAAGTGCTACCTAGCATTCTGGGTTGTTAGAAAGTGAAAATAAAAGCATGAACTTTCAATAGTGACAAGTTAAAATAGCAATTTTTATCTTTTTATTGAATTGACAGGTGTTTTATTGCAATGACTAAATTAACCAATCTGTTATTTTGGCTTTGGTTGTAAACAGACTGAAAAGATGTCTACATTTCAATCAAAGGAAATTTTTCAGTGCAATTCTGTGAGGTAAAAGTTATTACAATTTTATTAAAGATGACATTATGATAAAAAAGAGTTTAGGCAATTTATCCAAGGTCAAGATATGAAACATAAGATATATATACATGATAAGCAAGTTTGGAATTCACAGACTATTATTATTAAAGTAGTACTGTTTATTTTTTCAAATGTAGTCAGTTCATCTTTTTTGCTCCTTTCTTAATTTAGAAATTAAAGAGATATTTACGGCCATTCCTTTCTCCCCTAACTGTCACTCTTTCCATAAGTATAGCTATACTCTTCTTATTGAAATCCCTCAATGGATGCCAGTACCACGGTCATCACAACTATTTGTTACAAAATAATCTTTTTCCCACTGTGGTCTTCTTAATGTGGTCTCATCTCAAAATTCCCTCAAAAGTGAACATTTTCAATTAGATTTCAGTGATAACAAAAGACGTCAACGATGAAATGAAAGTAACCAAAAAGATTCACAAAATTCTAATAGAAGCACTCAACATTTTACATATTTTCTAATTCTTTTAAGTTGTAAATGAAGTTGCGAAGAAACTGACCTTCCTTTTGTGCTGAGTGAAATGTGTATTTCTTAAATATTGGCACCGAGACTGCTCCGCATGTTTACTGTTGAACAGATTCCTGCAGCACTGATTCAGCTTGTACTCAGATCAAGGTATGAAGCCTGAGCCTGAGCTCCTACCTCAACTGGGGCGTCCATTAATAATACTGGTTCTGTTGTTTTCAACAATAGCAGTATAAATTACTCCACAGTCTGATTTGGGTAAATTTGGGCCTCTTTGCAAGAATAGAATCTTTGGCCAGTCTGTGAAGGTTATTCTGCCTCCAGTAAGACTTGCCTCGGCAATCTCTTTTCCTGGTTTTCATTGGTGAACTAGATTGTCTATAGTCTACCTTATGGCCTTCATGAAGCTACCAGCCTCCTCTTAATTGTTTACCATCAACACTTTCATTGTTTTCTAGAGCACCCTTAGGCTTGAACTTCCCCATACTCTTTTCTAAATAAAGTCAATTCCTTTGGGGAGAGATTCAGAACTCTGTCTTATGACCTGCTCCTTCCCTTGGGAAGAGTCACTAAGCCACTGCTTTGGAGCTTAGGGGCTGGACAGTGGCCTCCTTCTCCCAGAGAAATTCCTGTTTTATGAGCAAGGTGTTGGGCAAGGGAAGTAGCCTCTGGTCTTGGCTTGCCTCACCTGGTGTGGAACCTCTGCCCTTCGATCTGAGACAAAGACAGCAGAGACCCTGTATTTTCAACCTGCCATGTCTGAGGTAGAGCATATGCCCTATGAGCTGGAGCTGGGGGGAAGAAGGGAGCCCCTACTTTAGGCCATATTTGCCTGGGTTTTAGCCCCTGAAACACAGCATGGGTGGGAGATAAGAAATACTGGGTACGAGCCCCTAAAGGGGGTATCCTATGGCAGTTGACTGTGAGCTGGGGGCACACAGAGCCCCACTTTCTGGGCCATGTGTTCCTGGAGTGGAGCGTCCATCAGTGTGAGCTGGAGGTTTTGGGGAAGGAGCACGTTGTCACTCAAGCACCACAATCTCACTGTTATTACTGAAATTTATTAGACTTTCTTGAATAATTGCTTCTTCACTTGCTGTATGATCTTTGGACAATTTCCAGAGACTTTAAATGGTGGTGGTTTTAATAATTTCCATCAGTTATGGTTGCTCACTGAGGACTGATTCTGCAGCGTTCCTCATGCTGCCATTCCACTTATGTAATATTTTTATATTAGAATTTTATATAACTCATTTTCAGATACACTTGCAAGTGTTGTTCTATCACGTTCTGAAACACAGCAAAGCCATATTCTTCCTTTGGGCATAGAGGATATGGCAAGGGAGAGTTAGTGTCCAGGTGTGCTCAAACAGCCCAGGTGACTCCAGAGTTCCAGACTGAGTAAGACTCCACCCCCAACAAGTAGTGTATCCCTCAGATGCAGGCCTTCCTTGTATACCTACTGGCCGGGAAGTTGGATGAAACTGATTCACCAGTACCTGGTCTGTGTGGGCTAGCACATTTCCCAACAAGTTTGGTATCTTTTGGCAAATAAACAGAACTAATATATGCTGAAGGTGACGATTTGTGTGTATGATTTAAGACCATCAAGCCATACCTCAACTAAAACATACCACCCAACTTCTCAAACATTCAGTAAACCCCTAAGTAATTCCATTTTAAACCATTTGCTATTATTATTTTAATTTTTTATCTTGACTCTACCCATTATTCAGCTTGCATCATTATTAAACAAAGTACTTTCAATTGGTAAATAATAATAGTAACAATAATAGCCGAACTCCTCCCTCAACCCTTAAGCTACAATTATACAGCAATAAAGTCACAGAGAAACATCTGATTGAGAAAGACAGTGTCTTCATGACCCCTTTCTCTCCCCTAATTTTTCCCAAGACAATTATGAAAGCAAACCTCTATTACTCCTAAAATGATCCCAATTATATGGCTCGTTAAGAGAGGGGCATGTTGTCAACGTAGAGATTCTGTACTTCACAGCAAGCCCCCCAATGCTTCACAATGCCTGCACATAATAGGTATTTATATATTTGCTGAGTGGATGAATAAGTGAATGAATGGTTGTTGAGTAAAAGCTGTTTCAATGCCAGAAAGTAGAAAAGGATGGCGTGCATATTTTAAAGACGTAGGGAAACTTTTTGATGTAACCCAGTTCAAACTGAAATGAATGAAGAACAGACTTGAATGATGCCTTCCTTTTGTGAAACAAGAGCCTGACTCCGTAGAAAATAAAAGAAACCTGGATAGACTCCACTCCTGTTCCAAGATGATTGATGGAAGAGGTAGGGTAGACATAGGGTAGATGGGGGTAACATCTATATTTCACCAGTTGTTCTAAGACCAACTGTAACATAGGTGGTAGTTCAATTAAGAATGGGACAATACATTTCCTACTGTGTCTTAACAATTGGGCACTCAAGCACAACCCACCATGGCCTTGACTGGCTCTCTATCACAATGACATGCAGGCAAGGTTTGTGAGCACTACTTCAGCTACCTGGAAAAAGCTCTGGTATGGCATTGGAACTTCTTTCTGCAACTATCTCTAACACCTGGTGTCCTTATAAGAAGGCCGTGTCAAGTGCCAGACACACACAAAGAGGAGAACTCTATGTGTAGAAAGAAAGAGCTAATACAATCACAAATAATCTCACCAGAGGGGATGTTCCTTGAAGATAGCACCAGTCAATATTGGACTGAAATATAGTGAAATACCTTTGGGCTTTTATAGGATTTCCAACAACATCAGTGTATTAATAATTGTAGGACAATAAGAAAAACCTAGTCAATGAAGTGTCAGCTCCCAGTTTTTAGAAAGAAACAGTGCCTGGTTGAGGAAGGAGAGTCTTGTTGCACCTTCAACTGTCTCTGGCCAGCTGTGTTGTCACTTAGTCTGTTCCACTCTTCTGGTTCTCATCTGGACCCACTAAATCCTGTCCTGATTACTTCTAGGAGTTTTATTTTGCCTTACCACAGATCCTTGGTTAAAACTGATCCCAAGCATTTAGAATAAGAAAACAAATCAGGTATTACATTCTTTGCATATAGCTTAAAGAAGGAATATGAAGTAGGTATAATTAATATAGCTTTCCATTATATTACTGACTTGAGTGATATGGGAATTTTTACCAAAATAGTATTTTTATTCTTTTTAGAACTTAATTTCTTTTAGTAAATCAAAATACAAATGGCATTAAAATATGATGTCTTCCCAATTTTTGTTATCTGCGTTTTATTAGTCAAGCATAAAATTTGAACTTGCACCAACAATTTCTACTTTCTTCTCAAAATATTTGTAGTTTGTTCTGTGAGAACTCTTTCATACAACTCCTCAAATGTTTTGAGAATGAGAAAGCATTAGCCAGCCCAAGAGCCCATTTTCCATCAAGAAATATTCAACACCAATTGCGTGTGAACCTCAATGAGGAACTTTGTCCTACAGTACAAGTGACACAAACACAGCTTCCATTACGAAAATGTTGTGTTTATTATTACTTTGCAATTCAGTGTATTTCAATGGATTTATGGTTTCCGTAATCCTATAGGTATTTTAGAGAATATTTTTTAACTTAAAAAATCAACAGTTTACCACTTTAATTTTAAACTGATTACAAATCTGTCTATGTCTATAGCTAATGATTAATCAAAACAATATTTAAAACTCTTATGCCATTCTTTTTAAAAGAATATTTGAAATATTAAGGTTATTGCATATACAAGCCAGATTTTCACTCTTAAAATGTACCCTTTGACAAAACACGTAGAGCATAATAAAGGAATACGGCAAGAAGATAGAATTTTGTGTGTGTGGTGTTTTTTGTTGTTGTTGTTTAATATTTTTCTAGGAGGAAACACATTGACTCTATCTACTCCAAAAGATATATCTCTTATATGATGTGCTTGAGTCTTCAAGGAGCCAAATTTCCAATGAGGATGTTGTTATGATCAATAAAACTTTTATTAATTGCTCATGAATCAAAACCTCACTAGAGACAGGAATCGTCTAGTGGGTTTTGTCAATGGTGTTACCCTTTTGAGAGTTATGAGGCAGTGGCAGCTTCATGTCTCTGGAGCTTTCCTTTGCATTCCATCCAACCAATGTGTGCATGAAACACAATAGGCATTCACTGTAACGGTCTTTTTAGGTGAAGTCCACTGGCATTTCAGTAAATCAAACTACAGACAACTTACCTTGGAATATTTGTGATCCTTCTGGTGAATATGTGTTTTCATTTAAAACAGGAAAGCAGTAAGTTTGCATCATCCAATTGATCCACATTACATGGGCTGTCTTCATAGTACCTGTTAGGAGTGTAATTTAATTCTATATGAACAACATTTTGCCATGTCATATATTACTAGTAACGCGAATTTATAGTATTGATACATAGAAAGAAATATCTGAAACAAGATCGAGTTAACAACATCTTCTATTTATTCCTGGCTTAAAACTGAAGTTTAGAAGCAGTCTCAACTTTCCTAACAGGAACTTATACAACGTTAGTAAAAATGAAGGAGAAAAGAGACATATAAACCATACGAAGAGCTAAATCATGAGCCTTTTGCTCACGTGTGGCTCGCTGAGCGCAGGCGGTGGAGCCAGCCCGCAGTTCTGATAACTGAATGTGTGGCACAACTTTGCCTTCAGCTTTGCCTCCAGAAAAATACTTAACAGCTAAACCTATATCAAAATTCATGCTTTCAATTATCCCTGCCTGGGAATGGCTTTGCAGTGATGTGCCCAAGATCAGAACAAGGTTAATGCATTTAACGTTTTTCTAAAAAATGGTTTTCAAGGATAGCTTTAGGGAGGGGTCATGAGTTGCCTTCTTTTGACAGGCAAATCTCCCAGCAGCCTTCTTACCTCAAAATGCCAGCCACAAAGAAAGGTGACATAGCTTAGATGGGAAGATGAAGTCTATTCTCCCCAGGTAGACAGTCGCGTCTCTTCTTCAGGGACTTTAATTGTAATAGAATAAGAAAATATTAAGAGTATTGGTGATAAAGTGGATAAATTTGTTGCTTTTTTATGTATAAGGATTTCTAAAATTGAATTCTAAAGATAAAGATGTGCTATATTATGATAATGACCAAACTTCTCCCTTGAAGCGAGGAGATTAGGAAAGCATTATGCAGATAACAATAATATACCAAATATTCTCATTTTTACATGCTTTAAATAAACATTTTTCTTTGGTGACATACATAAAACATGCACTGCTCATCACATATACTCTTTATATATAAATAATATAATACATGTTTGTGTGAAAAGACTTACAAGGGGAAAAAAGAGTGAAAGATCCCTGAGCACAATTTTAAACTTGCTCTTGCTGACACTTAGAAGTCCTTGAACATCTCTCCTATGACACCAACATCAGTGCATATAACCTAAACTACTGCATAGTTGTTGGATGCTGCAAAGTGGATATACTAAGAGAGAAACAAAATTATAAAAATTTGAAACTGTTTCAATGGAGGGCTGCTCTTTGTGCCTTAGACACAATTTTTTTTTACCTTAACCTTAGAAAAATATACAGTTTTGGGCCAGTATGAAAAGAGTCTCGAATAATGAAAACAATAACAAGAACAAACAACTTTAGATGTCTACTTCTAGCTTTCGAAGGTCCATTCCTAAGTTGAGCAAGAGTCACCAAGCTGTGTCCTCACGTACATGACTATCATAAACCCCAATATGAATTAGGCAGGAAACTGACAACAGAAAAACGATTGAAATGTCTAATCCTGGTCGAAAAGGTGTTGTCGGAGGAATTGATTGTTAGCTTGCTGAAATCAGATCTATTATCTGTATATTTTGTTTGTCCTTTTTTTAAAGCTCATTTTCTTTAAATCTGTCCTTATTCTCCTACTCTTCACATAAGTATTAAAGATTAAATGTTATTAATAATCACTTAACCATTATAATGATTAGATGTAGAGCTCTTTAGACCCTGTTTATATATATCATTTGACATTGTTACATAATAAATCCTAGAAATGCAAAAAATCTACTCTACAAAATTATTTTATCAGGAAAAATCCTGCATTTTCATACACTTAGCACAACAAACACTTCATTAAATTAAATTAGTCATATTATATTATTGTTTTTTTAAACTGGCCAATTAAGTTTAAAAGACTGATTCAGCAAGGTGCATATGTGGTACTATATAGAAAAATTGAAAATCTGACTAAATTTTCCAGTAAGGAAAGGGCTGTGTAGAGTTACTGAAAGGAGAAAATGAAGTGTGTGTGTGCAAGGCAGGTATGTGTGTGTGTGTATGTGTGTGTATCAGACTGGAGATCAGACAACCCAGGTTCTGCTTCTAGATAAATGACTTTGTGTAAGTCATTTACCTTCTATCTGGGTCAGTATTTTTAATCTGAAAAATGAGGACACCAAGATCTGACTCACTGGCCACACAAGGTCATTATGATATGATATATGTGAATGCAAAATGAAAATTATAAAGTGTTTTGCAATTAATTAGCTGTTTTTAGAACTGGTTATGAACAAGATAGATGGAGAATAGTAACTGAAATAATCCACCTAATATAATTGTGTTTTTCACAATATTAAACTGGTCAGAGGTAAGAAATTCTGTCAATTGGTTGCTACCTGACAACAAATAAATTAACAAGCTGAGTTTTTCCCCCTAAATTTACTGAAAAGATGTGTTGTTTTGGCAACACGTAAACACAGCTGGAGAAAAAGCTAACCTTCTCTAACCTCCATTATCTAGCTGCATTTCAAACCAAATGCAGATGGAGAACTGATTATTGTAGTGACAACCTATGTTGTAATTAAAAACATGGGATCTATTTCTAAAGCAATGGCCAGGCAAAGGGCAAAGAAAGGTCTGCCCTTTTCCACACATTATCCCAAGATTTCTTGACATGAAAATGGTTCAGCTGTTTTCAGCAGATATCCTGACCTATGCCTGACTAGCTAATACAGCCATTACAGAAAATTTTAAGTGCTATTAATTAGCCACTAGAGTACAATAGTCAAAAGGTGACAATTAGAATAAATTCTAGGATATCTGTGGATTCCTCTCACAACAGTTCATAAACCTCAGCATTCTCTTTCAAATAGACACATTTATACCAGTATAATGCGACTAAATTAAATCCATGATGCAATTTTTTTGTTGTGTTTCGTTGGCTTTTTGCCAGTTGAATGGGTCCATTGATCTCACATTCTAATAATTATGGGGTTTTGATTTGATTTTGACACCCAACATGTCAGCCAAAATCCCTTCTTTTTCACTCACTTTTTCTTGTTTCTGAATGCCATTTTGAAATGAGCATCAGAGCTCTTAGTACAATGATGGGCTACATATTCTATTAGCTACCTGGATATAAAACACCAGTGAAAAATCAGTCTTTTCATTAGGCTTATTTTGTATTAAAAAATAAGATGGAGTACAGAAATAATCAAAGGAAAGCAGTAAAATCAATACAAAAAAATCCTCTTTTGTACTAAATCTGTCTATTTTGCAGTCTTTGGTCTATCAAATTCAAAATCCCTTAAATACAAAAAGTTTATTAATATTAATTCCTCTATCTAACTCCTTTGTTTCCACAAGGGAGAGCATTTGTATCCACTTAAAACTTGCAAGCAATAGTCATAGAAATTAATTAAATCTCCTCTCCATTAAAATGACATTTGAAATTCACTTTTGTACAACTTGGATTTTCATGCAGCGTGGACACTATCTTATCCCTCATCTTCATATGCTTCTTATGTTCCCTATTGAATGGTAATTCCACAATCCAGATGCCAAACTGTGAAAATATCCTTCCAGCGGCAGCATATGGTGCCTTGGCAAGCTTAGCTAGCATCTGTACAAAAAGCTTATAGTTTCCTCTGGGTATGTAATACTTCTGGTTGCTAAGAGGCTATTTGTGCAGTCTTTTCCTCACAGACACCATTTCTCTTGACAAACCTTTAGTTCTAAGCAAATTTTGCACATTTTTTGTCCATTTGAGAATCAATGATATACATAAGCTTTCTTTACAGCCAGGCAGTCATCCAAATAATCTCACTCTATGACCAGGGGGTGGATCTGGCACTGATACAAATTGGTTTAAATATGATAAGAGTTTATTTAGCTACCTTGATAAGCAACATTTTGTTACTAATAAAATATGAAGATGCTCTACACTGCGGTCGCTATTCAGAATGATTATCAAGGTCAGGAAAAATAGAAATTGAAAGGAAAGCTACATAAGGTAGTAATACATGAAAGTGTACCAGTACTCAGCATTCAGACTGTTGTAAGTGGGGTGTGTGGTGTGTAGTTACTCACAGGCAACTTTTCTCTCCCTGAAAACAAGCCTCTGCACAGCTGTTGGGACCAAGCCCCCCAGGTGGTATATGGCACCAGTGTCTCCAGTACTGTTACCACAGGGAACAGTTTCATCAGTCACCTTTTCATCTAATCACTAAAGCAATAATTCTGTCGGGGTCAGAGATTGTTTCATACTGAAGAATTTAAGAGTTAACTTATGCCAGACTGAGAACAAAAGCTTTTACAGCTTCTCCTAACTGTCATACCATACTACGCTAAGTTTTGGGGTATCTTCTCAGAAGAAAGTAAGTAAAATTTATAAAAAGGAATTATCTTTCAACAAGACTCACTGTTCCTGTTGAAAAGCTAAGGCACAACAAAATGTATCAAAAAATATCAATAACCATGTACTGTGTATGTCATGTTCCTGGAAGCTAGCCTTCTTAATATTCCATGTCTTGGATGGTGTTTTTAAGAATATCTTTTAAAATGGACCCTTAGGAATACAAAAGTGAAGCATACTTCTACGATATCTAATTTCCTCATGGATGGTTATGTGATCTGAGATTTCTGAATAATTTAATGAGCTTGAGAGAAAAGCAAAAGGACATCCATTAAAGGAACCAGTCTCGTGTGCAATGAATACTTTTTAAAGGTAACAGTATTTCCCACATAATATTTCAGAGGGGTTATTCAAAATAAATGGAGAATTCCACAGTCAGATAAGCAGTAACTGAATTAAAGCAAAATTAAACAGGTTCCTTTCCTGGAAGAGATCCTCTAGCCTTCAGGATACTGGTATGCATTGTGAATCTCCAAGGGAGGATATGCTAGACACACACACTTGACCCTGAACTTTTCTTTCTTTCGTAAATTCTACTGGAATGCTGCTGCGCAAAATTTTGGGAAATTCTTAAATATAGAAAAGGTCTGCATCAGCATTTCTTAAATAAATTATATAAATATTACTTTGACAGCTGTTAATAAATACTTCAAAAGTATGGGGATCTGTGATGAAATGCACTTACTTAATCCAAACAATATTGGAGAGCCCTGATAGAGTTTTAACATATTAAAAAATTTAGAAAACTTAGAGTAAAAATATATATCTAATGATTTGATGTCACTATAGTAGACTGGACGTTTTATTTACACTTTCTGCTCCAAAGACAGTTAAATACCAGATAATACGGAATAAAGACATTGTTCAATATACAAAATAACTAAAAAAGAAGAGAGAGAAATACCGACATGCAGATATGAACATCAAGCATTTGAAGGAAATGCAAAGGGAACATAGTTCACTGGGTTATCAAAAACAGATATGCAAAGGAGTGTATATTTTGGTTAATTAATTTTTGTTTACTCCAATTTTCAAGTTATTCTTGAAATTTTGCTAATTGATAATTTTCTTTTAAATATTGTCTATTTCTACCAAGTTTGCAGGTTCATTGGCATAAGGTTGTTTCAATCCTCAATTATAATTTTTTAAAATCTCTTTGGGGATGAATAAATTGAAACAGCAGAAATTAATTAAATAACTTAGAATGAAGTTGGCAGAATTGTCTTGGTTCCATAGGTTAACTTAGAGAAACCAACCAAAATGTGTCTTCAAACTCTAGCAACAATTTGAAACATTTTGCAAGGGTCAGTCTGGATAAGAAGTGGTTGTGATACCATATTCCATTATATGGAATTAGGGATTCCATTATGCGGAATTCCATATTTCATTATATGGAATCTGCCTTTGATTGGGGATCAAAGACAAAGAGACTAGAACTACACTTACGGAATTGGTTAGGACTAAGGAAGGGATATTACCTGACTTCTAGTCCTCATGACTGGGCCTCCCAGAGCTGAGGAGTAGTAGCTCAGGCTAGACCTGCCTGAGTACCCCATGGTGATGAAAGCTTAAGAGATACACAGTTTGATGGGCAAGGAAGTTGACGACGGAAAAGATTTCCTCAGACAAAGATTGGCTACCAGTTGCAGTACTGTGTTGAAGAGCATGTGAATTGGAATCAACCTTTTGATTTCAAATCTCAGCTCCTGGTTGTACCATCTCTGTGAACTTAACCAAGTGTATTTTACTTTCTAAATTTGTTTCCTCCTTTGTAAAATGGAGACAATAATTCTTACCTAGTAAGCTTGTTGTGAAGATTAAATAAGATGATCTTTGTGAAGTCTTTGTCAAAGATAGAGGAGATTTTAAATAAGTATTCATATTATTATTAGTAGCAGTATGAAATCCACCTATTGCCAGCATCAGCAGCTGAGGGCAAGATGGAGAAGGAAGTAGAAATGGATTCTATTACTCTACACTCTAATACTGAAAAAGTTGGGTTTCTATAAATGAACCCAACTTCAATAAACCTGGGAAGATACAGGTATGAGAAAAAAGAAAGGAGGTGATGCAAAGTGACTTTTCCTAGGGTCCCAGAGATCCAAGATCTGCCAATATTGAGATCAAGTGAAACTGTGACAAAGATTCTTAAGGCAATTCAAAAAAAGACTTTAAAGTGTTGGCTTAAAGGCATCAAAATAGACAACATTGGAATAACCGCATCCTCTGTTATTTCCATTGCATTATTATTTTATTTACAAAAGAAAAATGCCATCTTTCAGTGAAAGTGATCCTAGACTCTTTTTTATTCATACCTAAGTGGCATAAAGTTCTAATATCATAAATGAATAATTAATAATAGGTAGATAGATAATTGCTAATAAGGTTGGTTCAATGGGCAAACAACAATATGGAAAATCCATCTGGATGCATACATATCTTTCTGCTAATTCATCCTCTCTCTTGGGGCAGGCACTGTTTGCTTCCATTCTTTAGTTTGCTCGGTTACTCATGAGAGATAACGGCAGAGATCCTTGGTTATCAACCTTATATCCACTGCCTTTTTCTTGTTTCCTGATAATAATAATAAGGATAATAATAAGGATAATAAACTGCTTTTCAGCTATCCCTTCTCACTGTGTGCATATATTTTAGCATGGTTGACAGCATTCTCAGTCCCAAGATTCGGATTCTGAATATTCTATCACATCTAATCATTTCACAAAGATTATATTAATTTACTGTTTACTGACCAAATTATGAATTCTAATTAAGTTGGTAAAGTTACAATCATTCTACTCCAACGCTAAAATTTAAAAAACTCTTGATCACATTTACCTTCTGAATCCTTGTTTGTTTTTTATTTTCGTTTTTTTCCCCCACGCTCTACATCACGTCCCTGTGACTTATTTGTTTTATGACTGGAAATTTGTCCCCTTTGACCCTCTTCACCCATTCACCCACCTCTTCTCCCCACGTGCGGCAACCACCAATCTGTTCTCTGTATCTATGAGCTCATTTTTTTTTTTTGGATTCCACATATAAGTGAGATCATATGGTATTTGTCTTTCTCTGTCTGACATTTCACTTAGCATATGCCCTGAGGTGCATTCATGTTGTCACAAATGGCAAGATTTTCTTCTTTTTTATGACTCAATAATATTCTATTGTGTATGTGTACATATATACATACGTATATATACGCACCACATTTTCTTTATCCAATCATCCATGAGGGACACTTAGGTTGCTTCCATATCTTGGCTGTTGTAACAATGCTGCAATGCACATGGGGGTACACATATCTTTCTGAATTACTTTTTTTAGTTTCTCTGGAAGATACACAGAAACAAAATTGTTTTTTATTTTTAACTTTTTAAGGAATTCCATAGTGTTTTCCATAGTGGCTGCACCAATTTACATTCCCACCAACAGTGTACAAGGGTTCTCTTTTCTCCATATCCTCACTAACGCTGTTATTTCTTGTCTTTTTGATGAAATAGCCCTTCTGACAGATGTGAGGTGATATCTCATTATTTTGATTTGCATTTCCCTAGTGAATAGTGAAGTTGAGCATGTTTTCATGTGCCTGTTGATTGTATGCATGCCTTCTTTGGAACATGTCTGTCCATTTTGTAATCAAGTTGTTTTTTTGCTATTGAGTTGTATGAGTTCTTTCACATACAGTCATATGTGGCTTTACAACAGGATACATTTTGAGAAATATCGTTAGGTGATTTCATCATTGTGTGAACATCATAGAGTGCACTTACACAAACCTAGATGGTACAGCCTATTACACACCTAGGCTATATGTTATTAATCTTATGGGAGTACCCTTGTATATGTGACCTGTTATTGACCCTAATGTTGTTATGAGGCTCATGACTGTAAATGATTTGTAAATATTTTCTCCCATTTGGTAGATTGCCTTTTTATTTTACTGATGGTTTCCTTTGCTGTGTAGTAGGATTTTGGTTTAATGTCATCTCACTTATTTCTTTTTGATTTGTTGCCATATTTTAGGGTTTTTGTGTATGTGTATGTGTGAGGAAGATCGGCCCTGAGCTAACATCTGTTGCCAATCTTCCTCTATTTTGTATACGGGATGCCACCACAGCATGGCTTGATGGCTTGTGTAAGTCCATCCCCAGGGTCCGAACCTGCAAACCCCAGGCCACTGAAGTGGAGCATGCGAACTTAACCACTACGCCACCGGAGCAGCCCTCATTTTGGTTTATTTTTAATCCACATTCCTTTTCAGTTTTTATTAGCCTTTGTCTGATTTTATTTTCTAGACCTGTTATAGTGTTTTTGAGAAATGCTGACCTGTACTGCAGAAAACATTAATGTGCATACATTACATTTTTTAAAAATTTTTAATTGTGGTAAAATATACAAAACATAAAATTTACCCTCTTAACCATTTTAAAGTATACAGTTCATAAGTGTTAAGAATATCCACATTGCTGTGCAACTAATCTCTAGAACTCTTTTTTGTCTTGAAAACCTGAAACTCTGCATCCCTTAACCAACAAGGCCCCATTCCTCCCTCCTTTCAGTTCCTGGCAACCACCATGCAACAGTCAGAGCAATAGTACGTTTTTTTCCTCTAGATCCATTCCTGTGATGCCTGGTATTTATTAGTCTTTTAGGGTACAAAACCTATTTGGCTGATATTAGCTGACAATACTTTTCAGAATTGCAGATTACTTTCATAGGTTGTAACTCTAGTTTAATATCCATAACATATAATTCAAAGTGCATATTCTGGAGCTTCTGGCCACAAGCCCACCTGAATGAGAATTATAGTATAAGGGGTGTTCGTAAAACATGTAGATTCTGAGCTGCACCCCAAAGTAACTATGCTATTGTCAATATGATCTGTTTTCTCTCTGGTGAGTCCCAAGAATCTACATGTTTATCAAAAGTACCCAAGGATCCTTAAACAATTAAAATGTGATTATTTTAATTGTGGAATTATTTCACATATATTCCATGTATTCCGATAATCCACATTCCATTATGAAACACACAATGAACCCAAGGAAAGTGCTCTTCGTACTGTGTTTTCATAACTTTGAGAGACGATATTGCAGTTTGTGACTGATCTAGACTGAATCTAGAGACACGAGAGGGAGACAAGGGATTAAGGAGCAACCCTGACAGTTGAGTTCCTTGGGCAGCGCTAAGTTTTTACGTCCTTTCACTGGACACTTGGGCAATGGCCAATTTCATAGGCTTTCAGCTTTCCTCTTCTTTGTTTTAATTCCATTTTGAAGTTGCCCCACCTCCACAGCAAAGATTTTCACCCAGCCTTGAATATTCTGGAGTTGCAATTTTAGGTTGCCTAACGGGCCGTATATGAAGGGGAAGGGAGACTGGTCTCATCTCATCATCTCATTGGCTCCAGTGGGAATAAACATCAGTGTACGTAAGGTCAAGATTGAGTTCCTGATAGTGACTTGAGGTCAGAAGGAAGGTCCATGTGGAAGCTAAGACATTGACAGACTTGAGAGAGATGTTCACCAAATCTATTTCTTACTCCTGTTTGTAAGGGAGAAAAAGCAAAATCTATATACATGAGCAACATAGAACTAAGTATTCATGAAGCAAAGAGTCCTACACAGATGATCTAAATGACAGACTGTGCCCTTCATAAGGATCAAGCGCAGTTATCAGATGAGTCTTGTATAATGATAAAAATTGAACTGAAATATTTTATTTTTCCAAGTAAACGACTGAAGACCAGCAGTCTGCCAGCTATGAAAGATTTAACCATTTTACTGTAGGATTTTATTTGTCCTTGTAGTTTCAATGATTTTACCTTATACATCAAATATTAAAGCTTAGAAGAAATTTATTGGACTTTTACCAGTTATTGTGATTATGTTGTATCGTCCTTTAATGCCTAGTTAGGATGACTTGTTTTGCAATGGTTTTAATCTCGCTCTTTCGAATACATTCAAATAGAAAAATTTTTCCCAAACCTGTCACTCTAAAGAAAACCATCAGTGTGGCCTAGAGCAGTCTGGCTGTGGAGTTACATTCTAAAATGGCCAAGATCATATTTCTTAACTTCAGAGGCCCCTTTCAAACTCTTATTTTAGCCTTAAAAGTACTGCTTTAGTTGCAGGAATTCAGAAAATGCTCTGCAATCCTGAGGGTTATCAAATTATAGCATTTCATAGAATACTTTAAACTACTCATTATTTACGTAACATTTTTAAAAGCTATATAATTATATATTTTAATGGAATTGAATATTGTATGTTTATGATGATGTGCCCACATATAAGCATGGTATTCAATTACAACTTGCACCATATAACTGCTGTGGGAACCTAGTAGTCCTTTGGAACACTAAGGAACAAAAAGCTCTGTAGAGATACATTTTATTTAATTAAAATGTTAATGCTTAGTATTAAATATCTGAAAGCTTTTTAAGGAAAGCTAGACATAAAACTCATGGTTTAGGTAAGAGAGAGCGAGGATTTTATTAAAATGGAGGAGTCACCCTCTATGTTCTATCTGTACAGAACTTATAGCCTTATTCTTGTATAGTATAATTCAAATATTATTTTCTCCAGGACCTCCACCAAGTGGAAAACCCCACGCTTGGTGGGTAAGCAGAAATAGAGGCAAAGAATGACACTGAATGTTTTGACACACCCATATTCCAATTTCCAGTTGAACCTCTTCAGACACATTCTATTCTACCTGAATGAGGAAAAAGTACAGTGAAATGTAAATAATGTATACTGTATTTAGAAAAACAACCTAAATACTTTATAGACTGTTCAGTAAATAATGTATATACTTAGAAAAACAATATGAATATTTTATGGACTACTGGGCCACTGTTAAGACTCAGATTAAACCTCTGGGTTTAAAAAACACTGTTTATCAAAACTCAGTTTCTTCTACCCAATCGAATTCTGCAAGGTTTGGATAAATCGCCGTATATAAACGATGTATTCATGCTACAGTCCTACTGCAGTCACTGTAGTAACTGTGCGTTGTGTTTTTTAGCTGCTGCACACTAAAATCACAGGAACTTCAAAGTTTGAACTATGTTTTATTGTTACAAAATGTACAGAAAAGCTTCTTGTCAAGTCCTTGCCAACCTTGCCAAACACATTATAAATTCACATTATACTCTTGATCCATTAGGATTACAAACCTGAGTCACATATTTCTAATAATAATGTTTACTGTTCTCAACTCTTGATTCCATTATAGAAATTAATTTTCTTCCATTCTTCTCTCAAAATTACACCACTCCTTCCGTACGTATGTTGCCTACTAATGCTTTAAAAAAATCTTTTTTCTGTTTCTTTTAAATCAGAGTTAAAAATGGGCTTCACTTGTCTCTCCTTTTAGTACTTTAGCACTACAGCGTATCTTTGCAGTCCCGCATTTAATATTCAATATCTATTGTTAAATTCCTCATAAAATGCCAGTAAATGCTCATATGCTCTAATTAATAGGCATAGTGTGAAGGCCATAACCAGCTTCACAGAGAACAATGAGCTCGCGGATCACAGCTGCAATCCACCAGAGGTTGAACGTGAACCCTCCCTCCTCAACAGCGGAGGATTCCAAGCAGGAGGAGCAGCTGGCGAGTGCACAGAACCCACGATGCAGTAACAGTTTGTTGGAACCATGAAAAACTGTAGATGTCAAATGCATATCAAATAGTATTCTATACCAACTGGTTAACATCCTTTGTCCCAAAAGATCCCGAATATAAAAATGGAGATTTCCTAGTAAATTAAACTGGTATTTGAGAGGGATGAAAGAATAATTCATCAGAATGCTTGATATCCAAAGAGTAGCTTTAAAGTATTTAGGGTGAGAGTGGAAAGAAGTTTATAAAAGATTATATGTGATTTATTTCATGATCATTCCAAACTATGGTCAATAAATGCTATCATTATATGGGCCAGTTATTTGGGATAAATAAATGGGATGTTCCACCTTTGTAGACATGTATGTACCTGAAGCAAGATGGAAACCAAGAGAAATGTGTCACTGAATCATCACAAAGGCCAACCAGGTGTGCCCAGCTTAATCTATCAACTCAGAGTATATTCTCCTACCAGCAAAATGTCTATCCTCTCTGATTTTCCTGATTTATAATCGATCCTTTGATAATGAAGCCTTTTTAAATCACACTATGAGACATGGATTTAGAAGCATTTGGATATGCTCTATGGAATCTCTAAATATAAGATATGAGAAAAAGTAAAAGAAGTGACAGAATGATGAAAATGTATGGACAGTACTGTAAGAAATTTAAAAAATACATAAAGGAAAGACAAACACACAAGGAAAGTTTATAGAAGACAAAAGCATTATTTTAAATGTATGAAGTGAACTTAAATTTGAAGAAGTCTCTTGTCCACTCAATTTAGAAACACAATATTTTAAAATTTCCATTTCTTATATTCAAACTGTCATATATTTTCAGAGCTACCATAAACCCTAGAGTCTAATCTGGGATATCCTTACAGAGCAGAGCTCAAGTTTCCCATTCAAGGGGGTCAGTGACAGATCAGGGGCAGATCCAGACCTGGAAATTAGAACTACTGGAGGATCTTTTAAACTATATTATTTGCATCTTGTTGGCCCAACTCTAGCACAGGGCACTTTGCTCACTTTTCTGAACTAAGATATTCTGTTCTGATATTATCTAAAAATTACTCACTGCTTTGGAATTTGCCCATGTTTATACACAAATGATCTCATCTCATTCTAAAATAACTCTAAGAAATAGACAGGTGTTAGCTGCATTTCATAGTTGAGGAAATTGGGATCTAAATGGATTAAGTAACCTGCTTAAGGTCTATGTGTATAAAAAGACAATAATGGTACCCAAGCCTAAGGCTGCTATTCCAACTGAAGAGTCTCTCTGATCAAATTATAGAAGAACGAGGAGGAGGAACAGAGGTGATGGAGGACGAGAAAGGACAGAGGGAAGGAAGGGAGGAAACCAGACCAAATCCTTTGAGAAGGAAAGAAAACTTGAGTTTGGTGCCTTAGGACTCTGCACCATAAACACCAGAGTTTAACATTGATTAAACTTGTAGGTATCAAAATAAAACAAGAACTAAAGAAAATAATTCAAAACCTTTTAAACATATATTTAAGCTCCAAGAATTTATTTCCAAATTACCTTCCATTAGCTATCGAATACAATAGAAAATACAAAATGACTAGTTGCATAGGGTTTGTTGTTAACCTGAAATGTTTCTGACCTTGGAATAACAATGATTTCACATTTTAAGTAATTTTCACCTGTAACTCTAAGCACACAAATACTTA
This sequence comes from Equus quagga, assembly GCF_021613505.1. Taxonomy (NCBI): domain Eukaryota; kingdom Metazoa; phylum Chordata; class Mammalia; order Perissodactyla; family Equidae; genus Equus; species Equus quagga. The sequence continues at coordinate 28,317,058 of NC_060288.1, read as the reverse complement.
ATTTTACTTTATTCCTTCTATACACCCACTTAAATTTCTCTTCTTACTGAAAACCAGCCAGGGAATAAATAAGATTTGCCAATTTTAGCGCAGCATTACATGTTTAACATACAATCAGTGCTTGTATCTAAAACATTTTATTTTCTTTAAATTCTTTAATTACAATAAATTCTTTCTTTAATACAATGAGAGTAAATGGGAATATTTTCCACTCATGATTTTTGCACGTCAGCAGTAGTGAAAGTTGACAATGACCACAAAAAGGATCAGCATCCTTTTGATCCAAAAATGTATTTGCTAGTACTCACTGGCCCATTCGGGCGCTTGCTCTATTTGGCAGATTGTTTAGGTTAACTGCACTTGAACCAAACATATTGTGTGCAACCCTGAAAAGATGTGGGTATGTGAAGATCCAGTGCATCGTCCCATATCTACCCAATTGTATCATGATTGTTCACTAGCTTTTAACAGCACAGATTAGGAACGTTCTCTGGCTGAACTATTAGAATTTGTTAATTACTGCAGTTCGATAAATTTTGAGGGCTGCTAGTATGGCTCATGAATATTAAGTAAAATTTTTCGAAGGTTTCTCTGCAAAGAATATTTTATGGGATCAGAAGGTGTACACACAATCTTTGCTTGCTGCTTACTAACTATGCAAGCCGTTTCAAATAACTGAACAGTAGTTTTTCATCCATAAAATGGGTTTACTAAGCCTAAAGTGATACACTTAATGTGTTGTCATTAATATAAAATGAGACGACATGTGTGGAAATATTCCCTAAACCATACAGTATCCTTCAATAGTGATTGCTACTCTGTAGTGTATGGTATCTGTGTGTCTACCTATGAATCGATCAGCTATTCATTTATCAATTTATTTATATTATGGAAGCAGGATTTACTTGGGTCCACGACATTAAGAATATTTTAGGCAGTATTTTGCCTGCCAGAGCTCTTTTCTATCCTTTCTCTTAATAGCTGGCTTTCCTTTCTACTTTCGGAGTGGCCACTGCCTACTAATCCTGTAACAACTTTTAACTGCTGTTACTGATTTTGTTACTCTCCTCCTTTGTTTTTCTTTTTTTCTTTTTCCTTCCTTTCAAACCTCTGACTGTTTTTTACAGACATTTTGTGTTGCATGTGAAAAGGCTCGAAGGACATAACCAAGTCAGAATGGTATCTATGAAAGCCTCTGATAAGCGGAGGCACTGTGCACACATAGGCTAGTGTGATTACAAGTCAATGAGAACACACTTTGCCTCAGGACTTCTGACTCCTAAGTGCTCCTGACCAATGGTCTCTCACTGCCAAGTGCTCTGGAGCTGCTTCATTAGCCCCACAAAGGATTTGGGCTGGAGGGAGGAAGAAATTCTTAAATTCCACGTGACTGGGGATTTACTCTATTATTTAGCTACACAAGAGTTTAACGGGAATGTGTGTGTGTCTATATGTGTCTATGAGTGTGGCACAGACACACATACATAATAATTTCCATCAGCAAATACTAGCTGTAATAGGCAACAAATTATTTGTTTTTATGTTCTCAATACTGGTTTATTTAGCTGATATTTTATTGGTAGCTATTAGCTCCTATTTGTTTAACTAACAAATGGATTCAATGTTTGTATTATTTGCAACATCAATTTAGTTTGTTGAGTATTTAATAAGGATTCTTTAAATAAGATATTTAGTTACTAAAACAAGACAAAAGTAACATCCACTTTGCTAATGAATTTGGAATATGAAAAACTTGGTGAGTATCTGTTCTTGCCTGTGGGACAACACTGCAATGCATTAGTCCCACGTTTCTGCAGGCAACTAAAAGAAGTTATGTTATCTGCTTAAAATTACACAGCTAATAATGATGGAGTTACTCTCCAGTCCTTCATCCTGCATTACATTTCATTCTAACCACCTTAGCCTTTGCGATGGCGAAAGAGATCAGTTAAGGAACTTAGCATAAAACTGGTCAGGGAAGAAAGAGGAATAAATACATCAGTGAAAGCAAATACAGGCTTACATACGGAGAATGATGGGCAATGAAAGAGGGAGGTCAAGTTTATAGGGATGAGTGTCCCCAAAGGCATCTCACAATGGGGTAGTTCTGGTTTGAGGCATTAAATGAGTGTTTTCCAGGCTACCAAGAGAATAAGGAAAGGTAAATCTGTAAGAGCAAAACATAAAGCAGAAGTACTGAAGTGAGAAAGAGTTTGAAAACAAGTAGTTCGGACTTTGCAGTTACAAAAGACTCTCTGACATGGTTATAAAATTGTTGTGGTGAGAACTGATTAATACCTCCTAAGCCCTTGCAATTTGCCTAACATTCTATATGGCAAGTCCTATGACACATGAGTTAGGTCATTTATTTTTCCCATTTTACAGATTAAAAAAAATGAGTACAGCAAGGTTTAATATCATTTCCAGGATGGCATAACTAGCACATTGCTAAATAAACACTTGAAATCAAGTAATCTGAATCCAGAGCCTGGTCTCCTGCTTAACCACTATGCTAGGGAAGTATGCAATTCCAAGTTTTATTATTATTATTACTATTATAAAACATGCCATTAATTTACTTAATACTCAAGACTTCAGTATAGATAATAAACTATCATTCTTTCTTCAGTGAACGTTTGAAAAATGCTTTCAAATATGGCTACAATATAATATTTTAATGATTGGGAAAATCTTGCTGACTCAAATTATTGTGGGCTTCTTTTGTTGATAAATCACAGAAAGGAAAAGCCAACAACAAAATCAGAAATGGATGTTTTCTTGCACTACTTGCCAAGCTAGGTCTTTTTGGGAAATTATGTGTACATGTGCACATGTTTTAAGGCCTTTCGTGTTCCTGGGAGAAATAAGAGGTTTGGTTCCAAGAAAGACTTGTTTAGAGCTATCATGCTCAGCAGCATTACGTAAAGGTACCTTTTTATATATTAAATTAGAGATTGCCCCAAAGCAGCACGCACTATTGATTTATCATGAGATAGAGTGGTTAGACCATCAAGGATATCATTTGACATATCCCTTTCATGTAATGAAATTTACAGTGAGAAAGTCAAGGATTCAAAAAGAGAAGACTGGGTGTTGTGGCCAAGGGGGAAAAGACTCAGTTCAAACTACATATTAATTCCTGCTGCGTAAGCTATTGAAGTGGTAATAAGGCAGAGGCATTGCCGCTGGCCTTCACATTTGTAGCTCTGAGCCTAGAAGTTCACTACCCATCAAGGACATTATTCGGCAAGGCAGGCTGCAGCCCCTGCACCAGCAGCTTCATCTCTGCCTGAACTTTGACAGTCAGAGTCTGGGAAGCTAGCGATACTAGTTGAGAACCACTGAAAAGTTTTCTTTGTGCCAAACATTTTGACCCTTCTTCAGTATTGTTTCTTTGGACATCATTTATTTTTAATATCATTATTATAGTGAAGTGTTTTTTTTTTCTTTTTATTTCTCAAAATTATCCCCTTGCTGTGACTGGAAATAAATAACATGTTGTCTTTTCAATAAATCTGTGCAAGTCTCATTCCAATAGTGCATCCTTTGAGGGCAAAAAGAATTGAAAATGAAGGTTTCTTGGTCATGTTCTATGTCTTAGAAATCTAAATAAAGTACAGGTCAAATTCTCCATTAAATATCATTTTGAAAAAAAAAGCTTCATTAAGCTTCTAATATCTGAATCAATATCATTTTGAAAAGAATAATGGACCAAACAAGTAATGCTCAGAACCATGTTTACATCTTGGTCAAAATAGGTTAATTTTAATGTGGCAAAGTCACTAGATAAAAAACTCTGTACTGAGAGTCTAAAATTAAAATTGCCCAAATGTGGTTATTCTATGAGTTGATAGAATGATCAAATTTAAGAAAAACAAGAATTCTAACATGTCTACTCTAAGTGAATACTCAGAAACTCAGGAAAAAAAAGAAAAGGACCAAAATATTCTGTCCCCTGTTTCTCACATGGTAGGTTGATGGAAAACCAAAGTTGGGAGTCCACTTCTCATGATTTTTACAACAGTGTTTTTACCTCTCCGTACTCCGCACTTCCTCTCCATCCTTTGGAATAGACCAATCTGATTACATGAAAGATCTTAGGACATAATTGTGAAAGAATCAGTATATGAAACTCAAGTTCCAGTTTTGTTACCGAACCTGAAGTGAGTTCGCTCACCCTTTGCGCAGCAAGCCAATCTCTGACACTGGGGGTGGTGGAAGAAAGTAGGAATTTTATTTTTGCACAGCACTGAACAAGGAGAAAGGGCAGCTAACGCTGAAATCCCAAACTCCCCGAAAAGCTAAAAGGAAGGGTTTTTATTTGGGGTTTTAGGTAGGTTAGGGCGAGCATATGGCCTTGCTGGTCGGAGCTTTCCCACCAGCCTGTCTATGGCCTTGAGACACTTACAGAGAGGAGGAAGCCTGTGACCTTGCTGGTCAGCAGCTTTCCCACTAGTCTGTATCTCTTTGTGGGGAGGAGATAATCCAGGTGCTTGTCCTTGAAGGTGTCTGTCTCCATGGAGGATAGTGGATTCTGGAGCCAGGAAGCCAGAGAGTAAGTAGGGAATGAGTGTTTTGGTTTTAACCCTATATATGCTGGGTTTAATGTGGGGAAACTGATATCAGGGTCGATATCAGTTTTACTCTGTTACTCATTAGTAATCAAAAATGACACATCATTGTTTTGTAGATAATGCAATATTTCAGTATTTTTCTTTTAGATTGTTTTATTTATTTGTGGATGTATGAAAGTGCTTTGGAAACTCTGAAGTATGCTGCACTTCTAATACAATCTGACTATATGAAATATTTACTTCCTTTGCAGCCCAGGGTTAAGCCAGTGATAGTTTTCTCTGATTGTCAACCTCTTTTCTCTCTGGGTTGTTGTGTAGCTGAAAAGAGGACTAATGGAATTTAGAGGTCATCACTCTTTAGATTCCACAACTGGCCTTAAGGCTCAGCCTTAAACTTCTGGTTCATTTCTTGCTCAAGAAATCTTTATTTCCTTGTTGAATTGTGGGGAAACAACTGTATAAGAAAGGTAGTTGCAAAACAACAGAAGTCCCTATGAAAGCAAACTTTGATTCTCTTGCAAGTAATCTCATGGAGTCTTCATATATTTTAACAGCTTACTGTGTTCGTGACAGAATAGTAGATTTTATTTAACATGGGAAGGGATTGGCAATGGATGCCATGGCATGATTTTCCTCAGTAGGGCATTGGGCCAGGCTCGAGGCTGTGCTGCATAGAAATAGCTTTACAAAATGTAGAAGATAGTGGTACAACGGCCAAATGGTGAACATGAAATAGATGAGTTGATTTCTTAAGGCTCCCTCCAGTGCAAAAGCCCCAAGATTCTTTCTATAGTCTACAAAATATGCAAAATATGGAATGAAAGAATCTATGCCCTAAGGTTGTCTCAGTGTTTAAAACACAAATCATAGATAGCAAAAGACTTTGGGGAGTGGATAAAACAGAGAGAGAAAAGATGAAAGAATGGGTAAGAACAAAGAAGTAGAAATAAAGTAAAGAACAAAGAAATAGAAGTAAAGAAAACTATGGCGGGTTTAATCAAAAGAGAAAATGCTAAATATTTAAATGACAAAAGTGGCGATAGCCTAAAACAGAAAATAGACACTTTAACGTGCTTGCATAAATATCCAAAAATTATAGAGGAGTTATGGAGAGATGATATGTTCTCACAAACCATCAGTATCTTTCAAAATTGCCATTTCCTTTGTAAATTCTTTAAAAAATGATATATTCGATGTATGTATATATATAGTCATTTTTCAAAAATCTCTATAGCACTAACCTACAATTTATCCAAAAAGTTCAAGTACAAAATGTATATATATTTATCCCAAACCAAATATAAAGTCATTTTAGAGCTTGAAGGGCTAGAAGAGGTCATTTGACTCAATCCTTTAATTTTTCAGATGAGCAAACAGGGACACTGATGACAAGGTATTTATCCAAGAACCCACATATTAGTGGTGAAAGAAATATGACAAAAATAAAGGACTTCAAACTCCTGGCTGGATTTGTTCTCTCTCTGAGTTCAGTTTCAATAGACGCATTTTCCTTAAAGAAACATCCTTAATGCACATAATTGTTTCATAGAGTATGAAGTACCTGACTCAGAGACTAGAGTAAGAGAGACAAAAACCAAAAACATTCTGAAAGTAACATCAAAAAAGAAGAGAGAGAAGAAATAAAGATCTTTTATATATTTATCACATAAGCAAATGCGGGGAAATGGCTAAATGATAGAAATCTTAGAGAGTTAGTCCGATTTAGACTGTGCGAAGATTTCTGCTTTCTCGGATTCAGTCCGATTTCATTTTCCTTTTCTCTCTGGAGAAGGTGCAGTATTAAAACCATCACTTGAAAATGGTTAAATTGTGGCAGTCATAACCACCAGGCACATATCCTTCAAATCATCACAAAAGAACCTCCTTGATGGGGCCAAAGAAGAGGTCTAAGATGATGTTTGACTTCAGGCACAGTGCTCATTGTCCCTGAGTGCTTAATAAATACTGTTTCATAGCGATTTATGTTCCAGAAAGTTAAGCTAAAAAGGAATTTAGGAGTTTTGAAATAAAAGTGTGTAGCAATATAAAGGAAAAAATACACATTTATTTTGTAAAAAAGACACATACAATCTACCTTCCAATGTACTATACAATGGCTTTTAAATTAACAAAAAACATGCAATTTTGAAGTGAAGTAGTAGCAGGAGAAGAAAAAAATAGGTAATTGAGAATTCAAAATGCAATGCTAAGTTAATAGATTTGCAGAAACATTAGTGACTCTTACAAACCCTTGACAGCATTGTTTTCAACTTAGCATATATATTTTGTAAAGGATCTAGATTTTGAACTATAAAATCAGAAAAACCCAAAGTTATTTGGAGCCTATGACAGGCTTCGATATTATGTTTTTATCTATGAACTCATTTTCTTGTGAATGTCATGAACTCAGGGATAAATTGAGTCCCTGCCTACCTGGACAACTTCAAATCTAACCCATACTAGGTGTTCAATAGCTGTAAACTTCTTTTCCTTTGTTAAAAAGTCAGTTTCAGGTATAATTTTCACAAAGTAAAAGTCATTCTTTTCAAGTGTACTTGAAACTCATCAACTGATGAGTTTTGTCAAACGTATACCATCTCAAAACCATCACCATAATCAAAATTTAGGTCAGTTCCATCATCCCCAAAAGTTTTCTCAGAGGAAAATGGTCTTGTGAAGACAGAGGCAAAGATTGAAGTTATGCAGCCCAGGAACACCTAGGGCCACGAGAAGCTGGAAAAGCAAGGAAGAATCCTCTTCTAGAGCCTTCAGTGGGAGTATGTCCCTACCAACAACTTGATTTTGGATATCTAACCTCAAGAACTGTAAGACAACACGTTTTTGTTGTTTTAAGCCACTCCGTTTGTAGAGTAATCCTAGGAAACTGACACACTGACAAATAAAATTGATATCAAATGTTTTAAGGAAACATTGTAAAATCTCTGGTTGCTTCATATTAGTGATTATCAACATAATAATAGTCTGGGTAAGTTCCGCAATGCTGTTATAAACAGGCAGCCAAGCAGCAGGGCATCAAATAGGAATCATAAACTTTTGAAGGACAGACGTATTTTGATTTCTGGACCTCTCACTACATTCACATTAAGGTCCTTGATTTTATATGCAAGCATTTTCCAATTTTCTATAACATGAATTCTCTTGTTTATCTGATATATGCTGACATTGCTTGCTCATTCCAAGGTTATATACCACTCAATTGTGTCAGATGAAGGTGGAATTGGAGTTTTGTGCAAAAGGAAGTAGTGTAGTAATGAACAAAGAAGTCAAAGAGGTGGTAAGAAAAGAAACTTTCCATCAAAATCTTTACTCTGCTCTTTTTATAAAGGGTGAGGAACACAGGAACGTCCTGAGGGTGGTCCTAAACCTGCTGGAAGAAGAGAGGGCGAATACCAAAATGATACAGCAAGGCCTCTGTACCTGAACTCAAAGCATTTTTGGCTGAGTTGCTGAATATTTCAAATATCCCATTCAGCAATCACAACAACCACAATACATGAAAAAAGTAGCCATTGTACTTATGTTAAATATTCTGTGGCTTATCAATTTTGCGTAACTTATTCCCACTTTTCCCTCTGCCCAAACTTAGAATCCCAATAGAAATATCACCTTCAAATTCTAACCATCAGTAGCAGGTTTTTGATATACTAGAGTAATACACTTGCAAAGGACCTCATCAGATTGGCTAATTCCGTGAGGCTATCTCACTTGCAGATGAACTTGATTCGATTTGTTACCTGTCAAGTGTGGCAGCTCAACACCGGGCCCATTGTTCAAGGATCAGGGGAAAAGTGGTGCGAAATGAGCCTACCTGTCAACATGTTCTCTCATTGCAACATCATCAGCCTTTCCTGGCCTGAACCCGCTCATCCCAAGTCCACACACACATCGTTCTTCCATCAGCTAGCACATCGGGTGAATGTTACAACAAACCAAGTCCACCCCATATATTGATTTACACTCTGTTTCTCTAGACATCAATCTCAGTAAAATCTCTCCTTCTGACTTTTTATCTTCAGTGGGGGCATAGATTTTATTTTATTTGTTATTTTTATGAAAAGAGAAAAATTAAAGGAGCAGGAAGAGAAATCACTTGAAAATATGTTTGAATATGCTAAATACAACCAGTTTCCAAAGGAAAAACAATTTTTGTAAGTTGACATAGCCAACAATAGCATGATTTTTTATTCAATTCTTTCATGTAAGTTTCCAAACATGGATGGAAGCTCTACATGGAGAACAGATTCCACGGTAGAGATTAAACTTGAGCTGACAAACTGAAGCTACGAGAATCGTTAAGTCTGTCATTTCGTTCTCTACACACAATTCTCAGTGAAGATATAATAGCATAGGCACCCACTGACATGAGATTTATGTAACACCTGGACGCAAAGCTTTGAGAAAGGGGTAGTAATGACATTTCCATGATTATCCCCTTTCTGGTCAATTTCAATCAGTTCCTTAATGTGACTTTAATGACGTTTTTTAGTGTTCATTTCTTTTTATTTTTTTAATGCTATACCAATAGCAGTTTCATTCAACCACTGTGATTTTTTCATTAGGATTATAATGGAAGATGACTCTCAGCGGAAATGTATGAGACACTCTTGTTATCCATGCACCATTGTTACTATACACTAATTGCTCCAGTCTGTCATGTGAATGAGTATTTAAGGAGATTTTAATCCCTGAACCACCACATTCATTGTAATTCTGTATGCTAAAGATCCTTATGACATTATCGCGGTAAAACTGGTAGCACGGCACACATCCCCAGATCGCCTGCAATTTAAATATAGTTAAAGTGCTTGGGTGCATTTAATTGGTAAATAATTTGCTTCTAAGATAAATTGATATGTGCTAAGTTATAGTTCAGAGTAAACTTTATAGTTAAACTTTCATGAATACAGTTTAAGAGAAGACAGCATTCTTCAGTTGATTCCTTGTTCTCATTTGCAAACCATGCTGCAGTTAATTTCCTAGTAAGGGTATGCAGCTATGAATAATGTCCAGCCATCACAGCTCCCTGCTTCCATGAGAAAGATGTCAAATGCACTGAACCTATCAAGACAGGGATTTAGGTCATTAACTCAACCATAGATTTGAAAGCATTTCGGAAACTGGGTCAGTTTGTCAAAGGTGCAAACATGGCATGACAGAGCTGTTGCTAAAACTGAAGTGCACAATTACAAGTCACATCAAAAGTAATCAATGCAGTTCATTATAAAATCTGTTGTTTAAGGCAACTACAGGCAAGTTCAAAGTAAAAGATACACTTGTCTTTATCTGGGGATGATAAAAAGGTTAGAATGATAAGATGGAGACATTATCAAAGAGTTGTAAATATATGACATACTGAGCTGGCATTTTAAAAGTTTCTTTTTCGGCACAGAACTTCTATCACCATAGCAATGGATTTTACAAAGACTGTAGTAATTAGATGCAAATGGCTGCAAGGGAAACAAAACCTTTTACTTTTTGAGAAGCAGAGCTTAAACCTGATATATTGTAGAGCACGATATGGAAACCGTATCGTCAGTTGAGCATCCTGAGTTTGATATACAATCTCTCAAGGAAAGGTCATTTGATTGGCATGATTGCGATTGTTTTGAAGGAAGTGTGAAAGAGCCAGTGCTAAATAAGGTAAGGTGGGCATAGGATTGCAAGTATTGAAACATACAAATGCAATAAAAAAAATACAAAAATGACGGAAAATATACAAATGGAAGCAGAGCAAATTTCTAAGAGTCCACTTTCAGTTAATGATTGACTGATTGTAAAGATAAATGAAATACTGTTAGCACAATCTTAACTAAGAGTTTAAGCAACAATAATTTTTAACCTTTAGGTCAACTTTCAGTAAGTTTTTACTCCTCTGAATATGTTAAAATCTATTGGGTTTTTAATTATTATTTTTATTTATTTATTTAATTTAATTAATTTATTTATTTTGAGGAAGATCAGCCCTGGGCTAACATGTGCTGCCAATCCTCCTATTTTTGCTGAGGAAGACTGGCCCTGAGCTAATATCTGTGCCCATCTTCCTCTACTTTATATGTGCGACGCCTACCACAGCATGGCTTGATAAGTGGTGCCATGTCCACGACCGGGATCCAAACCAGCAAACCCCAGGCAGCCGAAGCAGAACGTGTTAACCACTTAACCGTTAGTGCACTTAACCACTGCACTACCGGGCCGGCCCCTGAAATCTTCTGTTTTGAGAATAGTTTGGCTGGAAAGAACTCCAGGTCACCTGGAGCTTTGTGGAAAATTGGAGAGACAGATCAGAATGACTCTGGAGGCTCGTTTCTTTACCTTTTCAGCAGCTTAGCAGAAATAGCAGGTCAAAGTGAGCTTACAGAAGCACAGACGCTGGCCTATAGAAACTTCACCAAACAAGGTCTAACCTTCTAGAACACGGAGCTTTCATTGCTCCATAGTCATACAGAAAGTCTCTATATTATCCACTTCCACATAGAGATCTTTAGAGAAAGAACTCTTAGAGTGGACACTGGCCACTGATGTGCAGGGTCAGATCCAGCCTGAGGACATCACTATGCAAAAGAGATCTCAAGGAAGCGTATACACTTTACTACATCTCTGCTTAAAAGCTTTCCCCCAATAAACCCTATTTTATATCCTGTGTGTAAGTGTTTTGTGTGCGTGTTCCCTTTGCAGGACAAGAGTTAACCATTTCTTGACCCTTTGACGCCTAGGCTACTGACCTGTGGAAGAGTTAATACTTCAATACAAGTGTTGACAAGTTTAAATGAACTCTGCTTAATTACATATACACTTTTTCTTATGTTATTACAATAAGACCCATTGCTTAAAGCTGGCTCTAAAATGTCAATTGTAGTGAATTCTCACGATAATGCCATTGTGATTTTTGTGTTTTGACACTTTCTGTTTACTGGGGTCCCTAAATCTGAGGGATATCAGCCCTGACCTGTGTACCATGAAAAGCCCATCTGCCTTGGGAGAGAATGATGAGGAAGAGAAGAGAAAAGTCTTCGATGATTCCTGGATTCAGTTTTCTACAAAGCCAGTTTCTCCCTTGCATCTTCCGTGTCTGTTATTTAAGCTAAAGAATTTCTATGAAAAATTGGGATATTTAAGAAGGATTGAGATGAGTCTGGCAAGATGAGTGGGAAATGTCCAAGTCTATGTGTTATGTATGTGAACACTGGGGACAATGGGGGCCTGAAGAGAAACTAGCAGTGGGCCTGTAGAGAAACTAGATGGAGGAGAAGTCTAGCACGGAAATGCAGACAGCAGAAGTGAAAGGGCACCAGCAGGGAACTAGCGTGCCACATTCAGGGAACTAGACATAATTCAATGGGATTTAAGCATTGGGAGATTGACTATACGGAGTAGGGAAAAAATGGGTAGAATTGTGCTTCCTAATACCAAACACTGCTCTTAGCGTTTACACATATTGCCTTGGTTCTCTCCGATTCTCATAGCAACACTATGAGACACATACTATTCCTGTCCCTCTGTTACTTATTATCAAACTAAGGGACAAGGACATGCAGCTTCATGAGTTGAAGGACTTCAGACCTCAGCAGGGGGATTGCAGTCCGTGTTCACAACCCCTGTGCTACGGCAGCCTTCAAATGAACTTGGGTAGATAGATAAGGTCCAGGTCAGGAAACATCTTGCCAGCTCTGTCAAAAGCTGGGGGAGACGTCAAAGGATGTCTCAAAACTGCAGGTGGAATTATAAGAAATTTGTTTTAGATCCTTCAGAATCTAAACAGTAGGGAGAATAAATTGGAACAACGAAAATGACTCAAGGCAAGGAACCGAGTTAGGAAGCCATTTCAAGCATCAGGTAAAAGCTGATGGGTAGTTTACTCTAGACAGTGCCAGTGGGAGTGAAGAGGAAAGGATGATTTCAGGTTTATTCAGGGGCAAAATTACTATGATGTAGTAACTAAATATATAGTCAAAGGTTTTATTTTCTTTCAGTGAGGAAGGCTGGCCCTGAGCTAAAATTTGTGCCACTCTTACTCCATTTTATACATGGGATGCTGCCACAGCATGGCTTGACGAGCAGAGTATAGGTCCATGCCTGGGATCTGAACCTGCAATCTCTGGGCCACCGGGGCGGAGCATGCAAACTTAACCACTACACCACTAGCTGGCCCCTTTTCTTTCTTGTTTTAAATTTAATATCTGGGCCAATTCTATTTCTATTAGTTATCTCATTTCTCAATGTTTATTCAAAATTTCAAGAGCGGAGACCTGGATGTTGTCCTTTAGGACATTAGATCAGTCATTTTTTTTCTATTCCTTTCTGCTTCAACCTGAAGCCATGATTAGGAGACGAGAATAGGGAGATTTCTGACTGTTGGCATCTCGATAGCCTCACACATTCCATGTTTTTCTGTCTTAAGCGTGAGTGGCCTTTTGTCAAGCTCAGTCCCTTTCCTCAATGCCTCCACTGGGACACGTTCTAATTCCTCAATTCAGCCACCACAGTGTGAAATTGTACCTTAGAATCACCTTTCCTGACCTTGAGAGGAAAAAAATCTCACAGCAGGAATGAGAATTTTCTACCTTTTTCCACAAAGTGCTATTACTGGGAAAAATGATTGCTGGGTTCCCTTTAAACTTTCCAATATGATCTTTGACAGGATTATAGTGAAGCCCTGGATGTATGGCAGCTGCCTCCTTAACCGTGCGCTTGGGAGACAGTGAACTCCAACCCCCTCCAATGGGGAAGGGAAAGGCCTACCTGACTGTAGAATTGGCCCTATTAAACTTTCATCGAGTGTCCCCAATGCCATGATAAACAGACCCTGAAATGATATTTATCTTAGAAGTACACCTCAGGGCTAGCTTCCTCAAATAGAGCTGTTAATAACACCACTTCTCTTGGTTAAATACGTGAAGAATCATGGAAGGCTGTAGTTCACACATCACAATTTTCCAGGAGCAACACATAAAATCTGTCAAGCGAAGCTCCATTGAAAAGAAGTAACAAAATTCTATCATTTCCAAGTTCAACAAGTTGTTTTCAACTCTTTCCAAATTCCCCTTACTTCTCATGTTTATGCATTTCCCACAATTCTTGGGATATTATGTAATTGTAAAATGTTTAGTGAAAGGGAAAAAATTAGAAAATGAATCCATTTCTTTTTGATACCTGAAACTTCTTGAGATGATTGCCACATAGATTTGTTTTCTGCCTTTGTGGGAAAAAAATGGAGGGCAGCTTTAAAATATGCACAGAATATGCCAAGAAAAACGTAAAGTCAGGAGGAAAGGAAAACTGTGGATAGAATAGCAAGATAGAGAAAGGATAAAGTCAGACTGTATAGAGTTTGCAATAAAAATCTGAAAACTTGCACAGAAAAGAGCCCCAAATTTGATTTCATTTGCTGGTAATCAACTCACAGACAGAAATATTCATGATAGCTTTCAAAAGGCAAAACTACGATGACCACTGAGGAAATGATATTGAAACTAATGGAAAGTTTTCCAATGGTTAGAAGCAGGAGGGGACACTGCATATAACGAATGAAGTTCCTGCAATAATTAAAGTGGAAATCTTCACAATGATGTGTCTTTTAACGTTTCTCAATACAGGCAGAGATTGAAATGCATTACAAGTAATTCCATGGGGCGCCAATGTAAAATATTCTGTTTGCCTTTTTTGAAAGTGTGTTAAATTTAGGCAGTGGATTTTTAGTTTATTCGAAACATTTGGATTATCTTTCAAGTACCATCTCATAAATAATGTTACTGACAGAAAAACCTGTGAAAGCCAGAAACAAAAGTGGGCTCGAGAAAGGTCAGAGAAGGCAAATAAATTGTTTTCTTTGTCGTGTGTTTAAGCCATAGGAGGATGAGGGGAAGAAGTATAAGAAGGAGGTGAGATTGGTTAAGAGAGATGAATTGCTCAAAGCCCTAAAAAATTAAAAGTTTAACCAGGGAAAGATGTCCATTTGCGTTTTAATAAAGTCCACTCTTAGGCCATTTAAAGGAACAGACAGAATTTACAGAATTTTTATTTTTAAAAAATTATGGAAAGGTTGAGTTTATTTCAAAATAAATAACAGCAATTATGATGTGAAAGAGAGCTACTCCATTTTTCTTCTCAATCCCTCTCCTCTATTCCAACCTGCCTCTTTTGCACACGTCACATGACCAAATCCTTCGGCAATTAGACCATACAGCTACCTTTCCATCATGTTTTGACTAAAGACAAATGTCAATGAGCAAAGAGATCATTCCACATAAAAATTGCCTTTATATAATTCTAGATTAAATTTTAAAATATTTTACTCACTCAAGGGATTACATAATGTGGCATATCTGTAAATTTCCCTGCAATGATTAATATTCAGGATAAAGTTCAAGCTTAGTTAAAAATCAGTTAAAATTAAATAATTGCTTAGTGGAAACAACTCATTTAATGAGGGATATTTTTTAAACCCCTGCAGCATGAACTGTCCTTTGGGGGATAAGTAGAGCTCCTAGAACTGCTAATGTTCATTCTATAGGTGTTCGCAAAACTTATCAAATATTCAAAGTGCAAACACACACGTCTTTGCTCTATCAATATTTATAGCCTGAAAACACATTATTGTTGCAAATATGTCAGGACAATGAAAAATATCCATTTACAACGGGAATATATAACAAAGGGCAGTTGAACAATGTAATTTATTCCTATCATTTATTGAATGACTTGTAAGTAATAAGAAATGAAGCTACAAGGAAGTTATCAAGGTCATTTCCTCTCATGTATGAAAAAATATAAATTGTTTATAGCATTATCTGCTGTAAGACATTCTATCCATTGAGGATTCTGAAAATTATGAGCCAGATGTCTGGACTCTGTACTGTGAGAGTGTCCCAAATTGGATTTCACCAGCCCATGGCCATGTTCAGATTCCTCTGTGCATCACAGACAACACGGATATGAGTTAGCTAAGTGCCTGTGCTTTTCTTAAGTTACAGTTGTATTAAAATGTCACTTGACCCACCTATAGTTGGAGTCAATCTTTGTCTGATATGAAACAGATTAGAACCTAGTAGCTACTATTAGCATAGATAATAATAATAGCTTGCATTTATATATATATATATATATATATATATTTTTTTTTTTTTCTGAGGATGATTCACCCTGAGCTAACATCCACTGCCAATCCTCCTCTTTTGGCATGTGAGCCATCACCACTGCATGGCCACTGACCCACGAGTGGTGTAGGTCTGTGCCTAGGAACTGAACCCAGGCTGCCAAGGAGGAGTGTGCCGAACTTAACCACAGGCCATCAGGGCTGGCTTGCATTTATATTATTATTTATCCTTTTAAAGGATGCTTTAAAAAGTATCATTTTAAGAACACTTTAGAGTGTTCCTTTCTAAAACACTCTACATAAACATTAATATTCCATTTTAATACTTGAGAAAAAGATAGGCTCAGAATGGATATTCAATTTGCCAAAATTCCCATAGCCAATAAGCATCTAAACACGAGTCTAAGAATCTAAATTCCTGGATTCATACACTTTCAGCTACATCATGGTTCCTCTACAGAAGAAGTAATAATACAAACCGCTAAGACTTATCGGGTGTTAGAATCATTCTCCATGAACTGGTCCATTTAATCCTTTCAACTCTCCATAGAAGTAGGTAATTAATAAGCCTATTTTACATACAAAGATGGATTTCAAATTAGGTATCCTTTAACCTAGAGCCTGCGAGTTTAAACAATGCACTGTAGAGAGGGCAACATTGTTATCTAGGCCTGGGCTCCTCACCTGTTGATGAGCCGCAGATCACCTGCATCTGTTAACATGCAGAGTCTTGTTCTGTAGGTCTGGGGTGGCTCCTGAGGTTCTGCAGTTTCCACCCACTCCCAGGTGACACCAACGACCTAGGTCACTTAATCTCTATCACCTGATGGTTTTTATATTGATAACTTATTTAGAGATACTTTTTCTTTTAATTTCATTTTTGAGCTACTTGTCTTTCTCTCTCTCATATCACCTACTTTGCACACCTTTTTGTAATTCTAATCAACACCTTAAGCTTTGGAGTGAAAATTGCTC
The DNA here is from genome assembly GCF_021613505.1 of Equus quagga. Classification (NCBI taxonomy): domain Eukaryota; kingdom Metazoa; phylum Chordata; class Mammalia; order Perissodactyla; family Equidae; genus Equus; species Equus quagga. Next base: position 28,300,396 of record NC_060288.1, on the reverse strand, counting down.
ACTGTGATCAATACTATTGAGAAATAAATGATTACTTCCATGTTAGATTTGTATATGATGTGATTATTCTCTGACACAGTTTGGGTAGAGAAGGCCCCCCAAGGATGCCCACATCCTCATCCCTACAACCTGTGATTATGTTAAGTTACTTGACAAAGGGCAATTAAGGTTGCAGATGGAATTAAGGATGCTAATCAGCTGACTTTGAAGGCAGGCGAGTACTGGGTCACAGGGAGTTGAGCTAAGCTCCTCCATGGTATTGCTGCTTCGGCATCCATTTTATTTGGTCAAGTGGCTGGTGGGGGCCTGAAACTGACACTAGCCCCCTCATGCAAGCACATACCCTAGACAGCAGCCACAGAGTCACAGCAAATGTAAGTTCCTGATGTGACTTCCCCGACTGCCTTTGTAATCAACTGTCTCCCCCACCTCCCAGGGAGTTTCTCTCATTTGCTCCTTAGATAAGACCCCTATGGAGCTTCCCAAAACCCTGCTCTTTCTGGTATGGATTGACTAATCCTGCGTTAGCCCAGAACCTTAAACTATTCTATCCATGGACCCTAATAAAGACCAATGTGCCAAGTCCCGCCTCTCTGTCTGTCTGCACTCTGCATTGACATCCCTATGTGGCCCCCGAGTTGTGTTGTGTGCTTCCCCCAGGACCTGTGAGTAATAAACTTCTCTATTTCAGTTTTTCTTGTGATCTGTTGTTGAACTTCAACCCACCATCTGGCACCCTGTTCTCCACTTAACAAATGTTAATTTAACAATGTCATAACACCTGGATTACTCGAGTGGGTCCATTGTAATCATGAGGATCCATATGAGTGGAAGAGGGAGTCAAGAGAGAAAGAACTAGAGGGATAGCAGTGTGAAAAGAATGAGGCCTCCCATTGCTGGCTTTGAAGATGGTAGAAGAGGGATGCAAGTGACTTCTAGAAGCTAGAAAAGGCAGGAAACAGTTCTTCCCAAGAGGCACCACAAGGAATGAAGCCCTGCCAACACATTGACTTTAGCCCAGGGAGATCCATTTCAGACTTCTGGCCACCAGAACAGAAGACGATAAATTTGCGTTGTTTAAGCGACTAAATTTGTGGTAATTTGTTACAGCATTGATAGAAAACTAATACATCAAGATATTTCACAGGGCAGAGTTGACCTCTGTGATAACTACACGGATGGAAGTCTGCTCTCCTGTCCTGAAGACTCAGGGCGTGTAAACATTTGCAGGGAGTAGAAAAAGCTTACCAAGATCCCCATCTAATTATAAATAATATCTGTTTTTAAAATGAGAATTACCACTGCCAGCTGGACAATGTGCTTCCATTTTTTCTCATAATGTTAGCAAAACACAAAACAAACTATAATATATTTGAAAGTAGGGGAATGTGAAAATAGAAAAAAAAAAGCATGAGGGGAATATTCTTCTACTATAGAAAACTGTAGAAAAAGAATCAAAAAGAGTGTGTTGTAACCCTTGAATGGGACTGAGAGTAAGCGGGCTCACGGGAGAGCTGTGTCTACCACAGGCATTCGAGCGCTGTGGTGACTTTGCCACTACATTGCATAAATAGTGCTTGGAAGGTAATTGCCTTCTTTCTGCCTCTTGTGCTCCCTTCTCTGGGGTCCCAGAGGAATCCATCCTCACCCCTGTCTGCAGAATTTGAGGGGTGAACAAGGTAAGATAGAGACGATAAGTTTTCTCCTAAGTACATTTGGTATAGGACAGGATGCTCCTCACCTGGCCAGGTAGATATTTATAATCTCTTTTTCGTTGCCCAAAATTAACAAAATACTTTACTTACATTTACACTTTGTCTGTTTAGATGTTAAAGGCAGGACTTTGTTTCCATTGTTACCTAATTCTTAAATGTAAGCAAAAAAGACACCCAACTCTTCTGAGTTACTTATCTAATGGGTCTGAGTTCAGGACACTCTAATTTAACACACAGCCACCCGGGATAATCTTGCTCTTTGCTGCCCTGACTCAGACCAAGGTGGGGTCTGGCCTCTTAATGCAGCACAGCTATTTTTTTTCTTCCTTTTACTCCATGCAGAAGGGTAGATGAGAGATTCTCACCCCACTCCACTCCATATCCACCTCTCTTTCCCTCCCTCCTGCCTTCTTTCTCAGTCAGATAGATCTTTCACTAGGTAGCCCTGAATGGAAGTTTTATCAGATTTAACAGAAAGCTTTTTGTAAATTGGAATAAATGGCTTTTTGTTAATTGTAACAAACAGTTCTTTGATATGTTTTATTTTCCTGCGTTCATCTACACATCATATCTTGGAAAGCACTAGAAGGAGATTACAGTATGGAATTTTGACATTCCTAGGTACTTGGCCCCGATAACACCATAATAGTACCCCAAGTCAACCTAAGTCATAATGTTATGGATCACTTTGGAATCACTACCATTTACAAAATGTTAAATGTTTGTATCATCGTAATGCATCTCATACCAGCAGATATCTTAACAATGATTTAGTGGTGGGGGGAAACTCATAAAAGACCCACAGGGTAAAAATTGACAGTAGTAAGAACCATTATACTTTTCAAGTTATTTCTGAATATATACACACTACACTCTGTTAGTAACTGCCACTTAACATTTCCTATCCATAAGAATTTTCTTGTCTGATCCCTTACTATGGGTTCAATTTCTAGGATTAAACTGACATTTGTGATGGCTTTCAGGCTTGTGTTCAAGTTGACAATCACTGCGTGAGTGTCAGCCATCAGGTTTCCAAGTCAGCCCACAGTCATGGCCTGTTTTGCTCTAAACTTGCATCAGACCTAATGCCATTTGATTTTTGGCTAAGTTTTTGAAGACTGAAGGAAAAGGGTAGTGAGGTTGGGTTTTTTGATACAGCTGTAGGATAAAATATTCCTAGCAGAACGGAAGGACACAAATGCAGAAAGTCACATATGGATATAGCAGCAAAACCTGGCCTGAATAATCCAGGAGAGTTAGTGGAGGAGAAATAGAAAAACCAGGAAACAGGAACCGAACCTATGCAGACAATCATTTTAATTTGTATGTGAGTGCCATGCACACTCCTGTGTAGACTGGCAAATGGACAGACACTAACCGAAAAATACTTCATTGCTTAGATAATAGATACTAAACAAATTTAATACTATTGTGCTGAGTCTAATGTCAGGCAAGGAAATGTTCTATAGGGGAAATTGATCACAGGATGACATAAGCCATAGGTAAGGCTGTCAGTATCAGGGAAGACACAGTAACTACAGGAGGGAACATGGACAAGTTCCCACCTCAACTTTATGTTGAGTCTTATCTTAAGGACTTTTTCATGACATTAGCAACAATTTCTCTCTGGAAAATTGATTACTAGCCTCATATATTTTCACTGTAAATATTTACAAAGAAAATATTTAAAACTTAGTTAACAATTACAGAAGTAACCAGAATTGTAGAATTTTATTGCATTGTATTTTCAAAACCTCTAAAGCACTTTTGATCATTTGTTTGCATTAACTTGAAGTGGTACATGCTATTGAAATGAAAAATGGTATAGAAATATAGATGCACAAACCATTTTTCTCCCACCATCTCCATATCTAGCTATATTCAGGTGTGAGAAATACTGCATTTCATTACTGTCTTTAAATCCACTTGATCTAAAATCAAAAGCCATTGCTACGTTCTGAATGTTTGTGTCCCCACCCCCCACCCCCAATTCACATGTTGAAATCCTAACCCTCAAGGTGATGGTACAAGGAGGTGGGACCTTTGGGAGTTGATTAGGTCCTGAGGGCTGAGCCCTCACAAATGGGATTAGTACCCATATAAGTGGCTCCAGAAAGCTCCCTTGGTCCTTCCATCTCGTGGGGTTACTGTGAGGAAGGTGGCCAGCTGGCCATCACCAGTCATTGGAACTTCTGGTGACTTCATCTTGACTTCCAGCCTCTGAACTGTGAGAAATAAACGTCCGTTTATAAGCTATCCTGTCTATAGTATTTTGTTATGGCAGCCCGAATAGACTGTGACAGCCGTATTCTGCCTTCCACATCCACTAGGATTATAAAAGGCCTTACATAGTCCCACTTCAGTGGGGGGAGGTCCTTGGTTCTTGGGTTGTTAGTGTGGCCCCTTCCAGTCATCTTCTGTGCCTTCTGGGGACATGGGACTCTTAGATGAGTCTGGGTATGTATGCCTTTGCCTAGTTGGTTCTGAGAGCTCCATACCTCCACTTCCATCTCAAGTCTTGCTTTCTCCCACCTCTGAGAAGAAGCAGGGCCAGATCCTATAAGACTTTCTTCTTCCTTGTCTCTTAAAATCAAATCCCTTTCTTTCCACCCCTTTGACCTCAAAGACTTCCTCCTTCTGCCTTCCTTCTCAGACCCAGTAGCTTCATTTTCTCAATGGGATTGGGCTTTTACAAGATAGAGGACAAACCCTGACTTTGTACTGCATCCTGTCCTGCCAAAACATTACTGAAGCAGTGATGCCTAAAAACAACCACAATTTGTAGAAAGCTGGAGAGGAAAATACCAAGACCAAAATGCAAATTACTCCTTTAATAAATTACTCTGTAACCATTTTAACTTCATAAAATTTTTAAAGCAGATGTTAGCTGGGTATACATTTAATGCAAAAAATGGGTGTAATTAAGAGGAAAATGTCAAATTTTAATGCACATCCCAGTTAGCAGTAAGTCATTCAAAAGAAAATTTAGGAAGTTAATTGAAATACTTTAAACATATATTCTCATATGCTCCCTTATTTAGAGGTGACAATATTGTTAATAGCATGTGCTCTTTTCGTGTAAAACACTACAACACTTTAGTAAGCTAAGTCAACCAGAAACTAAATAAAAATATGTAAAATCAGATTTTATACAACAAAGAAAAACAAGGTTATCAAAGAAGTAATGTTTTCTATAAAATAAAAAGCAAATTTCCCCCACCAGAGACTCAGGGACCCTGATGTATTATGTTGTTGAGATTTGAAAGTCTCATTCCAGCTGTGATTAACATGCTTGCATATTAGAGGCAATGCCTTAAAATGAAAACCTATTTTCCTTTTTTCCTCCTTTTTCACAACATTGCTTTCTCTCAACTACCACTTAAAATTCAAGTAGAGTTTTTTTATGACTAAGGTCACATTATAAAATAGCACATAAGATGAAAGTAATAGAGTGTAGCCAAAGAAGGGCGTGAAAATGAACACATCAGAAGCCAGCGTTGCTTGAGCACGGTTTCAGAGGTGTTCATTTTCATTGGATCTTTAAGGTGGGCTGACAGGAACAATCAGTTGCCTCATAGATCACTGACAGAGCCTCAGGAAGACAGATGACATACAGAATATTAAACCCCACAGAAATTAAACCAAGTGCTGGAAGAACACTTAACATCTTTTGGGATAAAAATGCCAAGGAGGAACATTGCTAATTTTAGGGAACAAAACCAAACTTAAATGATGGCTTCATCTCCATGGCAGTTAAGCCCACAAAATAAACACAGCATTGCTACCTACAAGTCTGATCATGTGTTTTCATATCATTTTCCAATGTGTAGTCAGTTTCGGAGAGTTGTAGCTGATATATTTGCAAGTCTCAAGAACTCTCATAACTTTTGTGGCATAGATAATTTTAAACTTCACTCCACTCCTATGACAGGCATATAGTATTCAACAAGCATTTGGGCTAATTCTTCCTGAGATGATTTGAGTCAGGAAGAATTCCATTCTTGCTCTCTATGGAAATGACTTGGCAGCTGGAGAGTGAAATTTGGAAGCTTTAAGAAGCTCCCTGAGGGCAGGGTGCTACTATCTTCTTAACGCATGAGAAAAACTTGGAGTTCAGCAAAATCTTAAAACTACAGAAAAGCAAAAGGATGATATAATGAAAAAATATATTGATTATCGAGATCACAAAGTTTGTAGTGTAATTCAACTTTGTGTTTTTACATAATCAACAAAAACAATAAGACATAGAAGATTACATAGTTTGAGTATTGAAATTTATATTGATGGATTCCACTCAACCAGTATTTTAAAATATAATTACGTTTCTAAGTGTTTTAATATTTTTCCTTTTTGATAATTTATGCTACTATTTTCTAATGTAATTCCATACTTGAAGGGGCAACAAATATATATGTGTGGTGGGCCTAAAAAGAGGATAGCAAGGTGACAGTAAAGTGGTCTCATGTTGGGAAGTTCTTAAAGAAGCTGGTGGCCAGACAGCCATTAATAATTGTTCTCAAAAGTCAAGTGGATAAGAAATATATTATCAGACTCCCACTAGGTTCCTTATAGATAACATCTCTGACACTTGGATCACCAGGGTAACCATTGCTTAAGTTGATTTTCAGGAACTGAGAGTGGACTTTGTCCAGTTTAAGCTGGTTGAGGCCACCGACCCATCAACTGGGCCTGCATGAATGTCTAGTAGCTGACCCTTGACATTGGGAGGGCCAAAAACTCTTCCCTCAGATCATGCTAACACTGCCATTTTGTGAACGTGAGTCCTGTGAAGCTTGACTATGTTTGTGTAGATCATCAATTATCTCACTTTTCCTCACCTCCAATCATCTATCCGTACACACATCAGACCACCCTGCCCCTGTATCCCATAAATGTCCACAATCTTCATTTTCATGGAGGCAGACTTGAGACATTCGCCCATCTCCTTGCTTGGCTGCCTTTTGAATAAACCTTTTCTCCACTGCAAAACTCGTTGTTTCAGTGATTGGCATACTGCACAGCAGGCAAAACAGGCCTGTTTTGGTAACGTTAAAGTAAGACTGTTTCATGTGCCATTGATTACCAAAAAGAAGGAACAAAAGATTCATCACTCAACCTCGTTCCCTGTAGTATAAGAATAATGTAATATTAAAGTGTTTTAGCTAATACAGATTTTTAAGAAAATATCTATTTCATCACTCCCCATACCACCTTCGGAGTGTAGATTATTGCAAAGTGCAAATTGAATGTCCTCATCTCCACATCTCCAATGAACTACTGGCATGTAATTAAGAGCAGTCAGCTTTTAGACATCATATAAAAGTAGAGCATATTCTATTATTCTCTTGTTATTCTCATATATGAAAATCTTTGTCTAATATTTTAATCATTGTGAGTAAATATTATTTTATAGTTTTTCTCATGCAATAAAAATAAAGTGTGAGCTTGTTCAGTCAAGTGTCAGGTATTCAGATTTTTCTCATCACAAGAATAAAGTTGCCCAAACTTATTCAGCAAAGCAGCCATATCACAAACATAGATATGCAGTAATTTCGTTAAAAATAAACTCTTTTAACCAAAAATTTGATTTATCCAGATATCTATTCCTAACATCCTGTAACCCTTCCTTATCAACTGTTATACAATTCAAATCTAAGTAAATTAAAAGCTCATGCAGAGAATGTCCTGTCACTACAAGACATGTATGTAGAATTGATGCTTTACGACCTGTGCCATCATTTTCTTTCCTCACACCATTAAAGATCTTCATTAATATGAGCTTGTTACTTAGCAATAAATACCTTTCCTGCCTTGTCACTGAATAAGATAAGCAACTTCAACTTTTCTCGTTATAATTTTCCCAATTAATGGTTGGAAGCTAACAGGTTACAGATAGAATAAGCATAATCATGTTTATCCAACTACTTGATTAGAAGCCTACAAAAGGAAGACGGGTCTAAATACACAACAGACCTTGACAGATATGGAGATGAGAAAGGGAGGTGGGGTGCAAAATCCTGTCCAGTTGAAAGCCACTAGCCTAGGCAGTTGGGATCTATAGAGGACAGGAAGTGGGGAAGCTTCGAGAAAGAGCTGGGGCAGACTCAGAGATTTAAGAAGAAAAGCTCCTTTAGAGTATGGGAGTTCTAGCAAACAAATGAAAGATAACTGCCGGATTTTGAAACTGCAGGGACATAAGGCTACCTAAAAATGCTAAACTTAACATCTCAGCAGATTCGAATTTTCAGAGCCCAGGAAGCAGAGACCTGCCAGGAAGAGCCTTGTCTAGGCCAGAAAGGTAGATGAAACCTTTGATTTCTGCCTTATCCAGCAGAGGGAAATAACATTTTCAGGCACAAAGGAACATTCTCTGATGCTGGAAATGTTCTTTATCTTCATCTGAGGCGTGGTTACATGTGGGAGAATATTTATATATAGATATATGATGCTTTCAAGTTTAAGATTTTACAGTACTTTCCTGCATTATGCTATACCCCAATTAAAAAGTACAATGATAATAGTAATAACCATAATTATGTGTTAAGTGCTTCCAAATCCATCACCCAAAACAGAGCCAGGTCCTTGAAAATGACATATATCTAATCATGCCACCCCTTACCATCCCAGCCCTCTGCCTTATCTACTCCTACCTGAATTCCACGTTCATTATTGCCTTGTTCTCTTTTTATTTAGTTTCATTGTGTCTATTTGTATTCCTAAATTATATATACAGGCCAGTTGTAATGAGCTGCTTTTAGTATGAGATGTCTAAATTAGTTTGTCTTTCTTACTTGCGTCAGTATCTCAAAAGTAATATGCCTCAAGGTCAGTGGTCTACAGCGATTATTCCCAGTTGACGTTTATTTCTGGGTAGACTTCTTGTTTCCTCTAAATAGATTTTCAAGGCCAATTTTTTGGGAGTCTCCCCTTCAGGAAATGTTGAAGTGTCTTTTCTGTCCTCCATACAAACTATGTTACCTCTAATGACTATAATCAAATTGTCTTTTATTCCTTGATTTTAATATGATCATATCATATCAGTCATTTCTTCCATCCCATTAGTTTCATTTTAAACACATTATATATTGTCCCTCTTTTCTAAATTGTTCATTAGTACCATAATAGTATTAGGTTGGTTCTCATTTCGCTTTCATAGCTCTGCAATCTTGTTTCCACACATTCTTTGTTTTATCAGTTTGTATTTGAACAAAATGATTTACCGAATACATATTAAATTCAATTTGTCTATGAAACAAATCACAACTGGGGAATCTGTTTCCGTTCCTTGAATTAGGTTTTCTCTTCCTGATTGGATTTCTCAACTGCATTTTGCATACTTTGTGCACGTTTTCTGTCTTCGTCTCTCTTATTATGAGTTTAGACATTCCATTTTCATTGAAAAACAGAAGTAAATTCTCCTTGATATCATCTCCATTTTTCCCATCTTTTCAGGGGTCAGAAATGGTAGAATATGGCTTAGTAATTATGGTAATTAAATTACTCTCTTAAAAAGCTGCGTCATTTCCTCTTCCATCCATCCATCCATAAAGTAGCTGACTACATCATTATTGTCCCAGTTTTAAGGTTGCCTGGGAAGGGCTCCTGGGAAAGGTGTGACAAGTGGAGATGAGCTCATAGAAACTTCAGACAACAAAAAAGGGCATCACTTGCTCCCACAACCTTCCAGAGCTTGACCGAGTGGCCACTTCCTTCTTCAAAGCTCTTGTAATAATGAAATATGTTTTCAGTCTGTGGTCTTAAAGAAAAGGCTGTGATAAACTAATTTATTTGTCAGTGCAAATTTCAAACCCACCCTGATAGATTCATTTAGGTCACAAAACCCTCTAAAATAAAGAAAAATATGTCATCGTGATTTGCCTATCCCCTCTGCACTGTCTCCACCTTAAGATGCACCTGTTTTCTGCATGAGTGTCTCCTTCTCTCTGATCAAAAGAAACTCTGATTATGGGCCAGCCTTTGAAGTGAAATCTCGGCATGCTTCAATGTGAAACTGTTTTTATGTTTATTATGGAAGGATACCCTAAAATGATGGCCAATTTGCTTTTATGACAAACAACCCGCTTCCATCCACACACACACACACACACACACACACACGTTATCATTCTTATCACATCTACTAATATCTCTATCAATAAGTGTTGAAGTAAATCTAGTCATCATTGCATCACCTAGAATGGTTTCTCAAACATAGTTATGCATTTAGAGATAGCTTTTAGTAAGACTTTATTTATGTCCAGTGATGCATTTTTTTATTTCATGAAGTCAAAATAATCTGCCAAACAGCTCTGCATCATAGGTGAGGAAGAAAAAGATTACCCCCTAGTTTTCCAAATTAAAAATGCAAAACAAACTGAATTTAAAGTGCTTAAATAATCTGTTAAAGAAATTCTAGCTAATAGGTGGAGATGGGAATGAAATATTGTCTTATGTAATTGACATTTAAAAATTAAGTATTTACTAATTTTATAATTTCTTAATATCTCTCACTAAAAATTTCTATATCAAAAGCTAATTACTGTCATAAGAACCAATAAATCCAATTTTTTAAGATGTCCCTGAGTTTATCTTGATTTCAAGATTCAAATTTATATTTCTGAGGGGTATTTTTGTCAAATACTAATGTTTCCTTTAACCAGGGAACTAAAGAACGGCAAACTAATTTACTTCCCTTTAGGTGAAGTGGCCTTCAATCAATTTTGCTCAAGATTTCTCACCTGAGCATATTGATCCCAAATTAAATGTCATTCATAACCTTTTCTTCCTTCTGTCTTCAAACGTTATGACACAGAAAAAATGTACTTTAACTTAACGCATTTCTTTCTACTTTTCTTTCTCCAATTAATGTGATTTTCATGGAAACAAAATTGTTTCAGCAGAAATTTTTGGAACAGCTATGGCAGTATTTAAATATGCAAATAGATGACAGATATTAAAATTTAAATATATGAAATGAAACTTTGGTAATATTATGAAAATTATATTTTTAGAGCCAATAAAATGCATTCGCAGATGTGTATTTCTAATTAATCTGTGCTGTGGATAAATTTCTTAGTATTCTCCACCTGTGCTCTCAATATTTGTGAAAAGATTTGTCAAAAAAAAAATAAGTATAGGTATCATAACAAAATACTAAGGCGATGCATGATGTCATACTTTTATTTCATTATATTTCACACATTTATATGAACAAATGAATTATTTTTCTTATTCAGAGTACATTATTTCTATTATTACCATGATATACATTGCTTAATTTAAAAAAAATTACATCTAATTGTCCATCCTGACTTTTCCCTTATATCTATACATATGTATCAGTAGAAATATGAGAAGTTCTCTAAAAAAGGGAGTTTTAAGTTGAAAACACTCACCTTTCCGGTTGGTAATCAATGATTCTTTTTTGCCTCCTTTAGGTCGTCTTCAAAGAAAACATTCTATGCCACCTTCAATACTCACCTAAAAGCGTGAGAGATCTCACATCTTTATTTTATAATAAACCTATATTTTTTGGAACTTTCTGGCAGACATAAATATATAAAAATATAAATACATCAAATCTTTTGTTAATTGAGATTGTGTTAAAAAGAAAGCTGAACAGCATAGATCATTAGTATCTGTACAGCGCTCATGACAATTTCTACTCGTTTCCATTTTTTATGGAGCGTCTCCTGCATTAGACTGTTAATGTTTTCTGACAAGGACCTTGTTGCTTCTACTTATGAACAAATACCCAGCACTTGGAATCTGAACAGCATTACAGCTGAATTTCAATAAATGTCTTATGAATAAATAAATGAATTTTATTTTTTACCGATGTAATTGTTTAGGAATTCCTTATGCATCATAATGTTACTATCAGCATCAGTTACTAAATTTTATGCAAGTACAAGCAGTTTTCTACAGACATTTGCTGCTATGTTATCATTTCATCTTTTAGTCAAAGCATAAGCTTCAGTTAGTCAAAAAAATGTTGCAGTTGCATTACATATCTTGAAGACTATGATTTTTTCTGGCACAAAATACAGAATAATTTCTCTTTTTCTTTTGTACTTCTAAACCAAGTAAAATACTATGGATGGGTGGAGGCAGATGAGCAAGAGCCCACTGGAGACTGAACCTGTACATGTGCTGAATTGTGACCCCCTCCAAATTCATATGGAAATCCCAACCTCCAATGCCTCAGAATGTGACTGCATGTGGAGATGGCCCTTTGAAGAGGTAATTAAGTTAAAATTTGGCCATTAATGTGGCCCTAATAAAGTCTAACCATGTCCTTATAGGAAGAGGAAATTTGGACACACAAATAGATACCAGGCATGAGAACACACTGAGGAAAGACCATGCAAGGACACAGCAAGAAGGCGGCCATTTGTAAGCCAGAGAGGCTCAGGAGAAACCACGTGTGCTGACATCTTGATCCTGGACTTCCAGCCTCCAGAACTGTGAGATAATACATTTCTGTTGTTTAAGTTGCCTAGTCTGTGGCATTTTGTTTTCCAACCCAAGTAAACTAACACCGGAGTCAGAATAAAAGTTTGTAATAATATAAGGGTTTCTGACAATAAGAACAAATTCATCCAGGATTCAGGATACATGTCAAAGGAAGTTAATCATGTGCCACGCCAGCCTTCAAACACCCCTCTTCCGTGTCAACAACTAAAAAGTGCCCTGAGGACTAAACTAAGAGGTGCTGTGTTAGGGTCTCTAGGAAAAGGAATGTGTCCTCACAAAACTTGACTAACTAGCTGAATTCTCCAGAAGAGTGGTTCTAGGATAAGAGTTCTCAGGTCGGGATCTGAAGACTGCTGGGGATCCATGACACCCTGGTAGGGGTCTTTGATGTCTTCTTTTTCCAACTTAAAGGAAAACAACTTTGGCAACAGATTAAATGCAGAAGCAGACATGAGAATCCAGCTATCTCCTGTTAAGTCAGACATTAAAGACATTTGCAAGGATGTACTATGTTTCTCATTACATTTTTAGAAACGTAGAAATTGTAGTTATTTCCATAAATACGTTATTTATGTTAACGTATGTTTATTTTGAATTAATTAAATATTCTAAGCATTCTCAGTGTTAACATCTTTTATGGTAATTGTTGATATATATAATCTGCATAAAGAAAAGATCATTGGGTTCCTCAAAGTTTTGGCGTGTAAAGGGCCTTGAGATAAAAAAAGCTTTAGAACTGTCCAGGAGAATTCCTCCTTTTTTTATATTTTATTTCCTCACCTTAACATCAATGTAAAAGATATTACATATCATCTTCAAAATGTATATTTTTTAAAACCCAGTTACTACTCAAGATTATAAAGCTGATTCTATAAAAGACAGTTTCTTAAAAATGGAGGTGTTTATCCTTCCCAAAGCATAAATAACTCAATCAGAATCAGCTCACTGACTAGAATGAGCAGCAAAATTGTTACAATTCAAAACTAAGATAAAGGTATCCAAACTGAAAAAAAGTTACTTTTCAAAATATTCAATCCAAAAACCTAGGATACTGTTTTCACTCCTAATCCACTCACAATCATTCAACAAATCATGTCAGTGTTGATAGCAATATACAACCTGGACTGAAATAGTTTCACTATCTTCACTGATATCAGCAGAGTCTATGCTACCATCCTTTTCCTTCCAGACCACTAAGTCTCATTTCTGATCTTTCTCCCCCACTCACATCCCACCTCACATAAAATTCTTTCTCCATTCACCAAAGTAATGTTACTCAAACAGAAATAAAATCATTCCCTTGTTCTTTCAAAACCATAATAATTTCTCAATAGATACAGAGTGAAAAATCTTAATTCATCTCATGGTCTATGAGATCTTTAATGAATTGGTTCCTGCTGTGGTCAGTTGATGACAAAAATATTCCTAGAACTTCATCTCTCTTTTTACGATATGTTTTGCAAATCCTCCCAATAAATGATAAAATCTGTTTCCTCATCCCATAAACCTGGGGTGTCCTGTGACTTACTTTACCCAAGAGAAGGCAGCAGAAGTTGAATATGTGACAATTGCACACTTACAACACTATAGGCCTCGCAACTTTGCTCCCTCTCAGACCCCTACCTCTGTCATAAGCACAAGCCTGAGCCAGCCCACTGCAGGATGACAAACCACATGGAGCAGAGATGAGCCATCCCGGTGGAGGCCGACCTAAACTAACTAGCCCCAGGTGACTTACCAGATGACAGCAGATGTGTAATCAAGCCCAACAGAGATTGATTGAACTAGGCCTATAGACTCATGTGAAATGATAACTGGTGGTCGTTTTAGGCTACTAAAATTTCAGTGACTTGTTATGGAGCAATGCCTAACTGACACACCTGTTTATCTTTCCAAGCTTGCTTCCTACCAATGGTCATCTGTCTCCTTTTTCTCTAGTTCCAATGGCTTCCTTGAAGTCATGCCTCAGGCTTGTCTCTGGCATTTGTACCTGCTGTTTGTTCTGTCTGCAGTGGTCTTATACGAGATTTTTTCATGGATTTTTCTCTCACTCTCTTCTACCCTCTTTCATATATCATCCCCTCCTAGAGAGCTGCATAATCATTATCCTTTTCCTTCATCATCCTATTTTCTTTCTATAACCATTATCCCTACCTGCTATCAATTGTATGTTTATTTTTTCATTTTCCCCATGCTGGGACTAAGTTCAACGAGGGCAGCGAGTTTGTATACCTAGGGCCTAAAACTGCCTGGCACGTGCCTGCAATGAATAAATCAAAGAAAACTCTGCAGGTAAAGTAATGATCTATTAGCATATTTAAAGTTACATATTAAAGACATTATATTATTTAGTATAAAAAGAATAAATCTTATGTTCTTCTGAAATATCTCTTTAAAATAATATTAGCTCAAGCAAGGACTATAGAGAAAATCCAGGTATCACCAAAGACTGTTATGCCAGATTGACAAAAAGTATTGTTATCCTTTCTCAGACTTAAGTTCACCATTTTAAAAGAATAATGCAAAGACACCAAAAGTCTTGATATCAGGGTTGGCGGCTAGTGACAGGAAAATCGTATTCTAGAAAATAATTTGAATAAATGTGTAACCGAATGTTTAAGATTATTTTAAAACATACTGTTTTAAAGCAACTTAGAACTTAAAACTACTGATGCCGCATCCATGACTTCTCCCTTATTAATAAAAATGATGTACAACATGCCATAGTTACTCAATCAACAATTCCCAGAGATCACCTTGGATGTGGAGTCTGAAATAGACCTGGGATTGCCTTACTTAGATATTAAGCTTTATGGAGCAGCAACTATTCATTTGCTTCCACTTTGTATGAGAAGGACAGTGCTGCAGACATAGAACAGTACATTTGCAGCGAGCCACCCCAGGAATGGGCAGTGAGAGCTCATTAGTGCTTGTAGAAGCTCCTATACTTAACCTCTGAACACATCACTGTGTCCCCACGTTATTCAGTTCTCCCAACGCCATGTTCATAACGTGGCTTGGGATACAGGATGTAGGCCTAGTTGAAGAAAATGTGAACTTGAGTCTTAGCAATGCTTAATTTCAGGTTTTCTCCTCTCAAAACTGTATAGATTCATCAACAAACACTGACAGCAACTTATGCTTTATATTAAAGGTTAAGGAGACGGGAGTATAGTTGTTTTCATTTCAGTGTGAAGAAAAAGAGGAAAATATTTTTAAAGCTAACATATGAATTTAGTGTACCTTCTGTTCTGAACTGAATGCCAACACCAAATATAAAATAACAATTTGACAATTTCCATAGTGCTTTCTACAGTGTGCTCTTTCTCAGGGTTTGGAGCACCCAGATTGTTGCAATGATTATAACATATACTTTTAAATTATCTTAACTGAATTAATTAAGTTTGATTTGAGTACCTCACAGTAAACATATATCATAATATGTTTTCGGTAAAAGGAATAATAAAGAACTGTTTCCTCTTGTTACTTTAATAATGCTGGAGAGTACAACAATTTTGGAAATTTAGTGTGTAATTTCCATTACATTTTCATTTTTTAAACTATTTTCTAGTCATATACTGTTTAAATTTTGGTATTAGTTCAGAAACCGTTTATCCATATGTTAGAGCTAAAAACTGGTGTGGGAGAGGGAAGTCAAAAATGACTCCAAGGAGTCTAGCTTGAATGACTGACTACATATCATTAACCAAGATGAAAGGACATAGGTAGAAAAGCAGATTTGAGATAAAAATATTGAATCTGATCATTCAATATAGTAACATGGAATTTTTTTTCTTTTTTTTTTCCCTGAGGAAGATTTCGCCCTGAGCTAACATCTATGCCAATCTTCCTCTATCTTGTATGTGGGTTGTTGCCACAGCGTGGCTGCTGACAGTGGTGGAGGTCTGCACCCGGGAACAGACCCTGGGCCATCAAAGCAGAGCTGCTGAACTTAACCACTAGGCCGTGGGCCAGCCACATAACATGGAATTTCAAATGCCAACAGGATACAGAAAGATCAGTTCAGTGGGCGGTTGGAACTGCAGAGCAGTTAGACTCAGGAACAAGGTCGGGACTAGAAATGAAGGACAAGGAATGATCTCTGCTTATAGATGATTAACCTGATCCGAGAGAGGGTAGAGCTTGTCTGCGAGGTTGGGGCTGGACCCTTATGTGGGGGGCTTAAAAGTGCAAGGGGATGAAGAAGTAGACACAGCAAATGCAGACTCATCTTTTAAGAAGTTTGATAGTGAAGGAGAGAGAAGAAAGAAGGATTTCTAAGGATCCTTGAATTAAGAGCTGTGTCTCAAGATAGCGTTGGGTGCCTAGGGCTTATCACACCCATTGCTTACAATGCCAGGAAAACTACACTCAAACCCAAAACTCATAGTATCTCATCTGTTTCTTCCTTGTTGTAGATGTCAGGTAGGATATAGTCTCAAGTAGGGTTAGAATTGCAACCTTTAAAAAGGGGAAAGTGGTCTGAAAAATTGTCGCAAGCTTGTCTCGGGTCTGTGCCATTTGCTACTTGGACCAGGAGCTCTTTGAAATTTCTACTTTGCTTTCACTTCTCTGGGTCTCTCACCACGGGCAGTCTTCACCTGCTGCTATCAGCTTCTTGTAGGGTGATCTTCAACCTTTGATGCACTTTAGGATCAACTGAGAAGCTTTTTAAAAAGTAGAAATGCCCCAACCTGGTTCTCTCTTTTCTATTCATTTTGTCTTAATTCCAGGCCCCATTTTTTTTCACCTGGACAACTGAAACAGCCTCCTAACACAGCCTCCTGAATTTCAACTCTCAAAAATCTCGGCTCCACAGAAGCCCTGGGTAAACCATTCAAAAGGAGAATACGATCTTGTCACGTCCCTACTGAAAATATTTTAATGGATTTTTTTTTTTTTTTTTTTGGCATTTTTCCCCCTTGATGTTCTGTGAACATCTTGGATCTGTGGATTGGAGTCTGACGTTAATCTGGAGAAATTCTCAGTCATAATTGCTTCAAATATTGTTTCTGTTCCTTTCTCTCTTTCTTCCGCCATTCCCATGGCATACATGCAACTCAGTGGTTGTCTCACAGTTCTTGGATATTCTGTTCTTTTTCTAAACCTTTTTTTCTCTTTACTTTTCAGTTTTAGAAGTTTCTATTGTCACATCCTCAAGCCCAGAGAGTCTCCCCTTAGCTGTGTCCAGTCTACTAAGGAGCCCATCAAAGTCACTCTTCATTTCTGTTGCAATGTTTTCGATCTTTAGCATTTATTTCTTCTATTCATTTATTTTTTTGCTGAGGAAGGTTTGTCCTGCACTAACGTCTGTGCCAGTCTTCCTCTATTTTGTATGTGGGTCACTGCCATAGCATGGCTGCTAAGGAGTGGTGTAGGTCTGTGACAGGGAATCGAACCTGGGCTGCTGAAGTGGAATGTGCCAAACTTAACCACCAGGCCAGGAGGCCAGCCCCACCTAGCATTTGTTTTTTCATAGAATTCCCATCTCTCTGCTTACATTATCCATCTGTTCTTATATGTTGTCTATTTTTTCCATTAAAACTCTAGCATGTTAATCATAGTTGTTTTTGGTGTTTTGAGGAAGATTAGCCCTGAGCTAATATCTGCTACCAGTCCTCCTTTTTTTTGCTGAGGAAGGTTGGCCCTGCACTAACATCCATGCCATCTTCCTCTATTTTGCACGTGGGACACCACCAAAGCGTGGCTGATGAGGGGTGCTAAGTCAGAGCCTGGGATCTGAAGAGGCGAACCCTGGGCTGCCGAAGGAAAGTGCATGAACCTAACCGCTATGCCATTGGGCTAGCCCCCATAATTGTTGTTTTCTTAAATCCTGATTGGATAATCTCAACATTCCTGCCATACTGACTCTGGTTTTGATGGTTGTTCAGTCTCTTCAAACTGTGTTTTTGCCTTTTAGCATGACTTGGAACTTTTTGTTGAAAGGTGGATGTGACGTACTGAGTAAAAGGAACTGCAATAAATATGCCTTTAGTAATATGCGGGTGGCCGGGGGATCGCCCATAGCCCCATGATTAGGTCTCAGTCTTTTGGTGAGTCTGTGCCCCTGGACTGTGAACTCCACAAACGCTCCTCAGTTCTCTTCCCTGCTTCAGTTGGACAGGGCGGCCGGAAGGGGCTGCAGTTGGATATTTCCCTCCCCCCAGGCAGCTTAGGCTCTGCTAAAGCAGTTTCTCCTGAGCTAAGGTCTTGTTCAGAAGGACAGAATGCTCTGGTGGATTTCAAGATGGTTCCTTTAGCCGCCCCACCCCACCCCTGGCTGGAAGCATGAGGGGCATTTCCTTTGATATTCGCTGTAAGGGCCTGGGAGAGCATCTGCGGGCAAAATTCACCGAAGTGTGGGGGCCTCCATACCTGTGCTCACCTGGAGTTTGTCACGCTCAGACCTGTCCACACTGAGCCTCCAGCAATTCATCAGCTACAGTTCAGCACTAGTTTCTAAGTAGGTTTCTGCTCATGGGTTTCTGCTCCAATAAGTTATGATTCTCTGTATCTGTCTGTCTGTCTCTCCAATTATTGAGGCAGCAGTTTGTCCTGTGACCTCGTTTCTCTGATGGATCTAAGACGAGTTGTTAATTTTTCAATTTGTTCAGCTTTTTACTTGTTAAGACAGAGTGGTGACTTCTAAGCTCCTACTAATTTTTGATATGATAAAAAAAGATTTTCTTTCCTTTTCTTTTATATATATATTCATTTATGCTTCACATTTTCCCCCTTCTCTTGATTATTCTCAGTTTTAAAAAGCAAATATTATGATGAAATATTTAGTATCAACTTAATGGTGGATTAAAGATAGCTGTAGTTTACTTCACACTTTCTTGTAAGATGTAGGATTTATTCCAACTCTCTTCAAATCTGGACTGGCTTGTGACTGCTTTCACAAACAACACCCTGTGAAAGTGATGTTACTGTCAGTTCTGTTTGCACATTTAAGAGGACTGACCGTTTGTCTTGTTCTCTCTGGGCACTCAGCCACCATGTAAGATGGCTGACCATATTGTTGAGGAGTTTATGTGAAGAGGCCTCGAGGAAGGAGAGGGGCCTAGACGAATCCAGCTTTCCAGCTATTCCCAGAAGTGGTCCACATATGAGAGAGGCTGTCACAGATCCTGCAGACAAGCCATCAGCCAAATGCCAGGTGACCCCAGTGCCACTTGAAGCAGAAGATTCACTCACCTAAACACGATCAGAATTCCTCACACACAAAATCAGAAGCTATAATAAAATGGTTATTTTAATATAGCAAATTTGGGGTGATTTATTACAAGGTATTGAGTAACAGGAATAATATCCCTTTAACCCATTGGGCTGCCTCATTACAGCCTGGGGAGGGTGGACGTCTAGGCTCCTCACTCAGTGCTGCGGGCTCTGGTTGGTGTGGGGCCTCAGTTTTCTTCTGCAGCGTTTATTTGGACTAGTGCATAGATTACACAGAAGTTTTCCATCCCCTTAGGAAGTCTGTTTCCTGGTCCTTTGTCTAGAGAGAAGCTGGCTTTCGTGGGTCTTTTTTTGTCTATGCCTATTGGCATTTCTAGTTTGCTGGCTGCTTCATCTGCAAATCTGGAATGTATGAAGAAAATGAAAACCTGGGAAATTCACCACCATGTCGTTTCTTGCATCCCAAGGACCCCTTGCTTGCCACCTTTCAAAGTCATCTTGTGGTTGTTTTATATATAAACACTCAGAGTTCTTATTTGAATTTAATGGGAGGAATAGGGAAAATTATATTTATACCATCTTCCCAGAAGTGGACGTCAGGGGTAATCTCTGTCTTTTAATTAGTGTATTTAAATGAGTAAATATACTTAAATGTTTAAATTATTGGATTAGGGATAGCAGTTTTTTCTGTTTTTCTCCTCTGCTTTTCATCTCTCTGATTTCCCTTTTATACTCTCTTTTGCACTATTGAAATATTTTTTAATTCTGTTTTAAGTAGTCTTTTTTTAAAATATACCTTTGTGTATTTTTTAGTGGTTGCTCTGTTCACAATATTCACATGCTACTTTCCGCAGTGTTCTTATAGTTAAGATTCTCCTAATTTAAATAAAATGTGGATTTTTTCTGTAGGTGTCATATGTCATCACCTGTATATATTGAAAACACCACCAGACATTTTCATAATTTTTGTTTCAAAAATAGTCTACTATGTCCACCCAAATATTTACAATTTCCATTAGATTTCATTTCTAAAGTTCCCTATTTCCCTCTAGTATCTTCTCTTTGGCCTGAAGAACTTCCTTTAACATTTCCTTTAAAGTAGTTTTTCTAGTGATAAATTCTCTTAATTTTCCTCCATCTTAGGATGAAGGAAAATTTGTTTTGCCTTCATTCCTAAAAGATATTTGTGCTTATTACAGAATTTTGAGTACGCATTTTTTTTTTTTTTTTGGCTCAGCACTTTACAAATGTTGTTAGACTTGTCTTCTGACTTCCAGGGTTGCTCTGGAGAAATCCTCAGTGACTCACATCATTGTTCCCCTATATAAAATGTGTCGTTTTTCTCTGATTCCTTTAAACATTATCTTATTTATGTTTGATTTTCAGTAATTTGATTATGGTGGGTCTTGTTTGAGTTTTGCCAGTTTCTTTAATTTTAAATTTATATCTTTTCATCGAATACCTTTTCTGCAGCAATGTCATTCTTCTCTCTTTATGGGACCTCAATCTCCACCTCCACCTCTATCGGCCTTCTTCACTGTATGTGGCTCTGAATATCTCTGTGTCCTTTCCTTATAAGGGCACCAGTCATCGCACTTAGAGCACATCCTAATACACTATACCCTCATCTAATATAATTAATTACAGCTGCAATGGCCTTGTTTCCAAATAAAGATCCTTTTTGAGATTCTGGGTAGACAGGAGTTTGGGAGAATACTGTTCAGTACACTACACCGTCTCAGTTCCCTCCTGTTTGACAGCACCACAACACTTTCCGGTCACAGAAGAGGCAGAGAGAGAGAGAGAGAGAGAGAGGAGAGTTTCTATTGGTCGTGCTTGTTAGGCAGTTCTGATATTAGGGCAGCACTGAGACTCAGCCAGAAGATAGAGAAGGGAAATAAACTAGAAAACTCCTTGCTGTCTTGCTCTCTTACATTTCATTATCCTCCCCAGTCTGCTTGCAGTTATTTTCTTTAGAGTCATAAGGTAGTTGTTTTACATTTTCTGTCCAGAGATTTTTCTCTTTCTTTTTATTTTTTGTGAGGAAGATTGGCCCTGAACTGACATCTGTTCTCAATCTTCCTCTTTTTGCTTGAGGAAAATTGTTGCCGAGCTAACATCTGTGCCAGTCTTCCTCTATTTTATGTGGGATAATGCCATAGTGTGGCTTGATGAGCAGTGCTAGGTCTGCACCCGGGATCTGAACCTGCAAACTCCAGGCTGCCAAAACAGAGCACACAAACTTAATCACTACACCACTGGTCTGGCCCCTGTCCAGAGTTTTTAAGTATAACCAATGGGAGACATAACATGCTGTGCGTTTATTTCATCTTACTGGAACCGAAGCCCCCAGTCCATTTATGTTTAGAGCAAATATTTATATGGTTATATTTAGCTTTATCATTTCACTATTTGTTTTCTTTATGTCCTTTTTACTTTCATTATTCTCTTCTCTATATTTGTTTGAATATTTTTTGTACTCTGTTTCATTGCTATACAGTCTTGTGCTGCATGACGACATTTCGGTCAATGATGAGCCACATATACAACCGTGGTCTCATAAGATTAGTATCATACAGCCAAGGTGTGTAGTAAGCTATACCATCTAGGTTTGTGTAAGTACATTCTGTGATGTTCATACAATGGCAAAGTTGCCTAACACCACATTTCTACAAATGTATCCTCATTGTTAAGTGGCACGCTGCTATATTAACTTTTTTCTAGTCATATCTTTTTATATTATTTTTTGTGATTCCTTTATAGGTTATAATATACTTGCCCAATCTTTCACTTCCTACTTAGATTTAAAATTATACGACTTCAAATAAAATTTAGAAACCTTGCAACTATGTAGATACCTTTGACCTTTCATGACCTTTTTGTCATAGTTGTCATAATTATTTTATAAATGTAGATTTATGTGTGTTTATACTTACGTATATCACCACTAGAAAATACTATAATAACTATATTATAATTTTTGCTTTCAAAATTTATCTTTTGAAGAACTTGCCTGGATGTTTTCTGTTTCTGCTACTATTCCTTTATTTCTGAGTATCCAGATTTCTCTCTCCCTTTAGCCTAAAGATATTTCTTTAACATTCTTTTAGGACAGGTCTTCTGATAAATTTTCCTAGTTTTCTTTCATTTATAGTGTCTTTATATTGCCTTGATTCCTGAAATATAATTTTACTGAATATAGAAATCTAGGCTGACAGTTCTCGTCCTTCCAGTACTTTAAAGATGTTTTTCCATTATCCATGGGTTTCCAGGGTCTCTGGGGAGACATTTCCAGTCATTTGTATAACTTTCCTCATGTATATCAAATCTTATTTTCCTCTACCTGCCTTCAAGACTTTTTCTGTTTATCTTTGTTTTTTAAAGTTTGATTAAGGTGGTTCTTGGCTGGTTTTCTTCCAGTTCATCCTATTTGGGGTTTGGTCACATTTTGGAATCTGTGAATTTAAATTTTTCTTTCCAAATTTGGGAATTTTTGTCAAATATGTTTCTGCTTTATCTCTGTCACCTCTTCACCTCTCCTCCTGGTCTTCTGATGGCATGTATATTGGATCTCTTGGTGTTTTCCCACAGATCCCTGAGGCTCTGTTTATTTTATTTTATTTTATTTTATTTTACTTTGAGGAAGATTAGCCCTGAGCTAACTGCTGCCAATCCTCCTCCTCTTGCTGAGGAAGACTGGCCCTGAGCTGACATCCATGCCCATCTTCCTCTACTTTATATGTGGGACGCCCACCACAGCATGGCTTTTGTCTAGCGGTGCCATGTCTGCAAACCGGGATTGTTCCTGATCAAAAATTTTCTTTTGATTTTTTATATGATTTTTACTTCTGCATTGAGAGCTCCTGTCTTTTCATTTATTGTGAGTATGTTTATCTTTTACTTATGGAGCCTATTTATAATAGATGTTTTAAAGTCCTTGTCTGATAATTTCAAGATCCATGTCATTTTGATCTTAGCATCTATTGATTTTCACTTCCTCTGAAAACTGGCCACATTTTCCTGGTTCTTTGTGAGTTGAGTTATTTTGGGTTGTATAGTGACATTTTAAATATTACATTTAGATGATGGATTCTGTTATGATCCTCTGGAGAATGGGTTTTTGTTTTTTTATTGAGGAAGATTAGCCCTGAGTTAACCACCACCAATCCTCCTCTTTTTGCTGAGGAAGACTGGCCCTGAGCTGACATCCATGCCCATCTTCCTCTACTTTATATGTGGGATGCCTACCACAGCATGGCTTTTGCCAAGCAGTGCCATGTTCACACCCGGGACCCGAACCTGAGAACCCGGGGCCATGGAGAAGCAGAAGTGCAAACTTAACCACTGCGCCACTGGGCCAGCCCCTGGAGAATGGGTTTTTAAAAATTTTTGCAGGTAATAAACCCAGGTGGTTTCAAACCACGAGGTTGGTCTTGGCTTCTTTAAGTGCTGGTTCTGACAATCTCAGTTTTTCAGAGCCTTTGCAATGTTGCATTGGGTCTACTGCACATATGTAGAGCTCCTAGGTGAGGCTGAGATTGATGTGGATTCATGCATATAATTGGGGACTGCCTTTTCTAGCTGTCCCCATGCTCTCTGGCCCATACAGTTCCCTTTAGCCAGTTCCACTGGGTTGTCTGAGTTTTAGCCTCCCACTTTTTTTTTTTTTTTGAGGAAGATTAGCCCTGAGCTAACTGCTGCCAGTCCTCCTCTTTATGCTGAGGAAACCTGGCCCTGAGCTAACATCTGTGCCCACCTTCCTCTACTTTATATGTGGGACTACCACAGCATGGCATGCCAAGCAGGGCCATGTCCACACTGAGGATCCGAACCTGCGAACCCTGGGCCGCTGAGAAGTGGAGCGTGTGAACTTAACTGCTGCGCCACCGGTCCAGCCCCTAGCCTCCCACTTTGCTGCTACTTTGCGCATCTGCATTATGTTACTGACTCTTGTCTTTGGGGCAAAGTCATAAGAGAGAAGATAACAAAAACATAGAAAAGAAGGAAGACTCTCACCTATTTAGGCCACTTCTCCTGATTTTGACTCCTTTCCACAATCTACCTGCTCTTATTTATTTTTCCATCCCCTCAGATAATTGCTTCTTTGCATTTTATCCAGTCTTTAGTTGTAATGAATAGGAAGGACAGCCCACAGTGGACATATCCTGTCATGTGGGAAGCAGAAAAATCCCAGTATAGAGATTGTAATTTCTTTTTTTTTTCTCCCCCAAACCCCAGCACATAGTTGTATATCCTAATTGTAAATCCTCCTAGTTCTTCTATGAGGGTCGCCACTGCAGCATGGCTTTATGAGCAGTGTGTAGGTCCGTGCCCAGGATCTGAACTGGCAAACCCCAACCGCAGAAGTAGAGCAGGCAAACTTAACCCCTAAGCCACTGGGCCGGCCCTGAGGGATTTTAATTTCTGACGAGTCACATGGTTCTGAAGATTTTATTTGTCCCCCTGAAGATATTTTTACAAAATAGAATCAGTCTTACTTGATGGGAAATGGCTGACAGACTATGAAACTGAGTAAAATTAATATCAACAGTTTCCATTCTAGAGAAAATAATTTTTAGATATAATGCAATGAAAGTTTAGCTTTAACCACCAGTACTTCATTTTCTAAAAATTACCTTTAGTATAGAAATCCAAAAAAAGACCATGCTATTTTAGAGATATATAGCTCATCCTATTAATCATAACAATGAAAAAAATCAGTCATATTAATGAAAATTTATAAAATACTGAATCAGGAAGACATGAAACGCACCATACATATGGTTCTACATCGTTTGTTCCATTGGTGACACACACAACTCAGTACCATTCTGAGACTCCTGTTCACAAAGATTAACATTGTCCTTCTTTAGATTCCACATGTACATAAAAATTAAATGTATGTTCTCATCCATCCTTTGTTTATAATTCAAACACAAATGGCTGCAGAATGTAGGAAGATGTTATTACAAAACCTGAGCATACCATCCAAACAGATTAAAAGAACATATCTATTATTAATCCTGATGTTACCAAGCATATTAAATGTTGTTTTACCTGCTACAAATAATTGAACTCGTACAACCACTGTATGTGCTAATATTGAGAATTAGACATACTGTCAATTAATGTAGTAGATGGTTTGAGACTGCAAGGCCTTCAAGCAGTGTTATTAATCTGCTCATATATTTAAATCTAAAAATAATACATTAAACAGACTTTGAAGTCTTAGCTTTATATTTTGCCTCTATTTAGTTGTTTAGAACATGAACTTAAGCAGTTGTCCGTATATATAATTCAGTTTATCCTTGTGTTTTTATAAAGGACCATTTATCATTTGTGTTGAATAAGTGGTCAAATTTTATTAGAGCAAAAAAAGTTTTTATTTGTTCGTTTATACAGAAAATGTGAATTTGGCACTTATTATAAGATTTAAAGCTGTGAAGTAAAAAACATATAGTTCCAAGACTTCAAGAAATGTAAAATGTAATTAAGATGAAAAGCCATGCCCTGCTAGAATATCACATCACTGGACCAGGTAGGATAGGTTCAACGGCCCTGGACAACTAAAATTCTGTCACTTATTTTTTCTCATCTGTGAAATGAGTTTAACTGGGTATTTTTCAGGCTTCAAAAGCTGTTTCCAAATTAGTGCTGTAGACATAAGTACCGTGCACCAAAAAAGGATGAAAGACGAACGATTGTTAGCCGCAGGACGATAAAAGGCCTAGAGTTTTCTAGTTAATAGGAAGCTCATTAACAGGCAACCAAATAAAGGGATTATCCCACTCTAAAAATAATATATAAGTATTTTTAATTATAATTATGTAACAATAATAAATTAATAAAACATATTATACATATAATATAAACTATATAGGATTAGATTTGTTAATATCACCCTACCCTATACCGGCCAAAGCACAGTTGAATATTGTAATATCTGTGTTTCGTTTAAGAAAAGAGGAAATCTTTAATAGTGAAGCCACTCAAAATCTTTCAAAGGAAAAATGGGCCAAAGAAGACATTTAGGAATATGCATAACTTAGTTCTTCAATCGATTGAAGTTCTAATAAACAAAAGCTGCATAATCACAAAGAGTTAAAAAAAGGTAAATAAGCAGAGATGTATATCTCTTTTTTTCTCAGTTTGGTGTACCACAGAATTGTCCCATCAGATGTTACTTTTAAAAATGTCCTTAAAATCAAGTAATTTTAGAAAATGGAATAATTTTAGAAAATGGAATATCAAACTCTCTCAGAAATTTCCAATTTATTTGTTTATTAAAGAATCTGGGACGTTGGGTCAAAATGAAAACTGTTTGATATTGTTTAGCCTGGAATTTTCCAAGCTTATGAGGCTGTGGAATGTACACTTATGCAGCAACCATGAACATCCTTTGGAATTAGTATATCTTGAAATAATTTGTGAAACGATCAGGAGCTTTAAACAAATTCAGGTCCATTTTTATTTCTAACAGTTGGACTTAGCCCAAAGTGCATCAGGAAATGAAATGAGACTTTCTTTTTTGTCTCTGTACTTGCTGACCCAGAACCTGAGGATACTGGGTTTCAGCTTCTCTAGCTTCCTAAAGAAATATGCTAGATTGCTGCACAAGTCAGTTTAGGGACCAAAGTCCACCATCCCTCTTAGTTAATATATACAAAAGTCAGGAAAATGAGAAGACTATGGGTGAATGGTTATATCTTTGGAAAGTGTTGTAAGAGTTCAGGGCATTTCCCTCCCTGTCACTCCTGGTGGAGAGGAATGCTCCTTCTTAGACTAGCATTTCATAACTGGTGGAACTCGACACATGTCCCCTTAAGTTCAGAAGGCACAGCAGGCTCTCATGAAAAAGGGATAAAGAGGAGATTCTGACTACAGCTTACCTCGAGGGCAGAGGAAGGAGGCAGGACTCCTGGAGAGGTGGTCCACACTTCTAAAGTTTGGAGGCTGAAAGCAGTAGGTGTCTTATGTGGTCCAGAATTGATATTGCAAAAAGATATATGCACAAGCCAAGAAGTCAGACTCCTAGAGTAAGGCGACTCTAACAAGGTCTCAAAGTGTACATCGCCGGTACCAGAAATGGTGTCAATGGGAGGTGCTCACAGACGAGTTTGTAAATCTCACAAGTTAAGGGCACAAGACTGCCCTCACTTCAGACACCAGCTACAAATTCAGGTGCCTAGGGCCACTCTCCCTTCTGACTAGCTGGCTACAAATCTGGGGCTCCCACAACAGCTCTCAGGCTCAATAATTTGCTAGAATGACTTACAGAGCTCAGGAAAGTACTATATGATTACAGTTTTAATATAGCAAAAGGTTACAAATTGGAATCAGCCAAAGAGAGAGATTTCTAAGGTGAGGTCTGGGAGTGTTCCAAACCTGAATCTTCTGTCATGCTCAGGAATGCATTACCCTCCCAGCATCAACCTGTGACAACACTCAAAAGAGTATTGCCAACCAGAGAGCCTCATTCAAGCTTCAGAGTTTCAGAGTCCAGAGTTTTATTGAGGCTTTGTTACTGAACCAGGTTCATTTTTGCCCACCACCCAAAAAGCCAAACACCAAGACGACGAGATTGCAACAGAGAGAAGTTTTCATCACAAGGCAGCCATGTAAGGACACGAGAGGATGAGCCTCAAATTTCCTTTCCTGAAAATAGGGACTCAGGGATATTTATAGGATAGGCAGGTAAGGTGGTCTGAAATGTGGAGGTAGGTAATTGGAGGTGAGGAGACGTGAGGCAATTGATGACCTGAGCAAGCGTGGTCAGACTTAACGCCTCTTCATAGGACCTATGTTCACAAAATAGTGACATTAGCATGATCTGAGGGTGGAGGTTTTAGCCTCTTGAAGTCGAAAGTTCACCTATTGGACATCTGCCTGGGCAAGCTGATGAGTTGGTGGTCTCAACTGGCCTGAAGTGGACAAGGAGTTCTAATTCCTGAAAAACAGCTCACACACATTGCCATGATGACCCACGCTCCAGGGAGATGTTATTTATAGGAGCCTAGTGGGAGTCAGATAGCATATTGCCTAAGCAGCACAGTTAACAATAGTAAGTTAAACAGCTAAAACCTATAATCAGTAGTTGCAAAAAGGAAAAGAAAAACTTTAGTTCCTAGCTACTTAATCATCAATGGCTAACTCTCTGCCAGTTTCAGCTTCATTGCATAGGTGTGATTAATTGAATCAGGGGCCATATTGTTGAACTTAATCTCCAAGTCTCCTCCCCTCCGCCGTGGTCGGGCTGATATCACTCAGCCCCAACCCTCTAATCATGTAGTTGGTCTTTCTGGCATGGCCAGACCTCAGCCTGAGTCATTGTCTTAGCATAAACTACGTAGGGCTCACCATGGATGGCCTCATTAGTAAAAGCTGTCAATTGTGGTCTGAGGGGCCCACCAGGAATAACAAAGACATTCCAATCACTTGGAAAATTCCAGGGGTTCAGAGTTACCTCGCAGAAACCTGGAACAAATTCTAATCGTGTTCTTTGTTACA
Organism: Equus quagga; assembly: GCF_021613505.1. Taxonomy (NCBI): domain Eukaryota; kingdom Metazoa; phylum Chordata; class Mammalia; order Perissodactyla; family Equidae; genus Equus; species Equus quagga. Next base: position 28,271,519 of record NC_060288.1, on the reverse strand, counting down.
CAAGGGGGCACCTCTGAAGAATCAAGAGAGCATCCCATGAAAGAAGTAGCCAGTATTTGGAAATCTACCAAACAGGGGATTTCAACCTCAGACTATAATAGCAACAATCAAGCAATAAATTTTGATGCTTTTGCCTCAAATTGTGCTGCCCTGACCCCGGGTAGAGGAAGTGGGGTTGAGGTGGAAGAAGGAAGAAAGAGGAAATTATAACTACTTTTTCCACTGCTGATTTCTCAGCATTGATGTGTCAGGGAACTCTGAGGGAAGGGAGACTTTTTAATTGGAATAGTGAATCACAATTCATTTACATTGGGCTAGGTTGTTCATTTCCGCAATGTGATTGAGACTGACTGGGGGCTTTGCCTTCTACCCCATATTTTCTCCAACATCAGAGACAAGAAATCCAACATAGTAGGCTTAAAAAGCAATGGTGGGTAGAAAAACAAAATTGTTTCACTATTTCACCTTTTGTGGTCCAGCTAGTTCTCTAAACTATTTGTAAATGCATTTCCATCCCTTAAGAAATCGTAATTTAATTTTCACTGTCTGTGCTCAGACACGCTGGACTTACATTGGTGAGGACTGTTGTGAGGAAATGCACGATTTCTTCAATTCATACTATAGTTTACGCATTCCCTCCAACTCTGAATTTCTCTCAAGTTTATTTATTTATTTATTTTTTTTTGAGGAAGATTAGTCCTGAGCTAACATCTGCTGCCAATCCTTCTCTTTTTTGCTGAGGAAGACTGGCCCTGAGCCAACATCTGTGCCCGTCTTCCTCTACTTTATATGTGGGATGCCTACCACAGCATGGCTTGCCAAGCAGTGCCATGTCCGCACCTGGGATCCGTACTGGCGAACCAGGGGCTGCCGACGTGGAGCATGCGAACTTAACTGCTGTACCAACGGGCCGGCCTCTCTCAAGTTTAGATATGAGGGTATCCCTCTGATCTGCTGTGTAGAGGGATTCACAGAAGTAGGGACAAGCTCCCCTCACTCCACTCACCCTTGACTTCGGTGTTTACACTGCCTTTCTATTGGACCTGAATTTTTCAATCATATAGCTTATGACTTAAACATTTATATATACATATCCCCTGCCATGTCAGAATATTTCAAACCTTTTTCTGTATTAATTCATTTAATTCTCACAACAAGCCTATAAGTTGTGTCCTTTTATTGTCAGCATTTTATCGATGAGGGAACTGAGACACAGAAAGGTCAAGTAAATGTTTCAAAATCACACAGCCAGTCTTAAAACCAAAGTATTTATCCAAGTCCACTGTCTCTAAGGTCTGTGCAACTCGCCGCTGTTATCCTGCATCTCATGTGGTCAAAATCGTGAGTGTGAGATGTGTAAAGGCTGGCCTATCTCAAATTCGTCATTATGTGGTTGAAGCACAAAATGAAATAGAAAGTTAATGAAGATGGGGGCAGTACAGCAGCCACAATCTTACGACCACCTCCACATGCTCTTTACCAAGGCTTTGATTTACAAACCTTTATTTTGTTTTGTTGTAATTCAAGGGAACCTTTCCTCAAAAGGAGTCTTGTGTAGAACCAGCTGTAAAAAACCTGATAAAAGTACCAGTAGGCTATTTATCACTTAAATGGGAATCAAAGCCTTGCCTGCGCCTCACCACTGGTTCTTGTCTGACTTCACATCTCTGGGCTTTTCCACGCTTCTCTTCTTAGAGTTGTCTTTTCCCTTAGCCTCTGTGACACTGTACACCCCTAGTTCTCACCCCACTTATCTTATTTTTGCCATATTTTGTGGGGAGAGGACCACTAGTCTTCCTCTGTTTACACTTTAAATACAGAGATATGGCAACGTTTTAGGTGACAGCATTGCGTGGATGAAAAATCAGGCAAAGGAAGATGTGAAAGACGAGTCGTAATTTAGCAACGAAGAGGAAATAGTTAACAGGTTACCTCATGTGAAGGAGGATGCTAAGCAGGGGTTAATCCAGGCTATGATATTATTGAAGTGAAAAAATGAGGCGAGAACACATATCTATGGAGGTAAGTAACACACCTTTCTTATTAATTAAAATAGTGAGTATTTTTACTTTCTTCACTGTCTTTAAACTAGAGTTATAGCATTCCCAGTGGGACTTAGAGTCATTTTTTTAGTGAGATAAAGAATACTGAGCCTAATTAACCTCTTATTAAGAAAACTAGAGAGATTCAAGAATACACATAATTTTTACTTGGGGCAGCGAGTTAACAAGGGAGATATACTTTACCATTCAACTGAGGGAGTCAGGAAGCACGACAATTTGAAGAGAACAACAACGCTTCTACAGAGCCTCCCCCACTGTCACCTGGCGCTCATTTGCATATTTGAAATGGATGCAACTCAGAATGCAATCAATGCAGCAAGATTTGGGGCATGATGGTCAGCATTTTCTTTCCTTCTGATCGCTTCTAAAACCACTCACAGGAACAATCAGTGACTATGTGCCAAATGCAAAGCTACAGGGAAGAAGCCTTTTTGACGACTAGAGAATAACTAACTAGTGAATTGCCAATTCACTTAAACTGGTTGGGCATATGAGAGACAGAGATGATAGGATGGTCGCTTAGGGATGAATGAGAGCTATGAAGAGTGCAGTACAAATATGTATTTCCAATTATTAAGAAATTTTAAAATCACATTGAATATAATTACACAACTCCAGATTAGTTTATATTTTCTAGGTCTAGGGATGTTAAAATATAGTCACTAGATATTCTGTAACAGTGAGGACAATTTTTATATCACTTGAATATATTATGTTTGCACGGTATAATGGTGCTCAGGAATTCTTATCAAACATCTGAATATGAGCAAAGTGTATCAATAGAATGACCTCTTATCCTACTAAAAACCTGTCAATAATTATAGTGTAATTACATATGTGGGTATATACACTTTCACACGCAAAACAACAGGCATATGTGTACGTAAGTATCAACAGGCATATAATGTTTTATTACAATTATAAGAAAGCTTCATTATGCAATAGCATTCTATAAAATAACCATTATTATTTAAATTACTATTACTACCAGAAAATTGCCTCTTACATTATATCTTACGTAGGAAAGATAGCTCATGAATTCACTAAAGTGCAAAGACATTTTTAAAAGGCAATAATCTACTTTGAATAAGAAATTTCAATAGTGGCACTATAAGAAAATGTTTGAAAGATGGCAAAATATATATTTTAGCAATGTATCTATCCTATAAAGTAAGGCACTGTTATCTTAACTGTCAGTATGGATTTTTTGTTTCAATTTATAAAGACCGAATTCACATTTTTGAAGTGAGTTATTATGGCATATCTTCATTTAAGGTCAAGCAAAATTTTGAACATGTTAATCAAAGAGAATACTTATTGTCATATCTCACTTCTGACATTTAAGAAAAACTCTTCATGCAAATTAAGTATGTGACTACACTGCCAAGAGGGTGTATCAAATACTTAACACAGAAATACAATGAACTCCTCTGTATTGACTGAAGTCCTTCATGCGCCTCCTCTCAAGTGCAAATGAGGCTTAGATTTCTTCTCTTTGAAGTAGTTACCCTTGTCCACACGCTGCTTAGAGCATACTGATGTCTATCAAGAGTCAAAATTAAAGCATCACTTTAAAAGATTTCGAGGCACAGGATTTTTCTCTCTGAGAGAAATATAGCCAATCCAGAAGGAAAGTTAAATTTATCAAGCTATTTTGTGTAAATTATAATTGGCTTTTTAAAAACCTGAAATATCGGCTCCATTTTCTCTAAGATAATTTCCCTCAAGTTCTTGACTTTGTTATTGCGTCTGATTTTAATGATTAACTATCTATTTTGCTCTAATTTACAATCTCTCTATTTATTATACAAATCGTACTTCATCAAACAGGAGCCTTAATTGGATGGAATTGGGATGGAGGTGTTCTCAGTCCTGTCCTACGAATCTTAAAGGCTGGAGAAAAGGGCAAGTAAGCACTGATACCCACACTGTCCCATGCCCTTCTCTCCACTGCAGTGCCCTTGGCAGGAGACTGGCAGTCAGATGTTTTTTATTTTATTTTATTTTTTATTGTGGTAACATTAGTTGATAACTATATAAATTTCAGGTGTACATCATTATATATTTCGATTTCTGTGTAGATTACATCATGTTCAACAGCCAAAGACTAATTACAATCCATCATCACAAACATGTGCCTAATCACCCTTTTTGCTCTCCTCCTTCCCCCTCCCCTCTGGTAACCACCACTCCAATCTCTGTCTCTATGTGATTGTTTGTCATTGTTTTTATCTTCCACTTATGGGTGAGATCATACGGTATCTAACTTTCTCCTTCTAACTTATTTTAACTGCTCATTCTCACCAGAGTTTACATTGCCAGAGGGACCGCTCCAAATCTGACAGTCTTTTATCTGTCTAAGGTCCATTGACCATCGTGTACAGCAGAAAATTGTACCTTGTTTTGAATCAAAAGAGTGTTTTCCCAAAACCCAAAGTAAAAACCAGAATGCTAGACAAAGTCAGCGTGCCACAGAGAGAACAGAGCCAGCTTTATTCTGCTTTAATCAGTATTTGTTTCTACTGTGGTCCATCACAACACCATGCTACTGACTCAAGAGCAAATAGGACACAGTGCTTGGGGGCTGGCCCGGCAGCACAGTGGTTAAGTGCACACTCTCTCAATGGCCCGGGGTTCGCCGGTTCGGATCCCAGGTGGGGACATGGCACCTCTCGGCACACCATGCTGTGGTAGGTGTCCCACATATAAAATAGAGGAAGATGGGCACGATGTTAGCTCAGGGCCAGGCTTCCTCAGCAAAAAGGAGGAGGACTGGCAGTAGTTAGCTCAGGGCTAATCTTCCTAAAAAAGAAAAAAAGAACATGGTATTTGCCCTTGGAGATCATCCTCCTTGTATATCCAAGATTTATGTTTGATCATGTCCTTTTTTTCCCTCTTATTTTCAATTTAATTGTCCTTTAGTGAACTAGACAGCACATACAATTTCCAAGAATAAAATACTGTTACTTAGTTCTATAGGGTCATATCATTAACTTGTTACCTAATTTTGATATATTTACCTTCTATTATGGTCCAATAAACAGAACAATGAAATATCATCTATTGTCTTAAGTCTTACCTTAATTTCTACCAAGTGCTTTATTTGATCTTAATTATTTTAGCATCAAAATAAACCTGGCTATTATTGTTTATCCAATATAAACACCTGAAAACCTTCATAGGACACAATGTTGCAGAAAATTTCACTGCATTTCTGTAAAATGTCATACGCGTACTGTTGCAGGTCAAGTTCCCTGGGAAACAGACTCTTGGATGGAGATTTGTGTGCTTGAAGTTTATTAGGGAGCGCTCTTAGGATCAACTCCTGGGCGGAAGAGAAGAAAGCAGGATTGAGTAGGGAGAAGTTGGGCTGCTGTGCAGTCACAACAAAGGCCTTGGTTGATCCCTTCAGTAGTTCTGGAGTTAGGATGCAATTGCCTCTAGTTAAAGCATGGTGGTTGGAGTGACGCAAATGTCAATGGTCCCAGCATCTGGAGAAATGCATGCTTCGATTCTGAAAGATGGAAGCAGTGGCATCAGGGTAGAACACCACAGCATCCCTATGTGTCTGGATTGAACAATATTCTTTTCCTTGAACTTTTGGAATTAAGAGGTCAGGACACATTTGTTCTTTGAAAATCCAAAGAACTGCCTCTTTGACGTCACAGGAATCCTGGGGACCTGAGAGCGCCCAGACATGTAATTCATCCAAATAGTATACTCTGTTTCTCTCTCTGTTTACCTCTCCTTGATTCTTGTCCCTAATGTTATTTGTGCACCTTGCTAGAAGCAAAGTGAGCACTAAAGAAGTGCTCAGTTAGTCTTATGTCTCCTGTTAAAGGAAGGAGAGTTTCCTCAAAGTCAGAGTAGATGTAATCGAGTAGATCGTGAATAGCCCCTGAAACCTTGGCAGCAGTGTGAAGCCAAGAGAGAGTATGGGGGCTGACCCGGTAGCCAAGTTATTAAGTTTGCATGCTCCGTTTCGTCAGCCTGGGGTTTTGCCAGCTTGGATACTGGGCGTGGACATGGCACCACTCATCAAGCCATGCTGAGACAGTGTCCCACGTAGCACAACCAGAAGCATTCACAACTAGTATATATAACTATGCACTGGGGGGCTTTGGGGAGAAGAGGGAAAAAAAGAGAGGGTCTGCTGGCACCCCTTTTCTGCAGCTAGCAAATAGAATTCCTTTTTCTTTCCAGCTTAAATCCAATTATTTGGTCAGATATAGTGGTAAAGAGGGATAAATTTTCATGGATAAATAAGTTACCATTCATTATGAAATAGACAAGTGAAATAAAACAAAAAGCAGAACAAATACTGACATGATAATTTGAAAATGCAATAATTGGGTTGTGAAAAATTTTAAATGGATTGTACAATACAACATTCCAAAAGAGTTTGGGAACAAAAGTGAGGAACTATTGTACATTAAGTAATTGGATCCTGTGGAAATGTTCCTACTTAGTGGAGCATCATTGGCACTTTTCCTGAGAAAGGCTTAGATAGAGCTGTGAACAAAGGCAGGTTAGGGACTAGAACCCAGGGCCCTGAATACGGAGTCAGAGATCTAGAATATATCATAGGTTCAATCAAAGCATGAAGGATTTAGGAATGGCCAGTAATAGTCCAAGCAAAAGATCAACACTCTTCTGGGGCCAGCCTGGTGGCATAGTGCTTAAGTTTGTGCACTCTGCTTCAGCAGCCTGGGGTTAGTCAGTTTGTATCCTGGGTGCAGACCTATGCACCGCTATCAAGCCATGCTGTGGCAGCACCCCACATAGAAGAACTAGAAGTACTCACAGCTATGATGTACAACTAGGTACTGGGGCTTTGGGGAGGGGAAAAAAAAGAGGAAGAGTGGCAACAGATGTTAACTCAGGGCCAATCTTCCCCACACACACACAAAAATCAATACTTTCCTATTATCTAAGATTGAATGAGTAAACAAGTTGGTGATCAAATATAGAGCAGAAGTCACAGACCAGCAGTAAATCTGTCAGAAGAATAAATGGTGCTACTAAACACAAGGGCATTAGCGGGATTGTGACAATGTGAGACAATTCAGAAAATATCCTAGTACCTAAAATATTCAAACACTGATCTATGCTAAATTTTTCAGTACTTGTGTTCAAATAATAGGGAATGTAGAGGAAAATGTAAGTTGGTGCATAAGGAAAGAGAGAAAGGAAAAATGGGTTTTTATAGTGCACCTATATGCCAGATATTTGCTGAGCACGCTACATAACCATGTCCTTAAGTTATTGTAAAAATGAGATATACATAATCATGTTCATTTAATATTTTAGGAAACTTGTTTTGGAAAGTTAAGTAACTTGCCTACGTGGACGCAGACGGTGAGTAATAAACCAGATATCAAATCTTGTAATGATGGATGTGATTTATGGGGTCCATGAACTGACAGGTATTTTTTTCTCTCAACTTTCTTCCCTGATTCCTCTGAAAATTGCTAAAGAGCAAAATAGAAATAACCCAATGAAAAAATGGGCAAAGGACCTGAATAGACATTTCTCCCAAGAAGCTATATGAAATGCTATCAGATACATGAAAAGATGCTCAGCATCATTAGTCATCAGAGAAACGCAAATTAAAATCACAATGAGATATCACTCCATGCCTGTTAGAATGGCCATCGTCAAAAAGACAAGAGATAACAAATGTTGTCATGGATGTGGAGAAAAGGTAAATCTTGTGCACTGTTGGTGGAATTGTAAATTGGTACAGCTACTATGGAAAACAGTATGAAGCATCCTCAAAAAATTAAAAATAGTACTACCATATGGTCCAGCAATTCCATTTCTGAGAATATATACAAAGATAATGAAAACACTAATTTGAAAAGATATCTGCACCCCCATGTTGATAGCAGCATTATTTACAATAGCCAAGACATGGAAACAACCTAAGCATCCATCAATTGATGAATGGGTAAAGAAGTTGTGGTATATATATACAATGGAATATTATCAAGCCATAAAAAATGAGGAAATCCTAGCATTTGCAACAACATAGATGTACCCTGAAGGCATTATGCTAAGTGAAATAAGCCAGGCAGAGAAAGACAAATACCGTATGATCTCACTTATACGTGGAAAAAGAGATCAGACTTGTAGTTACCAGAGATGGAGGTAGGCGAGGGGGATTAGGAGGAAGGTGGTAGAAAGATACAAACTTCCAAGTATAAGATAAATAAGGGTTAGAGATGTAATATACAACATGGTGACTATAGCTAAACTGCTGTATAATATATATGAAAGTTGTTAAGAGAGTAAATCCTATGAGTCCTCATCACTAGGAAAAAAGCTTTTTTCCTTTATTCTTTTCTCCTTTCTTTTCTTTTTATTGTCTCTATAAGTGAAGATGGATGTTAGCTGAACCTACTATAGTAATCATTTCACAATATATGTAAATCATCATGCTGTACACCTGAAACTTACACTGTGATGTATATCAGTTATTTCTCAATAAAACTGAAAAAAATACACATAATATAATAAATATTTTATTTCACTCCAAAGTTATACGATAAATTTTGACACTGTTTACAAGTTTCAGAGTAGTAGTCATTTTTGTCACAACATCTGTAAATGTTTACTTGATAAAATTTGAAGAAAATGAACTCACCAGGCATTATGATTAGGGCATAAATCTTTATGTGTATAGGGTCCAGTATATATTGGAAAATATTATAGAAGAAAAGCACCAGAAACCATATTTATTCATTAAAATATTTATTTGAAACCAAAAGCTATGGTACTAGTTGGGCAGCATGCACGGAGCCTGTAAAGCTAAAGGAAAATTTGTAACTTTTCAAGAAGAAAATGGCACCATTTGAGAAGGTTGAGGTTTTACCCAAAAGCTTTCATGTGAAGTACCCTTCAGATTAGCTGCTTGGATGGCAGATCAAAAGAATTCCCTTGAGATTGGAGAGAGCATGGTAAATTTATATTTCCTGGAAATGACTTGGCTATTTCATAATTCAAGTAGAAGAAGGAAATGGAAGTACTATCTGTGCCAAATGATGCCATAACTTCTGAATCAGTAGTCTTTCTTCAATATTTTGAAGTAAGTCCTGATAGATTTCTCAGCTATGCCACTTTCTCTCAGCAGGGACCTGCACAAAAGTCTTGGTTCTTCTTAGTAAGCCAATTTCTAAGCTTCCATCTAAGGGGATGTTGAGTATTAAAGGAGGATTTCTATTTCATGATGCCCTTTTGGAAATGAGAAAGGCAATTGATATATTCAAAGGCATGCATCATTTCTTTTCTATGTAAAACTTTGGGAGAAAAGTTTTCTCACTCTGAGCTCAGATGGAAAACATGTGGCATGTATCACATCTAACTTTGCAAGGTGAAGGAAGGGTACCACTCCCGATGTCTTTGTGACTCATGACTTTCCATGTGAATATCCATTGGCATCAATGCCTCTGCTAATGGGACCAAAATGTGCTTTTCCTATAAACATGATATCTTAACTTTATAATTAGGGTCATGAGAAACACTAGATTAAAGAAGTCTCTGAAAAAAAAATCAGGACAATATATAATATTCTTGTCTAGTATGTAGATGATCAGTGGCTTTTTAAAAATAGGACATGTCTTAAAACTTCTCTTGGGGCATACATATGACTCGTTTAGTGAAAAGAGACTGCTTAATTTCAGAGTAATTCAAGAGGAAGGAATTCTGTCAGTGCTTCACTGTCTTGGATAATTTTGACCACATTTGTGAGATCCATTTTTCTTTTTTTAAGCCCTGGAGGTCACTATTAAGGATGCTGTTAAAAGAACTGTGTGGTCTTTTCCATGCAGCCACTCTGGAAGAGGAGATAGACAGCTCAATTATGCAAGCTTTGGGAAGCTGGAAAAAGCACTTCTTCAAGATGGAATTGATAACTACAAAGTCTTGTCAATTTCTCTATGGACAGAAATCTCCAGATACCCAAAAACAAAGAACACTTCAGAATATTTCCTTTAGATGACTTTAGAATTGAAATGTGTATTCATAATAACTTCCTCACTTATAGAGACAGCATTCAAATGCAGCCCCTAACCAAAATGACTTTAGCACTGAAGATAATAGGAAAAAGGAAACATTCTGACATTAATTTGTTTCAAAATAGTCATGAAGAATTCTGGCATCATTTGACGCAATTCTACCTTTATCTAAAAAAACTAAGTATGAAAGTTTTGAGTATATTTGAATTTACACTCATTTGTGAGTAGGGTTTTGCGTTTCAAGGTCATAAAACATGTGAAATATTCTATTTGTCTGTGTTCATTGTTATCAGAAGAAGGAGGTACTTAGTTTTCAGCACAGTATCCAAGAAAATTTTACCCAAAAGTACTTAACTGGTCAACATGATGATCCCTCTCTTAAAAAATATGTAAATGTACAGTGTAATTATAAAAATAATATGCATTTATATATCATCTTATGATTAATAGTAATAATAATCCTATGAGTTCTGATTTCCACATTTTAAATATAAGAAATAAGTGACTCAGGGAGGTTACTCGATTTGTTGAGGGTAACACAGCTGGTAAGTGTCAGGTCCAGGATTTGAGTGAGTGCCTTTCACTCATAAACATGCACTGTGCTGTTCCCTTGAAAGAGAGGGGAGGAGGGGTTCACACAGCGTTGAGGGAAGGATTAATTCTAACTGGTCCCTTAGAGAAGTTTGAAGGAGAGTCGATGTTTGAACTGGGACTTGAAATAAGAATAGAATTCAATTGGAGAGAAAAAGGCACCCAATTTATAGTACAAAAATAAGCAGAGTCTAAAAGGTGTATTGTAAGGACAGAGGGAGTCACCTGAAGCAGCTCTTCATATGAGATTTTGAAAAGTTATGATGTTTGTCTTATTTTGGGAAATGAGGGAAGGAAGAGCAGATAGCCTTGGGTTGGGGAATTTCCCACAGCGTGTTATAATTAACTTAGTTTGGCAAAGGAAAAGATTACAGGATATATGCTTAAGTTTTAGAAATCTTTGGTTTATAATGTTCTATAAATCAGAGGTAATTTGTAGAAATGAAAAATGTTAAAATTTTGAATATGATTACACCTTGTCAGTTTAAGAATATTAGCTTTGAGTTGGTAATGATTAAGCCCTCATTTTCTCCGAGTTGAGTCTTCAGCAGTCATTGCTGAGGGGCCCCCAATAGTCATTCAGTCCTTCTTCCATGCTGGGAGAACTTCCGCTCCTTCCCTAGCTTTCCTCTCTCCCTAAAACTCATCCTTATTTGTATAAGCCAGTCATTTAGGTCTTACTTCGCCTAATAGCTGTTTATTTAGGCATAGGTATTTATTGCAATTTTGACCAAAAAAACACAAGAATAAAACTGCTACAACCAACTTGTCACCAGGAGAGAGAGAAACCAACATGTTGCTGATGGAAGAACAAGGATGGAAGGAACCTGGACCATCCGACAACATGGATTCGCTAAAGTCCTCCTCGAACCACACTACTTGGCATATTCCTATCTGCTGAGCTAAAAATCTTCCTTATTGTTTAAGGTGGTTGAATTAGAGTTTTCTGTCTTGCAGTGGAAAATATCATAGCTGATATATGACCTTAGTATGACTAACAACAAGATATAAGCTCTTTATTCTGATGAGAATATTAAAGCAGACTGTCATTTATTACCTAGTTAAATCAGAAAGCTTGCAATACAATCCCAAATGTAAGATGAGTAATAAGGTATAACAACAAATTAAGGAAAAAATAAATATTTATGCTAAGAAGGAGGCTCAGAATGTTAATTAAGTGTTTCCAATAATGGAATATTAGCCTTGTGTTTTAGGAAGACAATCCTGACTGAATTTCTGTAGAAAAGTATAAAATTGGAGTAATGTAAGATGTATCAGGAATGTTAAATTAAAGGTGGCCATAAATTCTTCACAGATGCAGTGAAGACTGGTGGGAGAAATATGGCTGCACATTTTTGACACTCCCTCCAATTTGAGACTCCCTCCCTCCAGGATGGGGTCTATTCCTCCTCTACTTGAATTTGAGCTGGCCTACAACCACATTTGACCAATAGAGTATGGCAGATGTGACAATATGGCAGTTCTTGGTCTTATCTTTAAGAGGACTGGCAGTTTCCTCTTTGCTCTCTTAAAGCCTTTTGGGTTGCCATGTCAGAAGTCCACTCTTATAGTGAGACCACATGTAGAGTTCCTGACATTGTCTTAAGTGGGAGAGTGGCCCAGATAAGCCCATTCTTCCAGCTGTCCCAAATGTCAAGCATATAAGTGAAGAAATCTTAGACTATCCAGACCAACTCAATAACTAGTTCAAGACCCACAAGTAATCCCAGATGAAGCCACATGGAACAGAATTGTCCAAATTCCTGACCCACAAAATGGTGAGATAAAATGGTTATTGTTTTATGCCTCTGAATTTTGGGAAGGTGTTTTGGTTTTGGTTTTGGTTTGTTGGGTTTTTTTAAACATCAATAAATAACTAAAATAGATATAGTTGTCAATTCTGAAGTTATTATGGTAATTTAGATTCAAATTACCAGTGGACTGAACTAAGAGATTAAGAACGAAAAATAGGCAAGGTACTCAAGACAAAGTGAAAATTGACAGAATTTTGTAATAAATTAAATTTTGGGAGTGAGATGAAAGAGATGTTTTAGATGATCATCTGATGTTTACCTAGAGGGCAGGATATGTTTTATCAATGGTCTTAACCAATATCTGGAACTGAGAAGAAAGAACATATTTCCAGGAAATAGTTGTACAATAAATTACATGTTTTCTATACTAACTTTGAGAATTCAATTGGCCATTCATGAAATTTTAGAGATAAGAAGATTAAAAAAACTGGAGATAATGTTTGAAAGTCATAGGTAAGGCAAATTGTTCAAGCCATAGGAGTAGCTGGTAATATCAGGGAGTGTAGATTGAGCAGAAGAAAAGAGAGGTGGATATAATTTTAGAGGAAGACCAGTTTCAAGGGATTGTGGGAGTTGAAAGGCTTATTATAATCTTTTTTCTTCCTTAAGATAAAGTTCTGCCTTTTCTTACCATGACCAACTCATAATTTATCCGAGGTCTACAAATTTCCTTAGGGGTTATAATGGCCAGCATTATTCTAAGGTCTAGCAGAGCCTTACAGAAGTCCCTAGACCGTGGAAATCCTACAGTGATTTAAATAACTTTGGGTCACTTCTCATTTCTGAGGCTGAGCCAAAAGTATTAAGCTAATTCTTGAAGAGTTTATTCAGATTACACCATCATAAAACCATTTGAACTGTTTTATAATTAGAACAAATATAGATATAAATAAGAACAAAATGGACTATTACTCAAGGTCTGTTTCCTCTATGCACCAAGTTACTGACATCCAACGTGTGGAAATAACCATGTGTTAAATTCCATTTTAATGTGTGTGTAAAGGAATGACTGAAGAATTTGTCACTCTAGTTCATTCATGTAGAAAATGTACATTTTATTGTATTTTGTTCAAAACTCTCAGAGAAAACCTGCATCTTTTTAGGTCAACTTTTTGTATAAATAAAATAGTTTTCTTATCTACTATGTTGAAAATTAACTAGAAACTGTGGAATTATTTTATTTTCTGTGATTATTTATCTACAGAAAAATCACATACTTAATAAAATTTAAAAAATCAACTGTGTAACCTGAATTGTTTCTCAATTGAACTACACTTGCCTTAGAAACCTGTCTATTTTATTTAGGCTGTTATTAGAAGCATAAATAAAGAAGTTTCAAATTCAGAGTTATATGTTTTATTTTATTCCATTTTTCATAAATGTGAGCAATTTTCTACAATGTTTAAAATTTCCTTATAGTAAAGTATTTCAAAATATAATTTAGATTTAAAAATTGACTGATCCATGGCTTACTCAAGAATATTTGAATTATTTTTTCAAGGATAATTTCAGACCAAAGTTTGATTCTATGATGAATGGCTTTTCAATGGAAATAAATCATACTACTGAAGGTAAAGAACTCTTTCCTTTACCTATTGAAACAAATTACCACTTCAGAGTGTGCTTGAAGCCTCAGCAATTTGAGGCCATATCTACAGCAGAGTATGTAAGATTTTACAAATATTTTTGATGATTACAGTCAAATCAATGTGAATGGTGACTCCAAGAATCAGGACTGCATGTCTGGAAGGGAAATAATGTTGTCATCTATGTCACCCTCCCCTAGCACTAACAAATCGGTCTTCCTGGCAAAAATGTCTATTTTATGTTTTGCAAAAGTAAAAATTAGATTTAAGGTTATTCCACCAGTTTAAATTTAAGAATTATCTTTTTTCATTCTGGCCATTCATGAGTGTCTCTCATTGTACTTAAAACTGAGAAACTTACGGGGCTGTCCCCGTGGCCGAGTGGTTAAGTTCGCACGCTCCGCAGCAGGTGGCCCAGTGTTTCGTTGGTTCGAATCCTGGGCGTGGACATGGCACTGCTCATCAAGCCACGCTGAGGCAGCGTCCCACATGCCACAACTAGAAGGACCAACAATGAAGAATATACAACTATGTACTGGGGGGCTTTGGGGAGGAAAAGGAAAAAAATAAAATCTTTAAAAAAAACAAAAAAAACTGAGAAACTTACTCCAGAAGTTTTTCTGCATAAGATTTCTGCTATTTTTTTTTTCCATTTTTTGGTCTTCGTATACACATGCACACACACACACACAATCTAATGGCAAATATGTGACGAGATTCAATTCATAATACATTACCATTAAAAAATAAACAAATAATAAAATTGATATTATATGCATAGATGGATATGTATGATATAATCATGCACTTATCTACTTTTACACAATTTGAATTTTGATGGTTCAAATGCAAAATAAATGTATATATATTTATCAGTTCACATATATATTAGTGTATGTATACATATATAAATTTTTCTCAATCAAGGACATATACTCATTGTAGATAATCCATTACAAATGAAACTTTCCATAAAAAAACTTTAGACAGTTTACCTAAAATATTTTATCTTGAAATAATATGAGATATATATTTATTTTCTCCTTCCAACCACAAAAATCACATGATAGCAGTTAGATATGTGTAAGACTCCAAATAGCAGAAAAAGATGAACGCGTCATTCAAACGTGCAATTTTCTATAGCTATCTAGGCCATTTCAAATGCTGGGCCCACAAGGTCTTATGTGGATTCAGGCCAGCCTCTCTTCTAGGGAGAATGCCATTAGCTCTTAAACCTCCTAGACTCCTCTGTGGCTTTAGATCTCTGGGCCCCATAATTCTCTATTTTTAGTGTGGCAGGCTGCAGATTTGAGCCTTCATAGGAGAGGAGGAGAAAGTTTGGGAGAAGTCCAGAGCGAAGTGACAATACCGTGAGTTATGGGCTTGCTGTCAATGGAGAAAGACACAGAATGAACCTGTGCTCAGATTACAGTTTCTTGGGCATCGTTTGGATTGACTCACATTAGAGGACACTATTAGGCCAAAGGAAAAAATGGAAGGGTAGTTGTGATGGTTAATTTTATATGTGAGCTTGACTGGGCTGAGGGAGGCCCAGATAGCAGGTAAAATATTATGTCTGGGTGTGTCTCAGGGTGTCTCCAGAAGAGACCAGCATTGGAGTCAGTAGACTGAGTAAAGAAGATTGCCAGCACCGCTGCAGGTGGTCATCATCCAATCCACTGAGGGCCCGAATAGAACAAAAAGACAGAGGAAAGGTGAATTCGTTCTCTCTCCTTAAACTGACATCCATCTTCTCTTCCCCTTGGACATCAGTGCTCCTAGTTCTCAGATTTTCAGAATCAGACTAGGACTTACAGCATCAGCTCCCTGATTCTCAGGCCTTCAGACTCAGACTGAATTACACCACCAGCTTTCCTGGTTCTACAGCTTGCAGATGGCAAAAGGCGGGACCTCTTGGCCTCCATACCCATATGAGCCCATTCCAGTAGTAAATCTCCTCGTATATATCTCTACATAAGCTATTTGTTCTGGCTCTGGAGAACACTGACTAAGAGAGTAGTTCCAAAAACTATCCCAAGATTTCAAGGAATTGAAAGTTACTATCAAATCATAGTTCTCAGCACATCTTATCAACAACATGAGAGTGTTACTATAATACTAACCTATAAACTATATGATATAAAATATGATCCCTGGTTTTCAGGGATGCAGGAGCTTACCAGCACAAAGAAGCTTCAGTTCTAAAACTAGGAAAGTACTGAGAAAACTGGGAGATGCTGATCACCTTACTATTACGTAAGTGTTTAAAAAGAAATCACAGCTACGAAAAAGACCAGATCAAAGAATACGTCTGCAGGCTCAGCTTCCAGATCTGACCTCACTTTAAAGGCTGAGATAATGGGAAGCTCTCAACCCAGAGCTTTAGAGACCAATGATTTAATTTTCCTGCGTGCCAGAGTTAAGGTGATGCATCAGACCTCTGACCAGAGACCAGGTCTCAAATGCCTGGAGACTTCTAAATATTTACATTTGGAATAACATGTTAGTCCATATTCCATACATGAATAATATGAAGGAGACCCCCAAATAATGATATTTTGGAATGTGATTTTCTCATTCAAGCACAGTCCACCAAAGGTTTGGTTGGTTTTTCAGGGCATCCATCCTTCAGGTAGTTATTTAACACTCAAGGATATTTCCAAGATGTGGCTCCCCATGCTCAGCTGGAAGGAGGGAAGAAGGATACAGAGAACTCAGACCCATTCTATCGTATTATGACCTAAAGGTGACATTCATCAATTTTGTCCACAGCCCATTGGTCTCAGTTTGTCACATAGCCCTACCTAATGACAAGCAGCCTGGGAAATGCAGGGAAAAGATGGAATATTTAGTATCATGGCCTCTCCCACACCGAGAAAAGGCCACACTTGGTCATGAACTTCCATGAAATAATCCTGAGTTTCTTCCTCCAGGAATTATTAATGACCTTGATTGATATTCTTAGGTGTAAAGACCCTGCAGGGCCAGTGAAAGACAAGGAACATAAGCTTATGAGAAAGACACAATTCTGGTGGGTGTTTTCTAATCGCCAGGCACGTGCTCAGTTTTACATGCATTAACCCATGTGATCCTCAGTGCAACCGCATGAGGTAAGTACAATGTAATTATTTACTGTTACAGACAAGGGAATTCGATCTCTGAGATTTTAAGTTACCTGCCCGAAGACACACAAAGCAGAGAGCACTTCGATGCAGGTAGTCTTTCTCAAGAGACTGCATTTACAACAGTGAGATGAAAATTGTGCTTCCAGTACTTTCTAACCATGTAATCTTTGGCAAATAATTTAAGTTTCGTGAGCTTCAATTTCCTCCTCCACAGAGGGAAATAAGCATACTAACAAAAAGGATTTTCATGAGTATTCAGTGTAGGCAGTTTCGAGGATTAAATGCAGTTAAGGAGGAGGATTAAATGCATATAAAAATCCTGACCCAGAGTCTAGTATATAGTGGACAACCATTAAATGTCATTTATTAATGTATTATTAATACATTAATAATATATTATACGTATATATTAATAATAATTAATTAATTAATTAATAATATATTATTATATGTATAATAATATGTAATATATATACATTATTAATGTGTGTGTGTATATATATATATATATACACGTATATCTAGATAGCTAACTAGCTAGATTGATTATTGCTTTGTGTTTATTTTTTTGCCAGAAGATTTTGGACAAGACCATCTAATAACAATGAATCTCCCAGGTTTCCTGGAGGGAATATAAACTAATCCTAAACTGCCTACCGCTCAGTAAGTACTGGGCTCTTTGTGATCATATCGGCATAGCATGGATCATGTTTACAGTGCCTTTTCAAAGTTTCCTATTTCAAGTAATTCCTTCCGTACATGTAAAATTACAATTGTTGTCTTTACAAGATGGTCTGAGAGAAAAGGGGCACTTTTTAAGATCTGGGCTGTAAATTGCCTTTATCCTGGGCTTGGCCAGGATCATTATTCTTTCCATTAGATAAATTTCACATGTGACTGCAGTGATGATAATGCGAAAATACTTTTTCTTACTCAAAGAGTCTGGAGCATTTGCATAAGAGGTTATATAGTGAAGAACCTAGCAACTCTAAGATAATATCTTAGCATCGCTGAATCGTAAACTTCACTTTTTCAGATTCTATAGTACTTGATTTGCTTGATGAAGAATAAGCTAAGGTCATAGAACGTAAAAGAAAGAATAAAACATTTATTTTTTAGCGAGGAAGATTTGCCCTGAGCTAACCTCTGTGGCCAATCTTCCTCTGTTTTTGCTGGAGGAAAATTGTTCCTGAGCTAACGTCTGTGCCAGTTCTCTTCTATTTTGTATGTGGCTGCCATCTCAGCATGGCTGACAAGTAGTGTAGGTCGGTGCCCAGGATCCAAAACCACGAACCTGGGCTGTGGAAGCAGAACGCGCCTAACTTAACTACTATGCCACAGGGCCAGCCCCCAAACTTATTTTTTAAAGTCTAGTTTATGTAAAGCATCTCCATTTAAGAAAAGGTTTTATAACATTAAAAATACTTACCGAGCAGATACAATTAATTTAGTTGTACAGAAAGTTAAAAACAACATGAACATTTTGTGGGTATTTTAAATATTTGAATGCATTTGATTTTATATTCTGAATAACTCTGATAGTTTTTTCCAAATAACGTCTAGCTCAACTGCCTCACAGGACCTGATACTCTGGGCAAATATCCCAGATCAACTAGTAAATGGAGAACAGGTCTTAGAGAATAATATTTAAATCATGGCACCGTGCAGAATTAAGAGCTTTACAGAAATAAATCAACATCAGCGTGATCTTGCCTCATCTCATTCATGCTTTGCTTGCTGTTCATTATCCAAACTCTGCTGCCATGGTAATTATTTATGCCGTGAATTATTGTCATACTGTTAAATACAGCTTTGAAAACGACAAGACCCATCTTTTTTATTTATCATCAACCAATCATCCTGCCTGGAACCAACAAAAGTAAATTATATTTCTGCTCAGCGTTTATCGAAAACATTGCATATTATCACTCTCCTTCTTAGAAGAGGGGAGCCAAACAAAGTGAATAAAACAGCTGGGATTCTTTTTTCTTAAATACCCTTTAAAATGCGTATGAAATAGCCTCAAACTAATATTCCATGCCTCTACGATAAGAAACAAGAAACGAATTTCTGAGCTTCATCCTTATAGCTGCCTCTCCCTCAGATGTTCTTATGTTTCTCATTTACTCCACAAGTGGTTCTTCCTTCAAACATGTCTGATTCCTGACCACTTGTCTCCATCTCTACCGCCACCACTCTGGTGGGAATCACCATTGTCTTTACTCAGATTCTTTCAGAAACCCCATAACTCAGGCCCCTGCTTCTGCCTCTGTCACCCTTCTATCCATTCTCAACCTGGCAGGCACAGTGACACCATTAAAACAAAACCCTGCAACTCAAAACTCTACAATGGCTTCCTAGCTCTCTTACAGTGAATCTAAAAAGTCAGCCTAAAAATTTACAAGTTTACAGGCGCTGGCCCCCAATACCTCTCTGGCCTCATTTCATACAGTTCCCCGCTTCCCAAGGCTCCCTCTGCTCCAGTTCCACTGGTCTTCCTTCTGTCTTTCAAAAATACACTTCCTTTTACTTATTTAAGTGGGTGTTTCTTCTCCTTCAGGACACCAGTGTGGCTCCCTAACTTTCTTCATCTCCGTACACATATGACTCCTTTATTTGAAACCCTCACTATATCTTTCAAATTTCTTGCACACACACATTCTCCCACTCCCACTCCCTCTAGATCCTTCAGGCTTCATTTTCCTTCACAGAACTTATCATCATCTACCTTACTATAACTGTACTTATTTATTTTTCATTAAGTACTTTTTCCTATCCCCGACAACTGAAGTGTAAGCAACTCAAAGGCAGGGATTCTTGTGTGTTTTATTCACTAATGAATGTCCAGCACCTGGATGAGTGCCTGACACATACCAACCACTTGTTGTACACTGAATGAATGAATGAATGCATAGCTGAAAAATTGAGAACCTCTCCCCATGACATTAATCAGAGTGACGATGTCATTTTCCTCTACAAAGCATACGAACTTACCTACATCTGGACTCATCCTCTCTTCCTTGTGTCCCATTATAATTTTTCTCCATCCAAAAGCAGATCCCTCTAGCCTTGCTATGCTCACAGTGAGTATGTACTTACCTAAGCAGGATCTTTAATTTTGACTTCTAAACATTTTCCCATTTATTCTACTTCTTTTAGTTGTCTACTCCCCCATCCAGCTTGGATTACACAATCCTACTTTAGCTAACATTTTGCCAATAACCTAACCTCTCTGCCTCTCTGTCTCATTATATTGATTTAGCAAAATAGAAACTTAGGTGAAGTAATTCTGCAAAAGGCTTCTTCCAGGCTTCAATCTTGGTATCGGAGAATTCGGACACTCAGTCTTACTGGCAGCTCTACCACGTGACTCAGGCCCATTCTGATCAACTCCGTCCTCGATATTTCTATTTGCTTGTCTTAGAACATGTAAACATGTAAATGATAGTGCAGTAAACATTCAGAGAAGACAAGTTATTTCTAGCGAAGGCCAGTAAGAGATTCAGAATTAATTAAAAGCAACAATTGAACAGAGTCCAAATCTATCTTAAAGATACCTAGGATAATAAATTCTAAGGTGTCCTCCACACGGCTTCTTTCATCCTTCTGTGAGAACTTAATTAGTTGTGAAACTAAAATTTCACATTGATGTTAACTGTTAAAATAAACAAACAAAAACTGCTAAGAATCTCAAACAAATGCACTTGTGGTGTGGCTTATGATGTAATTTAATAAAAAATTAAAACTATATTGTAACTAGTTTATTATTATTGTCAGAAAAGTTAGAGAATGCTTGTTCATTAAATTCCTGGGATATAACTTATATTTTAAACATTTCTATAGCTGAAGCTGACTTTTTTCTCCCTCCGTAAGATCTTTTATGTTTAATAACTCGCCAATGTTCCTCAGAGCCAGATCTTAGAGACTTAACCCTCGAACAGAGGCGATCTCATAAAAATTAAAGGCCAGGAGCACACTGCACGCCAACTGTGTGTCACATCCCTCAGGTGCCTGTGCGTTTATTTCCCAAACCCACTGCTCATTTCGCTTTTATCATCACATCTTATATGATAAGGGAAACATATCTAATGAATAAAATCAATGAAATACGATACAATCCATCGCTACTACATAGCAAAGGAAAATGAAAACAAATAACATTAAACACAATTTTAGAGTTGAATGAAATCTTACTAATTATATAATAAAATCTGATCAATACAATTGGATCAATACCAAATGTTAATCAATGTTATAACTAACAGAATAAAAATCTGTTGATCTGCTCCAAACTTAGTCCAATCAATGTTTTCCAAATCATGTTAAAATAGCTCAGGCTTCCTGAACTCTGCCTACCAAATTAACAATTTGATAAAACCTGTAGAGTAAGTTGACAATAAGACCAAGCCTCCTATTGCCTCTGAATTGCTTGAAAATGTATTTTCAAAGATTCTTACCTTCTTCTTAGTGAAAATATACAAAATGATCTTTTCTTCAGTCAATTGAAAGAACTTCTTTTTTATCATACATAAACAAAATTTAAAAAGATTCACGTTTAGGTTAGACATACACCTGTAGGAATATAACAGGAAGTAGAACATTATAATTTTACTTTTTTAGTGGTGGCTATCTAGTTTGAACATATATATGTATTCTTATTATATATAGCTTTTTTTCCTTACTTCAGCGCTAGTCCACTGTTTAGAAAAGATGAGTTTGTTATATATATCCAGTAAATTCTTATCTCTGATCTGACCAAGATAAGAAATTCATGCCTAATTCATACCCTATCATCACACAATTATAATTCTCTTTCTCAATCTTCCTTTCCCATCAACTACATTCCCTCAATCTTCATCAGATATTGTCTAATGTTAAGAAAGATGCGAAACCAACAAATATATATGTACACATATATATATTAGAATAGGTGAGTCTAAAAACAAAAAATAAAATCTTAACAGATTATTCAACAATCATACCCTCAGCTAGCCTTTTTGTTCTTCCATGCAGTCAGGAATAACTCAACATCGCACAAAAAGTATTAAACGTTAGCTGAGGGGCTGGCCCTGTGGCCAAGTGGTTAAGTTCGCGTGCTCCACTTCAGTGGCCCAGGGTTTCACTGGTTTGGATCCTGGGTGCAGACCTAGCACCATTCATCAGGTCATGGTGAGGCCGTGTCCCACATAGCACAACCAGAAGGATCTGCAACCAGAATATCCAACTATGTACTGGGGGGCTTTGGGGAGAAGAAAAAGAAAAAGAAGATTGGCAACAGATGTTAGCTCAGGTGCCAATTTTCTTTTTTTTAAAGTTAGCTTAAGCACTTACTGACTCAATGCTCTACATTATATAAAAAGACAGACACTGTATTTTATATCAACAACAAAAACTTCTTCTTTGGTCTTATCATAAAACAACAGTTTTTAGAAAAGTTTTCTTTGCATTAAGCTACTTCAGATTTAATACCATGACTTTTCCACCTATAAAATATTTCTGAGTTTGAGACTATATATCCTATAGAATTATGTTACTCATATTAACTATAATTCTTGTCAATGCCTTTAAGTGATGTGTGTGTCAGAAGCTCAAAAACAAAGCAATGGCTTAAAATATAATAACTTACTATCCCATGGATGCCTGTTCTGTACGTTTCCTCATGTTTCCTCCAGGTAATCACGTGATGTATAACATAATGAATCCCTGATCTATATATTTGAGAAGTAAGGAATAACAAATTGCCGAGTGGTCTCCTGAAAAGCATGAAAACTAGCTACAGCTGAGAACTTAAAACCATCAATTCTGGTAGAGTCCTGACATGGTGACTTAGGTCACCCGTCAGCCAGGTCCCATACGCTGCAACCACAGGCTTGAACTCCAACCTCCTGATCACAGCATGAGAGGGGCTATGCTCTCCAAATGACAAGGATGCTGAGACAGTAGATCAGGCCACTGACCTGTCTTGTCATACATGTATAACAACAAGGCCCGGATCACTCCCGGAGACAGAATGCGGCTGCGGCTCCTCCTCTCATGAATTATAAACTGGCAAAATTGGGCTAGAGCCAAGCATTCGCTACATTATGATGCTGTTGAATCCCAGGCCTGGGCACTACTAGGGGCAGGTCTGGTGCTTCCTCAATCTCACAGTTTAAGAAATCCCTCCTTCCTCTTGCAGTGTCGGATGTCTGCACCTGCTGGATCCCAGTGTGCTGAGTCAGGACGCAATATGAAGTAGGAGACCTGCATACCTGCTACGTCTCCTGCTTCCATGAGTTTGTCATAGACATGCTAGCACGTCTAATGTGTGTGTTCTCAAATAACTAGTATTTTTAGTAAGTGGCAAGACCATGAAGAACCATTTCTAGATTCAATGGAGAAGTCTACGCATTACTCAGAGATCCTAGACTTTGACATGTATAAAGCCAGTGGATAGACTTTTGGTTACATCCCTGAGGTGGGGAGTGGAGGTGTTCTATGTGTGAGATCGGAAGTCAACCCAGATTTTTGAGGACTGGCGGGGTGGACTATGGTTAGCTGGCCCACCAAATTTCATTTTCAGCTTTTATATTAAACAGAATAGTAGTTGGGAAGTAGCTGCCCATCTAAGAGCTACCTGTCTCGTACCCCTTTGTCATTAGGCGTGGTCACGTGGCTAATCTTTTCAAAGGGATGTGAGCAAATGTAACATACATTTCTCCCAGGCAAATGGTTTAAGATGCAAGAGTACCCGCTAAGCTTTTTTCCCCACTTTGTCTCTTGAAAGAGTTTAATAACATAGTGCTCAGAGGTGATGGATTCATATAAATGAAGAAGTCTGGGTCACTGGGAGATCACGTGGAGAAGAGCTGCTCCCAAACATGGACAATCTCCTAGAACTGTTATGTGAGCGAGAAATCAATTTCGATGGTGTTGTCCATTTACATATGTGAGTCTATTTGTTATTTCCACCTAGCTGACCCTAACATATACAGTAACTTTCTTTTTCCCTATAATAGGTGTTTAATTCATTAACACTCTATACCCCAAGAAAGAAAGCACTGTCTGGATGAAAAACAAAGAAAGTTAATTTGGGTTCAAGTTTCAATGAAAGAAAATTGGCTTGTTTTCTTAAAGGGACAGATTTGTTGTACTTGTTGTGAGACCAGTTGACCCATATTCACAGGTATGAGAAGAGCAGTTTTAAATTGGGTAAAGTGGGAATACATGGTATACCCCGGCAATACAGATCATAGAAAAAAATCTAAGAGAGGATTAGTATTCATGAAAGATGGAAGTCATTCTAAAAGTTAGCTCCTCTTAGCTGATATTCTGATTTTCCAAAACATTAGTTAGTAACAATGTCTAATGATGAGATAATCCAGCTAATTCCAATATTAGGTATACTTTAATATGTGTGCCATTGTAAGTCGCCAGCTCATTAGTTCTCACTGATATATTAGACTTTAAAGTCTTTAATTAGGATGCAGTCTAGGACAGCTAATGTGTCTTTCACTTTTTTGTAATACTTCCCCTGATTGGACATTCAGGTGAGTAGGCATGCATGTCCCATTTGTAACAATTCACCTATTTAAAAACTTGGAGCTCCCACCCACTTAAATAGTCTGATCTTCTCACAGAATTCCTCTCTCTGTTTAGTGCCTTTACCAGCCTCCAGACTCTTGGGGCTGGATCGTCACGTGTCATCACCGCGGGACCCAGCTGTGCAGCCACTCCCTTCTATCCTTTTGTTCCCCGGATGACCATCATTGTTCAGCCTCCTTGTGGCAGCCTGAGACACTACCTGTGACATTGCTGACATCCTCCAGAATTTCATTCTTCAATATGCTCATGGACCGCTGTTGCGGCCAGTGCCCACCTTATGCAGACTAGTCATGGCTAGTACTCTGTCTTTTTAAGCTGGTAAGAAAATTTCTAATAATTTCCTGGATCCACTCGGGCAGAATATCTTCTCAAAATAAAGGTTATAGACTGAGTATCATAGTTTTTTCTTTTAGGAAGACCTTCCCATTTTCTTACCTAAAAAGGGTCAGGAAAAGGTGGGGAGAGAGCTGAGATTTTTTGGGCAAAGGACACTTAGAGGTAGCTTTACATTTTCTATATGACCACTGACCAACATCCTGGACTGATGTTCAGTTTGTGTTGCTCTGACATAGCTTTTCATTCATGAAAATTTTGTTTCAAAGTCTCAATTTTCTCCCTCCAAAATGAGCCCTTTTTAGAAAACCCTAGTACATCAGATTGATCTGTACATGTTTGAATACAAACTATTCAGATAAACTTCAAGTTCCTGACCTCAGAGCTGAGGAAGAGGTAAAGAGGGAGCCACACAACTCTCTGTGCTCCAGGTAAGGTAACCATTTCTCTCAGCATCAGCGGAGTGGAGAGTCACAGACCTAGGAGTGCTCCAGGAATGAGGGATTTACTTTCATACAGCACGCACATCGCCATTTGCATTGGTGAATATTGAGCCCAAAATTTTGGTATGGTTTTCAAAATATAACCACCACTCTGTTGACAGCCCACAGTTAGAGCTTAGGCACCATCTTATGCCTTGAAACCATCAGAATTTATAAGATTACATCTTTTGTCCCTGTTTGTATGAGTTCACTGCAATAAACCAACGACTCCTGGTTAACTCTGAATTCTGGGACTCACATCAACACATAATTCCACTTTCCTTTGTGAATACTGCTTCCAACTCTTCCCAAATTCCAAAGTCTTTCTTTAGGCCTCTGGAACTCACAGCCAGCCATCAGCAACATGACCTATATTTTCAACCCTTTCTCTAACTTTCTTTTATTTTCTGTCTCTAATGCAAATCTGTCTCTCCAAGAGACAGACTTTCCTGCAGCTCCCCGAAGTAATGTCTGCTTTCTCTCTCATGTTCAGCAAACCATTGATCCTGGAAATAAAGATTTTGATGTCCTTGTCCTACTTTTCATTGTTTTCCCAGCTCTTCAAATTTGTGCCAACAGATTATATCACCCACTACACCTCCTTGTTGCACTCACCTTCAAAACCACAGTTATTCCCACCCATTCCTTGAAGATTTTAACTCCCAGATCATTATCAATATCTTTGTAATTCAGTCATAATTTATGATGATTTCTGTGCCCATTTAGTATATTCTTCCAATATCCTGGCTTCGCTGTTTTTGACCTACTAATAACCTTGTTCCCCACCCACCTCAGCTTTTTACTTCATGAACGTGTCTCCTATTATCACTAATCATTGCAACTCCTCTGATTATATCAACTTTAAGTATCCTAATTTTCAACCACAACCACTTACTTTTCCAGTTAATTCCCTACGGCACATTGATTCCAATTATTCTTCACGTTCCAAAAGAACTGCATAGATTCACTATCATTTCACTGTGCATTATCATTTTCTTATTTTTACTTGTGACCCAAAGGGTTGGATTTTATGGTGCATCACTATTTTTACCTCTTGCACAATTGTTTATTTCCATTGCCTCTCTCTTTCTCTGTTTCTCTTTTCACACACTTGTGGCACAACTCCAGTACTGGTTAAATCCAATTTACCATCTACTCTGGAATTGCCGCCATAAGGCTATATGGACTGGTGAAAACCATACAATTTTCCTGATTGATCTTCATATAAATTCCTGACCACAAACCTCAAGGAGACTTTATAATGCCTGGTAGTCAATCCACAATTCCCTAGATAATTTATCCTTTTTCTCCTATACATGATTTTTCACGCTTTCTCTTCCTCTCCTCAAATTTTAAACACTACCACCATCTTTACTCTCTGATCACCTATTTTGTGTATGAAATGGAAGCAGCCAGAAAGAATTTCTAAAACCAACTCTGTTATGCCTACCCAGCTGTTATAGTTAATTCTATGTGTCAGCTTGAGTGGGCCAAAGGGTGCCCAGGCATTTGGCCAAACTTTACTCTGGATGTGTTTGTGAGGGCATTCTGGATGAGATTAGCATTTGAATTGGTAGACTGAGTAAAGCAGATTGCCCTCCTTAATGTGGGTGAGCCCTTCCAGTTAATCGAAGACCTGAATAGAACAAAAAGGATGAGTAAGAGAGGTCTCCTCCTGCCAGACTCTTTAAACTAAGACGTTGATCTTTTGCTGTCTTTGAACTCAAACTGAAAAATTGCCTCTTTAGGTCTTAAGCCTGCTGGCTTCAGACCACCCATCTCCATATCTAAATGTAACCTCACCACTTTTCTGTCTTTTTTTTTTCCATCCAAGGACATCATCTTCCACTAATGCCTCCTGCAGCCTGTGTAATGCTCCTTTCTGTAAGTGATTTTTTCCATCAATTTATACACATGAATTCTTTTCTTCCCTGGACAGACTCTTCAAACTACCACACCATTTCTCTTCCTGCCTTTACATCAGAATTCCTTGAAAGAATTGCATAGATTCAATATCTTGGAATTCTTTATTTATCAATTCCCTCCAAAAAAGTTTTTACCCAGTTTCTATATACTCACCCAAAGCTCTTATTGTCCTAGTTAGCAACTGCTAAAACTTCGTGTTGCTAAAGCAAATGGTCAACTCACAGTCCCCATCTTATTTCAACATAAGAAATGTGCATTTGACATGCCTGCTGAACGCTGCCCAGAGCTGGCTCGCACTGCCTTGCAAGAGCTGATTGGGTATACCTCTTCCCAGAGACAAAACTTTCTTCTCCAAGACACAACCGTCCCATGGTTTTCTGTCTATCTTGTTAACAGCTGCATCTCAATTTCTTTTACTGCTGTCTACTCATCTCCTCGATCGTTATGTAAGCTTGTGCAGGGCTGTCCTTGAAATTGTTTTCCTTTTATGTTCATTTCTTTGAGTGAAATCATCTAGCATCATATCTTTAAATAATACTTACTTTATAATTATCTCCAAATGCGTATCTAAATCTTCCATGAACTACAAATTGCTATATTCAACTGCCAATTCTACATCTGTATATTGACACTTATTAAGTAAAGCAAACTTAGTGTGTCGAAAACCCAAATTCTTGCTCTTTCCCACAAACTTTCTCCTGACTCAGTCTTCCTTGTCTCAGTAAACGTCAATTCCATCCTCTAGTTTTCAGGGCCAAACCCCTTGGTGGCATCCATGTTTTATAGACATTTCTAGTCAACCTGCTCCTCAGACCCTTTTCTAAACCATCACCCCCTCTCATCTAGTTCATAGGAACTGTCTCCTGACTGCTTTCCTGACTTCCACCCCTGACCGTGCAGACTATTTTCAAAAGCAAGCCACAGTATCTTTTGAAAACTTGAAACAGTTGCCCTCATTTCTTTGTTCAAAACTTTCCAATGGTTTCCTGTCTCAGAGTAAATGTTGATGCATGCAAAGTGTGCTTCAAGGCCATCTACTTCACCTTGAACCATTTACAATGTCCATCAGGTAAACTCTTACCTCTGGGACGTTCTGTTTGCTTCTCCCTCTGCCTGAACACACTTCTCTGAATATCTGCATGGCTTTCCTTCTCACACCCTATGAGTCTTTGATATAGGTCAATGTAGGGGGGCCTTCCATGAAAAGACAGTTTAAATTTTCACATACCCTCACCAAAACCGTCAATTCCTTTTTCCTGATTTACAGTTCTCCTTAGCACTTACCACCAAATAACTACTCTATCTCATATTTATTTATGATCTGTATTCCTCACTAAGATATAAGATCCATGAAAGCAGAGTTTGGTTTCTTTCCTATTTTCCTCACACTATGTGCCAAATACTTAAAAGAGTATGAACTCATAGCAGATGCTCAGTACATATTTGTTTAATGAAAGATTGAAAATCAGGTATGTGTTTGTATCTCTTTCAGTGTTCCTGAATTTTCCATGATTAATAAAATTACTTCAGTTCAGTAAGCCCTGGCAGCTCAAAGGACCTCTTGTGGTCATAATTTCTTATGCCTTTTAATTTAAACTATTGTATAAAGTACCATCTGATCAAGAAACTAGAGTTACTGAGAACTTGACAGAGGATATGAAATTAACCTGTATGCTTTCAGAATTGAATTCATTGTGTAAATCAACTAAATTCCTCTAGTTAATATTAGAATAAATTTTTATTTAATGAATCCTTCTTTATACGTGTATATATTTATAATCAATATTGAACAATATTGAAACAGGATCTTTACCTATTGCCATGGCTTTGAGGTGAGGCCCACAACTGACAGCAATAGACATTAAGCTTTACCCCATTATCAAAAAACTACAGTGAGCCTTCTATAGTGAAGGTCACACATCTTTGTGGGGCTTCATAAGAGACGTATCGTTGTCTTATTACATTGACCAACCACTCGTATCCTTCCCAAAATTTTGTGTAGTTTTGATGGGAGACCTGCAAGAGAATTACTCATAAAAATTGATCATCCTTCCAAAAATTCAAGACTTCAGTTGCCAGCTGGATGCCATTGGGCCACTGTTCCCGCAGGCTATCCAGTTATGGGTTACCCTTGAAGCATAGTAAAGCCTGGTGGGAGGTTTCCCTGAAGAACCTGGACAGTTTTTCTGGAATTTTGGGAGTTATGTGTCTATTTCAGTTGCATTCCTTTGTATCAAACTATCCCAAATATATTGGCATAAAGAAAAATTTTCATAAGCTCAGAAAGTCTGAGGTTGAGAATTCAGACAGGACATGGCAATATGACTGGTCTCTGAGCCTTGATGTCTGGGAGGACTGGAATTACTGAAAGTGGATCAGATGGCAGGGGGCTGGGATCATTGGGGTGCTCCTTCCTTCACATGTCTGGCAACTGAGCTGGAGTAACTTGAAAGCTGGACTTAGAATTGACAACCATAGTGCCTACCCCTGGCCTCTCCATGGCATGCGGGTTTCCTCACACTATGGTGGTCTCAGAAGAGGCTGGGGTGAAGATAGATCTCACAAGATGAATGAGACATCTTTCTTTGGGAAAGTCCTCAGCTGCAGAAAATGTGGAATGAAAGTGTGCATTGCCCCAATAATGGTATGCACATAATATACCCAGAATATGCTTCCTACACAAAGGCCACAAAACTAGAGAAAATTGACGTGAATGCAGGGGCACATCTCAACCAAGCATCTTTGGCTGTTTTTGGCTGCCTTTGTTGACTTTCTGATCTTCCCCCATCCAATCCTTGAAAATTTTTACATGGAACGTCCAGAGAAAGAAGACACACATCATGGAGTACAAACCACTGTGACTGCGCTTCCAGCAACAGAGGTCACAGATCTATCCTGCATATTGCCTTGATTTGCACATGAAATTGGAAGTTTTAACTGGAATTTACTGAAGTGGACTGTTCCAAAAGGACCTGGAAAGTTGTCAGAGATATGAATTATATTGTTAAGGAAAAAGAAGGGGGAATTTAACAAAGCACTGTAAGAAAAGGAGGATTAGGAGAAATGGAAACAATTCATGCATTCTCTCTTTTGAGTTGGAACTCCTCAAAAATCAATGATTATATTTCTACTATTATAAATGAGATTGAGTACTCTTCTGAACTTTAAGCTACTTAGTTTATAAGTAAGATGAAATCTAATCTAATTTATGGATTTCTACACATGGGCCCACTTGCTGCTTCAATAGTACTGTGAATACTATGTGCAAGTACTATGCAATAATAATCGAAAAGAAGTGTCAAAATCCAAACGCCTCTAGAAAACAAGCAGATAATGTGTGAATTGGATTTAGTATAAAAATTACGGACTATGAGAGTAAAATCTTATACTAACAAAACAAAATACGTCTATAGGCCTTATTGGAGGATGACCTCTTAGCATGCCCCAACGTAGGGAACAGTGAGGTTTGGACACAGTTATATCATTTAGAAGGCTTGGTACTTTTCTCAATTACTTAAAAACATATTTATAGAGATTATATGAATTATATTATGCACACACACATATATGCACATATAAAAACAGATATGAGTGGGGCTGGCCCTGTGGCCGAGTGGTTAAGTTCGCTCGCTCTGCTGCAGGCGGCCCAGTGTTTCGTTGGTTCAGGTCCTGGGCGCGGACATGCCACTGCTCATCGGGCCACACTGAGGCGGTGTCCCACATGCCACAACTAGAAGGACCCACAACGAAGAATATACAACTATGTACCAGGGGGCTTTGGGGAGAAAAAGGAAAAAATAAAATCTTAAAAAAAAAAAACAGATATGAGAGAACTGTGTTATAGAATTAATTGAGGTGATAAAAATAAAGAAAAGGAAGTGGAGAAAATTTACTATGACACAGAACTACTCAAGATGCACATGTATTTACCCCCAAAATGACTTTTAAAATTCATTTAAATTATATAACCTAGTAATAAGTGAATAAATGAGTATGCTATTTATTTCATGATTTGAAGAAAAGCTTTTTCTAAAAGAAAAATTTAATACCGGAGCCAGTTTGCCTTCAAATTTGACACAAAATCCTTATATTGCAAAAGTATTTGTCCTTTATTATTTGCTTATTGCTACTGTGCAGTTCTACAGTTTTTTGCTCATAAAATAACCTTGGATTTTCATGACTAAGGGAAGTAAAGAAAAATAAATAACATATTGATTCTAGGGACACATTAAATAATTTGTATTAACTTTCTTATTTAATCCATATTACCACCCCATGAGGTTATATATTATTATCATCATTTTATGGAGTAATATCCTTTGATGCAGAAAGTTTATGAAGGTTTTCCAAAGTCACATAGACAGTAAATGGCAAATCAGGGATACGAAACCTGGTTGTCTTACTCTTAATCCCATTCTCTCTACCTAAATAAAATATTAGGCACTTTTGTTTGCGTTTAGGAAAAAAAATCTTTATATTCCTGAATTTGGAGTTCAAAAACCATTTTAAAAAACATATTCAGTGTAGAATGGACTGTAAAACTATATTTTGAAAGAAAAAGAGTGAACCCATTCAAATGAATTGAGCATATATGTGTACTCTATAAATACATAGTTTTATTGACTTAGCATTATACTAGTCATTTTATTTTGCCATTTTAAGTTTTCAAATTTGGAGATTCTACAGTTTATGAGTCACTGTCCAGGTAAGAAATAGTTGGCACGTACAAAGGATGACTGGAGAAAGTTTAATTAATGGAGTGTTTACAAAGTTGGGGCAGGATTGAAGAACTAACCAGGGACAGTGAAGACACCAGCAACTAGAAATGGAGAAAGCTTTCATAACCTCGGGGGAGCAATAGGGAAGATGTTGTTAGGAGAAGTCAGACAGCACTGACTGCAGCCCTGGGCAATGGCCTCCAGACAGGAGGTCTGGCTTTGCCAGAGGAATACAGCCCCTGTCCAACAAAGATCGGGATGAAATAGAGGAAATAAGAAGTCCGTGTCTCTCTGCCCTTACTCTCTGACCTCCATTTCCTCCATCAGCCAAACCCAATGTCTTCCTCAGCTCAAGGCATGGCACACTCATGAGAAAGGCAGATTTCTTTTTCTATTCAATTAAAGAGCCATCTCAGGTCTTTCTTAATTCATTTTTTTTCACCATGACAAAGCACTTCTAGTTCTGTAATAAGTGTAAAGGATTTAAGATACATAATTTTTGCTTCATTGTTACTATTTCAATCTTGAATGTAAAATTTTCATTACATCATAAGAGATAAAATCTCTAATTTTCAAAAATGAGCAAATTTTACAGATTGGTCATTTGTGGATAAATCTTTGGCTTTTTAACTACATTAAATAATTGATTAAACTGAGTACTTACATTAGCATCCAGTAGACACAAACTCAATTTTATATATTTTTAATGATTTAAAAGAAGTTCTTCAAAACTATTTATGCAAGAACCATAGTTTACCTGATATAGTTGAAAATCCAATAGAATGATCATTTATTTTAATGATTATTATGGTATAATTTCCCAGAGAATTTTAGGAGGAAAATATTTTTTATTCTTATACATCTATAGCTATAAATTAAAAACGCACTAAAACTAATACTTTACATTTTTTTCTTCTAATTTCCAAGTCAAAATATGGAAATAAATGTATTTAAGATACATTTCTAGTCACGTGAAAATCAGATAAACTTACCTTACCAATTACTATAATTTGTAAATAGCAAGATAAATATTTTTGGCTTCAAAATGCTAATGAAAGTATTTTAAGTCAATTTAAACATGTCTAAAACTTATTAGAGAAAGAATATAGGAACATTTCATACTTCTTATAAAACATAGTTGTTGTTTTTCAATATAGTTGTGGAATTCTCTGTCTTTTCAATTACCTAGGAATACTGTTGTGCTATGGTTGGATGTTAGAATGAAGCCATTTTCCTTCTTTCCAGTTAGATGTCCAGGGCCATTAAAATACACATATGTATTTGAAAACTGCTCTCAAACAAGAATAATGATGCTGTACTCTCCAGTGCTGTGTTAGCAAGCTTTTCTGAGCACTTGAGAATAAATGCCCAGGAAATCTTATCAATACCTTCCATAAAAATAAATACACACTCAACCTCAAACATGATGTTTTAAAAAATGATCTAATAGAACAATATCAAAATTTTAGATGTTTCTTGAAGAAATAGAGGAAGAAATCATTTTTGTGTTGTTTTTGTCTAAAGATTCCTTAGAGGAAATAGACCAAACAGTGTCTTGAAACTCTTATAAGGCAATAGTCATATCTTTTTTCTTTTTAATGTCTCTATTTTAATGCTATCTTACTCCATTCTTTCCTTTCCTAAAAGCTAATTGCTTTCAGGGCATTAAAACCGTGCCTGATTTCAAAGAAACTGATAAAAAAAGAGTAGGAAAAATGTCTTGAGATTACATTTGTTATAACCTAATGTAAAAGTTATCCTAGAAGCATATATGTGCTAACTAGTAACAACACCGAAAAATGATGACAAGAATACTAACACGCTCTTGAATTTTGATAAGGGTAAGCTGAGTGGTGTTTTAGGTTTATTCAAGACACATTAGTTTACAGGTGCTGAAAAACACATTTTAAAAGGTCTTTTGGAATATTCTAATAAAGTACTGGAAATACAAACTAGGATAAGGTACATAATTTTCTTATTTTTCAGAATATAGAGAAAAAAGAATTTATCAAAATGAAAAGTAAAAGTTAACAATACAAGTTATATTGAGGTGAAGTGCAAAGTATTTTGAATTGAGAATTTCTTTTATATGAAGAATCATTGCAGAAATGATCAAAAATTGGTTTCCAAAGACAATAGCGATAGCCTTTTCTATGAGGTTATCAAGGTTATGAAAAGACCCCAAAAATGCTTCCCTTCACATTTAAGATGGCTAGGTGGACTTCATTTTTTTCTAGTTGTTTACAGCGCTATTAAGCAGCTTTACAGAAAACACTCTTTTAAAAATAAAATAACTTTTTTAATTGACTTGACACCTGATAAACAGTTTAACTGAAATTTTGACCGATTGGTTTAGTCATTTAACTAAACTGATTAAGTCTATTGGGTTACATATCAACCCAGTAAATGACTAAATGAAGGAATGTCATCTGTGGGCTGGCCAGCTAGCAAAGTGGTTGGGTTCTCGCACTGCAATTTGGCCGCCAAGGTTCACAGATTCAGATCCTGGGCACAGACCTACCCACCGCTCATCAAAGTGTGCTGAGGGGTAGTCCCACATGGAAGAATTAGAAGCACCTACAACTAGCATATACAACTATGAACTGGGGCTTTGGGGAGGGAAATAAAAAAGAGGAAGATTGGCAACAGATGTTGGCTTAGGGCCAATCTTCCTCACCAAAAATAAAGATATTGCCACTGTTTAACTCAGTAGCACATTTAAAAAGAAAAAAGAAAGAAAGAAATGGGTATCTGTATTAGTGACTATACAATTTAAATGAATTACTTAGGCAATTCAATTTTATTTCAATGACAAACAAGTAAAACAGAATTTTTCTTTTTTTTTTTTTGATGAGGAATAGTCACTCTGAGCTAACATCTGTTACCAATTTTCCTCTTTTTTTAATTTATTTTGTGTGTGTGTGAGGAAGATTCACCCTGAGCTGACATCTGTGCCAGTCTTCCTCTATTTTGTATGTGGCTCGCTGCCATGTGGGTTGTCATCACATTGATTCACTAAATTTAATAGCTTTAGGATTGATTTTGCTTATTTCTAGCTTTTCTAATATTTAAGGAATTAAGAGCTACCTGTCAATATTAAGTTAGTATATAATTCCTATACTTTAAATGAGTATGATGTAACTCAAAATTGTGTCCAATACAGTATTTGTCATGTGTAAATTAACTTATTAAAACAGTTTTATATATTTCCATTTGTTTTCAAAAAGCTATTAAAAGAGGGGCTGGCCTGGTAACATAGTGAAGTCCATGTGCTCTGCTTCGGCGGCCAGGGGTTCACAGGTTCAGATCCCGAGCACAGACCTAGCACTGCTCATCAAGCCACGCTGTGGTGGCATCACACATACAAAATAGAGGAAGATGGGCACAGACATCAGGTCAGTGACAATCTTCCTCAACCAAAAAGAGGAAGATTGGCAACAGATGTTGGCTCAGGGCCAATCTTCCTCACACAAAAAAAAATAAAAATAAAAAAAGCTATTAAAAGAACAGAAGAAAGGTGATGTGACTACAGCACATTAATGACAAAATTTAGTCTCCTAGCTGACTCTTTACAGTTTTCAAAATATGAGTGCCACAAGCAAATAATAAGGAAAAAAAAATTCATTTCATGTTTCTTTACAGAGAAAATCTCAAAATGAATATCACCTCAATTATGGGGGCATTTTTAACTAAACGTTCGAAAAATATATAAAATATCGAGGTTATAGAGTATTAAATGGAAGGAAATATGATACATATGTTCAACATTATATAAATATCTTTTTTGCTATATTGCCTTATTTTCAATTTCTCTCTTCATTTTCCATGTGCATAATCCACCTTGATCAGGAAAAGCGATATAACATAAATAGGAGATGCACACAAAGAAAAAGAAATTGTGCTTTCATTTCAAATACAGAAAGAGAAGTGAAATTAAAAGCATCCTTATTGACAAATAAAAATAATTTCTACTTAAGAAGCATCTCCTGCCATTGGATTCGTTAAGTGTTCCGTTTGCCCTCATAAACACTCGTCCTACCCTGGAAATGCAGAATTGGATATAATTACTGCTTACCAGATACAGAGAGTCCGTGTTTCTACATTTTGACATAGACAAGATCCATTCCATTAAAATTAGGTGGGAATGAGGACATTTCTTCAGGTAATCTATTTACGACCCTTAAGATAGGGAGCTATCTAAAGTTTTACATGGATTTTTTTACCTGATATATTCCTATTGTTACCTTAGTCTTGCATATAATTTTGTTGATAAAGACCTGGTGAAATGAAGATAATTAATGTAAAAACATATACAATCATTTCAGTTGTCCATAATGGTGCTTTCGAACATTACTCTAAAGTGGCCTAGTTTCCTTACAATCCCTGACAGGTGGCCAACTGCATCATTTATTTTGTGTAAACTGAACAAAAGAGAAAAAAATGTTTGGACAATTTTCTTATCACTGTAAAAATTGGTGACATACTCTTAAAAATAATTTAGGTTATATGTAAACAAAAATAGGAGAGCATTTTTTTGTTTCTTCTTAATCACAGACTTTAGATTTAACAAGACTAAAACCTTTTTGGGAAACCTAATTCTTAGAATTAGCAAAACTTTATTGGATGCCTTGGGAGGCAAAACACTTTTTTCTAGAAAAGAAGCTGCTCCAGGAATTCAAAGTTTGGGAAACCTGTTTGGTGGCCCCACATTAAGGAAAGGACATCAAGAGTCCCAAAGCAAAGCAGTCTTACCATGAGGAGGAAGGAAAGGCTGGGCTGGAGACACCGAGGGCATTAACATGGGGCTCGAGTCTATAGGACTATTACCTTGATCTTAGGGCGTACACTCTGCACAGATGCCCTGGATAACAATGTGTCAGACTAAACCAGAACAATTTTGAATTTATGTAACAGCATCAAAGCAAATAGTGCCTATAAGGAGATTTTGCTCTCTTCCTAGAAATGGAAGAGCTTCCTAGAAATTCAGTCTTGAGATTCAATAACGTAACGATTTTTGGACAAATAAGAAGAGGTGAAAGGAGATATTAGTATTTATGTTGTTAAGGCTCAGTGGTGCTTACGTGTGTACTTAGAAAAGTAAGTAAGACGCAACTATATTTGAGTCTTGTACTCATGAAATTTTCTCTCTATATTTAGTCTATTACACAAGGTATCCTTTCACATTTAGCTCTGATTTAATTCAGCAAATGTTTATTAAACATCTATTATGTATCAGGCTACCTAGTCTGTAATAGATTTCATCAGTCATTTTTCATTGACAAGTCCTGCCAATACGTATGTTCAAGGTTAAGCTAATTCATTTTGGAAATGCTTCAAATGTTTTTTAAGGTCAAAATGACATCTGAATATATTGGCGATTTCTATTCTCTGTGTTATACACATTTTCAAATATCCACTTAGCTATGACCCATTTGTCTTGTCTTCATAGAGACATTAGTTTATCGAATCTGGTTTCACCCGTTCTAGAGATGCTTCTTGTATCCTTATAGAAGACACCGTGATTGTGCCCACAAGACATCAAATCATTTGGATAAAAATTCCAATTATCCAGATGTTGAGTTTAAATAATACCAAACATCTGGTGTTGCCAGATAAATTCTTGATTCTGCAAAGCTTTAATTTGAGAGAATGGAGCCTTAAATGTCAGACCCAAAATATTTCTTAGACTAAAATTAACACACAGCAATTTGTGATATGTTAAAAAGAAGTTATTTCAAGAGGTGGGCTGATGCAGAAATGTAAAACTTGATATTTCACAACCACACCCAAAAGAATCCTTCTACTACTACTGCACAAGCAAAGGGATTTTCACTTAAATGTTCTGCCTTTTAAGTTTTCTTGTCACTGGGGGCCGGCTTGGTGGCACAGTGGTTAAGTGCACATGTTCTGCTTCGGCTGCCTGGGTTCCCCAGTTTGGATCCCAGATGCGGACATGGCACAACTTGGCAAGCCATGCTGTGGTAGGCATCCCACATATAAGACAGAGGAAGATGGGCATGGATGTTAGCTCAGGGCCTGTCTTCCTCAGCAAAAAGAGGGGGATTGGCAGCAGATGTTAGCTCAGGGCTAATCTTCCTCAAAAAACAAAATTTTTTTCTTGTCATTTATTCGAACTACGGTCTTATCCATCTGTTCAGCTTCTCAGTGTCAATAAGTTCTCAATTCTCAAATTACAGAATATCATTCAGTTAGAATGATCAAGACCTCAAAGTTTCCAAATTAGCGATATGTCTGTGGTTTATATATCTAAAACACAAAGAGCACAAAGATTTGAGTGGTAAAGGTATTTTAAACATAAGATTTGCAATGTACTATGGGAAATAACACGTTAAAAACTTTTTTTAAGCTTAAATATGTTGGAGAACCAACTATTTCAGACAAATACATCTGTCACAAATTTGATATGCCATCTACCTACAATCGCTTTTTGTTTGGTGTAAAGGTCAAAGTTTAGTATTTTCCCATAGTGTAGTTATTGCAAAGACCACTTTTTTCTACTGCTGGACAGAGCAACTTTTGTCACAAAGCGAATGTTGCATTTAATTGTGCCTGTGCTGGACTCTTCTTTGATCCTATCGGGTATTTGTCTACCTTGTGCCATTACCATACTGTCTTAATTACTTTACTTTTTAACAAGCCCAGCTGCAAAACAAGAGAAGCACAGTGGCAGTGACCATCCCAGAAAGTAGGAACACTTTGTCATTGATATTGTTTAGAATTGCCAGTGTCTGTTAATAATAAAAAGCAATCAACAATTGATGATTTTTTTTTCTGTTTTTTAAAATCTTTGTAGACAATTTATCCCTTTGTTGCATAAACTGAGAGTGAACTTCTGTCATCATACTCCTTCTCCTCAACCCAATTGATTGTCTCTATGTAATTATTTTATTTACTAGAGCATATCCTCCAGAATTTCGTCTTCAGGGACATCTGTCTAAATTTGGTAATTTTTAATTCCATGTAAATTTTATAATTAATTAAAAATAAAATAAAGAAAAGCTACAACCACCACAAATCTGTAATTTTTCACAGGGATTGCAAGGAATTTATAGAGCATTTTGGAATTAATTGACAATTTTATATTATTAAATCATTCTAATCACGTATATGAACTATCCCTCTATACAATTTGTTCTTATTTATTTTCTCTCAATAATGATTTATATTTTTCTGCATAAAGAGCATGTATATCTTTTGTTATATTTATTTGTAAAGTATTTAATTTTTTGATGCTATTCTAAATGGCATCCTTAGGCAACCTCACTAAAATCATTTATTACTTATAAAATTTATCATGTAGAATCATTTTAAATTTCTACCTAGGAACCAATACCATCTGAGAACAATTTTGATGGTAGATGTAAATAAGAAAACAAATCAATAAAACACCAAGAAAAATATCGACTGTTACCCTTGTGACTTTGATGTAAGGCAATCTTTTTAACAAAATACAAAAGCAGAAATCACAACGGGAATAATTGATAAACCAAACTATGAATTAGCTTTCTATTGCTGCATAACAAATCACCACAAACTTAGTGGCTTCAAACAGCACTCATTAGCTCACACTTCTGGAGGTGAGAAGTCCAGTTATGACATGACTGGGTTATCTGTGTAGGCTCTCATAAGGTTAAAAACAAGTTGTCAGCTAGACAGAGTTCTCATCAGGAACTTAAGAGCTGCTTCTGAGGTTATGTGGTTGTGGCAGATTTCAGTTCATTGTGGCTGTAGGACTGAGGTCCCATTTGATTGCCGCTGGTCAGCTGGGGCTACTCTCAGTTTCCAGCCCTGGTGATTATGTGCATGAAGAGGTAGAAATTTTGAAGCCATCTTAGAATTCTGCCTACCACAAACTACATCTAAATTAGTTACATTCCTTCATTAAAAGGTACTGTTAAGAGGATAGGAAATCAGATGAAGGAGAAGATTTGTACAGTATATACAACCATAAAGGGCTTCTATTCATAAGTTATAAGGAACCTCTAGAAATCAGTGGGAAAAATATGGTGAATCTCGTGAAATGATAGAGAATTTGATGGAGACTTAAACTGGCTTTCTATGATAGAGTTTACCCAATTGATCATTAAAGCGTATGCCACTATGCGCCTCTATAACATAGGGTGAGACAATCAAAAGCACTCACAGCGTTTACCAACATAAAGCTTTACTAAAGTTAATAGACACAGTTAAGGAGGAAAGCACCAGCAAATGTCATGAATATCTGAGACTTTCCGAAGCAGCTCTCAGGGTCCTTTCACAATCTCACTGGATAAACTTTGTCTTCAGATTGTTAACCACCAAGGTTAACAACTTTACTCAGGGGTCTTTTATACATCCTTGGTCACATTGCTAAAATCAGGCAGCATAACCAGGTAAGCCAGGTGCAAAGCATCCATCTAGACATATTTAATAAACCTTGTATCCACACTGGAATAAAGTGCTGCCAGGCAGGTTCCAATGGTAAACTGCATACCATGAATCATTAGCTAGGATGTTTCCCCTTGACCTTGGTTAAAAATCATGACCACAGTTCCAGACATCCTTGGAGAAAGCATAGAGTTACCATAGACTAGCTGCAAGCTAACGTTCTGTTTATATTGTATTCAATTGAATTAT
Organism: Equus quagga; assembly: GCF_021613505.1. Classification (NCBI taxonomy): domain Eukaryota; kingdom Metazoa; phylum Chordata; class Mammalia; order Perissodactyla; family Equidae; genus Equus; species Equus quagga. The sequence continues at coordinate 28,230,645 of NC_060288.1, read as the reverse complement.
CAATCAGAGAAATGTAAATTAAAACCGCAATTGGGTATCAGTGTCCACGAAATGTGTTAAAATTAAAAGATTGATATTAACAAGTATTAGAATAGGGACTAGCAGGCACTCTTATAACACTGTCTGTGATTGTCAATTGATAGAAGAGTTTTGGAAAGGAGAGTTTTACATTGTCTAGTAAAGTTGAAGGTGCACGTATTTTGTGACCAAAATTTCCACTCCTACATATATGCCCAACAGAAGCATGTGCACATGTATTTCTTTTGACATGTAAATAACAAAAGCTGAAAATTATAAATAATCCAGATATTCATCATCAGGAAAATGTTTAACTAACTTTTGGTATATTCATACAATTGAAGGCAATATAGCAATGAAGTAAACAAACCACACTACAAACGACAATATAGGAGAAACTCACAAGCATAGTATTGAGTATAAGAAGTTAGTATAAAAGAATAAATGAGTCTGTTTATACAAACTTCAAAACAAGGCAACAGTAAATTATAGTGTTTAGGGATGAATGTGTGGCTGGTAAAACAATAAATATAAGCAAGTATGTGACTATGATAATCTTTTGGGGAGCAGGAATAGATGGTAATTGGTGACTGGATGGAGAAGTGAGGAAGGCATCTTGGTGATGTTTTTATACATGTTCACTTTGAAATAATTTGTTGAGCTATGTGCTACAGTTTTGACTACCTGTCTATGTGTTTATCATCAGAATAAAAAAACATAAGATATATAAATTATTCATTTAAATTTTGCAAAGTATGTATTAAATATGTCATGATTTTATACCAATCGGGAAGGTTTTCATTTCTCTCTCAATGAAACAAAATGACAATATTTACTGCCTAAATAATTAGAGATGTAGTCAAATAAAATTATACTACTTATCAATGCTAACACAGGAAGTCTGAATTTGCAATCCATAGTTATCCCGTCTAAAAAGATCAACAGTTTGGGGCCGACTGAACTGCTCGTCTTCATGATATGTTGACCTGGTGCCTGCAGAAATGAAAGGACAAGGTGGGGCACTGCACGTCACACTGTTCTGCTTGCTTTGCTTTGCTTTACTTTTTCAAATTAAGTTTCAACTTGATATCAGGAGCATCTACTCAGAGGTAAATGACCTTTGTTCCACAAAATTTAGAACATTTGTCACAACACGAAATAGACTTTGACAGGCATTTTCTGGCTGTCTACTTTGAACCACACCATTCTCTCTTCACTGTCCCAGTGGAGCTGACCAGACACCACAGATTAGTCTTCCCGTGCCTGGAAAATCACTTCCTCACTGCACTTTCTACCCAGGATAAATCATTAAGTCCTTTCATGGTGCTGCTTTGAAAGCTGAGTAATAATTTTTAAAAAGCAGTGTGCTCACTCATAAATAGAAGATAAAGAACGACAAACAAACTCATAGAGACAGAGAATGGACTGGTGGCTACCAGAGGGGAAGAAGAGAAGGAGGGCAAATGAGCTGATTAAGCACATGTGTGTGGTGATGGAATGTAATTAGTCTTAGGGTGGTGAACGTGATGCACTTGACACAGAAATTGAAATATGATAACTTACAACTGAAATTTATACAACGTTATAAACCATTGTCTGCAACAAAAATAAATAAATAAAAATAGCACACTGCTGTTTTGCATTCTTCTGATAGATGTTGCTTTCTTGTCAAATTCTGCATAACACTTCTGGGGGATGCCATAGACTGAATGTTTGTGTGCCCCCCAAATTCATATGTTGAAATCCAGTCCCCATTGTGTTGGTATTACGAGGTGGGCTCTTTGGGAAGTGATTAGGTCATGAGGGCAGAGCCCTCATGAGTGGGATTAGTGCCTTATAAAAGAGGCCACAGAGAGCTCCCTTGGCCCTTCTGCCAGATGAGGACACAACGAGAAGATAACTTCCTATGAAGCAGGAAGTGGGTCCTCACCAGATCTGCATGTGACTTGATCTTGGACTTCCAGCCTCCAGAACCGTGAAAAATAAATGTCTGTTTTCTTAAGCCACTCAGTTGATGGCTTTTTGTTATAGGAGCCTGAACAGACTAAAAAAGGGGATACATATGAACTTTTTATATGAGAACAACTTGGGGAGTTAATGCTGTAATTTTCATTCCTGAGTCTAGGTGTAAGAAGAGAAAACGTTTACTTTGATCTTCTTCCTCAGATTAGAGTATTAATAAAACCAAGATAGTAAGTTCGAATTTATATCTAAGTTGATTTGGTTTTGCCTATCACATTATAAAGGTGTAATTTTGTGCAGTGGGGGGAATTGAAGGCTGAAATGGCAGAAGGCCTTTGGGTGGTCAATTAGTGCTGGGGAATAATTATTCTGCCATGGTGGAAAAAGCCTGTGAAATGACAGAAACAGAAGTCATTGTCAAGTTTAGGAGGTTTAATCCCTTCAACCCCTCTCGCCAATGTTGCTGTAAGGACAGGATGATGGTTGTTATCTTTTTCCTAGAAATGTGTCTGACTAGCTACACCTTATTTCGGTAGCATTCTGGACATCTGAGCACCCCCTCCCCCCAGCCCCGGGGCCCCACTTAAATAATCTTTCTCTCCTATTCCAGGACTAAGACATTTCTGGTTTGCCTCCACTTCCTTCTAAATCATCCTTCTATACTTGAACTTTAATGCTGAGTGCCTACAAGCCCCAATCTGGACCTATTGTCTTCTCTTCTGTAAGTTCTCCCTGGCTGTGTCACTGAGTCCCATGGCTTTAAAGATGGTCTGTAGAGCTGGTCTACTCTGCTTACATATCAGACCCGAAATTTTCCCCAGCTCGAGGTTAATACATGCAAATGCCTACACGACATGTTCATTTGAACTGGCACGTTCAAAACAGAAATTCTTTTCCCTTCTCTGTGCCCCAAATATGTTCTTCTAGGTTCTATTCGGTGTTCAGGAACATATCTATAGGTCCTAAATCACCTTTTGTTTACCAACATGTAATTTTTGCTTCTCTCAAAATAAAAATGAGTTAATGATAATCATTCCTTAGCAAAAATATACTAAAATGCATTTATCACTTTTGTTTAAGATCATTACCTGTTTTCTCTGAAGAAGGATGACCACAGATAATTAATTCAGGGATCAATTGAATCCTTACCAGACCAAATAGAATCCTTTACATAAATGCGTTTTAAAAATCCCTTTTTCTCTTTGTGCTGTGCTGTGGGTGAATTTCTGAAATTCTCCTCCAGTTCCTTCTTTCTCTTTGACTGTCTTCAGCCTAGAGTTTATTGCCTCTTCTAGGTCATTTAACTCATTTTATTATACATCTTTTATTTCACGGATTTCTAATTCATTAATTTTTTTATTGTGGTAAGAACATTTAACATGAGATCTACCCTCAACAAATTTTTAAGATACTACAGTATTGTTAACTATAGGCACAATGTCGTACAGCAGATCTATAGAACTTATGCATCTTGTACAACTGAAACTTTATAGCCATTGAACCCTAATTCGCTATTTTTCATATCCACTTTATCTTGCTTCATTTCTCTGGGTTTTTTAATAAATGCTATCTCCACTTGTATTTTGAAAATCCTGAACATGTGTGCTTTACAATATGTTTGTTTCTTTCTTCCTCATGGTCCCAGCGTCCCCAGTCTTGACCCATATCTGCAGTCCTTTCATTACCTGTGGCAATATTGTGGAATCAGACACTAAGGCAGCTGCTGAGCGTGGGTGGAGTCTTCAGTTGGCTTCCTCCCACATTCCCAGGTAAACAGATTCGTAGGAGCCCTAGTTAGAGGTAGGGCTCAGTAGTAGCACTGATCAGGCTCCATTCAAGGTCAGAGGGATTCCAAAATATGTCTTTATTTGCAGCAATGCATCCGGCTCCAGTTCTGTATGTGATATTGGTTGACTTAAGCCCCCATTGTTCTTCAGGAGATGAAACTCCAAGCCACCTTCACTTGCTTCTATTCCCAGAGCAAGCCTGCAGATGTGGTTCCACTTATTTTCTGTTTGTTTGCTTCTGTTCTGTTTCTTGTCCAAGTAAATTTTATTTTTTGACAGCACATTTTTATTCTATTCATCAGAGAAAGAAACTCAAAGTGCGAACTTGCCATGCCATCTAGATTAGGAGTCTCCTTAACGTAAAAATTTTATACAAGAAGGTGACAGTACTGGTTTTTGTCTTTGCTCTTTACATAGAAATCATCATAATTACTTAAATAGCTCCTCATAATGCTTCAGACCCTGTGCCTTTGTTTTGAAGAGCTTCACCTCTTGAGAAGATGCATGCTAAGTTGGCTTCTCATTACTCATAACTTTTTCTACTGCCGAATATGTCTTTTTCTTTTTTCATGCAAAAAGAGGAGGATGGTAAGGGCTAGTTATCAGAGGATGACATTCAGGAAAATATCTAGTGGTTAGTAACCTATTAACCTATTATTTGCTATATTTCTATTCTAAATATAAAATTCCTGCCAAGGTTTCATCAGTTCCATATTAGATGTTTTATATGTCATTCTTAACTCAAAACTGCTAAAATGACCTTCAAGTGACTCCATCCATGTTGTCTGGCTTTGTCTATGTGAATAGCCTCAGGATTTGTGTGCATCAGAGATTTTGACAACTTTAATTATTCTGCATATTTAACGGGTGAGAATTTAATTATTCCAGTACTCCCAGAGGGCTGATGACATAGGTGAGATATTAAAAAATAATAAATAAATGAAGAGATGTACAACTGGTGATTCTTTCAATTTGTAGCTTAGAATATTTTAGAGCCCATAGAATATATCTTACTTTAAATCTCCATTTAGCGAGTCTTTAATTTTAGTGTTTCCAGATTAGTAGCTAAAGGTAACTGATTACAGTGCATATAATATATAAGTACAGATTATTTTATCTGTAGTATATATTTATATAGTATTATATAACATATAAAATATAAAATATATTAAAGATTTTCATTTTGAATTAATTTTGGATTTATAGAAGATTTACAAGAATAATAGAAAGACTTCCCACGTGTGTTTCCCTTCCCTTAGATTCTGCAACTGATATGAAACATTTGAAAGTAAGTTGCTGATGTGATGTCCCTTTATCTTTAGATACTTCAACAAGAGTCTCCTAAAAGTAAAAATGATGTTTTACTTAACCACAGTACAATTATCAAAATCAGGAAATTAACATCAGTAAAAATACTACTATCTAATCTGCATTACTTGTCCAAATTGTGCCAGTTATGCCACTAATATCCAGTATAATAAATACGGCAAAATAATTTTTTCCTGGTCCACAATCCAACCCAGATGTGACACATAGCTCATAATACCCTCTAATCTGAAACAATTCCTCGATCTTTTTTGTCTTTCATATCTTTGACTTTTTTTAAGAGAAGAGGCCTATCATTTTGTTGAATGTCCTTGATTTGGCTTTTGTGATGTTTCCTCATGATTACATTCTGCATTTTTAGCAGGAATACCACCACCGGGCTGGCCCCTTAATGTACAGAATTGTTAAGTTTTTGATAAAGTCTAATTAATCATTTTTCCTTTTATAGTTTTTACTTTCTGCGACCTAAGAGATCTTTTCATGCCATTAAATCACAAAGATAATTTCTTATATTTTTTCTTTAAAGCTTTGTGATTTTAGCTTTTATATTTAGCAATATGTTCTATCTTGAGTTAAACAGTGAATAGGGTGCAAGGTATGAGTCGAGGTCATTTTTTTCTGTATGGATAATCAACTATTCTATCACCACTGGTGAAAACCATTCTCACACAAATCATATGGCTTTTGCGCTTTTGTTGTAAATCTAACGACCATATAAGAGTGGATCTATTTCTGAGCTATCTATTGTTTTCTATTGATCTATTTTTTGATACTTATGCCACTGCCACACTGTTTTGATTATTCTAGATTTATAGTAGTCTATGAAATCAATAGTATACATTCTTATTTTTTTGTTCTTCAACATTTTTTTTTAATATTCAAGGTGTTTGGCATTTCCATATACATTTTAGAAATCTTGTCAATTTCTCTTTTTTAAAGAATTATCTGAGATTATAGTTAGAATAACTGTAAATATATGAATGAATTTGAGAAGAATTGAATAACTGTAAATATATGAATGAATTTGAGAAGAATTGAAATCTTGATAAAATTGAATCATCTAGTCCATGAATAGTGTGTATCTCTCCATTTAAATCTTTCATTTTTCTCAGAAATGTGAGAATGTTTTCCAGAATATATAAAAATACTATTAAAATATTTGGTTATTATATTATCAACGAAACATTGTCTCTAGTTAGAAAAAAGGAAAATCTTAATATCAGTTTAAAATGTTATGGAATGAAGACTATTATATTTAACAAGCTTCTAGGCTGTTAAGAGCTGAGTAGCTAATGTTTGAGTTCAGATTCCAGGTTATCTTGACTCAACACAACTTTGCAGCCTCTTGGAAACTCTTGTATAATTGATCTGGACTTGCGTTCAGTGCCTGACTATTGTTACACCTATGTGTGACTTTTGTGTTGCATGACCCAGAGCAAGTCACTCTCTTTCTCTGTGACTCTTTCCTCAGCTCTAAAATGGTGAGATGGTGGTAAGGTTGTCAAAATTTAAAGATGTAATAGAGATAAAGGCTTGGAATGGTGCTTGAGTACACTGAAGCATCAATAAAGACCAACTGCTGTCACTATTACTTTCTTTCCCTCAGCTTGCCAAGCCCTTTCCTCCTTTAGAAACTTTTTGTTCCCTTCACCTATTTCTCGGCACCTCTCAGAGAAAATCTCTTTTCATCTTTCATATCACAGCTTAAATATTTCCCTCCTTGGAAAAGCCTCCCAATCATTTCATATGAATGAGAGCTCTGTTCTCTGTCTCAATAATTGTTTGTTACCTCCAAAGCAATGAACATGTTTTTTTTAAAACATTTTTCTTTTAATTTGTTTTGTTTTGCTTATTTGTTTTTGATTTCTAATGTAGATCTTTGGCGCTGTGTCTGTTCTGTTCACCAATATTTGTAGTTAGTATGGTATCGTGCCTATCTATTGCAGATCTCACTTAATATTCACCAAATAAATGAATTTTCGATAAGAAATAGGATAGCTCTCATTTTAGAAATTTTGATAGTGATTCTTGAGTAGAATTTTCCTCTTTTCAGATTAACCGCTGAGTACCATCTTTAAGAGTTTTCTTGTTTTGAAATGTCACTAGAGTTTGAGATAAGAAAAACAGAAGCACAACTATTCTTACTCTTCATAGCAGCTTACAACTGAGATATGACTCCAGAGGAGCTTTTGAAGGTGCCTGCCATTGTCAACAAAAGGGTCCTCTTTTCTCCAGAATTAATCTTTCAAACACAGTTCTTACAAACTCACTGTTTTTGTTTGTTTTAAGCAATAATGCTCAAAGACATTATTTATTCATTCAACAGCATCATCCCTTACCTGTCCTTTGGGAACAGGTGCTATTCTCTTATGTGAACACAAAGCACTCTGAATTTCTCCTTTGTGGCACTGTATTAAGTAATTGCTTCATTAGCAATTCAATATTTGTCTCACCTTCAATGATATTAAAGAGGACAAGGACTGTTTTTGTCTTGTTCATTCCTACAATTCCACCACTTTGTGCAATTTTTGCATAGAGTAGATATTTAATAAACCCTTGTTGAAGAATGACCCATATTTTTATTGACGAAAGCGAATATTTATTTAGAAAGAGAAAAGAACTTCCAGCCAGCTAAACAGTTTTAAAAACTGACAAACACCAAGCAACACAAAATACAGAAAAATAATATGACATTTTCATCAACTGCCTTACATAATGCTATAATAATATTTTGTGTACTCTTTGATTGCCTCTTCTTGTGAGAATTTAGTATTTTTCTATGGAGAGAAAAGACAATTATTTTAGTCTTTCTTCTCACATAGTGAATTAAAATTTATTTTTTTTAATGTTTGATAACTGAGAAGCCTAAAACATGCAATTTCACACATAAATGTACTCACTTCTGTCAATTTGGGTCTTTAAACATGGGATTCTGATCAATTCTATTTACATGTTACCCATCAAAGACATATGGTGCATTTACAATTATACATATTGCATTATCAAGTATATTTTTGACATAAGAATGTTGTACCTTTGACTCTATTTTGAGTTTTATGTGATTGATAGTTGGAAAAATTTTCCCCAGACTACTTTCTTGTTTCACATATTTGAAACCTAGCTTCTCTTTGATTCTATGGTATTTTGTTATAGAAACTTGAATGGACTAACACAATGAAGAACGAGATTTTAATTAAAAAAATTCCTTACATTTGCAAAGCACATATGTAATAGATGCTCAACAATCATAGATTTGAATTCTTGCCAAATACCTCAGCTTTCCTCAGTCATTTCATCCTCTCCAACCTTATACCTTTACATCAGTGTAATCAATTGTCTTATCTCTAATTTCACATCTACTATAATAGACATATGGGAAGCAATTCCCAAATTTCTCTGACAATGTAGTCTAAGTAGATCACACAGTTTGGCGTGTTTTATTTTTCATAGGTTTTTGAATTTTATCAGGGACAAAGGAACTTCATTCTAACATAGAATTTCAGATATCGTGTAATCTGTGGGGGAGACTTTGTGTGTGTGTGTGTGTGTGTGTGTGTGTATAAGGGAGTAGTTTTTTAATTATATACCTTTCTGACACCCATAGGAGGGATCGGATGATAAATAACATCATCTATTCTTGAACCAGGCCCCATATGTTTCCACAAACATAAACATGAGAAGTGGCCCAATTAGCAAAAGGGCTACCCTTTCTTGTGGACCAAAAAGCTCTTTTTCACTTGAACCTTTGTGAGACTTCCAGAATATGAAGCTTATATTTATAGAGAATGCAGGAGGGATATGTGTAATTTGCCTCCCATTTCCCACAAAATTCCAATATTAGCACCGTGACAGATACATTCAGAAGAGAGTTAACCAATAGAAAGATTAATAGGGACATAAGCAGATGCAGAATTGAGAACAAAGAGCTTTAGTCATTTATAGTGTATGTTCAAAAGTAAAACTTTCAGATAAATATGGTATTTTTTTGTATTAAAAAAAGGTTTTATTATTTAAGCATTATATACTACATTTTGCTATGAAGAACATGTAAGTAATCAAAAGTAGGCAAACTTATTAGTTTATATAAGCACAAATAAATATTTGGCAAACTTACTATTTTCAGAAAAGGAGTTTGTTATCTTTCCTTGGGAAGGTTACTTTAAGCACTTTACATAAAAAGAGTTACATAGTATATTTACACTTTTCATTAGTCATCATTAATAAAAATCTGTTAACTTATAAACTGATTATGGGAGTGACACAGCAACATGGCAGAATGAGTTGTTCCCTTTATCTCTCTACTTTCAAACAACTAAAGGGACATTCATTGATCAACAGAGGATGCCCACACACCACAACAGGACAACTGGAGACACCTGTGCAGTTCTATATCTGAACATGGATGGACAACCCCCAAGGAGGTCGTGGAGATAGGTGAGCACTCTCTGGCCCCCCAGAAGCCCTGTGTATACATGTGAGTGCCCTTCTGGTTGGAGTGCCCATAGTACTGCTGATGCACTGAGGATGGGAAAGTACCTCTGCAAAACTGAAGGAACAGATGAGGGCAGACCTGAGCTCCTATGTGACTGCTTTCCCATTCGATGGGAGAGCCCAGAGTGCTGCCACAGTCCCAGGGAGTGGTCCAGGCTCAGACTCTATGGAAAAGCCTCACCCACAAAGCACAGTGGCCTGTACCACCATAAGAAGCGATGGTGGCAGATCTATGTGCATGGGTGAATGATTTCCTGGCTGGTGTGATGCCCATAGCACCACTGCAGCTCTGAGGGTGGGAGCACATCTTGGCATGACTGAGGGAGCAGGTGGCATAAGCCCTGAGCCCCGACTTGATCGCTGTCCTGTCCAGTGGGAGAGCCCACAGTGCCACTGTGCTCCCAGGGAGTGGCCCAGGCTCAGACTCTGTGAGGAAGACCCACTCACCAATCACAGTGGCTGGTGCAACCCTAAAAAGAGACAGCAGCAGATCTACATGCCTAGGTGAATGCTCTCCCAGCTGGTGCAAGCACCTATAGTACACCACAACTGCCAGCAGGTGGGGTGGAATCAGAAACACAGCTCCTGCTTCCCCCCCAATGGTGGCAGGTGGAATCTGCTACCTGATACTACCACAAAAGCCCAAGCAAAAGATGAGTTCATCAAACACCATCAGAAACTACAGCAAAAATTCAGAGCAGAAGGATAATGAAAATTCTCCAGAAACCAACCTTGAAGTCTCAAAACTTTACAATTTAAATGACAGGGCATTCAAAATAGCTGTCATAAAGAAGCTCAATAAGTTACAAGAAAACTCAGAAAGACAGTTCAAAGGGCTCAGGAATAAAATTAATGAAAAAAAGGAATATTTCATCAAAGAGATTGAAATTATTAAAAAAAAGCAGAAATTCTGGAGATAGGAAAACATAATCAATGAAACAATAAATAATGTAGAAACAAAAAATAAAGCCGATGTTTTGAAGGAAAGAATTAATGATTTAGAAGATAGAAATGTATAATTGCTTCAAGTGGAGGAGGAGAGAGAACTAAGATTTTAAAAAACAAAGGAATTATTTGAAGAATATCTGAGTTCGTTAGAAAGAGCAACATAAGGATTATAAATATTCCAGAGGGAGAAGATAGGAAGAAAGGCAGCAGAGAGCTTGTTCAAAGAAATTGTAGCTGAGAACATCCAAAACCTAGGGAAGAAACTAGACTTACAAATACACAAAGCCAACTGAAGTCCTAGTTACATCAATGCTAAAAGATCTTCTCCAAGCCATACAATAATAAAACTGGCAAAAGTCAATGACAAAGAAAAAATATTAAGGGCAACAAGGCAGAAGAAAATAACCTAAAAAGAACCCCTTTCTGGCTGTCAGTAGATTTCTCATCAGAAACTTTACAGGCTAGGAGACAATGGAATGATATATTCAAAATGTTGAAAGACAAAAACTTTCAGCCAAGAATACGCTATCCAGCAAAACTATCTGTCAGATATGATGGAGAAATAAAAGCTTTGCCAGAGAAACAGAAGTTGAGGGGGTTCATCACCACTAGACCTCCCCTGCAAGAAATGATCAAGGATGCCCTCATACCTGACACAAAAAGGCAAAAGTCTACAAAGCTTTGAGCAACAGATAAATAGACAAAAGCAGAAAACTGCAACTCTCTTTCAAAACAGGGAAGCAAATACTTAATTATAACTTAAAAGATAAAAGGAAGGAAAGCATCAAAAGTAACTATAAACACTTGAACTTCCTCACAAACTCACAACACAAAACAGAATAATTTGTGACAACAATAACAAGGGGAAGAGGAAAAGGATGGAATTTCCTTTGGCTACAGGAGACAAGAGGCTATCAGAAAGTGGACTATCTCATCTGTGAGATCTTTTATACAAACCTCAATGTAACAACTAAGCAAAAAATGAGAGCAGAGTCAAAATTCATAAAAAAAGAGAAAACTGATAAAACCACCACAGAAAACCCTCAAAATAAAATGACAGTCAGAAAAACAAAAGAAGAGAAACAATGGAAACATAGAAAAATCAGAAGACAAGAGATAAAACAGCAGTATTAAGCCCTCATTATTAATAATCAGTCTAAAAGTAAATGGATTGAATTTTTCAATCAAAAGGCACAGAGGAGCTGAATGGATTAAAAAACAAGACCCAACAATATGCTGCCTCCAGGAAGCACATCCCAGCTCTAAGGACAAACACAGGCTCAGAGTGAAGAGATGGAAGACGATACTCCAAACAAATTGCAAACAAAAGAAAGCAGTGTTGCCATACTTATATCAGTCAAAGCAGACTTCAAGATGAAAAAGACAATGAGAGACAAAGAGGGGCAATACATAATGATAAAAGGGACTTTCCACCAAGAGGACATAACACTTATGAATGCATATACACCTAACACAGGAGCCCCAAAGTATACAAAGCAACAATTAACAGACGCAAAGGGAGAAATTAACAACAGCACAATAATAGTAAAGGACCGCAACATCCCACTTACATCATCCAGACAGAAAATCAGCAAGGCAATAGTGGATTTAAGTGGTACACTTAATCAGACTGACTTAATAGCTATATATTGAGAATTCCACCCCAAAACAGCAAAACACACGTTCTTCTCAAGTGCATATGGAACATTCTCAAAGACAGACCATATGTTGGGAAACAAGGCAAGCCTCAATAAATTTAAGCAGATTGAAATCATATCAAGCATCTTTTCTGACCACGGTGCTATGAAATTAGAAATCAACTACAAGAAAAACTTGGGAAAGTGACAACATGTGGAGACTATACAACATGCTATAGAGCAACCACTGGATCAATGAAGAAATCCAAGAGAAAATTAAAAAATACCTGGAGACAAGTGAAAATGAAAACACAACATACCAACTCTTTTGAGATGCAGCAAAGCAGTTATATCAGGGAAATTCATAGCAATACAGGCCAACTTCAACAACAAAGAAAAATATCAAATAAGTAATCTTAAACTACATTTAATAGAACTAGAAAGAAGAACAAAGACCACAGTTAGCAGAAGGAGGAAAATAATAAAAATTAGAGCAGAAATAAATGAATTTGAGACTCAAAAAACAGTAGAAAGGATCAATGAAAGTAAGAGCTGGCTCTTTGAGAAGATAGACAAAATTGACAAACCCTTAGCCAGACTCAGCAAGAAAAAAGGAAAGAAGGTTCAAATAAATAAAATTAGAAATAAAAGTGGAAAAATTAGAACAGACATTACAGAAATAAAAAGGATTATGAGAGAATACTATGGAAAACTATATGCCAAGAAATTGGACTATCTAGAAGAAATGGATAAATTCTTAGACTCAAAAACCTCCCAAAACTGAACCAAGAAGAAATAGAGAATCTGAATAGGCCGATCACAAGTAAAAGGATTAAAACCATAATCAAAAACTTCCAAAAAAACAAATGTCCAGGACCAGATGGCTTCTCTGGAGAATTCTACCAAATATTCAAAGAATATTAAGTACCTATCCTTCTCAAACTATTCCAAAAAATTGAAGTAGATGGAATGCTTCCTAACTCATTCTATGAGGACAACATCACCCTGATACCAAAACCAGACAAAGACAACACAGAGAGGGGAAAACTATAGGCAGTATCACTGATGAACATAGATGAAAAAAATCCTCAAGGAAATACTGGCAAACCAAATACACCAATACATTAAAAGGATCATACACCATGATCAAGTGGGATTTATACCAGGGATGCAGGAATAGTTCAATATCCACAAACTAATCAATGTGATACACCACATTAACAGAATGAGGGATAAAAATCATGTGGTCATCTCAATAGATGCAGAGAAAGCATTTGACAAGATCCAACATCCATTTATGATAAAAACTCTCAATAAAATGTGTGTAGAAGGAAAGTACCTCAACATAATAAAGGCCATATATGACAAACCCACAGCCAACATCATACTCAACAGTAAAAAAACTAAAAGTCATCCCTCTGAGAACAGACACATGACAAACATGCCCACTTGCACCACTCTTATTCAACATAGTACTGGAGGTTTTGGCCAGAGCAATTAGGCAAGAAAAAGAAATAAAAGGAATCCAAATTGGTAAGGAAAAAATGAAACTCTCACTGTTGGCAGATGACATGATTCTATATATAGAAAACCCTAAAGAGCCGATCAGAAAATTATTAGAAATAATCAGCAACTACAGTAAAGTTGCAGGGTACAAAATCAACTTACAAATATCAGTCACATTTCTATACCCTAAAAACAAACTAGCAGAAAGAGAAATCAAGAATATAATCCCATTTACAATCACAACAAAAAGTAACATCTCTAGGAAAAATTTAACCAAAGAGGTGAAAGACCTATACACTGAAATCTATATGACATTTTGAAAGAAATTGAAGAAAATATAAAGAAATGGAAAGATATGCCATGCTCAAGGATTGGAAGAATAAACATAGTTAAAATGTCCATACTTCCTAAAACCATCTACAGATTCAGTGCAATCCCAACCAGCATCCCAATGACATTCTTCGTGGAAATTAAACACAGAACCCTAAAATGTATATGGAACAACAAAAGCCCCCAAATAGCTAAAGCAATCCTGAGAAAAAGGAAGAAAGCTGGAGGTAACACAATCTCTGACTTCAAAATATACTAGATGTTAATGTAATCAAAACAGTATGGTACTGGCACAAAAACAGACACACAGATCAATGGAATAGAATTGAAATCCCAGAAATAAAACCATACATCTATGGAGAGTTAATCTTCGACAAAGGAGTCAAGAACATAAAAAGGAGAAAAGAAGTTCTCCTCATTAAATGGTGTTAGGAAAACTGGACAGTCACATGCAAAAGAATGAAAGTAGACCATTATCTGGCAACATACACAAAAATTAACTCAAAATGGATTAAAGACTTGAATGTAAGACCTGAAACCACAAAACTCCTAGAAGAAAATATAGCCAGTACACTCTTTGACATCAATCTGAGCAGCATCTTTTCAAATACCAAGTCTAATCAGGCATGGAAAACAAAAGAAAAAATAAACAAATTTGACTTCATCAGATTAAAGAGCTTCTGCAAGGCATAGGAAACCAGGAACAAAATGAAAAGACAACGCACCAACTGGGAGAAAATATTTAGAGATCATATATTCAGCAAGGGGTTAATCTCCAAAATATATAAAGAACACATACAACTCAACAACCAAAAAACAAACAACCTGATCAAAAAATGGGCAGAGCAGTGGCACATCAGTTAAGTTCGCATGTTCCGCTTTGGTGGCTCGGGGTTCAAACACAGGTTTGGATCCCTGGTGTGGACCTACGCACTGCTTGTCAAGCCATACTGTGGCAGGCACCCCACATATAAAATAGAGGAAAATGGGCATGGATGTTAGCTCAGGGCCAGTCTTCCTCAGCAAAAAGAGGAGGATTGGCAGTGGATGTTAGCTCAGGGCTAATCTTCCTCAAAAAAAACAAAAAATAGGCAGAGGATATGAACATTTTCCCAAGGAAGATATACAGATGGCCAGCAGACACATGAAAAGGTGTCTAACATCACTAGTTATTAGGGAAATACAAATAAAAACTATAATGAGATATCACCTTACACCAGTCAGAATGGCCAGCTTTACCCAAGACAAAAAATAACAAATGTTGGAGAGGATGTGGAGAAAAGGAAACCCTCAAACACCCCTACAAACTGGTGTAGCCACTACGGAAAAACAGTATGGAGATTTCTCAAAAGATTAAAAATAGAAATGCCATATGATCCAGCCACCCCACTACTGGGTATTTATCCAAAGAATATGAAATCAACAATCCAAAGAGATTTATACACCAGTATGTTCTTTGCAGCATTACTCACAATAGCCAAGATGTGGCAGCAACCCAAGTGCTCATCAACTGATGAATGGATAGAGAAGATGTGGCATACAGATACAATGGAACACTGCTCAGCCATAAAAAAGACAAAATTGTCCCATTTGCAACAACATGGTTGGACCTTGAGGGTATTATGTTAAGTGAAATAAGCCAGACCAAGAAAGACAAATATTGCATCGCACTTGTATGTGGAAGACAAACAAACACATGGACAAAGAGAACATATTAGTGGTTATCAGAGGGGAAAGGGCTTGGGGAATGGGCAAAAGGGGTAAAGGGGCACATTTATATGATGGTGGATAAAAATTAGACCACTGGTGGTGAGCATGGTGAGTATACAGAAACTGGTAAATAATAGTTTACACCTGAAATTTCACAATGTTATAAACCATTATGACCGCAAAAAAAAGAGATTAAAACTTTCGTTATTGTTGGTGATTTCTCATTTTAAATAAACATTACTTTTGTACTAAAAAGATTGATTATATAATATTTGTGGTTCTTTGATTTTTCATAGTGGTGTATCATTTATCTTATCCAGATTGTGAATTCTGTAAATTCTAGTAATTTTTTATTCCTTATGGTGCTATCTCCTAAGTAAATATTTGAAAACCTGAGTTGAATAAGATCAGGCAGATTTTTCCCTGCAAAAAACGGAATTTTATTCTTAGCTACACAGTATTTTGATGATGAGCTTCTCATTCACTAAAAATATCCCAATACTTAAACTAATAGAAGACAAAACAGCCCCAGTTTAAAACAGAGGACAAAGATTGCAAATGTCTTCTGGATAGGGACAGATAATAATTTAAGTTTACTTATCTCTGCTGTCGTAACATCAAATCAGCTATAGAACAGACGTAAACCAATGGGAGTGGCTGTGTTCCAACAAAATTTTATTAACAAAAAAAGGAAACAGGCTACGTGTGGCCATTGTTTGCCAGTTCCCCGGCTAGAAGATGCCACACTCAACTAAAGAACCAAAAGCTGAAGCATATCCAGTTGTCAAAACATCCCTCCTCTTTCTTTCTTTTCTCCCCTCGTCAGACTCGGGTTCTAGTTAGATGTGATCAAACACCACTTGGTGAACGTTTTAGTGATGTGTAATGCAGTTATACACCAAGTTAGGCAAGCTCTTCCCATTTTTATATATCACATAAGAGAAACCCACAGAAATGTAACTTTTACATTCTGGGTACAATTAATTTATTATACATACAAGTTTCTTCTTAAACTTCATTGAAGCTTCACAATCTGTGGGATCAAACTTATTAGCAGCTCTCTTTACAGAATGGAAACAGAGCATACTAGTTTGTTTTGTTCAAATTTATCATGAAAAGCGTCAATTAATCCCACCTCAACTTGTCAATTGAACCTATTTCCCCCTCTTTCATCTCAAATAGCCATGCAATTTATTTTGGAAGGTATCTGCTTTGTTGTTTCTATCTCAGTGAACTCTCATTTCCTAGATCCACTGCCAGAGGGTACTACTTTTTAATAAAGTTTCATTTCAAAAATACCACACATAAGGAAAGATATTTTAAAAATACGCAAAAGAGAAATTCAGTGAGAGTCAATGATTCCTAGACACATGGGCAAGGCTTTCCCAGTTAGCCTTTCATGTGAGTAAAATAGCAAGACCATTGCTTGTAAGATAAAAGGGCTCTGAACTGTGTCACCATTATTCACGCCCACTTTTGTAAAACTGTTATTTTTAGAGGAGATTTCTTTTGTTCAGCATTCCAATATGTTATTAAAATAAAGGCATTGTTCCTTAAAGATCTTTGATAGGACTTTCTGTAATCTTCATCTTTAATAATTTTATCTGGATTACATATTTGCTATTAAATTCATCCTTTTGAGAATACTAAAATGAGTCATAATAAGGATGACATTGTTATGTTATCAGACTTTTTTTAAATAATGATACCAGATTCGAGAAACAGAGTGAAAATACAAAATGTAAACCCTAATCATAAAGTACACTGTCTTGGAAAAATTAAACTAGTTTTATATAAAGCAAATACTACTATTTACACCAAAGTGATGTTTTATAATCCAGACACTTTTATATGCTAAAGTTGTATGTTTCAGAGGCAAATTATTTGTTTAATATTAAAAAAGTTAAAAGAGTACTGATTTGAACTAGGTGATCCATTATGAATAAATTATTTTCAAAAGAGAGGGAGTAAGGTTAGCAAAATGGTCACATAAGATGTACCTCAAGTGTATCCCCCTCAACAACAATAATTTGGCATCCATCCACAGACAGAAGTGACTTCATGGGAGGTGAGGGATCCAGGGAGGAGATTATGAACCTCGCTGCAGTCCAAGATCAAAGAGCCATTTTGAGAAGGCAGGCTTGCAACTAGGCAGCTGACTCATCATCCGTGGTCCTAGCTACAGAAACAGAAACAGCTCCATACCCTTGAAAATTCAGCTATAGCTCCTTTTGGCTTTGGGGGTGTCACCAGTACCAAGTGATGCCAAGGGACCCGGAAAGAGTCATGTCCATCCACATGTTGAGTAACAGACATACGGACCTTTGTCCTGGCTGGAGACCTTGTTGGGCTGAGAACCTGCTCCAGAAGCCCACAGAGGTAAGTCCACCAAACTTGGTTAGACTGTAGATTCTAAAAGGACCTTGTAACTGGGCTCCAGCCACAGTCAGAGAACAATCTTTTTGGCACTGAGATTGCAGCAGATGCTTCTATCTGCATCCCCAGAGATTCTGAAAGGGCCCCATACATGACTCCAACTTCCTGACAGCCACAATCTGCCAATCTGCCAGCAGTCCTGAGGGGCCAGAGTCCCAGAGGGAAATACTCCTGGCTGAGCCCCTGGAGATTTTGGAGGGCCCTACACTTGGCTCCAATCCTGTCTTACAGTCCACCAGTAGACCTGTCAGCCCAGAGACCCAGTAGGAGAAACTCCTGGTTGCACTCCTGGAGATCCTGAAAGGGCCATACACTTGGCTCCAGGCTCTCTAGCTGTGGTTAGGTACTGGTCCAGCCTGCCCAGGGACCTCACAGGATACATACTCATATGTTCCCCTGGAGCCTTGTATGTAGAACCTGAGACACTCCTGAGACTTGGTTGCAGCCCTGGTCCAAGGCTGATCTTGCCCACCCAGGGATCCATCTAGTGACCAGGCAGGAACCTTTCCAGGGATTTGGCAAGAGTCACACTAGCCACATGGCTGGTAATAGAACCACTGTCTTACAACCCAACTGTGGACCCTGAAGCAGATCCTTTTTCCAGTGCCACCCTACTGAACAAGGTAATAGAAGCAGTCCTATCTACTTAGGGACCAGACCGGATCCATGCACATCAAAGCCTCTGGTAATGTGCCCACCGACTGTAGACTCCACTGCAGACCCATCAACAGCCTCATAGCTGGCTGCAACTCAACATGACTGTGATTCCAGAGGTGACCCCATCAGCCAGGGCACAGCAGGAGAAGATCTTTACCTACTTAAATCAGTCTGTAAAGACCGGAAGAGGTGTTTACTCCCTGAAATGCACAGTCTCCAATGCAAGGCTACATGGATCCCAAAGAATCCAGAAAATGTGACACTACCAAAGGAAATTATTAAAGCTCTAATAACAAACCCCCCCAAAATGGAGATCTACGTATTATTTGACAAAGAATTCAAAGTAAGCATCTTAAAGAAACTCAATGAAATGCAAGAGAACACATATAGGCAATTAAACAAAACCAGGAAAACAATGAATGAAAAAAATGAGAAATATTAATTAATAAAGATATAGAAACAATAAAAAAGAACCAAACAGAAACCCTGCAGCTGGAATACAATGACAGAACTGAAAAAACTCAGTAGAAAACTTCAACAATAGACTTGTTCATTCAGAAGCCAGCATCAGTGAACTCTAAGATGGATTATTTGATATTAGCCCATTAGAGGAACAAAAAGGACAGAGAATGAAAAAGAGGGAAGAAGGCCTGTGTGAATTATGGACATCATCAAGTGAACAAACATTTGTATCTTTGGAACCTTGGAAGGAGAAGAGAGAGAGAAAGGGGCAGAAAGATTAAAGACTTGAATGTAGGACATGAAACCATAAAACCCCTAGAAAAAAACAGCCAGTAAGCTTCTTGACGTTGGTGTTGGCAATGAGTCTTTGGATAAGTCACCAAAAGTACAAGCAACAGAAGCAAATATAAACAATTGGGACTACATCAAACTAAAAAGCTTCTTCACAACAAAAGAAACAATCAACAGAATGGAGAGACAATCTGAATGAGAGGTCCCTGCGGGTATTATGCTAAATGAAACAAGTCAGGAAGGGAAAGACAAATAGGGTATGATCTTACATATATGTGGAATTAAAAAAAAAAGTCAAACTTACAGAAACAGAGTGCTGAATAGTGGTTGCCAGGGTTGGTGTATGGGGGAAAAGATGAATAAGTTCTGGCTATCTAATATACATCATTGTGATTATAGTTACCACTACTGTATTACACACTTCAAAGTGGTTGAGGTACTAGACCTCAAATGTTCTTATCACACACACACAAATGTAATTATGTGAGTTGACAGATCTATTGACTAACGTTATTGTGGTGCTCATTTCACAATATATACATGTATCAAATGACTACATTATACACTTTAAATTTATACAATGTTATATTTAAATTATATCTCAATAAAACTTAGAAAAATAAAGAATAAATTCATTTTTACTTATAAAGGAATATACATTAAAGAGTTTTATCCCAAATATTGATATTAAAATAATCTTTATTATAAATATAATATTTGATGACTATGACAAAATTTTAACATAAGAACTGAAGGATGGGATTAAGGATAGTTAGCAAATACATTTCCAGCACTAACTTCTAATTCACAGTTATGAAAAGTTCTTATTTGTTTATACTTTGGATTTTGAAATGATAATTAATTTGTGTGAATAATTATCAAGCTTTGCAAAGGCAATTTTTTTACTGTGTTGTGTCAATTTTTAAGTTATTCTGAGTTGTAAAACTTGAAATGTTACCACATTTTAAATAAAATTTTAAAACATGAGCTGTTGTTCATTGCCTATTGATAAGTGCTGTTAACTAGGACTCGTTCAAAACAGAATGACATACATTTTCACTTGCATATGTTCTAGGTTAAATAGAATAGAAAGCCGTGGTATGGAAGTGTAGATTTTTCTCTTCTTGAATTTTTCTTCAAAATCGCTAATTGGTTTGATATCTGCCTTCGTGGAAATATTACTTAATATTTGCATCATACGGTATAATTTTTGCCTCAAACTCAGTAAGATTTCATTACTGTGTAAATTCTCTAAGCTTCTGATTTAATGTAAAAGATTGTAACATCTCATTCAACGTTAAAGGAATATGGCTAAATAAGTCATAGAACACTTAAATGGATATACTCAGTTGTAATAATAGCCTATTTTCACATAATTCTTTAGATTATACATACGAATATCCAAGCATACCATTAAGAACATCTAAAACAATTCTTTAAAATTAGTAATGTCAAAATATAATAAATGAGTTAAGCTAATGAAATATCCAAACTGCCCTCAAATTAATAGCGTATAGCTTCAGAATGAGAAATTATGAGCATGTTTTTCTGGGTGTACATTTTAACATGTATTTTAAAATTCAATATCTACTGTGACTGTTGAAGATTTAGCAGATAAACATTTTAAGCATTCCAGAAGTATAGATGAAAAATAAAAGCAATTTAATCAGAATTTTATTCTTCAAAGATATAAATATTGCTTCAGGTGAAAAAAGTTTTTGATTAAATATGAGAATTGTAAAGTTCAATTAGGAGCAGTGAAAATAAGCCTGTCTTCTCTAATAATATATTCTTAAGTATTTAGATGCATAACAATAAAAATATTGAAGTATTATGATCATCTGGGGAAATATTCATATCAATTTTCACTATGTTTACTGTAGGAATATCTTTACTGATTAATTGAGTACCTGTGGAAATAACTAGTGTTTTCTTTAAAAGGATATTTCAGCAGTACTTGTTTTTCAGTTACTTTTTAAGGCAAATCTTTCATTTTTCAAAACGTATATCATTTTACTTGAAACATTCTTTGTTGTGCAAGGCATCAAGGCACCCAGTAACAATAAAATTCCCTTTACACATTTGCATTAAGTTCCATCCAAAGATATTTTTTAATTCCCAGTGAAATCTAGTAATTTTTTATACATTTTACCTAATATTTAATTTTACTTAAATATATCTGATGAACCTTTTAGTCCTATTTTATTATAGCCATTTTATTTTTAATGTTAATTAGTATAATTATGATCTTTGCCAATATTAGTAATAAGAACTGATTCTTAAATCCATCTCAAATGAATCCTCATGTGGGACAACTTTCCAGGTCCTGTACTTAGTATTGGTTAATTGTTCTATTTTTCTCCTCCCAGAACACCCTGTATGTGAGTTTAATTGTGTTCCCAAAAAGATATGTTAAAGTCCTAGCCTTAAGTACCACTGAGTTTGACCTTATTTGGAAATAAGGTTGTTGCTGATATAATTGATTTAAGATGAGGTCATTCTGGATCAAGGATCTGATATGTCTGGTGTAAAAACAGGAGGAGAGAAACAGTGACAGACACACAAGGAGAATGCCATGTGACAACAAAGGCAGAGAATGCAGTTTACAAATGGAGAATACAGAGAGACAATTTTACAAAGTGAACAGAAACTAAGGTCCCCTGTGCGATATCAGTCTAAAATATGTGTAACTAAAGTCCTCTAAACAAAGGAAAGAAAGAGAATGGAGCAGAAAAATAGTGTTTACAGAAACAACGGCAGAAAATTCATAAATTTGGTGAGAAACATAAATTGACAGACTTAAGAAGTTCAGAAAATACCTGGCAGGATAAAAATTAACCCCATGCCTAAGCAAAGCACGGTCAAGCAACTGAAAATCAAAGATAAGATTTTCAAAGCATTGAAAAAAGGATGATACTTTAAATAAGTCAAGCAACAATTCAAAAATTCACTGAGAACTCATTAGAAGTCGTGATGGTAGTGGAAAAGCATCTTTGAGCTGCTGTGAGGAAAAAAACAAAAAAAAAAATCCCAAACCCTTTGAAACATGGATTATATCTCCAGTGAAAATATCTATAAAGAATAAAGGTAAAGTAAAGATATTTTTAGATTATAAAAATTAATAATAATAACTAATAGAATTCATCACCCATAGACCTGCAATCAAAGAAATGCTAAAGGAAGTTCTTTAGGCTGATAGCAAATGACACTAGATGGAGCTGATCTAAAGTATGTGGGATCCAGCTTAGACAGTGCTAAGAGACAAACTTGTAGCTTTAAATATTTATATCAGGATAGAATATAGGTCTCAAAATTTTTTAAAACCTCTGAAATTGCCACATTTAAAAGCTAGGAAAAGATAAGTAAAGACAAAAATGCCTAGAAAATGGTAACAATAAATATGTGTAGAAACAAACAAAATAAAAAACAATAATAAAGAAAATCACCAAAGACCATAATTGATTCTTTGAAGTAATTCACAAAGCCAATTAATAACCCATTGGCTAGACTGATTACGAAATTAGGAGAGAGCACACAGCAATATCAGGTGTGAGTGGGATTTATAACTAAAAATCCTATAGACATGAAAAGCATAGTAAGGGAATGTTATGAACAATTTCATGTCATCAAATTTGACAACCTAGATGAAAAGGATAAATTCCTTAAAAAATACCATTTACTGGAAATGATCCTAAATGGAACAGAAAATCTGAAGACAATTGCAACAGAATAGAGTACTTAGGAATAAACTTAAAAATATTTAAGACTTTTTGATGGAAAATGTTATGTAAATTTATCAAAATTATTATTAAATAAATTGAAAGGCCACATCCTCTTATTTACTACAGATAAAATGTGCAAGCACTTCAAAATGAAATTTCTCTTCAAACTGATCTTTAGATACAATACAGTTTTCAATCATAACTTTAATAGGAATGTTTGAGGATTTAATCAGCTTAGGCTTATTATAGATTAAATCTATTATAGAAGAGAAAACATAAGAAATCTGGGTTGTGGTTTTATCATATTTACAAGCTAATAAATTAGTCTATCACTACCCTCCCAGATGGTTGCGGGGAGAATATACCATATTTACGGCTCAAAGACACAGGATCAGTACTCATGACACAGCAAACAGCATCAGTTCCTTTTGTCCCCAAATCTCATGAGAGGGATAAAGAGGCTTGGAAAGATTCCTGTACATGCAGAAGATTGCGCTATAAGTGAAGAACACTGAACTTGGGGAATTCGTCTATTTTTATATCAAGCAGTAATTAAGCCTATAATTGATGTCCAAGGTCTACATCATCTCATCTCTCAGGGATGCTGATTGTAAACACAACCATGTGAAAAGGTTCTGATAAAGAAGGACCAGAGACATGCATTCTTGCAAATAGGATCATGAGAGACCCATGGAAGATTGTGTCTCCCAGCATAAGGATGAAGACAGACTATTGGCATGGAGTTCGACTAACTAATCAATAGAACTGAGCTGAGTGCCAAAAAGTAGGTCTACACACATTTAGAAGCAAGATATGACGCTAGATTTGGTACTGCAGATAAAAAGTTGGAAAGCAAGAACCCAAAAAATAAGTGGTGGTAGTAAATTTGTTATCTGTATGAGGAAAAACGTAGTTAGATCCTTACTTAACATTATATTATAAAATCAATTCCAGAGAAAATAGAGTATTTTATATGAAATCAAATTATTTTAAATTTAGAAGAAATATAGGAGAATGCTTTTATGATTGATACGGATAGAGAAGGACTTCTTAAACAAGACGTTTCAGAAAGCAACTTTTGGTAAGCACGACTATATTTAAATGAAGATGCTTTTCAAATGTTACAACAAAAATGAAGACTCAAAGTATCTTTTCACAAATTAAGAGAATGTATTCATAGCACTTCAAACTGGTAAAGAATCAAAGTTTAGAAATGTAAGATGATTCATCATTAACCAAGATGTAAAAAGCAAAAAATAAAAAGAGCTGAAGAGAGAGAGAGAAAGAGAGCGTGGAGTAAAAGCTATGTGAACAGGCATTTCACACAGAAAAGAGAACACGTTCTGAGAACGAACATGTGAATTGGCACTCAACTTCTTTAGTAATCAGGGGAAAATAGATTAAAACCACAACAACACAACAGGTTCTTTTTCTTCCTTACCATACTGATCAAAGTTAAGAAGACAAAGACTAAGCGAAAATTTCATAAAATGCTGGGGCGGTTTATACTGTTTCAAACACATTAACTGTGTCATTACCTAGCAAATGGAAAACACTTGTAGCATAAAAAATCTTGTAGATATGGAGGAAATACATCCACCCAAATATGAGATTACATAAACAAGAACGTTTTCAGCAACATCACTTCTAAAGTAAGATATTGGAAAAAATTCAAACTTCCACTGACTGTAACATAAATAAATAAATTGTAGTATATCCACAAAATGAATAATATACTACACTTCAAATGAGGAAACTATAGTTGCATAACTTAACGTGGATTTATCTAGGGGAAAAATTGAGTACAAAAAGGTATAGTTACAAAAGAAAATATGTAGTATGATATTATTTATATCATTTTCAAAAACAATTGCATCTATTGTATATCATGAAATAAAAAATACAAAGCAAAGGAAAAAAATAAGTAGTCCAAAGTTCAAGACAATAAAAGCTTCAGTGGGAAGAGGGCATTTCAATAGTATTTTTAGATTCTTCATTCATCTTAGTTTTGGTCACATCAGTGTCTCCTCTGAAAACAACCATAGAAATATCATATCCATATGTGTTATACATTCTCTCTTTTGTGTCAATAAATAAAAAGTAAGGAAGGGTCCAATGAATGCTGAACAGGAAGCATGAATCATATATAGCCATATTTTTGAATACCAAAGATAGAAAAAAGTTTTCAGATAGTAAAACAAAATAAACTTTAAAAGTAATATACTACTAAAAATGCAAAGTCAGAAAGTCGTCACATACAATGGAAGCAAGATGACAGTAGAGCAAAACTTTCTATGCACTAGAAAAAAACACTTCAAAATCTAGAATTCTATGCCAGTTAACATACACTAAGATGTTGCTTACATTCCGTATTCACTTTTTGAGAATTTTTTTTGAGAAATTGCTTAAGCAAAATGAAAGTGATATGAAGAACATGTGAGATATTCTTTGCAATAAACATTAGAATTGACCACGTC
Organism: Equus quagga; assembly: GCF_021613505.1. Taxonomy (NCBI): domain Eukaryota; kingdom Metazoa; phylum Chordata; class Mammalia; order Perissodactyla; family Equidae; genus Equus; species Equus quagga. Next base: position 28,204,885 of record NC_060288.1, on the reverse strand, counting down.
ACAAAAGAGAGAAATTTCAGAATGAAAGCTAACCTAGAGTTTCGGGTATTATTTGACATAAATTAGAGAAGAACTCATTTGGACCAAGATTAGCTTTAAGAAGAAAAATGGAATTTTTTAATTTAAAAGATGTAAGTAGAAGCATGAAAAATCTTAGTGATTTGGTAAAGAAGACATAAAAAAGATAAAAACAAAAACTGCATGATCAAGTCATGATCCAGAAGAGAAAAAATGAAAATTAACAAGTGGCATAATTTGAGTAAGGGCTCTTGTATGAGATATAAGGACATTAATCCTGACAACAGAAACCATGTCACTGTAACAACATTCCGCATCAAGCTATGACAGAGATCTTATTCTATTGCTTGAGAGGTGGGGAGGGGGAGATTATACAGTAAATAATAATTGGCTATATTCTTTGCTAATATTAAATTCCGCCACTACGCTCTTTTCAAGTCTTGGACTTCAAGTCTTACATAATAGAATACACATCTTTGAATCTTGACAAGACAAAAATTAAAGTTATAAAAATTTAGATGACAGGATTTCAAAGGTTGAAAAGAGGGCCTAAGGAAAGAAAACATGATATTCTTGTCTTACACATATGGAGTTTTAAAAAAATTAAGAAATGTAAATGTTGTGGACTAAATGTGTACCCCCCAAATTGAAATTGATATGTTAAAGCCTTCACCCCAGTGGGATGGTATTTGGAGATGGGGCTATTGGAAGGTAATTACATTTAGATGAGGGCATGAGAGTGGAGTCCTCATGATAAGATTAGTGTTTTACAAGCAGAGAAACCAGAGTTTGCTCTCTCCCTCTCTCCTTCTCTCTCTCTCTACCCAGTGAGCACACGGCGAGAAGGCATTCAGTCTGCAAGCCAGGGAGAGGGCCCCCACCAGAAACTGAGCTGGCCACACCTTGGACGTCCAGCCTCTAGAACTGTGAGAAATAAATGTCTATTGTTTAAGGCACCCAGTCTATGTTATTTTGTTATGGCAGCCGGAGCAGATGAAGACAATAATCTAAAGTATTTTATTTAAAATTACAAAGGTAATGATTAGAAAAAGTAAAATTGACAATAAAAATGGCTAAAGAATAGAAGGAGAGAGAACAAATTAAAGCTGAATAAATTTTTTAAATACAAATACTTCATTGCAGCATGTAAATGGATGATGTCTATAGCTGGTAAATGAAACCAGCGTTGTAAGTATAATATTTGGGTAAAGAGTTAACCATTAGAAGAATCAAACGTATAAATGAAGATGATTGCCTCTGAGGACTAGTCAGTGAAAAGAAGGGGGATAAGTTATTCACTCTGTCTTTCGGTATGATTTATTTTTAAACAGTTCCACTCATCTGAATCAAAAAAGAAAAACAAAATGCAGAAGTCAGCGTTGTCAATGGCATTGTGAGAGAAATTTTGCGTAAATAGGAATTATAAACCTCTGAAAGTATAAGAACTGCCTTTTCTAATTCCTCTGCATCTCATCATAATACATAACGGGATTTTGCACATGATGCGGCTTAACAAATACTGTCGATTTACAAAGTTTATGTTAGTAGGGAAATAGATCCTGCAGGGATCCCACATAAGAATTGTGATCCTTGTGGTTTAGTTGGTCCAAATGCTTAGGTAAGGACAAAAAATTGATCAGTTTGGAACTTAGTTCATTAAATTAATAATGAAGGCCAATGATATGGGAACCATAGATTCTGTCATTTCCATTTATAAATGAGAAAAAACAGCAAGGATGCTTATGAGTTTAGGAGAAGTGAAAAATATTACCACCTAGACTTGTCTTAAGAAAGTTAACTCATCATGTACATAAAACTTAATCAATTTTTTAATTCTATTTCTTCTTAAGTGACTTTAATTGCCAATTCTTGTCAACAAGGACAAACAGACCTTACATTTTAAATGAAATGATGCAAGCCACAGTAAATGTTGACTTGAAGTTTCCAAACCATTTCATGTGCATGAAACAATAGCTATAGCCGTCTTCACTTCTATGGTGAAGCAACAAGAATCACACTATATTCTATATTTCAGATATTCTCAGGAAAACCGTTTGCTGAAATAATTACATTTTTTTAATGAAATTTATCATGAACTTACATTACAAAACGAAAAAGATCTTTGCATCTCAACATTATTTTTGCCTCTACTTAGCACAATATTAAACAAGAAGTCTCCTTTTATCTTACATCTTTGGATAATAATCATCCAATTTCAAACTGAATAATATAAACTCCCTAGGCTACTACCACAATATGAAACCCCTGGGGCTTAGCATAAAAATGTAAGACTTAAAATCCTTTATTTCTCATAAAATCATCTAACAGGAATATAGTCCTGATTGGCATCACCACCTCTTTCAAACTGCAATGCTAGTCTCATGTAATGCTTCCCAACCACACTGATCACAAAGTTGTCCTTGAAGAGAAATAGACAGCTTTGAACATTTATTCATTGACTCAAATAAAAGCAGTCAATTAAGAATGGGTGAATCACAATCAAGCTGTAATGCCAGTGCTAATATCAGTTTCTTTCCAGAAAGTTTCTGTTCCTTAGTTGGAAAATTATGAGGGAACACGTAAACCTGGTAAAACCAAGCAATTGTTCTTATTGTCCCATCTCAGATGAACCAGGGCAAATTCAATTTTTTGTGCCCTCTCCAGAAGTTGAGAGTATTCCTAACAGTTTTGTCTTTTAAAGTTTCATTAAATTTTAGTTAAAATACCGTCCTGCCAGTTGAACAACATGTGGATAGAGCAAAAATTGTTTTTGGAAATTTAACACATGAAAGATATCTTATCATAGCAATGTATAATAGAATGGACATTTTCTTTGTCAGAAAGCTTCTGACAAAGCTTCTTACCCCTTCCATCATATTTAATGTTCTATAAATTTATAGGCACACATTTTATCTTTAAACATATATATATACACGCATACACATATATATTATGTGCTAAAAAGAGAGATGAATCCTTTTCATATTTTACTTTTTTAACTAGATTTCTTTACCAAAAGTGCTTTGCATTCCTAATGTAGATGTCCTTTATTTTTTATTTGTAGAAAATCTTCCTTGATTTTACTCCTACTGATCATAGCTAGTGCTCAATGGGAATTGAAGTGTAGATATTCTACAAGTAAAGGCCAAAATTCCACATCCAAAGAAACGTTATTCATTGTGTAAAGTTTAACCAATATCCCTGGTGTTCTTTACTCCTTAGTTCCTTCCATTTTTCATTCATGATGATAAAATAATTATTGTGAACTCATAAAAATTTATGCTTTAGTGGTGACAAACAAAATATAGTACAGTTTTTTTTATCTTTTTTTAAAAGTTTTTAGTTGTAACTAGAGAATTATCTTCATTAAAAAGTAAGATAACGGCTCTTGGATTAATATCAATAATACATATGTGTAGGCACTTAGCAAAAATACTAACCATGAAAAAATTAATCTTGTTTGAATAACTCAATATCCAGTTTACATCTATGACATATTTGACAATTATGTGAATCAGAGCACTTTAAAAAACTTATTATTGTATAGTATTAAGTAAAAATAAATATAGAATATCATATAATATGATTCTGATATTAAAATATGATAATAATTGTATCTATTAAGTACAAATAATGAACAGAATTTTCACCAAAATGTTAACTATGATTGTCTCTGGATTGTGAGCTTTTGATACATTTTATCTTCTTTAATCACAGTCTTGCTATTCCTTCAAAATATATTAGTGCCATAAGAAAAAATATATAATCAAAAGAAAATATTTTTCTTTGGCTTCTGCAAGAATTGCATGCTAAAGCTGCCTTGAAAAATGTTGTAGCAGAGACAATTATTATTCCTCAAAACTAAAGATGACATTTAAAAAACTCAAGTACATATCACAGAAGGATATCTTTTGGAATCTTTACCTGAGGTAAAAATTTTTCTCCTTTGAAAGGACAACTAACAAATTACTCTCATTTTACTTCCCACAATGCAATTCTTGCTTTGAACTGGGGGAAGGAGCTCCAATCACAGCTCCTGGGAAAGGAAATCATGTAGGTTTTGCTGCGGATATTAAAGATGAATTTCTTTTTGCAGGTCAGGATGGGTAATAAGCAATTATGCCATTCAGGGTTGAGTTAAAAATTACTTGGTGTTTATATGACCTTCCATGAGTAGTTTAGTATATTTATAAATATTTGCCATTCGTTTGCCTTTTGTCATTGACTAAGGATTGACCTGTGTCACTTGTCACTGACACCTAACACCAAAACGAATTGAAATTCTGTCTTTAGAAATAGGTTTCCTTGATACTGTGACATTTATAAATGGGCCTTTAAAGACTGCACTTTTTCTTTACACTTTGTTTCAATTTCCTGTCACTCTCAAGTGGAGATTTTTATAATACTAAATTTATCACATCTTCCCAAGATCATTTCTCTGGCTCTAAGCTTCTGGTATACACTTCGTCGCTGCAGGAACCTATATTTACTTTCTCCCTCTTCAACTTACAACAAAGTATACATAAAAGCACTCTCAGGACAGGATATGGCATTCTTGTTTTAAAAGTGACTGAAATTATAATGAATCACTGGTTTTTACATCCAGGCTCATTAGAAGGCTTATCATGATGTAGGTTTTGAAGATAAGCCCTTTTGAGAAAATGTCATCCTCAGTCTCTTTCCTTTGTTTTGTGATTTAGAAGTCTAGATAGAGGAAAATATTTAATTAGTTTTGTCATTATTTAAGCTACAGCTTACCTACAGTTCTTTTTTCTGTCCGTCTTGTCTTGAATGGCTTTTATCCATCTTATTTTCCCCTTTCCTTTTGTGAAAGAATTTATGGCAACTTTAAGCTTTTCTCTGCTATGTGAATTATGTCGCTTACTGCCATCATTTTTGCACTTTCTTCTTTTTCTTAATGTCTTTGTATTTTTTATGGTCTATTATTTTTCATGAAGACAGCCAACTCAAATTCTCTTGACACAGTTTTACAAGTTCTAAGAATTTTTTTCTCATGTCACAAATAAGCCTATGATCACTGCCTCCAAAACAAGTCAAATTAAAGAATTAAAATATTAAAAGAAAATAAAATCCCAATTTGGGAGATTGATAATTACTTTATTTTCACACACTTAATGCAAAATAAATTTGCATTTTACCTCATATATGTTTCAATATACTGACATTATTACTGAACAAAAATGCCAGTTTCTACGATTAACCAATTCAACAGCATACTCCATTCGGTGTTTTAATTATACATTTTAGTCCATTCTTCAGTTTATTAGGTTCCTTTTAATACGTGTAGTACAGCGCTATTGCCACAAGAAGATCATGTATGGAACTTAAATGTCCATTGGGCACAACTGTCGGCATTTATACTCTGCTGAGGTCGTGAACCCAATTAATCTTCATTGCAGAAAGGATAAAGGAAATACCAGTGATCATACACACTAAATGTTATCCAAATCTAATCTGACAGTCATTGCTGATTGAACCTACTAAACCCGGAAGCTTAGGAAAGGAATCCTAGCAGGCATATAGATTTCACTGCATTTTACTAACGGCTACTCCTTAATGCTTTTGAAAATCAGCAGAAATGGAACTGCAGTTACATGTGGGATTAATTTTTACTGCATAGAGACTATATTGAGTGTGAACAGTAGAAAGTATTTCGTGGTTTTATAGGAGAATGCATATAATATTTACTTAAAAGAAAACTTGCCTGCTTCTCTAATATCCTCTATATGAAATTGATATAAACCATGGAGTAAAATGTTAGTAAAATTTGTCCTAGTAGATATTAATATTTTTCCTTTCCATATTTTTAGTAAGGAGGAATCTTAGCGATATCTCTAATTTCAGCCTTTCACATGATTCTTGGATCATGTTAACCTGTCAATAAATTTTTGCTGAGCTTTATATAATTATATGTGTATATATATAAATATATACATATAGTTGTATATAATAGACAATTACAATTTATATATAATTAAATATCTAGTGTTTTCATATATTTCTTCATACTATTATGAAGTTTTCATAACCATAATCTCTAGTATGATTTTTGAAACTATATCTGTTTTTTTGTGGTTTTCTTAACCTATAGTCCATATTTTGGAATATGTTCTAAAACGTATTACAACTTAAATTAAATCATATACTTCATACTTAACATGACAAAACTAAACTAAAATTCTTTCTCACTAGAATTACCTCATCTTACTATTTTTCCAGTCTGACATGTACATAATCTGCCAATCATCCAAATTGGAAATGAAAAAGTCATTTGTGATGCTTTCTGTTCTTTCCCTATTCACAGCTAATTATTCACCAGGTCTTCTCTATTCTGCTTCCCAAATATTCCTCAAATCCTCCTGCCCTCACATCACTCATTGAATGCTAATTCTTCATTTCCTGGATTACTGTACCATCCTCCTCAAAAGTTTGCCAACTTCCAGCCTGGCCGCTCCTCGGTTGTTCCTCCTCATGGCAGCTTTTAATTGATTTCTAAGATGTTAACCATTACTTCATCACTCCTTAAAAAAGAAAAGTAGCTCCTTTTCTTCTAGAGGATAAAATTAAAACTTTTTAACACAGCCTATAAGGTCCATGATACTCTGACTCCTGTCCCTGTCTCTAGTTGAGCAATAAAACTTGTTACATCTTGAGGTTCTTCACATGTCCTCAAAAAGCTCCTTATTTAGTGCTTTTTCTGTGATGGACAATCCTGGATGGTATTAACATATCATGCAAAGGTCTTCACACTCACACCATCACCATTGGCCTTCTTGTCTAAAAATTTCCATTTCAATCCCCAAGTATCTGCCTTAGGGATTCCTCATCAGTCTTTGACTGATTTCCAAGCTGTATTATGTACAGAGTGATATTACAGAAAATTTACCAGAGAATAGCTCCTGGGAGGCTAAAAGATGAACAGATATTTCAAAATTGTCATTGTTGGAGAAATATTAGGATTCTACTCCAGACAGAATGGAAAGACCTTTGAGAACATCTCAGATATTCAGATGAAAGTCTACATCATAACAGTGAGGACTATGCCACAAGAATAACTTCCCTTCTCTAGGAGAAAGGTCAAAATTGGATATGGACACACTCTAACAAAACTTATAACCAAAGTTTAAGAGGATCAAGGAAATCCACTAGTAATTTGACTGCCTGCCAAAACAGAGCATGACTTTAATTAGAGCAAGTTAAACTTCAGAGAATCTCTTGAGTATCACTCATAAGATATAGACTAAATTAAAAAATTACTAGACAAAGAAATAGGAGAAATTGATCAGTAATGTAAAGGCAAGACTATAAAAAACAAAAAACTTAGGAGATGCTCCAAATATTAAAGTGAGCAGGCAAAGATCTTCAAACTATAACTAACATATTTCATCAGGTTTTGAGAATTTTCTTGAGGTATTGTCTTTGTCTTTTCATAACTCTCCTCTCTTCCTAAGAATTCACTTGCATTATAATAGATAATTTGATTCTCTAAAATGTATATATTCTGCTTTTTTCTATTATTTACATGTTTTTCTTCCTGTACTTTAGTTCAGATTTTTTTCCTTAATTTAACTGACTTCAAGCATTCTAATCCTATCTTTGACTGGGTGCATTTGCTGTTAAACTCACTTAATATGTTCCCCATTTAAGGTAGAAAGATATTTGCTCACTGACTGAAAAAATCACATCAAAACCCAAGTAGAAAAAATGTAGTAAAACCTTGCCCAGATATATTGTAGAAAATTGCTAAAAACAAAAGTTAAGGGAGATCAAGAGCAAGAAGGTCAGATGACTTCTCAACAGAAGTTCCAGAAACCCAAAGATAATGAAATGGAATCTTTAAGTGATAGAAGAAAAAAAAAAGTCTGTCAATATAGTATTCTATACCCAGTGAACATATCTTTGAAAATTAAAACAAAATAAAGATGTTATCAGACACAAAAACTTAGATTTCATCACCAACAGGCTAAAAGTATAACAAACAATAATGATAAATCTTCTGGAAACATGCAAGTAGAGGAAAAAATGAACATTATTAGAAATTTTAAATACATGAGCATTGACAATTTGAAGCAATGATAATAAGTATAACAAGAATAGTGCCTTGGTTTATAAATTATGTAGAAGTAAATTATGTGACTAGAGCAAAGAAAGGCAAGAGGGGGCTAAATGCAGTTAAAATAATATTTTGTGCATTGTTTGAGACATGGAAAAGTATTGATTTCATATAGACTGAAATAAGTTAAATATGAACTTTGTAATTTCTATTATAAATTGCCATAGAGGTATATTAAAAGTTATAGAAAAATGCTAACAGAAGCAACTAAACAAAATAATAAACAATATGTGAATAATATACAATGACACAGAAAAAGAGGCATAGAGGAACAAAGCCACGTGCGTCAAACAGAAAACAATTAGCCAGATGCCAGGTAACAATAGAAAAGTTACTGGTGGATCCTGCTGGGGAGCTGACATTATTGTATTCCTTAACATGAGAGATGTTCACTGTAGATTTCTGTTTTATGTGTATTTTGGTTTACAGGTTCTTTTAAAAGGTAAATAATAGACAATTAGAATATTTAATATCAATAGATCCACATTCATGCGTAGTCACAATCTTCTAGAGCTGCATAGCAAATGCCCAAATTGAAGGGGGCTGGATCTCTAGGATGGTCCATTTCTCAACAGACCTGCTACATATTGTATTACTGCCTATCTTTTGTGACATGTTTTCTGATCTCTTCCCAAACCCTCTGCTTCATGAAATCCCTTTGTTTTCTCCTAAACTTCATGAAACCAATTGCTGGTGAAATGGCAGCAGGCTGTCCCAGATTTGCCTGCTTTCTCACTTCAGGAGTTGACTTCACTGCTAATAATAATGTAGAGCAGCAGCTATAGCACCTACTGGCATTAACAGAGGAATAAGTGACTAGCGGTCATTTTTCTAGTAGTTATTTTTTATTTTTCAGAGACCTTAACTCCTCACCCAAAGCAGTCAATGTGGTGGCAGAATCATATACAGAAGTAATAGAGCAGTGATGATGGCAATATTTGTTGAATCCTTCACTTGCCATAGGCCAGGTGTGGTTTGGATATTTGACAGGGGCTGTGTGACAACCCCGGTCCTCAGTGGAGCTCTCTGAGGTGTGTTGCTGTTGCCTCCACATTCTAGATGGGAAAACTAAGACCCCAAGAGGCGAAGAGGCTTTCCAGTCTGCACAGCAGGTAAGCACCTTACTTAATTAAGTGAACCAAATTACATCAGGGTAAAGGCTTACAGTCTGTAGCAGATAGCTTTTTAAATTGTATGCACACCATTTTAACAATATTAATAAAAGTAATGTACTTGTATGAAGTAGTAATGTTGAAAAAAGTTATTTGAAAATATAAAGTGAAAAGGGGTTTTATAAGGTTAAATATTAAATAATATGATGTGCAAATATTCGATTTTATATATCATACACATGATAAAAGAAAGCTGATCATAAGAGAAAAAAAATAAAAGTTCGGTGCCTAGGCTCTTATTTGCATAACAGCAATTTAACTGAATGTGCTGTTTTTTTATTGTGGATATTATATCTTACTCTATACAAGAACCTTGAAATTCTGTGGCTTTTGCAAAATAGCTAGGTGGCTCAAAGGGGCAAAATAGAATTTAGAAAAAGGGGTCCACAACTTAGACCATATTTCTTCCAAGCAAAATGTCAAAAGTATTTATTTTAATCATGAAATATCTCCTAGGAAAATATCCAAAAGGTAATCTACTTTTAGAACTTCCATTATGAGTTATACGGCCAACAGTTAAAACAAACTATTTGGAATATATATTGCTATATTGCTAACTATACATTTAATCATTTTAGGGATATCCGTATTTTCTTAGAATACTAAATAAAATGTTGAGAGAATACCACTAAAATAATAAATAAATGACATTTCTACTTTCAACATAGTTTAATTTAAATAAACCTGACCTTCTTAGATTCAGAAAAACAGAATATGAACTCATACTCAGTCTTGCTAAGTTTTCAAATTTTAGAGAAAGAAAAAAATGAGATGGGTAGAGTGAAATTAGGAAATTAGCATATTCTTGGCTTCTGATGTCTCCAAAGTGTGAAAGAAAAGGTCAAGTTGAGTATGAACGTGTTGATTTGGGGTGTGGGGAGAACTCTAGACTCCTCATCTGCTTAAAATGTGAGAGGTTTTGAATGGACATTATTAATCTGTGTAAAAATGATGGCTTATCTAAGTTAGCTGTCAAAGTATCAGGAGTTGTGGCTCCTGGAGCCTGAGAGGGGAACAGAGGACAAAGTGACCTCTTGCTCGGAGCTATTGTGATAAAAACCCAGCTAGGTATTGGGACCTCCGGCAAGCTCTGAGTACCCTCTGTCTGCATGTCTGAACTTTTCTCCAGAAGAAGAAAATAAAACACAAACAAAGAAAGGAGAATACAGGCTCAGATGGAAATTGCTCAAAATGAAGCACTTCTATCACCACAATCTAACTTTAGAACATTTTCGTTACCCCCAAAAGAAAGTTCATACTCATCAGCATCCCTCAGCCTCTCACCTCGAGGAAATTCTAATCTGTTTTCTGTCCTTATAGATTTGCCTATTCTGCACATTTCATATAAGTGAAATTATGGGATATGTGATCTTTTGTGACTGGCTTCTTTAACTGACTATAATGTTTCTAAGGGTCATCTATATCGTAGCATGTATCATGGCTCCACAACTCTGTGAATATACTAAAAAAAATTGAATTGTACACTTTAAATGGGAAAACTGTATATATGAATCATACCTCAATACAGCTCTTAAAAAAATGGAGCATCTCATAGAGAAGTGGCTAACATCCACTCAAAGACAGCTTGAAAGGTTCTGGCTCCTTCATCTGGGAGAATAGCAGCTCTTCCTGAGATGGTAGAAAGTTCAGGAATTGGGATAATCAGGAAAATTCAGGTAGTTGGAGGTTCCCTAGCTGAGTGCAATTATCGATTGGCCATGCAAAATGACAAGCTCAAGTACTATCAACCCAAAATAAATAGTCAATAGATTTTAAGTTTCTAAGGATCTTGTGAGTAGAAACCAATCAGTGAATCAAAAATAAATTAGGGAGCCAGCCCAGTGGCGCAGCCGTTAAGTTCACATGTTCCGATTTGGTGGTCCGGGGTTCGCCTATTTGGATCCCGGGTGCAAACGTGGCACTGCTTGGCAAGCCATGCTGTGGCAGGCGTCCCACATATAAAGTAGAGGTAGATAGGCATGGATGTTAGCTCAGGGCCAGTCATCTTCAGCAAAAAGTGGAGGAGGATTGGCAGCAGTTAGCTCAGGGCTAATCTTCCTCAAAAAATAAATAAATAAATAAATAAATAAATAAATAAATAAATAAATAAATAAATTAGGTACCAACCAGATCCAAACAGGAAATTAAATTCCTGATCAGTGTGTTCAGAATTTTGCAAAACTAGAACCTACATTTGGGGAGCTTATTAGATTCCACCCATAGGTAACTGGAATAAGTGACTTTGTTTCTCTTCTCCTCAGTGATGCTACATTCAACAGAGAATGAAAAATTAGCAATTTGGAAATGTAGGATGTGAGGTGAATATTTTAATACATATAAACATTTCAATATTTGATCAAATACTTTGTATCGGTAACTTACTGAGTTCTAAGATTGTTTTACATAAAACTAAAAACCTCTAAAATACAGCCAACAAAAATGAAAACTACGTATAAATTCATTTGAAATACTCTAAAGGAAATCTAAAAATAAGTTTGCAACTAAAAACTAAAATACTCGAAATGTAATAGCTTATTTTATAAATTGGTTCTTATAGAACTTCAGACACTATGACAAAATTGTGGAGCTGCCCAAATTATTCCACTTAAGGATTTCAATCAAGTTTGGAAATTTCTCATGATTCCTGATATTAATTTGATTACGTGTACTGATATTTTTAATTAAGTTTTAACAGTCAGGATAATTCCATAGTGAAATACATATGTATTTATATAATATGCACATATTTATTTATATATATTTTTTAATTTAAAGGTCTTTTGAAAATTGGATCCTGACTCTACCTCATGGTCATAAAATAAAAATGCTAATATTAGTGCCCATAAAAATAAACAGTTAGATGAAATTACTAGGCAAAGCTCAAAGGTCTGATTTTGTCTTTTCTCTTTTATTCACTCCAATTTTTTATCACATATATAAAGTGTTATCTAAGCTATTAAGTATGTTATGCATTTTTAGGCCTCCACTTCTTCCATTATGCCATTGTGTCTTTTAAGACAATACTGTGGGCCCACGCTAATTGTGACATCATTTGAACCAATTTGTTAGTAATTTAATTCCACACATTTGGGGAAAAACACAATATAGGTAATTACTAATGAGAGTTAAGCCTAGGAAAGAGTCTCAGACACAGTTTTCCTCTCCTATAGTTGAGTCTTTTCACATTAAAAATAAGCATTCCTTTCCCAATTCTGACCTCTTTCAGTTTATCAAATTTATATGACTGAGCCTCCAATCAGAAAGAAGGACTGTAGAGAAATTACTAATTTTTTTGGTTAGCGTTTTGGTTTTTGTGTGGTTTTTTTTAATTCGGTTTTCACTGGGACAGTCAATGGTGAGCGCTGACAGTCTCTTGCTGGCTCTGGTTTATTCTTCCCTGTATTTTCCCTGTGTTTCATTCTAGGTCTCAGATGAGCAAAATATAGATGATAATCCAGCCTAAGTGCAATTTTATTGTGCTATAAGGTTTAACAAGCTGCTAAGGAAACAACTTCAATCAGGGATTGAAGAAATCCAAAATCCTAGAGTCATTACTTAAGAAAAAAAGACCTGAGAGCAGGACTGCCCGATGGAAATATAATACTAACCACAGCACATGTGATTTTATACACTCAGTAGTCACGTAAAATAGTCAAAAGGAACAGGTGAAATTAATTTAAAAAATAAGTTTAACCCAATATACATATGATATTATCCCTTTAAAACATTATTAATAGAAAAATTATTGAGATATTTTATAGTTATTTTTTCATCCTAAATCTACAAAATCAAACTTGAAATAGCCACAATTCAAGTGCTGAGCAACCACATGTGGCCAGTGGCTGCCATCTTGGACAATAAAGGCCTAAAGAAAGCCTGGATGTCATTGAGCTGTGACACAAAGTTCAGAGTCTGGTACAGCAGACATCATTAATTACACACTAGGGGACAGCTTATCCTTCTAGTGCATTCCACTTCACTGCCTGTTCAAGAAATAGAGAATTTTTTTCCTCTTTTCTATGTTAAAATCTTCCTCTTTCAGTCAGTCCATTCATCTGTCCCTTCTCTCATGTGTCAAATTCTTCCAGTTCAGCAGGTCCAATTTTATCTATGAGAGAAAAACGTGACTCTGTAAGTGAGCAGTTAAAAATCTTAGTTTAGCATTGGTCAAAAAGTTTTCCAAATTATTGTTCCTATTGATGAGAGCCAGGGAGGAAGAAGGACCAGACTTTCGAATCCCATGAGAATGCATGTGGGCAGCACAGTTACATTTCACATACAATTCTTCATATTTGTACATAATAGTTTTTTCTTGGTATTTTCTCTGTCCCACTGTTTATTCTTTGGCAGCATTGGACAGATTTAATTATTTTAACTTTATTAAATGTTACTATTTGGTGTAACGTGCTAAATCACTGCTTTTTGTTCATCATTTTCTTGGCTGCATCCACCATGTATTTCTTTATCTGTTTTCCTCAGGCATCCGGGGGTACTACATCACCTCTGTCCATGGCATCTCATCATCTTTGGTAACACTTCCCATCTCTTATATTATTTAATTATTTTCCCCTCATCCTTTATTCCTCTCACTCCACCTGAAGGTTTCCATTGTAATGTGTTTAATATATAGCATTAGATTTGTATATATCCTTAAAAAGTGTGTTGCAGTGCTTTGAATTCTGTTTTTAATTCATTTGTTATTGTGCTGCAAATCTCATTCCAGCTCACACATTTTCTCTCTCAACAATATAGTTCTTAAGATCTAATCATGTCATACTTATTATTTCAAAGAAAATTTGCAATCACTTGATCAAATTAAAACATTCAGTGGTGGTCTGATTGCCTTTGTTTTAATTGCATAAATTTATTCATGTTGTCCTGTAGTATGTCAGTAAAACTGATTTTTTTCATATGTACTAGAGATTTTATATTTTGTTTCTTGATTAAAGTAATTTTTCTCTTACATTTTATAAATTGTAACTGTGAACCTAAAAGAAAACTATTTTTGTCTATTTATTAGGTATTCGAATAATTTACTTTTTATGTTTATTTTCTTTCTTTGCCTCTGCAATATCTCTATGTGTGATTCTTGACTGCTTTGTTTAATACCTAGAACAGTGACCTTTTTTAACATGTATTAGTTAAGTTGATATTTCTGGCATTGTGCTACATACTTGGGATAAAACGATGGAGAAAAAAAGAACTATTCCCAGGCTCAAGAACTTTCCAGTCTAAGAGGGGGTAGTGCAGACAGGTAAGCAGGCAATTATATGATGGAGCTCACTACAAGAGGGGATGTATGGCGACACAATCTAGGACATAGGTGGCCAACCCTAACCCAGGTCTCAGGAAAAGTTTGTGGAAAATGTGATGACTAAACACAGACTTGAAAGTTGCCAAGAGTAAGTCAGGTAAAGAAACGTGGGGATGACATCAAGGGGAGTTGCAAAAAGCTGGAGAGCGTATGCAAAGGTCTGGAGGCAAAAGTAAGTATGACTTGTTCAGAGAACACATTGCAGATTCCACAAAACCTCTTAAATCATCTACTTGTTGTTGTTAATTTTCCCTTCTCCTTTTAATGTCAGTATTACTTTTCCTTAAAAACAAGTTTCGTCTTTGTTTTAGTTTTAGTAATATTTATAACTCCCATGTTTTTATTTTCATCTTCTGTGTGAGAGGAATCTAAAACAAATTGCTGTTAACAAGGAGAAGAGAGTAGTCCGATTCATTTTTGTTCCCCTCATAGTATGGCTAATTGTTAAAAATCCTTCTCATATAATAAATAATACAATTAATTGAAGCGTGTCATTCCTGTTCAAAATTCTGGTGTGTATTACCCATTACTGTATGGAGATAATGGTCCAGTAAGAGAATATTATTAGCAAGAAGTATTTATTATTGATGATATGAGATTATCTGTGATAACCGTGGGATGGTTAATTTTGATACCAGTTCTACACAAAATTGACATAAGGGAACCCATATCGTAGAAAAGAAACCATATTGTAACTCTCAGTGACCTCTGCCTAATAACCCAGCTGGATAGGCACCATCCAGGAGACCCAACCGCTCTGTAGATTTTATGACCCCTGCTTGTGCATGTACCTTCCAGCTGCAATAAGACAATAATTTCGTTCCTCCAAGTTTCTTAGGAATGTGATGAGCCCTCAACAGAGAGTCTATGCTGACAGCCATTGTCAATGACAACTGAAAGATCTGGTGTAGCAAAATCTGGGTCATCATTTCTAGCCCCCTCCCCTATAACCCACTGGCCTATATAATTGCTTCAAGATTCTGTGTCCCCCTTAAGACGATTCTTTTGGACATTAGTCTGCCATCTTCCCTCTTGCTAGCAAGCTATAATAAAATGTCCTTTCTCTACTACCATCTTGCCTCTTGAGGATTGGCTTTTGTCTCATGGTGAGCAGATTGTGCCCTTTGTGTGGTAACAATTTTATGCATCAACCTGACTAGACCACAAGACACCCAGATATTATGTTGAACATTATTTCCGGGTGTGTCTGTGAGGGTGTCTCTGGATGACCTTAACATTTGAATAAATACATTAAGTAAGGCAGATTGTCCTCCCCATTACGGGTGGCACTCACCTAATCCATTGAAGAATAGATTAAAATAATAGAATAAAAAGGCTGAGTCAGGAAGAATTCTCCCTCTCTATCTGACTCTATTTCAGCTGGAATGTCAGTCATTCTTCTGACTTCAGACGTGGGCTCAGACTGAAACTATACCACCTGCTCTCCTGGGTCTCCAATTTGGCAATGGTAAATCTTGGGACTTAGTCTCCATAACTGAGTGAGCCAACTCCTTGTAGTAAATCTCTGTCTCTCTCTCCGCTTTCTCTCTCTCTATATGGCTGCCTGCATTTCTTGGCTTATGACTCCATATACACATGTATATCTCCAAATGGTTCTGTTCTCTGGAGAAACCAGATTAATACAGATTTTGGTCAAGAGTAGTTATAGAGGAACAAAATATTAAGAATGAGTTTTCTGAATTGGTTCTGGGGTTTTTGGAGTTGACTCTCTAATCTGATTAGATTTAAAATGCTGGTAATTCTATTTCTAATAATACAGAGATGGCTGGTAATCCATAATGTAATCTGGTGATAGAGATACACAAAATATCTCCATTGGATACTCCCAATCAACCATATGTAGGAAGCAAGGAGCTGTGCATGTGATATATCTGAACATTTTTGGACAACTAACAACTATAATGATGTAGGCTGCTTGCTCCTAGAGTCACAAGACAAAGTGGTGAAAGAAAGGGATAAGCTCAAAGATACAGATTCCCAGCTCAAGTGATGTGAAAATAACATGAAAACATTTAGTGTGGCCTGAAGGACACCCTCATCTTCT
Source organism: Equus quagga (assembly GCF_021613505.1). Lineage (NCBI taxonomy): Eukaryota > Metazoa > Chordata > Mammalia > Perissodactyla > Equidae > Equus > Equus quagga. The sequence continues at coordinate 28,188,182 of NC_060288.1, read as the reverse complement.
GTAGTCAAACGGCTGAGAATACTGAAAATCACTCGGTGTTTCATCCTGTGATTGACTGAATGACAAAGGAAGCTGAACTCCCAACCTCACAGGGTTTCTACTGTTAAAGTGAGGGCCTTGATTGGGAAAGAATGGGATTCTATAAATTCCATTGGGAATGCATGGGAAGGCCCTGATGAAACTGAAGACATTGAGCCTCTAAATTTTGGTGTGTCTTCATTGCCAGTGAAAGTGGACTCCCCAAACCCAGTGGTAGCTGCCTCTCTCCACCCATGTCTGAGGGATTAACCCTACATTGTCTGAGGAAACTGCGTAATGGCCTCTCCTGAGGCAGTTGTCATAACGTTAATGCTGATTCTCATCAGGACCCATCCTCATGACCCCTCTTTGCTTTTAGACTTCTAACTAGACTCAAATCCCAGCAAGCCACTAATGGTGAAGTGTAAGGTGTGACTTATGAGGAGGTTTGCACTATACTACAAAAGAACTAGCCTTGAGTTTTTTAATGAGTACTGACAGAAATCCAGGGACCATATGCGAGAATGAATATTGAAGGTATGGGATAAACGTGGAAGAAACATAAAGCTGGACCAGACATTTGATGATTTTACGTCACTATATGTGCATGGACAAATTTTGCCGTGGATATGTTGTCTTGTTGGGAATCGTATTCTTAGAGTAGATATAGGTTTTTCAAAACGTGGAATTAATGGGGTTGGAGATGGCTGGGAAACAGTTAAAATACTTTTGAGTTACTTAGAAAGTAATAAGATGCTGTGCTCTCCCTCTTTCTCGTTGGGCTTCAGGATATGCAGTAAGAATGGATACGTTGTGATTTATTTTTACTTTTTTTCGTAAGCAGAGGACCAGGAACAGAATTTGCCTCCCCAAAATATGAACTTTTTGGCATACGGGCTATTTTGAGCTCATGATTATTAAAAAAACAGCAGACCCAGGAAAAGCTCTGAAAACCTAGTAGAAGTTACTCTTTTGTAAGGGAAATTTACATTTATAAGAGAAATCTCCACTTCTAAGGGGGTCTCCCTCTCTGTGTCAGGAAGAGGAAGATGACTCTAAATCTCTATAAACACATCAGTGGAGAAGGCAAGGACTTAAATCTGCCTAAGAACTTCACCCTTGTTTACTGTACTTTTCTCAGTAACCTCCCATGACTGACCCTATCTTAACAACAAAATGTTAACACTATCTTTCAGTTTTCAGAGGTGAAGAGCCAGCCAGGAGCATGTGCAAAAGTGAAAATTTTGACCTGCCAATTGAAACTCATCCTGCCAGTGCTTCAGGATACCAGCCTACCTTCCTTCATCCCTTAAACCTTACCCCATACCTTGGATGGGCAAGACAGACTTGAGAGCATGGCCTCCTGTCTCCTTGCCAGTTGACCTTGCAACAAAGCCTTTCTTCCCTCAAAAGCTGGTGTGCCAAGGTGTCGGCTTCTGTGTGCATAAAGTGGGAAGCCCTTGCTTGGTAACATTGACTTGTGGCTGATCTGTTCCTCTTTTTGAGTCCATCAGTTGATAAAACTCTTTTGAGAAATTCACAATCACCATTTGGGGTTTGACTATCACAAAGTATGTCATGTTTATTGTTTTGATTGTTTGAATTCCAAAGGGAAGTTAGGAGATGGTGAATTCAGACACCATAATCTAGGAGACCACTGAAATTTCATAATCAACAAAAAGGCAGAACTATGCATTACGGTATCAAAAGCATTGTACTCTTTGTTAAATTAATATGTAAATGAATGAATGAGGACAAGGTTAAAAAGTGAATATGAGAGAAAAAAAGGATTTGTTTTGTTTAGGGAATGGGAGACGGAGAAATAAATCTGCCAGGATATTTGCCTGCTTCCTACAAAAATGTCAAGGTTTTAGGATGGTGAATGACTGCTTCTTTATTAGTTACAAGGAATCTGCAGTTAGCTGGAGCTGATTATTTAGAACAGGATCTTCAAATTGGAGTATAGCTACTCTAGGTGGTACCCAGACCTCTACAACTATACCCTGGAATGAAGAGTTTTAGGAAATTCCTCAAGTTCCATTTATCCAATTTTCTTAAATTGATCTACTTTAGATGCCACCTGCTCTGCTATCCCTTCCCGTTCAAAATTGCCTTATCACACTTTACAAGAGAAGCACAGACCGCTCAAGTATCTTGAAGTATGGTGTACTGCCCTGTGGTGTACAGTATTTCTTTGTATATAATAGACAATTCAAAATACTTCTATTTATTGGAGTTGAAAAAGTGACTTTAATAACTGTGTGATATATCCCTTGCAAGTCAATTTGTTTCCATTTCTTTACTCTAAAAAAAATTGGAGGAAGATTTAAATAAGTTTTCATCTGGTGGATCATTAAAAATAATTTTTGATTATAAATTACCATGTGACCATTTGTCTATAACTTCGGAGGAATTAAAAGGATTTTGTGACATTGTGATCAAAAAGAATCCTTCCATTTTCATGGATTTAAGTGACAAATGCTTCTCAGATTTTCTATATTTCTATTTTTAAAATTATTTGAAAAGAAAATAGGAAGAGAACTGATGCTAGATGGCATCTCATTCAAGCAATGTTTGTTTCATTAGTAGATATAAGAATGAATTTGAAAAGAAATAAAAAACAGCCCTTACATCCATTTAATGATACATTTCAAATAAAATTGTTTTTATAAAAAATTATGAATTAAATTTGTAATATATTGATTTTTTTGATACTAATGAAATTGAAATTGTAAATCAATCCAGAAGAGATATTTAAATCTTATCATCATAAAGCCTTTTTAAAAATATATATACAATTTAGGGACATGTTTTTCTTTCAGTAAAGTAGGATAATCAATAGACTTTTGAACGTAAAATTATATTTCATGAAGATAAAATTCTGTGGAGAAAGTGGAATGGAAATATGGAGAGATAATAAGTAATATGAAATTTCTGGCCTTTAAAGAAATTCTTAAACATACTTTTTGAGTGGATAATTGTATCAAAACCCTGTTAGATTTTTATTCCATTGGATACATTTAAAATGGTGATGTGTAGTTTATTGTAAAGTGTCAATATCTGCAGTTTGCCAAACATTACATCATTGGCAACTACTTAAATTTTGACAAAATTTTAGATGTCAAAAAATATGTCAGGAGTATATAGGCTTTCAAAATACTTCAAGTGATTAATCACACAAATGCTTGTGGTGTCCAGTGCTGTACAAGATTCTAGGAGCACAAAATCAGGAGTGAGCAGCTTAAAAGAGAAAAAGACTCAAGGACATCAGCACGGAGGTCAGCGAGGGAAAGAGAAATGTTTATGGTGAGAAGAGATGTTTTATGTCTAGAGGAGGTAGAAGAAGGATGACAAAATGGATAAATGAAACCTCTTTCAACTCATGGAAAGCTAATTGGGTGGAAGTGAGGCAGAGGAAAATGAGCTTAAGATTTGAAGTCAGAAATAAAATTAATTCCAGTGTTGTTACAGATTAGCTGTTTAACTTTGAGCCAGTCCCACAAAACATATCTGAGGCTCGATTTTCCCAAATGTAAATGGAGAGTGTCTTCACAGCTTATTAAAGACTGACTTTGGTAATATGATATCACTCAGCCCCCATTATACTTGATGAATATTTATTGAATTAATGAAAATTCAAGTAATTATGAATATAGTATACTTTTTGTTGTTTCCTATTAGAAGCATACTTATCTTTTTATCTGTGCCCCAATTAGACTCTTAATTAGGAATTATTTGTACTAGCAATCACAAATCTATGTGGACTTTGCCAAGCATCTGGTCATTGGATTAGTGCCCAGAAAAGATGGAGTATTCATCCTTTCATATACTTGAACACCTTCTCTGTGGGCAGAAAGAGAAATGCATTGATAATACCAACTGTGTGTTGAATATACAAAGTAACACTATTAGATGTGCTAAAATCTAAATGCTGAAAATACACAGTTTTGGCATCTATATGTAAAATATATAAGGTGTATCAATCTGACATTTGATTAGCCATAAGGGGATCTCTACTCATTATTTCCTGCCCATCAGGAATACCAGTTGGCCAATGACAGAGTGGAACACCAAACCCATATCGTTGATAGGTTCATAGTTACTGAGGAGATGGCATATTGTCTTAGAAACGAAAATACCAAAGATGATTGAAATATTTCTACATGTTGTTCAGCAACTGAGAATATGTCTAATCAGAATTCTGAGATGCACAAATATATTATTTAAAAAAAAAATTACCCTACCTATTGTATACTCCAGGCAACTGCAATTTGACTTGAGAAACAAAACATCTTCACAACTGTTAGCAGATACCATTTAACAATGGTAATTTTTGTGGCAATAAAATAGGTTGATATCCAAAATATTGTTATTTCTTCTGCCGAATTCACAACAACAAAAAATAGCATTAATTATCATCCTCTAATACTTGGTAACACGTAATTATGTTTATATAACCACTTCAAAATCCTAAGCTTTTTTTTCCCCTTGAACTTTTTAGATGCTGTTATCCTAAGCAATGCTATTCGGTATTGAAATGCAATAGACAATTTGGCAATATTAACTGGACCTCAAATAGTAGTTTTTTCTGAGACTTTGACCTGAACTTTATGCTAATAACGAAACCAAGTAAACTTTTTGTTTGCTCAAGGTCATTATCTACACTGAACTCTAGAAATATGTTAGAGAAAAACATGTCTTTGGCTGACAATTGGAGACTCTTTAATGCATCCTTAAGTGAGAGTTAAAGATACTGAGACAAGAATGTGTGAAATTAGCTAATCAGGTCATCAAGACTTGTCTCTTGGCTTTCTATTTTTATGAGAACAGGTTTCAGTCCTTTTTATTGTCTAAAGGAGCAGATTTCACCAATAATGATAAAATATTGGTTTACTTTAAATTATTTTTCATAAATGCTCTAAGAAATTCAGCTTAAATCATTAAAGAATGAAAGATAAAACATGGTCAAAATGTTTATTTCATATTACCAGGAACAGAAACCACTGCTTTGTTTATTCTTATTTATTCTTTAGGTGGCACAAACATAATACTTCCAAGAAGACTTTTTGTTATGCGACATGGACTTTATCGTGTTTAAACGTGGAATTAGAGATTCATAATAGCCCAAGAGTTCCAAAAGCAACACCAGTGCCTTCATTAGTTTTTATCCCTTTTGTAGCCAGTTCTTACCATCTTTTCCCAACAAAGTACTCAAATTTCTTTCAAGCTTTTTTTCTCTATCAGTTTTCTTTGTTTATTGACTTCCTTACACTCAGAAAGAGTCTTCAATAGCTTTTAAAACCAAATATCCAGAGCAAACACTGATAATTCATATCAGGTGCTCCATCAATGACTAATAGTGCAGAAGTTGAAATCTGTGGTGCCTTATGTATATACAAATGTCAAATATATTTTATTGGTACATGATAGACACGCAAATATTAAGCAGCTATTGCCAAACTATTATGTAGACTATTAATAATGTACTAATAGTGCAGTTAAATAATATTAATGGTTTTTAAAATTAATTACTGACACATGGCATCATATTATAATAACAATACATTTCCGCATAAGCAAACTCAATCGATGAGAAATTTCTCATGGATTCAAGCATGCATGAAACTGGATAAGCTAAGAAACTGGGCAAGTAATGGCTTCAAAATTACTTTTTCAATTTGTAAAGCCAGTCCTAGACAAAATGCTGCTGGCTGGGTAACTCTTGGATGGTGGTGCAGCCTAGTTACAACAAAGAACGTTTAACGGCCACAATTTTTCATGTTCGTATGTGTCAATCAGCAACCTCTTGTTAATTTCATTTGAGACAGAATTGACTCCTTGCAAAACTAGCAAAGTTTTTCACTGGCCTTTGTCTTTCTACTGACTGCTCCCAGCTAAGAAACTATGTTGAACAGATTTTCCTAATTCAGTTTTTCATTTTATGGGGAAAAAAATGAAAACTTTTTATTTCTTTCTGTTTGGGAAAAGGTTGCCCAAGGCACTATATTGCTTAGTAAATCACTCTATTCAGACCAATTCACTCTATTCCCCTTCTTTTCTTATCAATAAATAATTTTATTAAATAATTAAATAATTTCCTTAAAATCTCTACTCTATTGTTATTAGAATTTAAGATAATGAACTCCTGTCTTCTGTGCCAGTTTTTAATTTTTTAATACAATGGAAAATTTTAATCATCCAGGAATATTGAAAGAATTTTACAATGAACGCCCGTAACATAGGAATTTAGATCCTACCTTTAACATATACTGTACGCTTTAGGTGATTTGGCACATATCAATCCATCCATCTTATATCTGATACAATAAAAGTACATTGCAGAAATCTATAAACTTCAACCAAATACTTTAGTATGTACAACACTAACTAGAATTCAATATTATTTAGATTTTTTGATGTATAATTTTTGTACAATGAAATGCACAAATCTTGTGTTTGTTTGCTAAGTTTTGACATATGCATAAATCTTTGTTGTCAAGAGATAAAGCATCATGATTACCCAAAAAACTTTTATCCTGCTTTATCCCAGTAGATCACCATTGCAATGTGCTCAATTGGGACTAATTCTGAAAAATTAAAAGTTGGAAAAGATGTCATTCACAATAAAAGACGATATGAATAGTCATGACTTAATAAGTTTATTAGCCTTTCAATCTTTGATCAGGAGAAAGCTCTCTGTGAGAAACAACAATATGCCAGAGATATTTTTATTCTACATTACAAATATTCATTTTCAATTTATTTCTTTTATAATATTCAAGAAACATAACTTGGAAAAATCATTCTTAAATGGTAATATTATGCTGTCTACCTAAACAAACTGCCGTACTGTAGTCCATAGACAAATCTTTCCAATAGGATTGAGAACTGACTTTATTGCTGTAGTGAATGGCTTCTGGACCAGAAAAAGTGTACCTTGCTTTTAAATCTTTTATAATGTTCTCTTTCTTTCTCCTATAGCTAAGCTTTGCTCATTCTTTTCTTAGAATGCCTTTCCCTTTATTGACTCAAAGATTACTATCAGATGTCACCTACTCTACTTAACTGTATATCATAATGCCCATTAAACTATGTGCCTGTGAATGCATGGAAATAATACTAAATAATGCTGGGCACAGAGGCTCAGGGCACCCATGCATCAGGAGAAGTAATAAAATGTTTTACTGCCTGAAGATGTGGTACTTTAAGACAAGGTTACAAAAGGTCCCCAGTGCCTTCTTTAAGAGAATATGTCAAATGATTTCTTTGGATGTTATTCCCATGTAAACTAACAAAACGAGAGATGTACCTAAACAATCCTTTCTCTTAGTAATCCATCACCTAGGGAGAATCACTTGAGTTTAAGGATTTGCTAAGACCCTAACTGTGTCCTTCCATCTTTTTCCAAGGAGTGACACAGCTGGGTGCAGGACATAACTGCAAATATAGGGTGACTAACACAAGCTGCAAGAGCATAATTATTTGGTTTATAGCATGAGAATTTTCCAGTAGGATACCATTACAGACTAGTGATAAGCACAGTACCACTAAAATCAACAAAGAGCTGGTACATATGTAATACATAAAATTTGAGAGCTAAACACCAGTTAAGGTATTGCTTTCTAATTCTTACGTAACATTGTTTTTTTGTGTGTGGCATTGCTTTAATAATAATAGCCCATATTGCAAAACAGGTGAAAATCTTTAGAGTTAAAAAAATTGTCTAAATTAACAGATTCTACCTACATTTGAATGTTTATTAGCCCCCATGGTCAGAAAGACTTTTTTGTTTGTTTTTTGGTGAGGAAGACTGGCCCTGAGCTAACATCTGTTATCAATCTTCCTCTTTTTGCTTGAGGGAGATTGTTGCTGAGCTAACGTCTGTGCCAGTCTTCCCCTACTTTGTAAGTGGAACACCACTCGAGCATGGCTTGATAAGCAGTGTGCAGGTACACGCCCAGGATCCGAATCTGCGAACCCCGGACTGTCAAAGCAGATCACACAACCACTACGCCACTGGACCGGCTCCAGACAGACTTGTAAACAGACTAAATGTTTCATCTTAATTTGATGTATAAAATTGCTAAATGTCACCCACAATTCTATTGTAATTCTTCATAAATATTAGATCATTTCTTAGCTGTGAATATTAGTGGATAGTGGTAAATACAAGCATTACAAAGTAGTAAAAAATAATTTAAGGCTATTAATTATTGAAATGGGTACTTTGGTAATCATCGAGTTTCTCTAAGCACATGGTAGGATTTTCCTTTTCTACTACTTTGAAGTTAAATGTGACTATATGACTTGCTTTCATCAATGAACCATAGACGGAAGTTGCGTGCACACCCTCTGAAAAGAGATTTGAGGGTCTAGAGCGGGGTTTTCCAAAGTCTCCTTACTGTCACAGTGCGTTGCAATGCTCCAGATGCGATGCCGCCATCATTCTGGGCCCTGCAGGGAGGCAGGGAGTAGAATAGAGACCCCAGGAAACCCAGGATGTGCATAAAACACAAGCAAGAAACAAACCTTTATTGGGGGCTGTTTGTTGCTACAGCATAACCTAGACTATCTTGACTGACACCGCTAATGGATGCTGCCACAACAACGCATAACGCGCGGCGTTGTCTTAGCAGTCCATTGGAAGGCAAGGAAGAAACAGATACTGCAGGATGGAATGCTTATGATCCATATTAGACAGCAGCAAAGGATTTGGCAAACTGTTGCCTCCCTTAACTTGCAAAGGAGTCCATGTACCCAAAGAATGGATAGCTCTAAGGCAAGAGATTGCAAAGTAGAAGGTTAATTCTGTGTGTTCGTTGATAAGGCTGCATTTGGAAAATGCAGTATTAAGAAAGGGCAAACTAAGAAAAAAGAGTCTATTTGAATAGGAATAAAAGAGAATAAAGTGCAGAAATTTGGGGTCTTGCAGGGTTAGAAGGAGCAAATGCTTCTCAATTCCAAATGGAAATGATAAAAAACTACTTGAGAGTTAAGACCACTTGCAACTGAGCCTTGTGGTAAATACTAAATCAATGCTATAGTCATCAAACCCGTTGTTAAAATATCTAAATGAATTAAGAAGCCTCAAAGTAGAGACGTTTATGGCTGTGTCACTCAGTAAATCCTTTCATCTAAGAAGTGGCTTGGAGAAAGACTCAATATAAGACTCTTAAATCTAAGTCTCATAAAATCAAGATAACTACAGTTAAATTGTGATAAAAGGAAGGGGGGAAAGAAAGCACTATGTGTAGCAAATCTAAGAAATGTTTAGAAACAGTTTTGGATGTAGTTTTTAGCTTATGGAGATCAATGGAATAAAATAGTTAAGAAGCCAAGTAAGTTTTAATAGAATTGCACTGTTAAATAAATAAATACATAAATAAGTAAACCCATAGCCATAACTTAGAATGTCTAAGCCCTTGAACCTCCAAACTTCAATGGTAAGGAAGCTGAGAACACTGATCACCTCAAGAAAATAAAAAATATTCTCTAATGTCCATAACCTGTAGGCAAGGAGAATAATTGAAAAAGAAGCATCTCTTAGTAAGTAGAGAGTCAGGGAACAGCAATAATTATAGACTGGGGAGTTCCTTTCAGGTCACAGCTTTGTGGCCTAACTAAGAAATATCCACTACCAAGCTTGGGGACCATCCCAGCAATGCCTAGTGGGATGTCAGAATCTCTATAATCTCCCATACCACATCTTTCCCAGTGGGAGTGTTGGTTGTGGTTTCACCTGCCACAGTTCGATCATTTCCTACTGGATTTGTAAGGTACCTAATTTTTCTTTTCTAGTTTGTAGATTTCTAGATGGAAGGAACCACATACTAGGTAGATGATGAAAATACCAGTTATCACTCAAGTTCTTGAATTTTTAGGTGGGCCCAGTCACTGAATGGAATTTGGAGATTATCTGTCATGTAGAAGGCATGAGCAGATTTGGTACATAGGAAAGAGATACACTTGATATTTGGTGAGAAGAAAGTCAGACTGTAGTTCTCATCAGTGCTCCACCTAATGTCCCAGTTCTTCTCCTGGACACATATGAGCCTTGACCCTCCCCACCACCTTAAAGTTAAGTAAAGCCATTTGATTTGTAAATTAGTATGAAAAGAATTGTCATGTGCCTCTTTCAAATGGAAGTTGAGTAACCCTTGTGCATTCCTTACACTTTCTTTCCCCCTGCTATGCTTTCTTTTCTTTCTGCAATGCTCCAGATGGTGGCTGCTCTTCAGCTGAAGTTCAAGAATGAAGACCCCATGGAAGACCACCCTTCAAGAAACCTGAGATGTACACGTAGTGTGAATGAGAAGTGAGCCTACGTTCTTTTAAACCGCTAACATTTGGAGGGTGTCTGTTACTAGACCACGATGTAGACTGTCTTGCCTGGCACATTACACTATTGATTTGACATAAAATAAGTGCAAAATGCTCATAAATTTTCATATCAGAGAAACATCTTACTATCTGTTGAGATCTTTAGAATATTCTTATTAAATTGGAATGGCTTCAACATAAACAGCCTTTTAGATATTTGAGAAAAAATTATTTTAGATTTTCCATGTACACCAAAAACTACATTAATTCTAGATGGAGTATTGAACCAAGCGGAACTATAGATAAAAATTTGACTACTGGATTGGTAATAACTTTCTGAGCATATAATCAACAACAGAAGGGGAAAAAAAGACCGATTGACTTTACTATGTAAACATTAAAAAACATTTGATTGGCATATGTAATAAAATTACAAGAAACATGCACTGGGAAAGTATTTGTAACAAATACTACAAAGAGTTAATAGCCTTAGGGGGCCGGCCCGGTGGTGCAGCAGTTAAGTGCGCACAGTCTGCTTTGGCGGCCCCGGGGTTTGCCTGTTCGGATCCTGGGTGCGGACATGGCACCGCTTGGCAAGTCATGCTGTGGCAGGCATCCCACATATAAAGTAGAGGAGGATAGGCACGAATATCAGCTCAGGGCCAGTCTTCTTCAGCAAAAGAGGAGGATTGGCAGCAGATGTTAGCTCAGGGCTAACTTTCCTCAAAAACAAAAGAGTTAATATCCTTATAAGTACAAACACAAATATAAGATAAACACTGGGAGCTCTGCAGAAGACTGAGCAAAAGCATAACTTCAAAAAGGCAAAATTTAAATGAATATTAAATATGAGTATTATATACAAATATTAAAGTTTGGGTTAATGAGTAATCATGGAAATCTAAATGAAAACAATGGGAGTCCATATTTCACCTATCAAAACAGGCAAAATCTTTAAAAAAATAAAAGTACTGTGAGGTAGCATCCTCACAGACTGGTGAGGGCTCTATTTTAACAGAGCAAATTTGATCATCATATATGTTTTGTTTTTAAAAATTCATATCTTGTGACCTTGTAACTCTATTTTTAGAAATGTATCCTTAAAGAATAATCACAAACATTAAAAAAACTTGTGCAAATGATGTTCATTATTGATACATTTTTAATTTTAAACCACTGAAAACAATGTAAAAGTCCATAAGAGTTGAATGATTAATTTTTGTTATAACTTCTTAGGGGTTATGTAGTCCTTAAATTATGTCTATAAAAATGTCAAGAAAATGTGAAAATGCTTATATGACAATCATTCAACAAAAGCAGAGTAAAAACAAAATATGTACATCTTAACTACACTTTATCCTTGGAATCAGGAATAAAAATAACTTGAATTTTATTTTGGTACTGAGTATTATCAAAACTTTCTCCTAACCCTTGAGTTAGTTTCTTAGGAATAGAAAAAGTAAGCAAAACCTATTATGTCTTTCCAAAGAAGGGAGGCAGAGAAAAAGAGGGATGTTATCAGGTTTAATAGAAAATCAAAGAATGTGGCTCTTTCTAATTCTAAATATGTGTCAGTGTCAATAATGAGCAAATAGTAAAATGTGCATATGCTAAAAAATAACTATAGGAAATATGGGAAAAAATATATCCTGAAGACCAGCTATATTCAAGGGACACATCCTTCTCTTGCAAGCTTCTCAATCACATATATTGGAAAATGATGTTTTTCTACCATAGTTATCTCTTTGAGTGAAGTTTAATGTTTTTTCTGAAAATAAAAGTACTTCCTTAAAGTGTCTATAAATCTAATTTAAATGTTCTAAACACTTTACTGTTAATTCTATTTACATGAAATTTGAGGTAGGAAAGGAAAGATGTGCTTTCTAAAAAAAAAACATTAACTTCATTTTGTATCACTCAATTTTAATAAGTCAGTACATGATCCAACGAACAAAAAATGGTTAATATTTGGTGTCGATTATACTTAAAATATACATTGCATCAATAGAAAAATAAACTTAATTAGGAAAGGAATCAAATATGTTAAGATCACTATTTTAGTCAATTGTTTCATATAAGAGTTAATGGGAATTAACTTGAAAGAAGCATAATAGTTATATAATTACACTAAATTTGACCTGAGCTGACAAAATGAAACATTTCCCTTATAGAAAAAAATATAGTAATTAAATTTGGCTTTACTTCTGAAGTTTTCAAGTTTTTTTAGATACTTTTGCAAAACGTGGTGTATAATCTTACAGCATTGGTTGTAATATTGGCATTATAAAGAACTGAATAGCAATCACATTAAAAATTACATGGGAGTGTCTTCTCACCAATTATTTTATAGTGTTTTTACCAAATCGAAGTGGGGTCCCTCAGGGAGTTAAATCCAACTCTCCACCAGAAGCAGTCGTCTCACAAAGTAATTTGTGGCAAATAGCAGACCATAAGGAATCATTTCCAGAGTCATTGCATCCTGAACAAAGGGAAGCAGGGAGATTTATTTCGGATGGGGAATGGATATTTAAAAGGGAGAGGTGGCTATCTTCTTGCGCAGGCGCAATTGGAAAACGTGCTTCTACATACACTGCAGCTGATGTTAATAAGGCCTAAGCACCTCTTGTAAAGATCTTAGTATTAAAAATAAGGCAAAGGTCACAGGTGTAGCTCTCACGGTGAGGCTTGGTCTGGTTCAGGGTGGTTGGTGATTGCATCTCCTTAACATAACAAAAGGAAAAAGAACAATTTAAAAATTGTTAAAATATTAAAATATCCAAACCCACCCTTGAATTCCTTGGGGTAACTGGTCGGTGACAGTGTCACCACATTTTTTTTTTCAGTTAGAAATGACCTTAGAGGTCATATGATGAGACTGAGGAAGTAAAGTTAAATTATTTTTCAAAAGCTACATCGCGAATGTGGGCTGGAACCCCAAGAAGGGGCTGGAATTCAGACACAATATAGTGTGTTCAATCTACAAATCCACTGGCATAAATGTTTAAAGAAGAAAACAGTGCAAATCCCAGTTTGATTAGCAATCATGTGGTTTTCCAGAACCGCGCAGTGCTTGTAACGTTGTAGGTCTTTAACGAGGTCTGTGGAAGTGAGATGAACTGAACTATTTTAAAATCCACTTTAGTATTCAGAGTAATTTCTTTTGGAATCATTATGAAGGTAATGCTCTTGATTTCAATAGATAAGAATAAAATCTACATTTATGTATGGAAATACAGGTGTTCAATTCCTCTAGCTTCAATAAAATAACATCAAACATCAATTAATTTAGAAAAGTATAAATCTATTAGAAAAGGAAGATTTCCAATACCAAAGAAATGAAAACTGGCCTCTCACATTAATCTTTTTGGTAAACATTGTTGCTTTCCTTTGTAATATGTGTATGTCTACATGCTATTTTATCATTTAAAAACATTTTAACTTTTAAAAATGCCAAATCAACTTTTAATCTAGGATGTTAACAATATTTCTTTATTTTTTTAATGAAAAGCAAGATCTATTTCAGCACAGTGTATGATATTTGCGATTGAATTAAGCTATCATCTTCCCATGAATAACTCAAGCCTGTATACATGAAACCACATACTGTGCCTACAGACAAATTGACTGAAGTGGGTAATGAAAAAGAAATGTTTCCATAAGCGTAAAAATATTCTATTCTTGACTATTTGTATAATATTTATTGTCTGGATAAAACAAAAATCAAGTCTGTCTTCCACTGAGAATATGTAGATAGATAGTTTACATGATATTTGAAAGTATAAACATCGAAAAAAACTTCATTATCAGATTTGAGTGATAGTTTTGCTATTACTGACTCTGTGATGTTTCCAAGTCAATTAATTTCTCAAAGTCTCCATTTTCTCATCTATAAAATGGGAATTATAGTTAGTACTTAAGTTATGGAGTTGTAAAGATTCAATGAGATAATACACTTAAGTATTTAGCAACATTCCTGGTATAAAATAAATTCTCCATAAATTTTATCAGTTAAATTTCAAAAGTGACATTCATAAAAAATTATATATCAAAAGAATGATAACAGTGTGAAAATCTTGTTTGCTTAAAAGTAAAAAACCTGCTAATCATCTATAAAATGGAAATAACAATGAAAAATCCTATATAAAGTCAATTCTATGCTTCATGAGTGGCAATATAAAATAGGTCAAGTGTTATAGTTCACTTGGCATAAGCTGTTTCTTCATATTTTCTTCGGCCTTCTTTCCTTCCTGCAAACATATTAATCTAAACTTTATCGATATTTTAAATTTTCTACAATTTTTCACCACTTGCCCTTAAATGTACCTTCTATATCACCTATCCTATGCTCGGGCACCACTGTGTTCTCCCATCAAATTTAATTACATTTATATCTAACTGCTAGTCTCCCTGATCTCAGGCTAAAACATAAGTTCCCCCCCAAAAAGCAACTGTACAAAGAGGAGGAAAGGAATGTGTATAACTGACATTTTAAACTCTCTAACTCACAGGAATACCCAAAATTTGTCATTTTGTGACTTTTGAAAGTTTATTTCCCCTACCTTTTGAGAATGAGAATGTGTTTGAGATTCTGGGTTGGAAGGAGTGCCAGAATTTCCAAAAAGTCTGAATTCCAGGATATGAACTGAATGACATGAAGAGTGCTAGGAATTCCAGTGAATCTCTGTTCAAGGGTGTGAAACCCACCGCTATCCTGTGCCTAGCCTGGAGCAGGATTTGCCAAGTCGGGACTTCACAGGCCTTCCGAGTCTTCACCCAGATTTCAGCAGACATCTCAACACAGGCAGTGGGATCAACTGAATAGAATTTGCCATTGCTATCTTAGTCAAAATATGTCATCTCTCCTCATTTTACAAACATCATATTTTCATAGTTCTCGCTTAAAAAAAGCAATAATTTACATAGGGTAACAATAAAATTGCAGTTTTGCCAATGAGCTGTAATTTTGCTGAATTTTATTGATAGTCAATTTAAAACACACGTAGAAATAATGTATCATAGGTATATAAGACATTCATTAAAAGTATGTTTATGGTTACCAAGATTTGAGAGATAGAAAAAGGTAAAGCACTGTTTGAGTGGGAGTTTTTCTACAGAATATAGTTACAATTGTGTCTCTTCATAAATGAGGATAAAGCAATTCACTAATGAGTATTTTGGTTTAAGATGTACAATTAACCAGAGATAAATTTGTCCTGGTCTGCAATGCTGGCCAGAAAAATGTTTTGGTTCGTATTATTACCCAACTCTAATTACTAAGGGAGATGATGCATTTGAATCAATTTCCTCAAATGGATTTTAGGAAGAAAAGAAGCTTCGAGGAGTTAAGTCAATATTCTTGATGTACCAACCTTGGGGGAGGTGGACTACGCGGAGTAGGAGTGATGGATGGGATGGGATGGCGTGGGGAGGGATAAACCTCACCAACAGAGCAACTCCAATATCTCAACTGATGCTTAGACGATGCTGTGAAAGCCATTCAGGATATAATGATATTCCATGGTTAAGTAATTTGCCAAAGGTGATACAGCTAGGAAGTGTCAGAGAAGGGACATGAACTGGTAGAGTTGACCAGAGGCAATCTGGATTTAGAGACTTCCACGCAATATCACCTGTTGCCAGAGAGAATGTCCTGCCCCACTTTGAGGTAAGACAAGCAATGGATGACACTTATTTTTTTGCCTCCCTCTGTTTCACACTGGCCAATGAACAGCCTAAATTTACTACTTAAAGACGTTGGTACAAAGTGGGCTCAATTTGGTCAATGCCAACAGGTGGCTTAGGGAAAACTGAAATAAGCTGGCCCCGAGAGCATTCTACACCAGAGGCTAAAATGCAATTCAATTCTGTCCTCAAAATTACAGTGTTGATGAAAAAACTACCACTCTTCCATTTTAAAAAAATATATGCTCTAAACGTTTTTCCCCTTTAATCTACCATAGAAGGCCACATGCAAACTACACAAGAAAGCACTTCCATGGAGCAATAAGCAGGCACTTAGAAACTCAGCAAACGATCATACAGTTTCCTCGTGAACAAAGTGCTTAACTCCATTAGTGCCACAGGTTGATTAAATCGCCCACATTACGTTTCAACGGTGTTTCAGCCAATTAAGCCAGCTCAATTCGTCTCTGCTTTCTGGGGTCATAAAGACATTAGAAACAAATTTATGACCTGGCCTGTTAGTGAAATGAGTTGTAGACTTGTTTTTAAATCAGGGTGGCTAAATTAATAATAATAAAAAAAAAGTTTAAAATGAACTGAAATGAGTATTTTTTTTTAATATTCAAAGCCACCAGGATATGGCCTTAATTACATTCAAAAATACTTTTTCTTTTCTTTCTCTAAACACAGTTAGAAAGCAGTGAACTGAGCAAGCCAACCAACCGGAACAGAGGAAAAAATGAGCTGAATTCATTTTCAGTCAGGTGACCCCATTGTGGAACTATCTTCTGGCAGCACTCAGTTCCCCTGAATGATAATTCCACCAGGCAGGGCACAGGAGAAGGGAGATCTGATCCCTGAAGTAACACGCACGCATCTACTAAATGCAAGTTAGCCCATTAGGTTGTGCAATTTCTAGAACTATACAGATCATGCTTCTGATATCCCTGCCCAATTCATCAAGCTTGCCACAAACCACCATCTATCATTAGATCTTTGACCAACATGAAAACAAAGAGCTGACCAGGTATGGGTAAAATAAATTTATGTAAATTGACAGCAGCAAGTGCTACATGAATAAATAAATTTCTATTTCATTATACTGAAAACAACCATAAGTTTTTATTACTCATGATGAAGTTAATAAGGATTTAAAGATATTTTTTATTGAAAGAGTTCGATTTTGACTAATTTTTAATGAGAAAAACTACCATACATAATACATTTTTCTACAATGAGTCACTATTAGAAATTTAAAAATGATTAAGACTGGGGTCAATCAGAGAGCCTTTCACTTGTCATAAATAGTCATTGTCTTCAAAATCCATCTTTGACAGTCTTAAAATCAATTTGTCTGGTAAATGGTTAGAGTATAAGTCTGTCTGCTTGTAACAGACGTTCATATCAATAGTGGCTTGTACAAAATTGGATTTGTTGTAGTTGTTTATTTTTTTCATCTAACATTTCACAGATAGTAGATGCAGGGCTGGTATGATGGCTCTGTTTGAAAAATTCATCCAAGGACCAATCATCTCCTATCTTACTGCTCCATCATTCCTGTTCTTTCTCTCCAAGCTGTTGTTTAAGACAGCAAACCCATCAATTCAGTATTTCAGCCAGCGGAAAGGGGGAACGGGAAATGCAGAACACCCTTTAACTTTAAGAACATAATTCAGAAGATGTATATTTCATTTGTATTTAGAAGTTATTTGTGTAACTTAGTTGCGGGAAAATACCTAGCTGCAATGGTGAAAGGATAATGTTGCACTGTTCTGGCCAGCCCTGTACTCAGGTTAAACTCCTATTATCATGGAAAAAAGGGATAATATATATCAGGAGACCACTAGCAAACTCTGCTACAGATGGGAACTATGTAATCACCTTAAATAGACAAGCAGCAAAAAAAGATGCTCCAGGAAGTCAGAAAAGGAAGATTTCACATGGTATAGTGTATGGGGACTTTTTATTCCTATCTACTCTCAAGTAATGAGGTGCTGAAAAGCGCATCTTCTGTTAAAGCTGCAATCTACAGGGCTCCTTAGACTAACCACCAGCAAATGCAAACTGACACTTCTGAAATGGATTAGTGTGCATATCAACAATCTCCTAATGGCTTTCATCCTTTCTATCACATTTGACCTTGCCTTTTGGAAGCACTTGATAAATGATTAATTATTCATTCTAGAACTTGATCCTTGAACAACTAAACTACTTCCCGGAAGCAAATATGGATGTATATTAAAGCATCAGAATCAATCAATTATTCATTGATTGTATGCCTTGAATTTGCCTAGTGTGTGCCAATCTCTAAGTTAGGCAGTCTGTGAGATATAAAAATAATGGAATACAGGGTCTCTGACCTCCAAGGACTTACAATTAGAATGAAACAAATACTAAACAGGATGTGTGGGCTGGGGTTCTTATGATTGACTATATTAGTGTCTATCGTCAGGGTCTTCATTCAGCTTTGTGAGCCTGGCCCAATTATAAACTATTCCCAGAGTAACTGGGGATGAAAGAGGATTCAGAACAAACAAATCTGAAAATGAACAAAAGTGAAAAATTTTGTGGTAGTGAGGGAAAAAAGAAAAATAACACAGATCCAAATTCTTGATTAAGATTTTAATATACTATTTCACCATACAGGAAAAAGTAAGAAGCAAACACACAACTCAGATGTGAGTACCTCTGATGTGAGTAGAGTTGGTCAGAGAGTCATTTACGTACCAAGGGAATGAAGGGAAGAAAATCTGTGTTTGGACTTTCTGAATGTGGTAAGTTTTGACCCATTGAAGGGTGCATTGTCCATGCCTGAGATTGGTAGGACTTCGATAGGTTGGAGCCCATCAGGCTCCTCCTCACAGTCATGCATCACTTCATGACGGGGACAGGTTCTGAGAAATGCATGGTTAGTCTATTTTGTGTGAATATCATAGAGTGTATGTACACAAACCTAGATGGTATAGCCTACTACACACCTACGCTGTATGGTACTAATCTTATGGGACCACCGTCCTATATGCAGTTCATTGTTGGTAGAAACATCATCGTGCGGTGCATGACTATTTCCATTTCCTTTGAAGTTACAGATGTTCTTTTACACATTTTTACATGGAGCAGTTATGCTTACATAGCTTAGTATCTTGGGGAAATGCCAAGAATATATTTTTGATAATCAGTTTTCTCTGTGGTCAAGGGTCAACAGCTGATCCCATCATGATAGAGGACTATCATGCACCAGAGGTCATAGAGGGCAATTCTGCCAGGGGGAAGGTTTAGTGGGGACTTTATCACTTCCTCTTTGCAACTCCTACTGAGTTCTTCCTTTTATAGATTGTTTTATGTGTAATATTTGGCATGGTTCCTGGTATATCTAGTACACAAGTGAGTCTAAGATAAAAGTTGTTAAACCACATGCTGGGTGTTATTTGGTGATTAAGGATGGTGTTTGGAGGCAGATATAACAGCTATCAAAGAGACAAGAGTTTATCATTTGAGAGAGAAGAGCATATGGTTGGGATGCTGGGGAAGATAGACATTAAACAAGATAAAGGTGGCTAAGAGTTTTATTGCAAAATTAGCTCAACAATTTCTCAGTCTGTATCAAAAGCCAAGCCTATTTGACCTGGTTCTTTATGAAGTCCTTGGAGATTTTTTTTGGTCCTCATTCAGTTTGCTAAGAATGCCCCTCTATGGCAAAGTGACAGAGAGATTAAAAAAATTAAGGAATTCTTGTTTAGGCTGTAAGTTGACCCCCAAAATTATTTTTATATTTATAAGTCCATCTAATTTTAACATTTCTTTTAAAGACTTTAGAAAAATATTTGGTCTCATTTTAAATGTTTAGTTAATTAAACACATTATATAATTCTAAACTGCACTAATGACTTAGGATTTTATTTAAACTATTGAACTACTGTAAATAGGCATACAAAATGTTCTAGGGCACTAGTTATTTTTAATTGATAACCTGTAAAATATAAGTTTTACTCATTAAAGAGGGAAACAGCAGGATAGTGAAGTTGGTTCAAAAAGTGTAGAACTCATACAAGAAGAAATAAATAATCTGAACAGACTTATATCTATTAAAAAATGGAATCAATAATTAAGAACCTTACAAAAGAGAAATCTCCCAGCCCAAATGAGTTCACTAGTGAATTTACTAGACACTCAAGGAAGAAATTATACCAAATTCTCTACAATCTCTTTCAGAAGACAGAAGCAGAGGAAATACTTCCTAACTCATTCTATGAGGCCAGCCTTACCCTGATACTAAAACCAGACAGACATTTTAAGACAACTATGGGTCAATAGATGCAAAAATTCTCAACAAAGTGTTAGCTAATCAAATCCAACAATGCCCTTGCCTGAGGAGACATATCAGAAAAAAATATTGCTAAGACGAACGTCAAAGAGCTGACTGCCTATGTTTTCTTCTAGTAGTTTTATGGTTTCATGTTTTACATTCAAATCTTATTTCATTTTGAGTTTATTTTTGGATATGGTGCAAAATAGTGGTCCAGTTTCATTCTTTTGCATGTAGCTGTCCACTTTAAGAAAAACAAGAAATAACAAGTTTTGATGAGGATGCAGATAAAAGGGAACCCTCATGCACTGTTGGTGGGAATGTAAATTGTGCAGCCACTATGGAAAACAGTATGAAGATTCCTCAAAAAATTAAAAACAGAACAACCATACCATCCTGCAATTTCACTTCTGGGTATTTATCAAACAAAAACAAAAACATTCATTCAAAAAGACAAATGCATCCTTATGTTCATTATAGCATTATTTACAATAGCCAAGAGACAGAAACAACCTAAGTGTCCACTGACAGATGAGTGGATAAAGAAGATGTGGTATATATATTCGATGGAATATTACTCAGCCATTAAAACAGAATGAAATCTTGCCATTTGCAAAAACATGGGTAGAATTGGAGAACATTATGCTAAACAAAATACATCAGAGAAAGACAAATACTGTATGATTTCACTTATATGTGGAATCTAAAAAACAAAACAAATGAACAAACAAAACAAAACAGAAACTAACTCATAGATGCAAAGGACAAATCAGTGGTTGTCAGAGGGAAGTGGAGTGAGGGGTTGAGTGAAATAGGTGAAGAGAATTAAGAGGTACAAACTCACAGTTATAAAATAAATAAGCCAGGAGATGTAACATACAGCATAGGGAATATAGTCAACAATATTGTAACAACTTTATAGACGGATAGATTGTAACTAGACTTATCATGATGATCATTTCGTAACATGTATAAATATCAAATCACTGTGTTGTACACCTGAAACTAACGTAATGTGGTATGTCAATAATCAATAAAAATTTAAAAAAAAAGAATGGATGAGAATAAAAATACTCTATCGTAGGTACAATGAAATAACTGGTTCAAGAAGACTTTGTTACTATTTCCCGGGAAGTACATGGGAAACATTTTATGAGCAGCAAGGGAACTACTAAATATTCAGGGCCTTCCTCTAAAGTACGCAATCTCTGTAACATGCTTATATTAGTAACAATTTACATGTGTACAATTAACCTAAGGAAGGACGAGTTTCTCTTTTAATACGATTGTTCCTTTCAGGAAGCCCACGTATTGTTGACCCAAGTAAGAAATATATAGCATATAAAAAAATATTTTTAGCATTCTCTTTTTTGATAATGTTGAAGACTTCTCAGCTGGCAATCTTTTTTTTTTTTAAAGATTGGCACCTGAGCTAACAACTGTTGCCAATCTTGTTTTTCTTTTTTTTCTGCTTCATCTCCCCAAACTCCCCTGCACATAGTTGTATATCTCAGTTGTGAGTCCTTCTAGTTGTGGCACGTGGGACGCCACCTCAACGTGACCTGACGAGCAGTGCCATGTCCGCGCCCAGGATCCGAACCGTGGGCCGCCGCAGCGGAGTGCGAGAACTTAACCACTCTGCCAAGGGGCCGGCCCCTCAGCTGGCAATCTTAAAGATAGTTTAAATATAAAGCAAACCTTGACTCTTTTTTTAACTTGGACATTAATCCTAGGAAGCCAAAATCACGAGAGTCGTCAGAGGATACTTGTTAATGTTATTAAAATAATAGAGTAAGTTTCCGAAGACAATGAAAAATCATAGCTTGCTACCTATAATTGAGTGACAGCATATACTTAAAAATATAATTATAAGAGAGTACCACAATCATAAGAAATCTTAGTTTTTTCAGAAATGAGGAACTTTAATTGTTTATTTTAAATAATCAAGGATACCAAAAGCACCAGCATAAACGAATCAAAATTGTTCTGGGGGATACAAAATCTCTGTCAACTGGAAAGGCTACAGAAAGGGGAAAGAACAACTTTTGCTACCTCTTGTTACGAGCCAGGTAGATACTCTAAGACAATTTATCATTTTAACAGGGAGCAAACAAAATTTTAATCTCACATTATTATGATTTATCACATTAAGTATTTGTATACTTTTTAAAATGAATCTATCTAAATTGAGCAAATTTGCTAAATTTTAGCCCAATCAATTAAGTCTTTCTGGAATCGTTGTTTTTCATTGCTATAAACAAAGGCAAATAAAGTTTCCTGTCTGCAAATTTTCTATGATCTTTTATATCCATTCAAATTTCAGTTTTACTATCTTCTTTCATATTTGTAACAAGACTCTTCTCTTTAAAACAAAACTACTCTCTTATTCCATTAAAAATATATTCTTTACATACATATTCCCATTTCTATGCAGCTCCTAATATAGTCTAAATCACTCATGTCAATTTAACTTTTAACCAAATAACTACCTCTGATTGTACTAGCAGTTCAGTAATTGAGAACTGTTTCTAATACACAAGAAGCAAAGTTCATGAGCACATAGGCAACAACCTGCAGCTGCATACATTCCAGCTACACAATTTAAAGAGGCAAAATAAAGGAAAACGTTAGTGAAAATAATGCAAAAGTATAGCTATTCCATCACACTAGATGTACAAGAGAAAAAATATGATACATAAAATTATATGTGTGTGTGCATGTGTTGGGCGGGGATGGATGGGCGTGTGTTCGTATGTGTGATACCTCGTAACTAGTTTTACTATTCTCTCTTACTTAAAAATTACACAGGCATCTAAAATCTATTCATCATTTAATTATATTAATATCAATGCAAAATTTGCACACTTATCAAAGAATATTTGAAATTGTATTTCAGTTGACTCATTATATAATAGATTACTCAATAGTGAAAAGATTTTCAGTCATAATTCAAATTTTCTTGACAACAAATGTATTTCTCTTGATTGTAAACATATGTTTACATAATATATATGAAGTAATATGAGCTTATCTAGTCAGTAAATAAGTATAAGAAGTGTAAGAATTACAGTAGTTGCTGTAAAAAAATAAAAATTTTATTTTAAAAACTATACATTGTACAACATAGACAAAATCAGGATTTCCTCCCAGGGATTTGCTTTGCTCATATATATGTAGATTGTTACATAAGACTACTTTTGAGCTGACAGTTTTTGTGAGAATATTTTCTCTCCCCTTCAGTACCTAACACATTTTAAGTATTAAACATTTTAGTTTTTAAATTTTTTTCTAGGACTGTTTGCATTTCTCTCTCTCTCTCTCTATGCTATTAGCTTCTTAGAGCAATAAAAACAGTACTCTTATTTAAGAGACTTTACAGACTAATTTATTAAAACATCCCAGATAGGAAATATCTCCAATTCATATAATGAGAGAGAAGATCTTTTTCTCAATTACAGACACACAGACCACAGAGAGCTTTGCATTTGGTTTTACAACTTTGGCCACAAAGTGAACAACACAAACACAAAAATCACAGAGTCTGCATGTCAAAATGCTGTCTCTTTTCTAATGAGACACAATACTGTGTGAACAAAAATGGCTGAAGACCAGATCCTTTGTCATCCCTTGTCGAACAGAGAATACATCCCCAACTCTGGATGACAGAGATCATTGACTGGTCACACAAGAAAGCCAGTTTTTTCAATCATCATAACCACCAAAGGAAAATGATGTATTGGCCATGAGGAAGCCAGAATCAATCCCAACTTGGCCAATATCAGAAACAAAATCACAAACAGAGACAGAAGAAATGACAAAGAGAATGAGTGAAGGTAAAGGTTGTTTCTACTTGGGATTCATTCCAGGGACACACAAAAAAGTGCTTGAATACTAGAATATCACGTCTTAACCAAGACAGTTTACATGGCTTCGCAGCTGAGCCCTCCTGGGTATCTCACTGGGACCTCAATCAACTGTCAAAGGTGATTCTCAAAAGTTAAAAACATGACTCTCCTTGAAATATGAACTGAGCATCAGTCAAAGATTTATTTACTTCAATCATGAGGGACCTAGCAATATAGGAATGCTGGTTGCTTAACAACTTTTACAAATTTGATAAATCTCATTATTAAAGATAGTGTATCTGGGGGCTGGCCTGGTGGTGTAGTGGTTAAGTTTGCACACTCCATTTTGGCAGCCTGGGGTTCGCCAGTTTGGCTCCTGAGCACAGACGTACGCACTGCTTATCAACCCATGCTGTGGCAGGCGTCCCACATATAAAGTAGAGCAAGATGGGCATGGATGTCAGCTCAGGGCCAATCTTCCTCAAAAACCAACAAAAAAAAGTGTATTTGAAGACGTTTTAGCTCTAATGAACAACAGCTTAGTATGGATTTGTTTAAAATCATTAGTCAAATTATGGAATTCTACATTTTAAATTGTAGTTACAGAACTGTCATTCTAAGAAGGCTAAACTCTCTTAGATATTACATGTATGCAAAATGACAAATATTTGTATATCTACTCCTTAATACAAAATAGAAATAACATAGCATAGCCCATAACTGTGGATTCAAATGTAAACATAACCTAATTGTTTTGTCTATTTATATACATTTGCTGCTTCCATCCAGACTGGTCACTTAATAGAATTTTCATTTATACGGTGAATATAAATAATTATCTTTTTAGAATTCTAGCTCTAAATACCTTTTTTTAATTTGATGGGATACTAAAATACACAAATGTATCTTTCATCAAATTTAAAGATTTCAGATGATTACCAAAACTTGCTTGCTCCCATATCAATATGATGCAGAACTTAGAAATATTCAAATGAGATCGGATAAAATTTGGGGTTATACTTGGAACTAATGTTCCAGTTTTATCTGCAATTCACTTTAAAGTATTTAAGCACAGGCAGTGTTATACTAGGACCGCGCTGGTTAATTTAATTTAAGGCAGAGGTGCAATTAGATGTTTTAACTGAGAATTCACATTCTAGGAGGGATTAGCTGCTTGAGAAGGCCATGCTCCAAAGGTGATGATCACATGCATGTCATTTCTCTTTATCTGATTAACACCAGATGGTTTGGCTTAAATTAGAACCATTTGTTCTCTTGTAACATATTTGTGTAATCCACATGTTTGTGTAACACAAATTAGTTTATACCATTCTTAAGTAGGGAATGATGTCAGTTTAATGTAGATGTTGTGTTAATTCAGACGTGAAATTTCCCAGCTTGTTCACTTTTGCACCACCAAATCACAGCCACTGGACATAAAGTACACTGAGACAGCTGAAGGCGGCAAAATGTAGAGAAATGCAGAACTGGACATGACTCCTAGTCACCCTGAATTCTTCCTCTTGGCTCTGTTGGGCCACCCGATGGTTCCTGGAGATTCTTATCACATTCTTTTCTCTAATCTTATCAAACGTAACTCAGCAGCCTCAATCCTTTACACATCCTTCCATGAAGGATCTTCAATTTGTTTTTAATGGTAAATCTAAAATTTAATATAGTATTACTGTATTCAAAATTCAATATATCTTTTATTTTTGCTTGCTTGCTTGATTATAAATATTCATACGTACAGAAGAATTGGCTGTGAAACGTCTTTTCAATATAACCTAGTAGCAAGGTTAAGGTAAAAATGTTCTTGCTTAATTCTACCAATTAGTTACTGCCATTATACCCCCAAATGGGTTAATATTCATGCCTGATAAAATTGGTGTAGATCAGTGTGAACTTAAAAATTTGTAATTTTCCATAAGGTGTGTTTTAAGGAAGGGACTTACTCTTTTGGATTTCTGTGATTTTAAAGAAGAAAACATTCTGAATAGTCATTGGTGCCGTCTGTCAAATGTTTCTGACCTGTGCCCGCTGGCCTCCTGGCAGTTGTGTGAGCCATATGTCTAGTTCTGGCCAATGAACTCTAACCAGATGTGTATCCCTTCCAAAATAGAGCGCTTAATTGCTGATGCAAGACCCACCTGCAGAGCTCTCTTTAACCTTTGGCAAGGTGATTGACATCCTTCAAGATAGTTGCTACTCTGCCAGCTTGAGTCCCTGAGTTATGAGCAGCCTGGATCTTTGAATTATCGCCATTAGTGACCAAAACGAAGCAAATGCAAGAAATGAATCTTTGCTCAAGCTCCTAAGATTTAAGGGATGTTTGTTAAACTGCAGCATAAACTAGCCTATCCTAACAGACCTAATGTAAAACTATATCTTAGGATTTGTCAGAAATACTCTCTTTACTAACAGGCTAATACTCATCGGTTGCTTTAAATAATTAGGTACTTAGAGTTCTTATTTTCAAGTTAGAACCAAATTTCATGTAGAATTGTACCAATATAAAATCAGTCTTCAAAGGTAATTTATACATTTTAGGAAAAGAAATACATCTCCAAATACAGCACAAATTAATAAACCTGTTAGAAAAACATTGCAAATATTGTATGTTTCGATTTTACTCATAACTTTTATGACAGATTTGTTAATACTCAGATTTTAATTTCATTGAGTTAGAAATATTTTCTAACTTTATTTAGTGCATGGTTTATATAAAAGCGTGCTGTTTGATTGCCAAATCATTAATTTCATTAGAGTCAGAGAACAACCTTTTCATCATATCAAATCTTTGAAGTTTTTTGAGACTTGTTTTATGATCTATCTTGTCAAATGCTCCTTATCTACGGAGAAAGGACTGTTAAATCTTTCAATATAATCGTGGATTTGTCCAGTCTCCTTTTAGACTGTCAGATTTGCTGCTTCTTCTTTTAATCTCTTTTTTCAGTCGGTACATATTCAGGACTGACATATCTTACTGACAAATTGACCCCTGTTATAATATGAAATGTTCCCTCTTACTTCTTCTAATAATTCTTGTTCTAAAGTTTAGTTTGATATTCGTTTAGCCATGCCTGCGTTTTTGTTTTTTTTTTTTTTTGAGGAAGATTAGCCCTGTGCTAACTACTGCCAATCCTCCTCGTTTTGCTGAGGAAGACTGGCCCTGAGCTAACATACATGCCCATATTCCTCTACTTCATACGTGGGACACTCACCACAGCATGGTGGTGGCCAAGCGGTGCCGTGTCCGCACCGGGATTCCAACTGGCGAACGCCAGGCCGCTGAGAAGCGGAATGTGAGTACTTGACGCTGCACCCCCAGGCCGGCCCCCGTGCCTGCTTCCTTATGACTAGCATAACATATCATTTTTTTTGTTACTGATTTTATTTTATAACTGGGAAAATTGTCTGCATGCTTGTAAATTTCCTTAAATCTATTTTCTTTCTTTCTTTCTTTTAACTCAACTAATCTGTTTTGTTATATTGAAAATGGATTTATTTTAGACAGCACATAGTTGGAACTCATATTTTTATCCAGCTTGACACTTTCTAGCTTTTAATTATTCAGACCATGCAAATTTAAGGTAATTATCCAATTGTTTGGGTTTTGCTATAGCATTTTTTTTTTTTATCCAATATATTCTTTGTTCTTCTTTTCCTCTTTTTGAATTTATTTTTTAGGATGGTATTTTTATCGTCACTGTTGACATAATTGCTATAACATGTATTTTATATTTTGTAGTGTTTTTTCCATGATTTACAATATTTATACTTACAGTATTACAATCTGATATCGTACAATATAATAACAGTTCACTTAAGAGAACCTCAACAATATAGGCACATTCCCTTCCTATCATTTATTCTATTGTGGACATATATTTTACTTCTATATATTATAAATCCCAAATTATTTGTTATACTTTTTTTAAACACTCAGTTATCATTCAAACAAAATAGAACATGAGAAAGAATTTTATTTGCCATTTTCAGGGTTTTTCTCTTATACAAATCCCAGTTTCCATCTGGTATCATTTTCCTTCCTCCTAAAGAAGTTCCTTTGAAATTTCTTGTAGTCGAAGTCTGCTGACAACTAGATTGCTCAGATTTGTTCATCTTGTTCTTCATTTTGCTTTTATTTTTTAACTTACTGGTTTTATAATTGTAGGTTGACAGGTTTTTTTCAGCACTTAACAGCTGCATAATTTTCTTTTATTCGATTTTTTTCTTTTGTAGGAACATTGGCCCTGAGCTAACATCTATTGCCAGGCTTCCTCCCCCACGCCTCCAAAGCTCCAGTACACAGCTGTGTATCCCAGTTGTAGGTCCTTCTAGTTCTTCTATGTGGGATGCCACCACAGCATGGCTTCATGAGCGGTGTATATGTCCATGCCCAGCATCCGAACCAGCAAACCTCAGGCTGCCGTAGCAGAGTGTGCAAACTTAACCAATACGCCACTGGGCCGGCCCCAAGCTTGCATAATTTTTGAAGAGAAAGTTATGGAAATTTTTATCTTTGTTCTTTAGTACATAACGATTGTGTGCATGTGCATGTGCGTGCACGCTCATGCGTGTTTTCCTGTCTGCTTTTTCTCTTGTTTTCACCAAGTTGATTATGATGCGATGGTGTGTTTTTCTTTGTTTTTTTATTACTTTTAGTTTGTACTGCTTCTTGGATTCCTAGGTGCATGATTTTCAACAAAAGTGAAATATGATTTCTTCAAATATATTTTCTGCCTCCTACCTTTTTCTAAGATTTCAATTACATGTGTGCTATTGTCCCATAGTCACTCAGACTCTCTTACTTTCCTTTTTTTTCAGTCTTTTTATCTCTGTGTTTCATTTTGAATATTTTCTATTACTGTATTTTCAAGTTCACCAGTCATTTCATCTTAAGGGTCTATTCTGCTGTTAATCACATTGAGGGAAATTTCATAACATAAATTGTATTTTAAATCTTTTAGAGTCTTTGTCTACTAACTCCATCATTTCTACCACTTATAGTTGTTTTTAATTGTCAGATTTTTCTCCTGACACAGATCACATTTTCTTGCCCTATTTTTTTCTTATTTAGTAATTTTAAAGTGAATGGAGAACATTATGCATTCTAAGCTGTTTATTCTAACCTGGATTTTGCAGTATTCTTTCAAGTATGTTGGACTTTATTCTGACAGACACTTCATCTATACGCAGATGGGTTTAACCTTTCCTGGGCTTGTTTTTAAGTTATTCATTCATTTTCTGGAAGGCGACAGGAGCATGTCACTGTCCTAGGGTTAGGCCTGTAGCCTTACTGCTAAGATGCGAACTTTCTGTGGCCTTTACTCCATGCCTCCTGTTTTCATCCGAGTCTCTCCATTCTGGCTGTTCCAAAATCTAAAAGTCGCATGTAAGCCTGGGAATTGTTCTTTCTTGAACAGCTTTTCTTGCGTGGCCTTCTGGAACTTAATCCTGAATGTGTATAGACTGGTATTTAGCCAAAGACTCAGCAACCTTGAGTTTCTGGGGGTTTTTTTTCGTGCAGTTCTTTCCTTTCAGGTACTCTCACCCACAAATTTTAGCTGCCTTAACCATCTTGAACACTGTTTAGTTTCTTCACCTCGGGAAACTGCTGAACTCTGGGTTTCCTCTGCCTACGTTGCAGTCTACAAATTGTCCGCAGGCAGAAAGTGAGGCTCACATAGGGCCCATCTCTTTGTTGCCTCCCTCTCAGGGATTACCATCCTGCATTGCCTGTTGCCCAATGACTGAAAACTGTCGTTTTCTATATTTTGTCCAAACTTCTAGTTATTTGTGGTAAGAGGTAAATCTCATAGATGTTACTCCTTCACAGACTGAAGGGCAAGTCTCCAAAACACCATTTTAATTTAGTAATATTTGTGTGGATTATAGAACTCTAGGCTCTTTTCAAAGGAAGATATATTCCTAAGTGTAAACAAAATTGTATAACATACTAAAGATGACTTTCTTATTTATTTATAGTCAGATACTTAGCATCTACTCAGCATTTGTTGCTAAACTAGGATTCTTCATTTTATAGGCAAATAATTCTTCTATGCTCTGACTTTTCGTAAGTTTAGGGTTACTCAAGGAAATCATGACTTCACTTTTACCTTTGGATAAACCTTAAAGTATGGGAAGTTTAGGGACTGTTTTTAGTGAAATAGTTTTCTGTTAGGGAGAACTGTTAGTTCAGTTAATACTGATTTGACAGTTTTTATAAGAGTGCCAAATTCTTTTGGCAAGTTGTCTAGATGTCCATTTTCTCTAACATGGGCCCATCTAAGGATGAGGAACTTTAATGATACTGACAAGAAGGCTTTTATTGACAACAAATAAAAGAATTTATTGATAATAAGTCTTTTACTGAGGTAATCTGATTGAGGGTTCCTGGTGTCTTTGGAGGTGGAAGATCATTTACTTGTGTGAAATAGTTTTAAGGGTGTATTTATTTGATACCAGGAGCAGAGAAGAAAAACCTAACAATATAGCTTCTTTGGCTCCTACAAATGCAGGGAAACCAGGGCAGGGGCTCAGGGCCCAATACTCAGATGAGGAAATAGGGAATGAACCATTGTATGTGCTCTTCACCCCTCTGAAAGCTTCTCCAGCTCTGACTTGAGATTTTCTGTTCCATATCACAACATATTGTAGTTACTTTATGGCAAGCCTCATCTTTCTATAATTACCATGACTTCATGTGGCCAGAATGAGAGTTTTCCAGATTTTTCCATTAAAAATCTCAGGAAAATATAATCAGAATTGATGGAGAGAAAACTACCATTTGAGGTCATCCCTACTATTCTAAGTACAATGTTGTAGACAAGGAACTATTGTTGTCTATCACAAAATGAGTGGGGTAGATCTGCCCATCTAACCTTAAGATAAAAAAAGATCTTTTTTTAAAAAAAATTATTTCTTCATTAAGAAGGAAATGGGGAGGGATGATGACACAGACACATGACAGACTGACAGGCAGACAATCCTATTTCATGTTTTCTACCTGAGACGATATTGGATTTTAAACTGATTGCCTTTCAGATATGAATCAGACATGGCAGTCTCTGGCAGCAGAAAGGATGAAAGAGGAGAAATTTAAAGTAAGACAACCGTGTGATGTTGGTACTCACAATGCAGTGTTCTCTGTTGAGTAACAGTTGACACTGCTACAAACAACCAAGACAATGCACAATGGTTGTAACAGTAAGGACCACCGACTCACATTTTAGATTAAAACTGTCATTTACTGAAATCTGTTTATAGGAAAAAGAAATTTGGAGCACACCATTAGCTGAAAGGTGGGCGACTCGACTCCTCCTTCTCCTTAGTAGTTTGACGTTACAAATGCTCTTTTATATGGTTATAAATGACACGTGTGTCTAAGGAGTGGGAACTCATTGTTAATTGATCAATCACCCATTCTCTCTTTCTAAGAACTCTCTCTTTAGTCAGTAGTCTCCTTTGATATAAAAACACTCTGTCCAGAGTTTTCTCGTAACACTAAGGAACTCTGGGCATTTCTGGTAGGAGACAGAAAGGGAAAACAGCTGTAAAGAAAGCCAACTAGCCCCAACTGGTTGATGGATGTATACATGGGTTCCTTGGTGCATTTTTTAAACTGGCTGATATAGCTATCAGCTGATTCCTGATCATATTTCCTCCCAGAAGCACTTTTCATTTCCTTCATTTCTACAACATGGAAGGATTCTGAAAGCATAATCCAAGGATGATTTTAATAAAAATCCAAAATCACTGAAGGGTAGCAGAATATGACACCCCCAAATATGCCACTTTGGCACACTGATTATTTTGAGCTGGAGGTACTTGAAAAACAGCAAATGCCTGGAAAGACTGTCTCTGAACTCCCTTATCTATCTAAAGACGGCTCCTCCAAAAGGAACTCAGTTGTCATAAATCCTCTCCCCAGGAATTGCATCAACTAGGAAGGATTGATTCTTGTCACAGGAGAGCAGGCTAGAGGTCATCACCACACCCACACACACTTTGCTTCAAAATATCACATCTCCCATCTATTCTTCTAAGGGCTCATTCATCATCCCTAAAATTCATTCACTCTCCCCTAAGTGGGCTACACTCCCCCTCCTCTTTCCCTATGATGATGGTATTTAAGCCTGAATTCTAAGCCACCTCAGAGACCTGCTCATTTTTCTCTAGGTATCTCCCATGTACACATAAAGTACACATGTCAATAAACTTCTGTTTGTTTTTCTCTTGTTAATTTGTCTTATATTATGAGGATCTCAACTAAGAATTCAGAAAGGTAGAGGGGAAAGTATTTTTTCTCCCCTACATTGTGAATAATTCTCTTAATATGGCATGATAGTATAAAATCACAGCACAGTGGTTCCGATCCCTTATATCAGGTTTGTTTGTCATGATATATCTTATTCACAGGAACTGATATTTATTGAGCAATAACTATGTGTGAGGTACTCTTCTAATTACTTCACAATATGTAAACTCACTTAACCCTCACAACAACCTAATGAAGTGTTATCATCATCCACATTTCACAGATGAGGAAAGAAGTTAAATAATTTCCCTAAGTTTACAGATAGTAAGTGGTAAGGCACCAATTCCAACTCAGGCAATTAGACTCTAAAATCCATGCTCTCATACACTATACTGTCATGTCTCTTCATAGTCCTTACAGGGTCATACAAAGTGTTGTGCAAATAACATGAGCTCAATAAATAGTGGCAAATAATAATTCTTGAAGTTAAATCGAATGTTAATTAATATACACTCTTTTCTTAAATGTTGTAACTAATATGCATACTACTGAGCCTTATTTTTAGACGGTTAAAGATGTTTACTTACAAAAGTAAAAAGTATCTAATAATTTTTTTTAATTTTATATATAGTTTTATTTCAACATTATAATGATCTAAGTCATGAGTAGATGAGTAGGATCACTCACTTGAAATTGTCTAAAGTGCCACGTCTGATTTTAAACAACATCAGCAATCTACCAGAGATTCTAGAACTCCTGTTAGAATCCTATTATCGAACTGTTCTTACATTTTGGTAAAGTCACTTAACTTTCTTTCAGGTCTCACTTCTGCAAAGGGAAGGTAAATAATTCTTACGTAAGCTCAAGAGGCAAATCAGAGAAGTAAATAAAAGATTCCACGCATTCGTAGAATTCTAGAGCTGTGCTTAACCTCAAGAGCTCGTTCATCCTCCTGGGAATCAAGTTTCTTGTAGGTATATGTTTTTTCAATCTTTTTTTAGTGCAGCTTCCAATGGTACCTAAAAAACTTGTTATAAGGAATTAGACAAAAGGACAATCTGGACCCTAAATCGTTTACATATTCTTTTTTTAAACACTAGTTCTGATTTGATATTTATCTAAGACTTACACTGCTTTATTCTTACACTCTATAATCCCATTTGAATCTTCACTTTTGGCCTTAACATCTCAGTGATTTTTTATTATCTTCTCTTCTGGAGCTGCCTTTCTTCCCATCAGGAGAATTTCCCTGTCAAGCTCTTCATCAAGATTAAACATATTGAAGTCTTCCTTCTTGATCTTAAGGTATTCTTTCAGCATCTCCCAACTTTCCTTGCTCCGTCTTCTATTTGCTTCGCCTCATTCAAATGAATCTCTTCATGAGGGCTTTAGTCTCTCCTTCTCCTGCTTTTTAGGTTTAACCTCTGTTTCTAACACAGAGAATGATATCCCTTGCAATCTAAACCTGAATCCTGACCTCATGGCCTGTTAACATACTCCAAGACATATTGCATTTTATTACACAGTTTAGATTTATTAATAATACACTATAGCATCTTCACCTTTTTTAGCCTTTATTCCAAACCCTGAAAAGACAAGTAATTTACTCAAAACACCATATGTCGTTTTTCGTTGCATCTTTGTATATAACCCAGGAATGAGAGGATAACATAAAAGAGAGAGTATAGAGCAACTAGAAAACTTGAACATGTAAGGGCTGTGATGGACTAGGAAGTGTAGACAGTGAAGATAAAATGTTGAGCACTGGTGCCCGGATGACTGATTGTGCCATTAATAAGAATTTTGAATTCTGGATAGAAACACTTTAGTGGGAAAAAGTGTGGTTATGTTGAGTCTGAGTTACTGGCAATGCAACGAGGTATAACGGTTTGACAAGTAGCTAGAAATTTGTGGTTATGGAATCTGGAAAATTACATAAGAGTTGGAGATGCAGACCTCTAAATTTCACAAATGGATGAGAGTTAAAGTTATAGAAATAGACGGAATTTTATAGGAGAAGAATAGAAGAAAGTGAATGAACCAAAGGTGGGATATTGAAAAATTCTGGCATTTATAAAAGAGTTAGAAAAGAAATTGTCACAGATAGAATGAAAAGTAGGAGAATGCAATATTTACAAAAGCAAACAAAATCTTTAATCTGAAGTATAAACTCCAAAAAATAATAATAAAGTCAAAGTGCCAAAATGTAAATAGGACTAAAGATATTTCAGGGAGTAATACTGTCAATCAGTCTATTGCCTTTTTTTTCCTTTTTTTCTTCTTCTTCTTCTTTTTTTTTTTTTTTCTGCTGAGGAAGATAAGCCCTGAGCTAACATTTGTTGCCAATCTTTCTCTATCTTTGGCTTGAGGAAGATTAGCCCTGAGTTAACATCTGTGCCAGTCCTCCTCTATTTTGTATGTAGGTCACAACCACAGCATGGCTGACAAAAGGTGTAGGTCTGCACCCAGGATGCAAACTTGCAAACCTGGGCTGCTGAAGCAGAGCTTGCTTAACTTAACTGCTAGGCCATGGGGCTGGCCCCAATCAGTCTATTTTCTGTAAAAAATATTTTAACTCCTTGCTTAATTAAAAGCAGAAAAGTGATGTTAACCACTATCAATGAATGATTTTATTAAACTTGGTACCTTTTATGAGAGATCCTCAGAAACTGAATGTTTTTAATAAGTCATGATACATTTTGATGGTTGTGCCCAGCTCCTGGCTTGTGAGGAATCCACGTGGTCTGGAGTGCCTGACTTTCTGAGAGGCTGATTCCAAGGACTGCATATTCAGGATCTGCAGGGCTAGGTCATTCCTAGATTAGTACAGTGTGGTCTTCCTCTGTCAGTGGCACACTGGTGGTAGGAATCTATCTACTTTCCAAATTGAGTCACAGGAATGGCTAAATTTCATTAATATTAGAGTTATATCAAGAAATCCTAGGTATCTAACTGCCTAGTCTTTATTTTTTAAATCTGAATTTGGCTTCGCCATCATCAGTTCCTTGTTTCTCAGCTCCAAAGTAGCCCTTTTTGCCTTCTCTGTGAAAATGGATATGGGCCCTTAAATATGTTTCCTTTTCCAACTGGTACTGAAGCTTTCTCAGAAGAGGGTGCCAGAGAAACATTGTGGGAAGAAAGGATTTTTCTTCCTAGTTGTGATGTGCTTTCCTGATAGACTCCTGCATCCATGTGGCTTCCCTAGTACGCAGCTCATACAAGGTGAGCAGCTTACCCCGAGTTAGGCTCTTTCATTGTGAGTCATTTGTCCATCATCAGGCTCCTGCAGTAGATGATGGTCAGTAGCAAGCATCTGCCAGCAACTTTCCCCAACTTCCCCTGGACAGTTTTGCCTCAGATTGCCTCCAGCTTTCCCAGGCCCTAAAGGGTAGATTTCAGCACGTTCTGCGAGCATCCACCACAGCCAATTTCCTGCCAACATGTGAGTCATGATGGTGGCTTGGAGAGGTCCAACAAGGTCTGACTCTCAGCCCAGGGTGGAGATGTGTGTGGAGCTTTTCTTTGGGTGTTCGTATCAACATTGGGGCTAGTGTCTGTTCCTTGTATCTGATATTCTTACACTCTTTAGAGTTCTCGCTACTTATTAGCTAATCTCTCATTATTGCAACCTCTTGTTATAGTTAATAATTCTTTACATTAACTTTTCCCTGTTCAAATTATCGCATGGTTTCTCTCTCAATTGGACCTATACTGGTACATTGACCAAATGACGTCTAGAATCAAATTTTTCAAACTTTATGATATTGCAATAGAAATTGGAGATTGTGCTAGTTATTATAGTTAAATAGCACAGCCTCTCAGAGCTGTATCTCACATGGCTTATGCATCTAACTGTGAAGGTTAAAATAATAGAGCTTTTGGAAGAAAATATCAGGGAACATTATTTATGGCCTTAGAAAAGATAAAGATCCTACCGAGAACCATTACAAAAACCATTAATAATATAATATAAAGAATGACAAATTGCATTAAGTAAGAACTTTCATTTACTGAGACAACATTAAATGATCAAAAATATAAGCTGACTTACATTTAATGTATAAAAACAATTCCTACAAATTACTGCAAAAGGCTAACAACACTGTAGAAAAATGAGCAAAAGACTTGACATTTTATAAAAGAAGATAGATATCCAAATGGCCAACAATCATATGAAAATGTGTTCAACTTCATTAGTCATTAGAGAAATACCAACTATATCCAAAACTTCATAAGTATTACCACGACAACTACCAGAATAGCTAAAATGAAAAAAATAAAATAAAAAATATAGACAACGCTAAGTACCAGCAAGGGTGCAGAGCAATTGGAATGCTCACAAATTGTTAGTGAGAGTGCATATTAGTATAACAACTTTTCCAAGTTGTTTGACAATATCTAATATAATGAATATATACATAGAATATCACCCAGCATATATATTTACCAAAAATATGGATGAAAACATTCATAACAGTACTATATATAATGGCCCAAGATCTGAAATAACCCTGCAGACCATCAACAATCAAATGGAACAATAAATTGTAGTATATTTATGTAATAAAATACTATATAGAAATGAGAAATACCAAACTATTCCACAGGCAAGAAGCCAGACAAAAAACAAATACTTAGAAATCAGCCTTAGTGGATGAAAGTTAACCTTTGTGGAAGAAAGTATCTGGGATAGACAAGGGGGCTTTTGGAGATCCTGATAATCTTCTGGTTCTTCCCCTAGGTGATGAAATGACAAGTGTGCTGACATTTTGAAATTCACTGAGGGATACACTGATGATTTGTTCAATTCTCTGGATGTTTGTTATACTACCAGAAAAAATTAAAAAACAATCATAAAAAATGGTAGTTCTTCCAAAGAATGAGAAAGATCTTCATATATGTAATACATGATACGCCTGCCCAGTTCTCTGAAACACTGAAACTCCCTGAGGTCATATTACTCAATGAATTATTATAAATTCCCAATTATCTTTATTGATGTTACTTTCTTAAGAGACCTTTAATTAACATTAGTCACTTCTTCTTTCCTCTCTTCATTGGGCCTAAACACTAACCATTTAGTTACCTGCTTACAGTCTTATAGTTTCCACTTCTCACAGATTTATGTGACAAATAACAAACAGAGCTATATTACTTGGAGAAAATTGTATGATTCCCATCAAAAGTACCCAGAAAAAGCTCAGATGGAACACTTTGTTAAATGTAATACAACAGCTCTTGACTTAGACATTAACTACTCAAGTCAAGGTTTAAGGGCAAAGAAGTAAGCATATGAATTAAAGGACAAGTAATGATAAGAGCTGACATAGTTAGCATATAAGAATCCTTTCATTTTGCACTACGCAATCTGTTTAGTTAGAATCTCAGGGCCAAGGGAGTTTAAGTTCTGGGGTCTTGATTGCACGATGAAGTGCGTTTTGTGATGGAGATGATGTGGTGCTCAGTTGGTGGATTAATGTGTTGTGATGGTTGCTATGCTTGCAGTCTAAAGGATGACTCACTGTGAATCTATTTATTATTTAGGGATTACATGGTGGGCCAGCAGAGAGAGGGAAGAAGAGAACTTGCAAACTAAAATCGATACAAATAATAGCCTCTCACAAGAGAAATCTCAGGGGCTTGAGTAGCTCTCTCGTCTCTTTCCTCCAGCCATCTTTTTCTCTCTCACTTTTTTTTCCTATCTCTCTTTGCTTTAAAAAAAATATTCTCTATGGAGGAGTGTTTCACTGTTTTGCTCTCTTATATTCTATGTAAATAATCATTATTTTTTCCCCTTACATTTTTTCCAGAAGACCCATTCTAAAGTAAAATGGTAGTAGGCAGAATACCTTTTGATTAATTCTATCTATACTCCAGTGTAATTTGTAGAGAATAAGTGTTGGACAGTAAATAACTTTTAAGACCAGGAGGAAGTCAACTTAATGAATTTATATTAAGATTTATAAGTGCTAAGATTTATATTTTACTTTTCCTAATAGCCTTATGAGATAGTTTATTCTCTTCCTAGTACTTTTGTCAAAGTAAGTTTACATAAAGAGTTAAATAAATAAGTCTAGAGAATGTGTCTATATCACATAGATATATTATTTTGTTTAATGTGTCCACATAAAACCATAAGGAATTTTATTTTCCCGAATAGGGCTATACTGACTATGGTTTCACATTGATGTAAATAGTACCTCAGTATTAAATATATTATTAATAGACTGTTAATAGAAAATGAAATAGAGTGAGCAGACACAAAATATATTCTCTCAAATCATTGCAAAGCAAGTTTTTTAAAAAGTAGCCCTTCCAATATTTTACTGCTGTTCACTAAGGTTGAGTAATAATTTAAATAGGTGAATAGAAACAGAGTTTATGATTCTTTTCACTTACTTCTTGAAGGAAATAAGAACTGTTCAAAATAAAGAGACACCTCTAAGTTATACACTTAGTTTGCTGGTAGAAATTTCCATTACAAAATAGTTACCTTCAATATATATACATATAAAAAAATCAGTTTGTGCAAAATTATATTTGCTTGTACCCATTCATATCAAGACCTTTTTCTTATATATTTATGTAGCTATTTACTTTACTTAATCACGTTTATAACTGGATCACTTTCTTGACTTGTTTATTTTATCATTTTTTAGTTACAAAATGGAAACCTGATTTAATATAGCCACAAAGGCTGATGGTTGATGGAGTCAAGTTGTAAAGTGTCTTGTGGACTGCGGGAAGATGTTGATTTTGATTTCAAGCAGTCTAAGAAGACACTAGATAGTTTTCACTGATAAAAAGGATAAGATTTCAGTCATAAAAATTTCACTTTAGCTGTTCATTTCACAATGGCCAAGAGAGGAACTAGGAAAACAGCAAGAAACAATAGATCAAATTGGTAGCAGTAGAGATAGTGAAAGTGCCTGGGTTCTTGATATCTATTTGAAGGATTGATTGCCCCCAAAAGGATTTGCTGGTGGTTTAGACATACAGAGAGGGAGAAAGAGTTGAGTTAAGGAAGACTAAGATGGTTGACCTGAACACCAGAAAGATGGAGTTGCTCTTAACCCTGATGGAAAAGACAGAAGGAAGAGCAAGTTTTAGAGGAAAACATATTAAGTTTGATAAGCCCATTGAACATTCAAATAGCAATGCCATCTGAGAGTTCAATATAAGAATCCAGGGTTCATGGGAGATGACTGAGCTAGGGGTATAAATTTCCCAAAGATTTATTAAGCGTTATACTGTTACCAAATGTTCTGCTGAAAGGATAATAATTTTTTGGAAATTTTACTTAGCATCTTGGTTTCTGCCAACAAACTAAGTATACGCATATTTGGAAAGAATGAAATGAGATTTATAATCAGTATTGTCTAAATATTCCCACAGTTTATACATCTTTTAAAAAGTTAACAAGTCCTTAAAAATATCTGATGTGTATAGAATCGCTTCATCTTTTGAAGAGGCTGTGCAAAACTACCAAGTTTGGAAATCTGTTAATCATATTTTTTATTTCCACAGCACCTAAGGTTGTGTGAGAAATAAATGTCTTTTACCTCAAATAGCTAAAACTTAGCTTTTTCTCAGACTTACAGTACAAAGTATTTAGACTTTTCCTTATTAACTTAAAGTAAATTATATATCGTATCATCTACGTATATGAAATTGATAAGACAGTCAATTCTTGTTATGCATGGTAGTTGTGTTCTATGCAGCCTCTACAAACACTGAGTTAGCCAATACTGAACCATTGGGAAATTCAGGGCCACTTCCTGAGAACCTCTGGTCACAGCATTTTTGTCAAGTGATCAAATACACAAACTTTTTTTATATGTATTTCTGTTCAAAGACACCTAATTTAGTGTATATTGTTGATTCGTTAACATTGAATTCATGGTCAACAGCACTGTAATTCATGTCTGAAGGAAACTTACCTAACGTATGTACTCATGTCATTTTCTCCATAAGGCACGTCACAGCCTTGTTGCTCTCCAGGACACTAGACAGCCCTCAACACTACATTTGGAGGCTATTTTAAACAACAAAATCACTAACAAAATTTTTCAAAAATGTGAAAAATGCAACAATAAACAGACCATGAAAATGACATGTTTGTAGTATGAGAGCTGAAACAAGAAGGCAGAGCACTGTATAGTTTGGCCATAGCTGGGAACATGCTCATAGAATGAGTCAAATTTTTAACCACTCTGAGCATGTTTGTGAATGACTGTAAACGAGCTGCAAGTATTGATTTTGGAGTTACAAGTAAATTTTAATGAGTAGGGAAATTCACAAATACAGAATCCACAAATAATGAGGATTGAGTGTTCACATATGCATATATTTTTATATTCACATCTACCTATTTTCTACATAGATAATAAAATGTCAAATACTCAGTTGGAGACTGGGGAAACAATAAAACAAGTAAAATAAAACAAAACACAAGGCTAGTATTATAATATCAGTGTTATATTTACTCAAGGAAAATTAGAATGAAGGAAATGCACAATGGATATTAAGAGAGAAAAAATAATGTTGGTCTATAATTGCTTAGATGTGATGTGGCTTTTCAAGCCAATATTCTTGGTGGTTATATGTAATTATTCCTTGTAATTATCACATATCTGTTACCCCTGTTAATTGCATTATTTTTTTTCACTCTAAAAATGTGTTCCTACTGTTGTATATGCCATGGTAGAACATACTGTATTAGTTGATTTTAAAGATTTTATTTTTTTTTCCTTTTTCTCCCCAAAGTCCCCCAGTACATAGTTGTATTGTATTCTTCATTGTGGGTCCTACTAGTTGTGTAGTTGATTTTATATTGATCCCAATTACCAACATTATTGCAATCCCCTTCACTCTCATATTGAAATTTAACATCTTCATACAGTCTTCAATTGTTGATCATTGTTTATCTGTGTAGGGGAGGAAGAATATTCCTCTATCCTCTAGGTTCTTCTGGCTAGTCTAAGAATTAAATTGACATGAGACAGAACAACAGGAGAAAGTCAAACAAAGTTTAATAACACGTATACATGGGACAAATCCAGGAAAACTAAGTCATTCATCAAAATGGCTGAAGCTATTTAATACCTTAAATATCATCCTCAGCTAAGGACAAAGGAGAATGTTGGGAGTAGTGATTTGGGACTTCAAAAGTGAGGCAGGCAATTCACATGGAGATGGAAAAGCAAATGTTTGGTGAATAACTGTTTGCCATGCCTTGGAAAGACAATGAGACATGGACAGGACTTTGATCAAATGGGCCTTGCTAGGTTCCTCCTTGTCTACCACACCTAGTTCATATTATACAGTAGTTATGAAGGGTATTAGCTCCTCCCTGGGACAGGCCTTCTATCTTAAATTCTTTTAGGCAGTTAAGGGGAAAGTCAAAGCTTCTTCCTGAGTCTTTTGTTCTTAAAAATAATCATGCCAGAGAGACACATTTTGGGGTTGCAAATTCTGATCCCCACATATGTCTTCCCGCTAGAATAAGATCAACTTGGAATTTTTACAATTTTACAAAATATGTTTGGACATCTGAACAAGAAGGCATAATTTTAGATAATTTGTCTTATGTTTATAATGAAACCTGAGTGAGGAAATATGATAATCTGTAAACATTTCAAATTAAGCAATATATGATTATCTATGTACAATGGTGATTTCTTAATTGTTTCATAATTTTAAAAATTTCCTTGTAAGCCTTCCATTTGAATTACCTTGGCTCAAAATTTGGCAATTAGTTATGTCCCAATTTGGAATCATATCAGTATGTTTATAATAAACCATCTTATAAGTGGATTTTAAGGATCATTATATTAACAGAAATAACACTGTGTAGTTTTTCATTTATTCCATCTGATATTTTCTAAAGCTATCTTTGGTACCTAAATTTTGCATCCCTTCCTTGCTTTACATTTATATTCCTTGATAGAGTTTTACTTTGGTGCTCTAGAGTTCAGATAATCCTTACATTTGCATGCCACTGTACCTAAAGCCTACCAGTAAAGACCAATTGAGATGGAGAGGAAAGGAGATTGATAATTTACATAACTAAACACTCTAAATCACAGAGTTTGTAGAATAATTTCCTTTCATTGCTTTCAATGACTTTTGGAAATTCAAATTAACTGCTAGATATCACACTTAAATAAGTAGTTAATTATCATTTGAAAACACCCCTCCAACAATGCCTATTTCTGTTCAGCTTAGAGTTGTGCTGCTTGCATATCATTTGGTTATAGTGCTTGAAATATCCATATGCAAATTTCTTAGTATTAATAATTAAACATTTCAAATTAGTGTGTATGTCGTATCAAACAACATTTGATTATTACACATGCGACTCAAGATTTCTTCAGCCAATACTTATACCAATTATCAAAAATTCAAATGTAAGAATT
This sequence comes from Equus quagga, assembly GCF_021613505.1. NCBI lineage: Eukaryota > Metazoa > Chordata > Mammalia > Perissodactyla > Equidae > Equus > Equus quagga. The sequence continues at coordinate 28,145,330 of NC_060288.1, read as the reverse complement.
AATTATTAAGGATTTCCTAAAGTTTATTTTTCTCTGGTATTATTCTTCTAATTATTTCAGTATATATGTTAGAAGAAATCCTACAGTCCCTGTTTTCAAAAATGCACCAGTTTTTGCTTGTCCTTTGATAATCATTTTGCTTTAAAATTCTTTCATGGCTGATTATTTTGTCCTAATACCTATCGGCCCACTGAACAGTTTGTGTCACATCTAAAAAAAAAATGCCCGCATGAAATGACATTTCAGAAAACGTGATGTACAGTGAAAAAATATTACAGCTAAAGAATTTTTGCAAATGTCACTGTAAGAATAAGTATTAAAATAAGGCTGTGGCCTAGGGGCTGGCCTGGTGTTATAGTCATTAAGTTCACATGCTCCGCTTCTGTGGCCTGGGGTTCACCAGCTCAGGTCCCGGGTGTGGACCTACGCACCACTTATCAAGCCATGCTGTGGCAGGCGTCCCACATATAAAAAAGAGGAAGATGGGCACGGATGTTAGCTCAGGGCCAATCTACCTCAGCAAAAAGAGGAAGATTGGTAGCAGATGTTAGCTCAGGGCTAATCTTCCTCAAAAAAAAAAAAAAAAAAAGGCTGTGACCTAAAAGCTTACAGAGACAAAGTAGAACTGAGAGAGGAAAGTGGAGATGGCAATTATTCTGTGTTATTTTCTTCCATTTAACAACTACTAAGTTCTCTGGGAAGAAAACACAGATTTTGTGAATATGTATTATTTGATCCATACTTTTTGATTTTTATCATTTGATAAATGGTACAATTAAAATATTAATCAACGATTTTGCCTTTCATTAAATTTTAGACATGTCATTTGGAAAAAAACCTAATTAGAGAAACTCTGTTCTTGATTATATAAACCAGAAGTGTTTTATTAAAACAATATCTTGATTAAGCCATATAAATCATACCTCTTAATGTTTTTATCAATGGAGATCGTGTATATTTTTACTGAGTCCAAATCAATAGCAGGAATAAATTAATGATGAAGTAGCAAAGACCATATGGTAAATTCAATTAAATTAATTAAGAATTTAATTAGAAACAAACATGTGCCTAGCAGTCTATTAAATATTGAAGGGCATACGAAAGAAGCACAGGGCACAGCACATATTCTCTGGATACAAAAAAAAAGTATTTAAAAAATACATGAAATGCACACCTGAAATAATTACAGACTAAGATAACTAAGATAACACATCAATGACTACTTCAAGGATAAAATGAGATATAAATGTAAAGTACCTCATATAATACCTGGTATATTGTAAACATTTAAAAAAATGGTAAAACATGAAAAAAATGACAGTTCATGTCAATCTATATGGTAATGGCTACATACTGTCTAACCATATAGAGATGCAATGGTATAGTTGTGAAGAGGGAAGATTACCGCTGTGTACAGAATGATGCTATATGGGGTGACATAAAAATTAGCCACAATTTTTCAGATTAGGAGCGATTATAAATGATATTTACTTTATATTTCATTCTGTCTTATACTCTTCTGTATTTTATGAATGTTTTTTGTAATAATCATGGACTACCTTTTAATCAAGAAATTGAAGAATGAATGAAATAAATTGTATTTGTCAGGGTTCTCCAGAGAAACAGAATTAGAATCAATAGGAGATATATTCATATGAGAAACTACTGGGTAAAGTTACTAAAAATGAGTCAATTGTACACTTGAACATGGGTGAATTTTATGGTATGCAAAATATACCTCAATAAAGCTATTGAAAAAAAAATAATGAAACCCTTAACCTGTTCCTCTTTTTCTAAACTTGTACCTACAGAATACTTTCCCTGCTCAATAGCTGGAGTAAAGATCAGATCAGTCATTCCCTCTCAGTTTTCCAAGGCCTTATTACCTTGCCTAGATCACTGATTTCATATCCTACTACAGTCTCAGCATACTCCACCTGCATTGGTTCGTTTTTGTTTCCTGAACTCGCCAAGCTTGTTCCTGACCTGGGCTCTCATATTTGTTATTTACTTGGCTCCTTGGTTGGCACCTTTGCATTATTTAGGCTGTGTCAAAGCTCAGAAGAACTTCCCAGATTATCTAACCAGTATAGAGCTCAATCCATGCGCTTTATCCTAGTTAATTTTCTCCATACCATCATTAGTCTGAAATTCTTATTTCTGTGTTTGTTTATATCTTTAGATTTGCTTCTTCCATCAGAGTATAAGTTCCCTGAAGACAATGATTCTGCTTATTTTGTTCACCACTAAATTATTAATGCTCAGAATAGCATTGATGTATGTTGGGGCTTATTAAATACTTTTTTATTGACTGACATTAGAAATGATGCAAAAGACTAAATTAAAAACATAATTGTATAAGAAAAAATTTTGAAAAAGAAACCTAAGAAACAGCTAGCTGCACATTTCTCCCTAGATACTATTCCATCTTTTATAAGGTCCATAATATAAATGTTTCTTTAAAACTTTATCCATGCCAGATTTTTATATCCACATTCTTCATCATTATGATCTTAATAATACTACTTAACGAGTATAGCATGTTCCATCTTCAAACTGCTTTATAAATGATAACTGACATTAATTAATTAGTCATTATCAATTGATTTGTTGAATTAATCTCATTTCTAAAATTTCATTTTTATTGAAGATAATTAAGAAGGTGTCCAAACAGAATCTCAAACCAAATCTAATCATATCTCCTGTGCATATAGTGTGTCTCAGTAAGGAATGGAAAATTCTTTTTTCTGTATATTTCTAAAATAGTACAGTTAAAATGACCTTCAGCTACCTGCTAATTTATTCATAGTCTCTCACTTTTCTTTCTAGATCTCAAAAATCTTAAAAATGTTTTATGATAATGCATTTTCTTATCATAGTCCAAAAAGAGCTCACAAGCGATCACCATAAATTCACTTTCTCTTTCTTCTTGTCTTTCACTACATCCTAAATTTTTATTTTTATTTATTTATTTTTTGCTGAGGAAGATTCACCATGAGCTAACATCTGTGCCAATCTTCCTCTGTTTTATACACAGGTTGCCACCACAGCATGGCTGTCAGGTGGTTTAGGTCTATGCCTAGGATCTTTCTTTTTTTTTTTTTGAGGAAGATTAGCCCTGAGCTAACTACTGCCAGTCCTCCTCTTTTTGCTGAGGAAGCCTGGCCCTGAGCTAATATCCATGCCCATCTTCCTGTACTTTATATGTGGGATGCCTACCACAGCTTGGCCTGCCAGGGGTGCCATGTCCGCACCCAGGATCTGAACCAGTGAACCCTGGGCCACCAAGCCGTGGAATGTGCGAACTTAACCACTGTACCACTGGGCCGTCCCCTATGCCTGGGATCTGAACCCACAAATCTAGGCCATCGACATGGAGCGTGCAGAACTTAACCACTACACCATTGGGCCAGCCCCTGAAATTTTTATTTTTATTAATAATGTTTCCATAGCATTTTTGTGTTTTATTACACCATATTCTCAGATTTGGGATATTTATAATTAACAAAAAAATTCATCTCAATTTTAGGTTTTATATATTATGCTACATGGAGAACTAACTCCTAGCAATGAAATATCAACATAGTGATGAAAGAAGAGTACTCATCTTTTTACTGTTATTTACACAAAATGCAATGCTTTCACATTCTTTGTCAAGAGAGATAGGAGAAGAAGACATTTTAAACACCGTAAAATACAGTCTAAATATTTGTTTTATATCATGTAAGAAGTACAAATTATAGGAAAGCGATACTCACTGAATAGCAGTTGTAAAACTCTCAGTGTTTGTGTTTGCTACCTTATCTCTGTCAGTAAGAGCAAAACTGAATCAGAGGTGAACTAGTCTATGGAGGTCTCTAGTCAATCTACCCAAAATAACAAAATATCAAAAATGACTTAGCTTCTCCAACAAAGAAAGTACAAAACAATATTTTCTTAGTTTTATTACTTTAAAAAAATGTAGCTTTAAATCTGGAGTGTTACCCTTTCCATAGGTGGGTGACTATATTCACAGCACAGCCTTAAGTCTGATTTGGTGTAGGCATTTTCCCCCATAGTCTGCTTTTATAATCTTACTCACCCCGATTCCAGCAAAACAAAAACAAAAAAAATTACAAAATTTCATGTGAGTATATTAAACATTATTTCTTGTTGAATGCACGTTCACTAAATACAGTTGTGTGATACTTTCCCAAAACAATTGAAACCAACTTAGATGAACGATTGAATATACCTTTATCTTTACTTTGTTATGACGGGGAAAAATTCCTGTAAAAAAAGTTGTTGCTTTTTCTCTGAATATGGGGCATAATGTATATGAATAATATGTATTCACATCCTTTTCCTCTTTGGTCTCCATTCAAATCAGACATGCTGTGTTTATAGGGTTAACTTCAGAATATAGTTTTGACTATATGGTACTTAAGAACATAGTTTTCACTATATGGCAGTATGTTTTAGTTGTTACGTAAATTTGTGCATTAAGAGAGTAACTGGGGTGGTAACTCTTATTATCACTTTTACCATCACAGCAACCGCAAGGATATATATATATATATGTATATATATATATATATTAGTTTCTTAGTTCTGCTGTAACGAAGTACCGCAAACTGCAGCATTTGAAGCAACAAAAATTTATTTTGTACAATTCCCAATCAATTCCAAAATCAAGGCGGAAACAGGGTTGGTTCCATCTAGAGGCTCTGAGGGAGAGTCTGTCCTTTGCATCTCTCCTAGTTTCTGGTGGTTGCCAGCAATTCTTGGTGTCTCTGGGGTTGTAGATGCATCAATCTGGTCTCCACCTCCATCATTATATCTCGTTCTCGCTGTGTGTTCCTATGATCAGATTTCCTGCCTCTTAGAAGAGTATCAGTCATATTGGTTTAGAGTCCAACCTAATCTGGTTTGACTTGATCACAGCTGCAAAACCCTATTTCCAAATAAGGTTCTGCGGTTCTGAGCGGATGTGAATTTGGGGGTGGGCCTCAGCCCCTGTAAAATTCACATCCTTCCCATGTGCAAAATACACTGACCCAATCTCAAGATCCCCTGAAGTCTTAACCCACTCCAGCATTAACTCTAAATCCCGAATCTCATCTAAATATCATCAACTTGAAAATATTCCAAATCTTATCATCCAAATCAGGTATAGTTAAGCCTCTGTATATTGTCCATCCTGAGACAAAATTTCACTTTGTCCACTGATTTGTAAAACCAGAAAACAAAGTTGTCTGCTTCCAAAATACAATGATGGGGCAGACATGGAATATATACTCCCGTTCCAAAAAGGAGAAAATGAAAACATATAGGGCTTACTGGTCTAAAGTGAGTTTGTAACCCAGCAGAGCAAATTTCATTAGATTTCTAGGCCTGAGAGTAATCTCATATGGCGTGATGCTCTGTTCTCTAGGTCCTTTGGGACAGCACATCCTTTCAACCTTCCAAGGCAGCAGACCTGTCCTTTCTGGCCTCAGCATCCTTGCCTCTGATCTCAGAATCATTCTTCCTTCATTTTGTCCCATCCATCCAGGCTGGTAGTGTTTCTGCTGACATAAAATTCTCAAAAGTCTTATTGATCTTCCATGGCTGTCAAGGAGATCCACACCATTAGACACGGGAGTTCTCCACAGATCTCTTCTGGATAATCTCATCTCTTTTCTTGACTTCTGCTGAGATGTTTATTGGATCTGAAAGTAACATACCTAATCTACCTAATCTCTTTAACAAAGGTTGTCCACCTACACCCTTGGCCCTATTTCCAAGGCACACTATCCCAGGTGGGCTGAGAATTTTCCAAATCATCAAGGGCCGATTCCTTTGTGCTTAGCAGTTTCTTCCTTAGATTCTCTCTTTCCTCTCACATTTTACTATAAGTAGCAAAGAAAAATCAGGCTTCACCTTCTGCACATTGCTTGGAAAGCTCCTCAGCTAAATATCAAAGTTTATTAATTACAAATTCTACTTTCCACCCAACAGAAGTTAATTTGGCCATGTTCTCGGTCACTTTATAGCAAGGATTATCTTCCTCCAGTGTCCAATAACATGTTCTTCATTTCTTTCCGAGACCTCATCAAAGCTACTTTAACATTCATATTTCTAGCAGCACCTATTTATGATGATACATTTTCCGAAGACAAGAGACATTTTCTCTACAGCTCTTCTCTCTTCTTTCTGAGACCTCACTAGAATTTCCATTAACATCCATTATTTCTATCAATAATCTCTTCTAGGCAATCTAGGCTTCTTCATCATGAGCATCAAATTTCTTCCAGCCTCTACCTATTACCCAGTTCCAAAGCCACTTCCACACTTTTCTATATTAGTTTTCGAGTGCTGCCATAATAAAGGGAATTTAAAACAACAGAAGTTTATTTTGTCACAGTTGGGAGGCTAGAAGTCCAAAATCAAGTTGTTAGCAGAGTTGGTTCCATCTGAACACTCTGAGGGAGAATCTGTTCCATGCCTCTTTCCTAGCTTCTGGAACTTGCCAGCTATCCTTGTAATTTCTTGGCTTGCAGGTGCATCACTCCAATCTCTGCCTCTGTCATCACATGGTGTTCAGCCTGTGTGTCTCTAGGTCCAAATTTCCCTCTTCTTACAAGGGAAGCCATTTCTCATAATTTGAGGAGAGCAGTATTTAACCCAGTAGAGTATATTTTAGGGAAATAGGTAAACCTGATAATATGACATATTAACAGAATAGTTTGAACTTTAATTATTATGTCAACCTAATATTTGGAATTGTATAAATGTAATTTCTTGAAGATAACTGGGAAAAGATGACATACAATAATTTGGTGTCTTCGCTTTTTATAAAATAAAACCATCATTATAATATGAATATCTGACTATTTTTCTAACAGAAATTACTACCAATTACTAAATATCAAACAGTAAAAAGGAGTGAAACATTAAAATTTATTTGAAGAAATTAACTTGAATTGAGCAGTAACTTACATTTGAATGTTTCGAGTGCTATCCTATTTACTTCTCACGCCCTCTCCCTAACCCACATAGGTTATTATTTAGTCCATTTTAACAAATAAGGAAATTGAAGCTAAAATAGATTCAGTTACTTACTTGATTCACACGGGATCCAGGAGACGGATCTAAGGCTTAGTGGCATGTTTTAGCATGCTAAACATGTTTGTTTTGTTACACTATTTTTCAATAATTTTTTGCTTTTGGCTGTTTCTTTTAGTTATTAAATCTGTTTTCCAATACTAGGTAATCTTGATCATCATACATTTCTACATTCTTTTCTAACTTGAAGGTTGTCTTGCATAAGGTCTACTGGAGAAAGACAGTATGATAGTATTGATAGCATTAAAATTTAATTGACAAAATATTAATGAAGATCATATAATATCTACATGATGATATAGAAATTTAGATCTATGGAGGCTTACAATTATGATTTTATCAAAGAAATTATTTAAAAGTTAGTTGGTCTCATATTCACTGAGTATTAAAAAAGGAACCTGGCTTTGGGCAAAGAAGAATGTTCATGAAAATTGAAAGTAAGATTCATGTCATTATTAGTGTTTTCCTTGGGGCCATGGCACTACTTACTGCGTTGTCTTCTGTCAGTTCTTCATGTGTTCTTGGAAAATGGGAGTGAGTCGCGGGGAATGGGCCTGTGGTGGGGGCTCTGAGGAGGATAAAAATAGAATTTGTGGATTTATCTACCAGTCAGAAATTTCCTGTAGTAGCTTAAAATGACTTACGACCATGATTATCACATTAATTTTCATGACACCCCTGGGCAATAGTTTGAATACCATTTTCATTATTTCTAGAGAGAGAAACCTAAAATTAACAGATTAAATAACTTATGCACGTGGCAAACAAGTCACTGGGAACAATGTTCCCAGAACAGGATTTAAGTCTACTATTTTGTAAAAGTACAGAAAACCTTTCACCAAAGGCAGAATTCTAGCTCCAACTGAGCCTCTTTGAGTCCCATAGGTTTCCACTGCAATGCAGGAAGGTCGTAAAGAGGCGAGACTGAGTTTGAACATCTGAAGTAAAATCCAGTCTCTACCTATGTTCTTTCTTATCCACTGCATGACTTTATGCAAGTTGCTTAACTTCTCTGAGCCTCAATTTCTACTTAACAATTCTGCTTCACTGTGTTCTGGCAATGGAATGAGAGCGTTATGTACAGGAAAATGCTAAGCTTAACAGTTTGGCACATAACGGATGCTCCTGGAAACATCCAAGTCAGTTCATTACATCCACACATGCCTCCACGAAACAAGATTGCTAGTCACAGTGAGAAGTCTATTCCTACCTTTAATGACCCTCAGATTAAGTCTCCGAAAAACATTTATTTAACAAGCCTGTTGTTCTCAGCCTGGCGTGCTTGAAGTACATTAAAAAGCACCTGTTTGGCTCCTGCTGAAAGTCAGGACTAAAGAATGACTAACCCAATAAGCCGACCAGAGCCAGGAAATGCTACCAGTGTCTCCTTCAAACTAGGATTTACGTTTGCTCCATAAAGTAGACAGGCCAATCATGTTAAGTCTCAGAGTAATAGTCAACAAGGATGTCAAGGGGAAAAGAAAAGAGTAATATAAACATCATAGCATTTCTGCCAGAGAAGTTACACAGATCCAGAAATCATAACCTGAGTGGTTTTATTCACTCTATTCAACTAAAGATTAATTATTAACCATTTGGGAAATTTCTTCATATGAGATTAACATAATTAATCTTCCTAAACATTTCATTGTGGAAATCTAGGTTCCATCCAGTAATGTTAAGATGGAGTTTTAAGGTAATAATGATCAGAGAAAAATTTTTTAAGTATATTTTATTTACTCATCCTGTAAACTATGTTCTTGATTCAAAATTATAACATAGAAAAGCATTCATCCCTCTCCCATTAATATCATATTTAATTTTATAGAATGGATTTTACAAAAATAGAGGCATATTCTCTTTACACTTTAGAATATTTGAAGCTTCTCTTAAAAATGTTTTCCTACTTTAAAAAACCTATCAAATTCACATCTGCAAATCCTTCATATAAAATTTCCTTCTTTTTATATAAAGAAAAATGGCTATAAAACATAACTGCCTTGACTCTGTGATGGTGTTTTAGATTAAACAACAACAATAACAAGCAAAAAACACCGAAAGACCTTTGTAGCTAAATCCAAAAGGAAACATTTTGAGGCAGTGTAGATAGGAAATTCACTCAGCACATTATAGTGAGTTAAAATGTTTGAGTTAAGAACAGAGGGGCGTTTATTCACAGAGCACTCATCAAAAGCTGTCTCTTGGCTTCTTGTCATGCTTCACCTGATCGTCCACGGATGTTTCTTGCCTCAGAGTTTATTTGCAATCTAAATGCTATATATATTGATTTCAAAACAATTTCAGAGCTGCAATTTTGTTTCCAAGAAAGTTTAGTTTGTAATTAACCCCTTGTTTCTGGGAGTCAGAGTTTGGCATATCAAAAAAAAATAAAAATATAATTACTGCTAGCAATTAAAACTGCTATTATTAAAGGCTCAGGCCATTCCCAGTATATTCATAGATCAAATAGATTAAATTTGTCTTAAAAAATAAGTACTTGTCCATCATACTAAAGGCAAAAATATATTTGAATGGAAAAATTAAATTATTTCCGGAGACAAAGAATCAGAAGTTACTACCATGTGGTATATTTAGGAGAATTTATAAATTGCATACTTGCTTGTATTCTTGAATTATATACGTGGGTGCAAATGACTGAAATTTCTGGAGGGCATCATGTTGGTGATGACTAGGGTAGATGTGAAGAATATAAGACTAAATCCCATGTCAAACCTATTGTATACCTACGATGGTATTATTCTGACAAAGAAACTGAATATTATTATGAAAATAAATGGCTTTAATATATAGTGGCAATATAATAAATCCTTTGTCCATAAATTTATCTAAACTTTAATGAGTCAATTTACTTTTTCAGTACTTACCACCTTTTAAAATAGTAAACATCATAGGTTTATTAGCTGCCATGTAAATATAGTAAAACCTCAGCTAAGGAAATCAGCTTTCTAGAACATCTCAGAAACTACGATTATACATTTTCCCCCCACCCCCCCCCCCCCCCCCCGGCCACACCCTAAACACCTTCAGTGGCTTTGGTGTCAGTAGATCAGCCCAAGGATACACAGCACAAGACAAAAGAGAGGGGAGGAGAGAGAGAGGAGGCAGGGAGGGAGGGATGGAGAGAGGAGGGAAGGAAGGAAGGAAAGAAAGGAGAGACAATCCAAATTTTGAGTATACCTAATGCCCTGTCATTTGCAGTTACATCTTGGAAAAGAAAAAGAAGTCTATCATGGGTTTATGAAGTCTATAAAAAAAGGACAGAACTTTCACACGAAAGCTAACAAAATAGTACAACACAAAGGCAAAAAAAGCCAAGAAAGGAAAATGAAGATGCTACTAGTAGTTTGGACAGAATCAAAAACTGTTAACAACTACGACATTTGATGACACAAATCTCCCAACTAACAGAGGAAAAGTGGGGTGAAGCGAAGCCTGCTTGGGGATTCTACCACCCTGGGAGCTTAAGGTGACTCATGTCTACGGGTGTGCACTGGGGTTGTGTCCATCGAAGGTGGGAGAATAGACATCTGCGCTTCAAGGGCCACCAAACAGAGACTCTTCATAACCAAGCAGAACAAATTTGGCTTGTTCCTGATTTGCAGGGATCCAGAAAACAAAACATCTGATGAGTGGGAATTTTATCACCCTAGATCATCCACATACGTCTCACATTTACCCATTACTCTAAAGAATAAATCAATGCAAAGATAGACAAAGTAGCTTTTGTTTGACTAACTGGCTCATCTTTAGTGAAAGATCATTTCAGGACCACGGAGATACCTAAGAACAGAAAAGGCTTTCTTTGCCAGACAACTACGGACTGCACCCTGAAGAAGCAGGCTTGTTGCTGGGAATATATTTGCTGTCCTCTTGCTCTCCAGTTACTTCAGTTACTTCATCGGTATAATTTGTGATTTAGGTTTTTATCTGGAAGTTTACTACTTCAGAAAATGCTTTTGGGAAAACCAAACCCATTGTCCATGACTTCCCAATCATTAATTCATCTTACAAATAATGTTTCGAATTTAGCTTATGAGGGTATCCTGTTTCAAGTAAAATATTAATGAAAGATTGGATATTTATTCTAAAATGTCTTCTGTTGGAGCTGCCATTCTTCCTCGGTGTCACTCTGATGCCAGCATCGAGGGGATTATTGGGGGCTCCTGAGGCCTCCCTCCCAGAGGTATCTGGGAGCTAGTCATCCCTCGCCCCTCCCCTCTATAGGGACACTTTGGACCTGCCCATGATGATGTAGACACTTATCATATTGTCTCATAATGACCAAATGCATGTCAGACAACTCACTAAAGGGGGAGCTCCTTTAAGCCAACCCTGTATTTTTTACCTTTAAATCTCGATTCAAGCACAAAACTTGACAGAGCTTTCTGGGTTTTAGTGTTTTTGTTTTTCCTTCAAGTGTGTTCAAGTAGGACTGCTTCAAGGACTTTTTATTAATTTTGTTGTGTATTAAATATAAAAGTAGATCAGTGTTCAAAATATCAGAAGTGAATCTTTTAAACATGCTGAGAATTCAAATCTATTTAAATTTTAAAAGAAATTTATATCTAGTGTTTTCTAAATATTGAAGTTTTTAAACTCTTTACAAGTTTGTACATACAGCATCTTAAATTCTGAAATTTAAAAAACTCTTTGTTACACACAAATCATTTAAAAGGATTAAAAAATTTACTTTTTTGCTGTTAAAGGCAATTTGGTAACTATTTAATCCTCCAGTTTCCCCTTCTACTAACACTTTTGTTAGATATTAGGACAGAAAAATCTTGTTTTCTTAGTTTAGCATTTCCCAAATTCGTGTCAAATTGATCAGGCACAGAGGCAAACAAGGGATTTCTTTTTCCAAATAATATTTGCCAAAATACTTTTGTAAATTGCTTGCTTAAACCAATATAAACTATTATTATTACAATATGTAATAAGTCTCAGAAAGCTTAATAAGCAAAGTTTAATCTGTAGGTTCTGCAATTTCAATGAGATATTATAATTTATTAAAAACCTATAACATTCCTGAAAATATTTATATCCACACACATTCCTATTTGACTTTACCTCCATCCTAAATCAGAATCTGAAAGAGACCTTCTTATACTTGCTAAACACCAGCTGTTTAGAGGGGATTATTTTATTTAAATCAGTTTAAATTTGCATGAAGAAAATGGAAAAAACATTGGAAGGACCAAATTACTTCTCTTTTTCTCCTTAAAAATGTAATAATATTGCGAGTTCTTCAGTTTCACTGGGCTTTGTTTCTTTGTTCCTTTGTTTGTTTTCTAAATTTTTTTGGTAATTAAACTATAAACTAATCCTGATAGGAATTTTGGCTGAGAAGTCTAAATGGCACTCATGCATAGGGTCATAGACATAATTCTGGTCTTCATTAGGAGACGGCCTGACCTTGTTAGAACATGGTCCAAAAGAAAATGTGTCCGATTACGAGAAGTTGAAAAGGGCAATGAAAACATGGCATAGTCGAAGAGCTAATGTGGACAATGCTACTGATTAAGCATTTGAAGTGCACTTGGTGTTTATTGTTTTGTGCTAACTTCATATGTAGCAACCGTAATAAGTCCATTTAGTGCCATCATGACATTTCTGCTTATCCAGATGTCATATAAATTTAATTAATTTCAACAGTATCTAGGTCTTCAAAGACCATATGCTATCTCTAGGGAATGTTTATGCAATCTACTTGCCAGATGTGAAACCAGAGCTATGAACCAGCAATTTTCTGACTCACAATTACAGTATATGTGGTCTGATATCATCATCCACATGAAGGAAGAATGCAGACCTGCTTCACTCAGTGTATGATGTAAGGATGTAAGCAGTGAAGTAATTTGGACGATCTTACATTATGCTTGCTCAATTGTGCCCTACCACCCAATGTGCTCTGTTCCAGTGGATTTTGTGTGGAAATTAGAGATATAGGTAGCAAAGTAAGTGGATTCCTCCTTTAAAATGATTTATTGTGTCTCCATAACTGTTAATAACGTCTTTCTACAATGCATATCCCTTACTAGGGAATCCAAATGTCTTCCTCGTTGCAAAATACCCAATTCATATACAAGATGATTAATTTTATGCGTCAACTTGACTGGATTAGGGATGCTCAGATAACTGATAAAACATAATTTCTGGGTGTGACTATGAGGGTGTTTCTGGAAGAGATTAGCATTGATTCAGTAGACTGAGTAAAGAGACCCGCCCTCACCAATGTGGGCAGGCATCCTCCAATCCATTGATGGCATCAATAGAACAAAAAGGTGAGAGAAGGGCCAATTCCCTCACTCTTCTTGGGTTGGGGTATCCATCTTCTCTTGCTCTTAGGCATCACAGCTCCTGGTTCTAGGCCTTCTGACTGAGACTGAATTATACCACTGGTTTTCCTGGTTCTCCAGCTTGCAAATGGCAGATTGTGGGACTTCTCATCCTCCATAACTACATGAGCCAATTCCTGTAAAAAAATCTCATGTATCTTTAATCTCCTATTGGTTCAGTTTCCCTGACTAATATAATTTCTAAGCGCAGTTGAAGATGTCATAGGGCATTCACCCTAGATGGATTTATCCTGAAGGAGAAAGTGGCTGGGGAAGACCATGTGTGCATGTGTGCTTTGAAGCAGGTGGTGTGGGTACTCAGCTCATGAAATCAATGTAACATAGAAGAAAACAAAGATGAATTACTCTGACCTAGACATTATCCAGGGTATCTTATTTAGCACTTCCATTTTCTGGTTCATTTTACTTTTTCCCTTCTTTTTCCTGTTGATTATGTCATATCACATGGAAAATCAAATGTTCACCCTCCATCATTTTAGAAAGACTACAAGAGATTCACTTTACTTTAGTCTTGAACTGAGTGATTGAATGCAAATTAGAAAGTAAATCCCCAAATCTAAATCTAGCAATTGTTTAAGGTGCACTAAACCATCAAATATATTTCATAACGATTTTTAAGCAAAAGAATATTGAAATTTCAAATAAAGGTAACACTCATTGGATTTACCCATCCATGGCGGTAGCAGCGGTAGTTTTCATTCTGTTTAGTGATATAGTAGTGTTAGTGTTTAGTGTTAGTTTTGTTTTTACTACCTGGGGTCTTTCATATTTTTATATATATATATTTTTAATCCTAAAAAAGTTTGGTTAGACCGATATAGTGGTGTCTTTCTCATTGGTCTCAGATTGCTATTCTTTAAAAAATAATTAGATAAGAAGAAAAGGTCACGTAAGATGAATTCTTTATGAAAAGTACAGATTTCAAATGCAGAAGTGTTGCAAGCATGTTAAGCCCTTGTCAAGGAATATATCATTTCCACTTAGCTCTTTCTAGATAAAGTGATTGTAGGGAGTCTTCAATGAAACCTATGTTATTCTGTAATAAGTAGAAGCGACTGAAAGGAAGTATGTGAAGGGTAATTGGAAAAAGTGAACTGAAACTAGAACTTTCCAAACCTTTGCACATTACAAGATGCATCTTCTCTGGCTAATATTCTGCTTTGTATTCAAATTAAATTTCAAGTGATTAGTAGCACTTAAATTAGAGACTCTTCCTGTGATGACACTGTTAGCTTGAAAGAAAATTAAGTTAGGAAAAAGGAGTTTGGTTTGATAAAGTACAGTTGCAAAATTATACGTCAGTGTCTGCAACAGTTTATTACTTGGAAAATAACTGGGAGGAAGCACTAGCACAATAGCATTTTCATTCAAGATTTTCATACTGGAAACGTTCATTCATTTATAAAAACTGGAGCCATAAAATTATTACAAATCTTGATTTCAGTTCAGCTTCCCCTAAAATAAAAAATCTTCCAGGGTGACTGTTTCTGATCCAAATGCAGAAAACCACAGCGTCATTTCTCAAAGGTAACCACCCCACCATTGCTCTGCCTGAGGACTTTATTAGATTTAATATTGAGAGCTCACAGTCAGCTACTGCCGCTGAATCCCTTGAAAGCTGGAAACTTGGATTATCTTTTGTCTACATTTCTATTACACAGACTGCTGTTAACCTTCCATTCTCAACTTGAACCTCCTTAATGGCATTGCCAACCAGCAGCTGCCCTTCTGAGAGCCTCTAGCAAAATAAAAGCTGTATTTCACATCTTAGGTGTAGTGTGGATGTCCAGGAAGAAAGGTAGCCTGATCTTTTAACATTCTGTTTGTACTTGCAAAGTGCAGCACATCTGCATGATGATCTTCCTTCTGGGAGATCAGCATGTGGATTATTGTGCAACTTTCAGAGGTGATTGAAATATTTCAAATTCGAGTCCTGAAATAAAGGCGCTCATGGCCAGGAGCATTACCACTTCACAGAGTGGAAAATGAGCTTTACTAGTTACTAAATCAATAGAAATAAGGATTGATATGAATAACTTAGGTACTCTTTATTGAATCTTTTGTTCTCTTCTTTCTTTTATTTGTTTGCTGGTAATTTAAAAGATAGCAAGTATGGCAAAAGCTTAACTCTTCATTATACAACTTCAATTTTCCTGATTCTTGATATACTACAAACACAAACACACATCAAAATGCTCCAGGTTTACCTTAGGATCATCAAAATTGCTTACTTATATCACGTATTAAAACTAAAATACATGTTTATGAATTTCCCGTTGCAGACAGGTGAAAATTATCAAAAAAGTAGTTCTTCTCAATGTAATACAAAAGAATTTTATTTGTGGCTAAAAGTCATTTTAGAAGAACGTCAGAAAGTTCTTTGTTGTATACCCCAGAGTTGTATGTTCTTATTAAATATAAAAGCTAATACTTCATTATTAATACTCTGATTAATTATCACAAAAGATGATTATATTTAAGCAAGAGTTTTGTTGCGTAAAATATAATATTCTTATTCCACATTTAGAGATCATGGTTGAGGAAGTATTCTACTCAGGGTGTATACTTAATGTGAAGGAAACATAAGCCAGAAAGCAATAAGAAACAATATTATTCAATTTCTCCGTAATTTCTGATCTTTTTTTGCAGTAGCATCCCATGTTCCAAGTATCTTTCCAATGAATGGGAGAATTCTCCCCCTTCATGTCATGTTATCCCAAACCAAAACTCAGGGAAGGCTGCACATCACTCTCAATGAGACTGATCCATCATTCATGGCCTTGACAAGAACTTCAGAAGCAAACCCAGTATAGACTCCAAGAATTACCACCGAAAATACTTGTAGAATTTATGGCACGATGACTGATGCTTTACGAAATACAGAAAACTAACCCTTCTTGATAACCATGCTCATATTATGTGACTGAAATAGACAGTTTATGCTGGATGTAAAATATAATGATTGGAATGGGAAACAAATATTACTCATAGGCACATTCCCAGTGGCCATATGACTACTCAAAAAATATTTCTGTCATCCATGGCATACATAATAGATCTTAAATTCATGGAAAGAAAAATCATAGCAGTTTAAAGCTGGAAGGAACCAAAATCAGTTCACGGAGCTACCATACTTTCTGCATAAAGAGGCTGAAGACGGAGAAGCTCAAGTCACCCTCAAAGCGAGTAAAGAGCCATACCAAAACCCAAGTCTTGTAAGCCACATTCCAATTTCATTCTACAATATGATTTAAAATATAAAATGACTATATTAAATTTTACTTTAAAATATTTAGAGCTTACTAGAAGAGTTAAGTTTTGCCGTCATTCAGCTAATGCCATACTGGAAAGATCTGTGCCATCATTGTGTCTGCTCTGCAGGACCACTGCCAAAAAGAGTGAAGATTTCTCTTACAATACCTAGTAGGCTCGTTACTCCTTCATGATTTTTAACAAACCTCAATTGTTACTATATTCAGTTAACCTTGTGAATCTTCTGGTATGAATCATTGATTTGAAGCTTTTAATTTTAGCCAATAGAAACTCCCTACAAGATTTCTGTTATTTAACTATATTTTGATAACTATGAAAGTAGTATCTAGGGTTATGACTAGGTTATTGGGTCAATAAACTTTTTTAAACAATTCATCAAATATTTATTGAATGCTAATAATGTTTGAAAGACTGTTTCATTTGTTATTCAAGGTTGATAAAGTACAATTTTTTTCCTCAAGAAGGCTATGAATTATGTGACTATATATAATACATTTTATGGTAGAAAAATTTGATTTGTCCAAGAGAAGTAACATAAAGTGCTACATGGTTTCAAAAGTCAAATCAATTACATTTCTTTGAGGAAGATCAGGAAAGGTTTGAGAGATGAGATATCTGAGTTTGTTCCAAGTACCTTTTTTTAATTGTAAAAGATGTTTTTCATAATTCTTTTTGCAAAAGAATACATGTTCTTTATAGGAAAAAAAGATAAGCAGAAAACAAAATATTAAAATGTAAAATTCCATCACTTACAGAAATGGATATCAATTAATACTTGGTGCATAATATTTCACACAGGAACATGAATAACAGGCATATTTTTAAAATTTAAAAATAGATGTTCCCATGTAAACCAAATTTCATCCATGTTGAATATGGCTGTACATATTTTAACTTAAGAAAATATCTTTCTTTTAACGTATTTCAATGTCCAGGAATAAGAAGTGGAGAGAGAAGATCCCAGCTGGAAGGAAGAGAATAAGAAAAGAGAAGTGTGTGGATGGGAAGCAAGAGAAGTTCCTTCCCCATTTGTGTAACGGAAAATGGGTTATTTTGCCTATAACAGAGACTCTTCTGAATCTAATTGAGCAGGAGGAAGCTGTCGAAGGCCAAAATGGTGTTCATAGTTGTTATACAATATGTAGTGATACTTAAACTGCATTTTGGAGTTTTATACCTTCATGTAACCAGAGGACAGAGACGTGTTTTAATTAGTAATATCACAGGTATATAGAGATTATTCATTTCAGGTTTTCATACCACAGTGAGTAAATTGTAATTTATTCTGTTACTAATATTCAGGGCCCAGTATCAGGTTACTAATACTTAAAATTACTATTTACATGAGGATATTTTAATTCCACTTTTCTTAATGTTAGTATTAGAGTATTCTGCATTATCAGGTGATAAAATGTATTGCTTTGTTAGGACTTCAACAAGGGTAGGACACATCTTTGTTTCCATTTAGGTAAACCAAAGAAAAAGAGACTTTGTCACGTTTTTCCCTGTTCTTCTTGGAGAAGCGGTAAGTGTAAGCGAAGTTGTTTTGAATATAGAGGTGCTAATATACCCACAGAAATTTTCTCACAATGTGAGGGTTTAAAAATCTACATTTCTATTTAGGCAAGTCAACGACGATAATAGTTCAAATGTATTTATCTTCACTGTATGTTACAAACTGTGTTCCTCTGTGCCAGAAACACTTTTAAAATTCACAACTCCATAGGTTAGGTCCTACTAATATGATGTCATGTAGGGGTTGAACTGACTGGAGGACAGGGGTGATAAATAATATGCACAAAGTGACACAACAGGCAAGGGTAAGAGCTGAGAGTATTAATAAGCCAAGCCTTTGGCCGCTGTGCAACACTCTCTCTCATGATGAAATGAAGCTCCATATATTCCTTTAACAAAGGACAATTTTCAGTGAGGAATTTTTGCCCTTCTAGGTTGAAATCTTTTCCATAGACCAGTAGCTCCTACAAAGGAGACATTCTAATATTTATGATTGCATAGCTTTTAATGTTTAGATCAGCACTTTTTGAAATACTTTCTCCAAACACTAGTTTCATGCAGTGTTAAAATATATTACTTGTGGAAAGCTATCCGTAATAAAGTAATTTGAGAAACTTGGGATTAAACAAAATTAAGCAGCTTCTGTGCTATGGCAATTATAGAGACTTTAACATGTGAACAGACATTGTGAGTAACAGAGGATGTCCAGTTTACCACATGAAACCATTTGATGAATGAATACTGCTGTATTTATGTAAATATTTAGGCAATTTTGTTGCTCCTGTAAAATATGTTATACGATAGTAGGTCCTGGGTAAGGTGTAGTATAATTCTGCTGCTCTGTTTAGGGGAGGTCGATTTGGGAAAACATGGTTAATAATTCAATATTTCTATTTATACAGGACTAGAGAGGTATATCTCTTTTTCCTAGGTGAGAGAGATTTTGAAAAACCTCATCTAATAATTGCAACCCTTTGGATACTCATTTCATGCTGAAATGAAAGAATATAGAAATATTTTCAAAACTGCATTGCCACTGCTGCTTTTCAAAATTTGCACATGCCAACTTGTGAATTTTTTTTTACATACAATTTTAGATACAATGTGGTGCTTATCATTCAGCTTAAAACATGCTGAACTTGATTCCAAACATCCACTTGAGAGTATTTCTAATCTGTTTTGTTTACCAGTAGTGTGAAATTTTGCATTACCTATGAACATTTTCTATTAGAAGTACTTTTACCTTATTTCTAAAATTTGTTTAAAACAGTGGTTCTCAAACTTTAGAGTGTGTTGGAATCACCAAGAGGGCTTGTTAAAATGCAAATTGCTCATCAGTAGGTCTGGGCTGGAGCCAGAGAAATAGCATTTCTAAGATGTTCCCAGATGATGTTGATACTGCTGGTCTCAGAAGCACATTTTCAGAATCACTGGAAAGTTAATTCTTGACAAAAAATATATATAAGGCAATAAATATTTGTGATCATAACATTATTTTTAAAGATGATCATTCAAAATGGGATATTCTGATTTTTTGGCTTCTCAGATTAAATAAGTAACATTAATTATTCAAGAATAACTGGCATGGGTTTTAAAATGTAACATTTTAGACCACCTCACACTCCCCACTACTTTTCAGACTAATGAATTGGTGAGATTTGAATTATTTGGGAAATATTACACCTGAAATCAATTCTGTGTTTAGTGTGGAACACATTTTTAATAAACCATGAGCTGCAAAACATGAAATGAGACTCTAGTCTCACCTGGATTCATTAACGATAATAGAATAGATGGAATTGTTACCAGATGTCTTGGTCCACTCATCTCCCCATTACCATTTGTGTTATGGAAAAGAAAACGATAACTTATTAACTCTATAGACAAGATTCCCAAATCAAAAAATATTTCTAGGTATATGGTCAGGAAGAGCAGGTTACAGCGGAAAGGAGTAGAAGTACTGGATTCTATTCCTCGTTGTTTCGTTACTCTGTCTAGACAAATCACATGGATTCTCTAGGCCTAAATCTCCTATTTGTGAAGTGGAAGGATTTTGTTAGAGGAGCTCTAGTCTCCTATATTTCTGGCATATATGGACTCTTTGTTGTTACTCCTATACATATTTTTCAACTCATCTTCTCAGAACATTGCAGTATTCTGACACTAGCCATGCTCAGCTTTACCTATTTAGTAAAATAAATTAATTAGGTGCTCTCTAATTGTGGTAGCCATGGCGAAAATCAATTGGAAGTCATTAAGAGATCGTAATTACATTTAAGCAAGCTCTACTATAATTCAAAATTCATGTTGCTTAAGTAAATGGGAACTTCTAATAAACTCTATCCCATTAATTTTAGAAAGATTTAGCAATTATAACAATCATAGTTGTATCCAAATACTTGCCCCAGGAATACAGGAAAAGAGCAAGCATGGCGATTAAGTAGACAAGAGCAGAAGAAATAAATATAAATCTCTGAATATTTTCACCAAATTCATGTATATTTGATGTACATATATACAGATCTAACTTTTTAGATTGCAAACATAACACTCAGAGGAAGCAATCCTAGAAAGAAAATTGCCCTCCCAAATATCAGTTAATGTTTGACCAAGTGTAAAGTTGATCTATATGTGAAGAAGAGTCGTTAGGGACCCAGAAGGAAAGCAAATCACAAGCATGTTCAGGTGACTGGCCATGTCAAATGTTTTTGATTAGGGTCAGAACATCAAGTCCAAATTAAATACTTATCTTAAAGAAATACTCCTCAGTCTGAAGTTAGCATGAGTATGACCCACCACCCAGGGAAAAACAGCTGTTGTTATGTGTGGGATCGTAAGTCTAAAAATGACATTTACTAAAAGAACCAAAGAACAGCATAAATAAAACAAATTTCAAAAACACAAAAAACAGATTTTTTTTTAACTCAAGTGATTCTATTTAGAGCCATAATAATTTCAAGACCCACAGCAAAAACCAATTTTTCAAACAGGATGGCCTGAGAGTAGCATTTTGATTTTGTGGCATATTGTGTTTTTAAAGCTGAAACAAGGTGGCTTGAAGAATGTATTTATTGTTTTGATCAAGCCTTCTAGCCATTTGCTTTTGAGATATTCTGATAATATAATATTCCTTACTTTCAGGTTTTCATACTATATTATTATTCTCTTGTCATGGGCATTTCAATTTACCTGGTTCTGTTGAGATTAGTGGTTCTTTTTAGTCATTTAATAAAAGTCAAAGTAAACAACAAATTTAAAACTTGGTTGCAATTATAAACCTGCAAACTTGGTTAAAATGATGCCTGATTTCAGAGTGCGCGATATCTCCAGTGTGTTAGCCACGTGAAAAGAAAGAACAGGCAGCTTCAAAATATTAAAATGCGTAAGAGCAGGAAGGGAATCTGCCCATCACAGCCTATTTCGAAAGAGAAATCTGATTAGTATCCTTGTTCGCTAAATAAAAATGTATGCACTAAATGCATACAAGCAATGTGGCATTTTATTGACTAAAATAGATAATTAAGCAACAAAAATAATACAATTTTAAAACAATAAGAATACAGAGCATTTCATACACCAGGCGTAGCCTTCTTGATGGAGAACCTTTAGAATCGGCATAGGTAATGAAAACAAATGACACAGGAATTGAAATCAATATAATTTGTGAGGAGAATATGAAGACAGAAGATCCTGGAGATAAATGACTAAAAAAGGAGATAAATGAGCTCATAAACACCTCCCCACTCCTGTAAGGAAACGACTCAGGTACACACATGGTTTTATATAGTACTTTTTTAAATGATCCATGGTAAAGAGTAAATAAAGGAAAGTACCGGGAACTCAAAGAAATAAACAAATCCAGAAAGTAAAATCGAGCTGGGAAAATAGACTCAGAAATATGTAAATTTACGGGTTAAAGAAATAATTATTCAAGCTAGTCATGAGGGGGATTAATCATACATTTTGGATAGAAAATAATATTATTAATGTGAGCTTTTTGAAAGAAATTTAGCAATGTGGTTACAGGTATTCACTGTTAGTCATTTACCCATTTGAAACTGTCTCACATGTAATAGGTGAGAACACCAAGTTGAACTTAGAAAAGTAAGTCTAGGTCAGCCTGGTCTATAGAAGAGGGGTCTTAGATTATCTAAAGCACAAAGCTGTAGAAATGATGCACTGAATTATCAGTGAATAAATTATATTCATCTTTCTTTTGCTTGATTAGACAATTATTAAATGAACCTTGAATCATAAGTATTTTTTGAAGTCCTGCAAATGAACTTAAATGTTTTAAACACAACCACATTTCTCTATACAGCAATGGCCAGGTGATGTAGCATTTGCCAGTACAAAATGACTCCAGCTCCCCGGGAAAGGTCCATGATAACCAAAATCTCACCAGCCAAGTTTGTCCTGCTGATCCTGTTACTCCAGTTAAGGCTAGAGTTTTGCATGGCGCATGTGTAGACAGTTAGACTGGCACAATCAAGGTCAATCAGAATGTTGGAAGTTTTCATCCTGGAACAAAATACAGAATTATTTCCTCTTAGTGGGCATGAACAGGATGATGTAAATACCTGGTCGATGAATAGGCTTATTTCCCGATGGATTTCTTAGATTGTGTTCAGAGAAATGAAGCTAAGAATGACAGACAGAAAAAATTACAAAGAGATTAAGAAAGAAAGAGAGATCACTTCAAAAGTTTGGCTGTTTTACAAGTATTGCATTATTTTCATTAATAAATACAATTTGGCTTAAGCCAGCATGGGTTTGAAACAACAAACTGTGTTGAATAATAATACACCATGGAGTATTGAATCCTTTTACCACGTAATTATAACATGTGAAAAAATGTTGTCAAAACTACCCCAGAAAGTTTGCTTCCAACAATTAGCAGGAAACCCCCAAATGTTTGGGAATTAAACAACATATTCTAAATAATCTTTTGTCAAAGTAAAAATCACACAGAAATTCTTTAAACATTTTTAACTGAAAGATAATGAAGAGATGACGTAAAAATTTTCTGGATACATGTAGTGCTTAGAGGAAGATGTATAACTTTGAAAGTTCACATTTAAAACAAAATAAAGAGAGAAATAAAAATCTATGTTTTTGCCATGAGAAACTAAACAGGAGCAAATTAAAGTCAAAATAGGTAGAAAGAAGGAAATAATAAATATAAGAGCAAAAAACAGTGAAATAAATAATAGACAAATACTACATGAAATTCACAAAACTAAAAGCTGCAGTTATTTGGAGAAGGTGAATAAAATTGATAAATATCTAGCAAGAAAAAAGAGAGACACAACTTGCACGTCGGAACCGAAAGTAGAATATCAGTACACGTCATACAGACGTTAAAATGATAATGAAAAGAATGCTACGAAAAAAACTATATTTGAATACGTTCAACAGCATAGAGCTTTAAAAAGGAATTTGAAGTTAAAAATATTTTCACAAAGAATTCTCCAGGGCCAGGTGGTTTCACTGGCAAATTTTACCAAACTATTAAAGAAGTAAAAGTACCAATTCTACTCGCTCTTTGAGGAGAAAAAGGACAAGGAAAAGTTTTCCAATTCCTATAATGAGGCCAGCATTACACTGACACCAAAAGTAGCAATGGATATTAAAATAAAACTACACACTAATTTACCTCATGGACGTAGAGACAAGACTCCTTAACAGAATATTAGCAAATCCAATTCAGAAATACACAAAAAGGACAAGCGTTTACAACCAACGTGAGTTTATTGTGGGAATGCAAGTTTGTTTTAACATAAAAAAATCAAATCTTGTAATTCATTGTATTGACAGTTAAAAAAAGAAAAGACATAAGATCATTTCAACAGGTGCAGATAAAGCATTTGATGAATTCAGCACCTCTTCATGATAAAATTTATTAGCAAACGCGGTACAAAAGAGAATTTCCTCAACTTGACAAAGGGCATCCACAAAACACCTACAACGAACGTCTTATTAACTGGTGAAAGATAGAGAACACATTTTCTGCCTATACATTAAGACAAACTCTCAACAAACTCTCAATTATCGTATGTCATTATGGAAAAACGTAAAAGATTTGTTGAAACAGAAATCCAGGAAATGCAAACATAGAATGTCCATTTCTTCTCATCAAAACTTTAGCAAGAGATTTGATGAAGTGTCAAGATTTACTCAGTTGTCCTCTACATCTTTTTCCTTTCCTGAATTTGTACAAAGGCAGTGTAAATATGCAGGGAAATAATTTTATTAATTATATGAAAAGCAAGTGCAATTTCATAGGGATATCAGGAAGTATGAGAGATTAGTTTTTTGATATTGAAACATTGATTGATTAAGATTTATTCTGAAAAATCAGGAAGTGTAACTTTGTAAATACATTTATTTATTGTAAATACATTTAAGTTTTTGTTCATATTGTGGTATGTGAAAAGACTCTAACCCTGTAAAGATTTATTATGACAAATTCTTCTAATCTTTTATTAAAATATTTTTATATTTTAAAGACTACTACTAATATTGATATTATTTCCAGCACAGGTAAGCAATTTTAGAAATTCACTTTCAGAGTTACTCACATTAACATTCACAGATTAAATTATGAAAAATAAAGGCAAAATTTATTATAATATACTTCATCTGAAATATACATTATTTTATTTTTTAATAAGCGTGGTTAGTTAAAACTATTAACTTAGAAAAACTTCATGAAAAAAGAGAATATTTTGGCAAGTGACAAGTCAATCAATTTGAATAATAGAGAATATCTGATTTCAAGAAAAGGAATTCCATTATTTTTAAAACTGTTCATTTCCATCCAACATGTTTTCATTAAATGTCTATTACATGTAAAGAAATATGCTAATTGCTACAGGGTATACAAATTAAGATGAAACTGAACCTCTGTATTACTCTACTTTTCTCTTATTCAATGAAAAGAATGAAATATATGCAAACATCAACCATAAAGTCCAACTGATTAGTACAAGTTGCCAACCAAAATGATGATTGCAGTAATATCACATTTCAAATCACCGTGACACATAGTTTTCACATGGTGGCTATGGAATAGGAGATGGTGAGGGTACAGTCATAAAGATATAAAATAAATATTAATGAATGTATGTAAGATAAAATACAAGGTAAATTTTCGTTTTTGCAACCTACTGAGTTTATTTGAGGCAGGTATAACATGTTCTATAACTCAACAAAATAACTCATTAGAAGAACGCTTAATTATAAGGCTGAAAGAGTAACACATTATGTGTATCGCTTTCACATAGCTTCTTTGCAAATGTGATTTTTTTTCTACATTTTCTAAACTTTAAAGTGCTGTAACGATGAATTGCTGACCACCTGCTTGTGTTGTTCTTCCTTCACTTTGATAGGTTATATTGATTCAAACATTGAATGCCTCTAATGGGTAAAATAGTCTCATTGTTAAAATCGGTAATACTGATATTCAAATAGTATTACATATTATTAAAATGTTAATATTATTTAATAATGTATTATTAAAATAATTTAATTGAATATTATTTTATTAAAAGAGTGAATTTTCTCCAAATTAATACTTAAAACATACGTATGACATATCTATGTGCATATATCTATATACATATTTAAATACACAAATATATGATAAGTGCTCAGGCAAAATTACATCAGTGGACACAGCAGACAAGTCAAGAGAAATTCTTTTAATTTTATCTGATGAAGGACTTACTAAAGGTCTTTCAGATATTGACACAGCACTCATTTACTCATTTGACAAATTTATTAAATATCTACCGGATTAAACATTGTATTATACATTGTTGAAAAAGAAACAGCAAGTGCTGTCAAGAAGGTTATGTTCTGGTTGGTCTCTTACTTTTACATAGTGTTTTATAGTTTATGACAACTTTGTAGCACGTAGATTCATACTACTTTCTCACCAACTTGTTCAAAGGCAATATTTATGAAGAATGTAAGAGAGAACACGGCTCAGAGTGGAAACCACGAATATGTTCAAAATACTAATGCCTTCCCTCAGTTATCATCATTCTAAGCCGTGTACCAGAGAAAGTCAAAGTACAGAAGTTTCTTTGTCATAAGACATTTAACGTACCAACAGTGTTTTTCATTTTCATACATAAATACTGTTAACACAACAAGAGATATCTCTCTGTCTTTCCACAGTATGGGGCACAAAGAAAGCCCCTATCAACATTTAGCGAATAAATTTCTTGCTGTTGTTTGAATGGTGAAGGCCTAGTCATAGCTTTGAACAATTTTGCATTCCCTGAAGAAAATTTCTGATTCTAAAAGCAAAAACAGTGTGACAAGTGACCTGGCTGGTTCAAGGTTCTTTGGGACCAATCAGGAGAGACACTTAAGCTGCTCTAGGTAAAACAAGGAAGGTGTCATGAGGGAAGAACAGCAGGAAGAAAAAACAGAAGTTAGCTTCAAAGGGAGAGCAGAGAAGTAAGAAGTGTTCTAAGGCTGGATACAGGACTAGACAAGGAGACAGGACGGTGCCTGAAGCCAATGGAACATGTAAGGAGAAGAGTTCAAGGATAGAAAATGACAATAGGTCTGCCAAAAAGATGCAAAAGCAAACCAGGACTCTATGGTATCCTCTTAGCAAAGAGTATATGGAAGAGATGAATGCCTATACATCAGACATTTCAGTTATGACCAAAGGCACAATCACTCTCACTATCCTCATCTTTGAAAACGAGACAGAATATGTCAATTTTCACTTCACTCAAATCAGTGGAGGATGCTATCATTCTTAGACGTGAGACGATTTTGAGCCAACTGTTTCTCAAAGGCAATCTAAAGGATACTGTAGTTGAAAAGTATAGTATTTTTAAATATTAGCATTTGTTTTATATCAGAGTTTTAAAAATGATCCTCAAACGCATTGTTTTAACGTACACACACAAAATAAACTGATTTATCAAGGGTAAGATTCTGGAGATTCTCCTATGAACTAGTCTATGGGAAAACCAAAAAATTTTAGTCTTTCATGCTGCATTGAAAGATTGACTCTGAGTTAACTGGTGTATGGAAACATTTTTAACTGCATAGAAAAGAAAGCAAATCATTGTCCTACTATGCAGTTGATAATCATTTTTAGCTTCAGGGTTATTGAAAATTCCAGTATGTTCATGTTCAGAAAAATAACATTGCAGTTGCATTATAGAAATATTATTATGAGATTTTTGTATAATTATGAGAGTTTGATAAAAAATTTTCTGCTTGGAGAAATATAATAAGCACTGCACAGATCATTCTGATGACTGTCTCTGTGATGGTTAATTTTATGTGTCTACTTGGCCAGGCTATGGTCCCAGTTGTTTTGTCAAACACCAGTTGAGATGTTGAGGGAAGGTATTTTTCAGATGTAATTAACATTTAAATCAGTAGACTTTGGATAAAGCAGATTATCTGCCATAATGTGGGTGGGCCTCATCTAATCAATTGAAGGCCTTAAGAGTGAAGACTGAGGTTCTCTGAGGAAGAAGGGATTTTGCCTCCAGACTGCTAGCTTGCACTGCAGATCTTGGACTTGCCTGCTCCCACAATCATATGAGTTACATCCTTAAAATCTCTCTCTCTTTCTGCACATACTTGTATGTGTGTGTGTGTGTGTGTGTGTATGTTGGTTCTGTGTCTTTTGGAGAGCCCTGACTAATACAATCTCTCTTATGTAATCCATGTTTATTATTTGATTCATTTGATGGACATTCATCGAGCACTTCTTGTATGCCTTGCTCTGTACTCAGTCTTGGAAGTACAATAATAAAAAAAAGCTAACCCAGACTCTGCCCTCAAGGAGTTTAAAATACGGTGGTTAGTCAGCGCCTCATAAATTGATCATAACAACAACAACAAAAATCTAATTATAACATGGGCTTCCAAGTAGTCTGACTTCAGGCAGACTAATCTTTATTTTCTACATATATTATTGTTAATCCCCAGGTTTGTTTCTACTTACTTAGGAATCAGTTCTTAATATTCACGCACTATTTTCTTCTGGGAGAGCAAGAATGCAAACTCCCTGGGAGTGGATGCTATAGGCACCTCACCCAGACTAAGCCCCACACCAGGCTGGTGCATCCATCTCCAGGCTGCGGCAGAGAATTATCCTCACCTTAAAGAAAATCACCTCTCATCCAGGATACACTCTTTGAATGTCAACAGCTAAAGAATGACTGACATGAGGATAAATTGCTTCCTTGGTGGAAGCAATTTTTTTGATGCAATTTGTGCCGTAGAGCTCCCCACGAGAGTAGGCAGAAGATAATGTCTTCGTTTGACTTTCCTCCTCCTGCCTACCTTGTGTCTCTCACTCCACTTCTGCTGAAAGCACTCTCTCAGTAAATCACCTTCGTGAAAAGCTGCTTATAGGGATCATAACCTAAGACACCCCCTGTTGAGGAAAGTCTTTCCTACTGTTGGACAAGTGACAGGTTCTTCCACCAATAGATATTCTAAAGCATAGGTGTCGTTAGACATGGTTTAGTCTGTGCCACACGTTCTTACTCTCACTGCATGAAGCGGAGACTATTTCCTCAGGGAGATTTTCCCTTAAGCACCTCAAGTGAAAGACTGTCTAGGTCTCAGTGGCCGCACCAATTTATCCACATACAGCGTTCTCCCTAAATTATTCTTATGTAACCAGGGGACTAGGGACATAATCGAAACTCCTCTGCAGTGATCTAAACTTTGGACTTGAATCTTGGTCTGTATCCAAATGCCACCCTTGTGTGCTGTCCTTTCCTGTTACCTCTGTTATCTATTTTCCACCGCTTTCACACTTTTCCATCTTACATGTTGTAATCACTTTGAATCACAAAGAGAAGGGATCACAATGCTGATATGCATTTATCCATGGGTCTAGTCCATATTTTCTAAAAAATTGTCATCATAAATACATGATGGAGACACACCATATTCCACTCAGTAGACCAAAGACGGAAGTACCCATGATATGTTGAAATATCAATGATGTTCACTGCCTTGCTAAAAAGAATGAGTTATAGTTTAATCAAAAAGTTTTAAATTAGGTGTAATTTTAGAAGACTTATTCAACACTACCCACCTCTGCTGATGATAAAAGTGAAATATCAAGGTCTATTATAAACATATTAGAAAAAAAATTTAGAAAATGACTGTAGAAGCCTATAAGGTTTACATAAAAATGTACACAAAATTTTCAAAAGATAAAAATACCCAAAATAAAAATGGTAAATTGAGTGACTAGTTGGAAAATTTACTTGTAGGAAGCTTTTGGCATTTTCAGTTTCAAGGAAATAATACTGTGTACATTTATATTTGGGTGCACTGACGTGGATAAAAAAAGGAGATTGTGTTGCAAGTTATAAGGTCATAGAGTTTATTATATAAATCAATCAACAAATCAAAAAGTATTGAGCTCTAAGAAGAGAGAAAGAAAGCATATAAAAGATGACCTTTTAGTAAATTTCTCAATTATTCTAGTTACAAGTTGATAAAATGACTTAGATTTTATGGACATGAAGCTTATTGCCTCAATATTCAAGTATCATAAATTTTAGTTTGAGTTATTCTGATAGGCTTGAGAAATGACCCACTGTCAAATAAATTTATTAACTAATTCTGAAGGGGAACACCATGTGCGAAAATAAGGATGTATGAGAAAACATCTTTTCCCCTCCTTAGGGGAATAGAAATCGTTTGATATGACTCCAATAGGGAACATGAGGAGGGTCATGAGAGGTGATGTGGGATACAGATGACACATTATAATACGGGTACATGCCTTTGAGCAGATTCTTTCATTCATTTTATTAATATTTCTCAAAAGTGGCATCAGAATCATACTGAACAGTGAAGATTCTTCCAGCAAAGGATTCTATGATCACTAAAGACTGACAATCACTCTGTAGTAATGGAGAACCCTAGAAGGGTTTCGAACAGAAGTGTGACGGTGAGAAGTAAGGAAAGAAAGAAGAAAGAAGGAAAGACAGCTATTATCAAATCCAAAGAAACACAGAATATACGGAATGAAATCAAGTACTAAATTAGAGGTAACGCATCATTATTGGAATCATAAATATATTTCAGCCCTCTTTTTCAATCTGTGTTGGATAGGATAGCCCTATAAACATAAAGCCAGAAAAGCATATTTTGGGCAAATTCAAGAATTACCATAATAAACACTTTCAAATAAAACATAATTAAATGGAGAATTACATCACTACTTTTTCTCCTTTCAAATAGTCTTCTCAGGAGATGAATTTCTTCTAACCTATTTTGATTTTATCAAAATTTCAAATTGCTGGGGCCGGCCTGGTGGCATAGTGGTTAAATTCACATGTTCTGCTTTGGCGGCCTGGGGTTCACCAGTTTGGATCCCTAGTGCAGACCTATGCACCACTTATCAAGCCATGCTGTGGCAGGTGTCCCACATATAAAGTAGAGGAAGATGGTGGGCACAGATGTTAGCTCAGGGCCAGTCTTCCTCAAAAAAAAAAAAGAATTCAACTTGATTGAAATGAATTTGAACTTCCTTTTTACTAACCAGAGGATGTAGTTGTATCTCCAAATATTTTTTGGTGGTGGGATCAGGAATGGAGGAGTAAGTTTTGATGATTCAGTAGCTAACACTCCGAGCATACAAAACAAAATTAAATTCTGGAGTATTTTATCTTTTTACAATTAATTTTTGAAAATCCTGGAAAGAGCAAACCTAAATCTCTGTGGGTTCCTTGTGAAACAAGCAGCTACTAAAAATACTCTTTTAATTGTTACAGGAAACATACAAGCTGAAGCCTTTGGCTCACATGGAGGCCAAGTTAAAACTTTTAGAACTAAAAAAAGAATTCCTGTTTATGCAAAACATCTTTCCAGCAGGTAATATTAGTTCCTTAATTTTAAGAAATTTGAGGATATCTGAGTAGCCATGTTTTCTAGATTTGAGACTCCTACCTACCTTTGGGTTCCTCATGCCAGTGAATTGATAGGAAAAGAAGGAATTATGGAGTGGAGTGATTGATCCTGACTATCAAAAAATATTGGTTTTCTACTGCATAATATAGGAAAAGAATGGATATGTCTACATCGAACAAGACCCACTAGGTTTCTTCTTAGTACTTCCATTCCGTGTGCTGAAAGTAATTTTAAAACTAAAAAATCAGTTCAAGCTGTACTACTAGTGGCAAAGATGCTCCAGAAATTAAGGTTTGAGTAATCCCCCCAGGCAAGAATCCAGCTGAGTGTTTGATGAGGGCAAAGGGAATATAGAATGAGTAGAGAAAGAAGGTAGTTGTAAATATAGTCATGCACCACATAATGATGTTTTGGTCAACGACGGACTGCGTACACAACGGTGATCCCATAAGATTAGTACCAGAGGCTATACCATCTGTGTTTGTGTAAGTACACTCTATGATGTTCCACAACCATGAAAACGTCCAACAGTGTACTTCTTAGAAGGTATCCCTGTCGTTAAGCAATGGATTACTATACTAGCCACAATCACATGACCTGTTCCAAAAACAAGGATGGAAATAGCTATGGATATTTCTTCCTTATTTTAATATAATTATGTTTGTGTTTATTTTAACCAATTACTTATCTTTCTTCCACTCTCTCATCTCCTTATCATCTAAAATAAGATATGTTAACAGTAATTAATGTTATATCTTAGCTAAGTAACTGGATATCAGAAAGGGAGCATAATTTATCTGAACATCATGAGAAGAATGAACATTCCCCAAAGACAAAAAAGAGGACTTTACATCATTCGGGAGAGAATTAGCATTTTTTCAATTGGAAATTGGATGCAGGATAATCATTCCATGTTAGGCGGAAGTATGACTTTGTTACTGTCATTAAAGTTTAAATATGGTTTAAGGAGAAGTGTGTGGTTGGCAAGATGAGTAAGGAGTAGACTCTGATGGCTTTGTACTGTGTCAACCTGGCTAGGCTGAACTGCATTTTCCAGAATATAGTCTCTTTTAAGCTTCTGTCTTGTGAAAATTTAGAGGATGGACGTACAGCAGCAGCCATTGTGTTGCTCAAACCTTGTTTTTGATCTGCTGCCTTACCTCCTTGGGAGCAGTTGGGCCCGAAACTGCTCCACCTTCCCCCAGACACTCCTTTTCATGGGGCAGCTATGCATGTTCACCTATATGACAGAGCTCCCGAGCCTCTTCAGGACACTCACCCCACTAAGGTCAAAGGCAACAAAAACTCATGGGCTTCAGTCCACCCTCGTGGGCTGCAGCTCGTGTGTGTGGTTTCCAGCTTATTCTTGAAATCCCTCACAACTTGCATTTATCTTCTCTTCTCAACTGTGTGCCCCTCAAGATCCAGCATCAGATAAAAAGACAACAGCTTTGCCTAGACTGCATAACCAGCTCCTATACTTACATAAGAATATATCCCCGTGAAACACATAATCATATAGTAGTATTATTTTGAACTGATTAAACCCAGACTGATACACACAATAACTCAGAAAGCTAATGCTAGAAAGTTCTAAATTATTAATCCCATTTATTTTACTGCAATTGATAATATACCACGCAAATGTTCAATTATCATGTGTCAGAGGAAATTCTCTGTCCCACATACGTGAAGCTGTGTTTTGACAAAGATTCTTTCCTTGACCAACTCGAGTCGGGCTCCTCTGAGCTCTGTTCTTGACTAGGCCTCAACCTTGGCCTATGAAATCTGCAGACTCTCAGCACAAACGATTTCGTTCGCCCACAGCCTGCCCCCAACATACACCACGCACCAAGGGACTTGAACAAACACTAGCATAGATTCTAACTGCTCGGAGCCACATCCCAAGGACGATGACTCCAGTATCCTTAAATTCCAGCTTAAGAAAGCTCAAAGCTGCCAGGAGAACTTACTGTTTGTTCCAGCCAAAACCCAATGACAGGCACATAGGCTTCTAAACCTCCTCTTAGAGCAGTTACTTTAGAAGGCTTACATTATAAATCCTTTCTCAGCCCTTCTGAGATGTAAATCTTCTACCACCCAGAACTGTCTTCATAAGAACTTGAATGCTCTTTCTTTAAAATGCAGACGTTCAAGGAGATAACTCTCACTCTAGTTCCCTGGGGGAGAATTAGAAGCTAATTTCAGTGGGCACCATGCTCCAACTTGCACCACTGCCTCCTGTCATAAAGATAGGAGAAGTTTGTTTCTCCTCTGGATATCAGCCAATTAAGAAACTCAGATGGCCTGGTCACATGGCCAAATCTATTAACACCACTCAGTGCCTTTCCCTTCGCACAGGCCAGTCTTTGAAAAGTCTCCTGCCCTTTGTTTTGATGAAGCTGAGTTCAGTTCACCCTGGACCTTCCTCCCTGTTGTTATAGTTATTACTGAAGAAAATCCATCCTGACCCCCGGAACTAGTTTCAGCTTTATTTATCTTTGACAGTTAATTCCTTTTAGGATCTGTACATTGAGCTACCACTCGGACCAGTGTGGGACTGGGAAATACTAGGGCCCCAACGTAGAGTTGGAGATGTGGTTCAGTTGTACCTTTGTCACCTTTGAGGGGTAAATTAGAAATCCCAGTTGTTTCCAAGACCTTTTAGAAATTTTCATAAACTAGAGAAAATTGAACCTATTATTCCCAAGTTATATCTAAGTGATTTAAAATAGATCTGAGAAACCACAAGAATAAGAGTAGGAGTAGCTGGCTAAAATATATTTATTTCAGGGGGCACTACATCCCTTTACCTTGACAAAGCCCTACCAGAGGATCATAGAAATGCCGAAGTTATTCTTTCCTTATCTGAACTTAAGAACACTTTCCAAAATATCAAGAGTAGTATGAGCCTACAGTTTCATGTTTCTAAGCAGCTATTGTCTTATTTAGACATAATTAAAAAAACATATTTTCCAAGGGAAAATAGACAGAAAAGGCCTTTGGTTTTCCTATATAGAAAAGTTCTTAATTTTCAAAAATACAAATTTAATTTAGATTATTCTACAATAAATTCAGAGTAAATAATTTTTCTCTTTCTTTTCCATAGATACAAAGGAATTTTACTTACAGAAAAGTACCTGCTTCTTGCTACACCCAGTAGTGTGCACACTTCTGTAGTTTTGTGGTTTACTACAATGAAATTACAGATTTATATCTAAATTGGGGGGAAAGAGGTAAATGAATGCCAGGTTGTACTATATTGCCTGGTCAAATTCTTACCCTACAAAAGAAACCACTCTGAGTCACTTTGAGTGTCCTTGTAGTCAACTACCTACCTACCTAGAAAGTTAAAATATCAGATAGGTAAATTTAACTAAGAAAGCAGACATGCCGACTCCTTGTCTAATAATTTCCTAAAAGTCTCCTTTGGATCTGACACAATCAACATTAGTGGTCCTGTCACTTTCGTTTCCTATTGATTTCCCGAATATCATGTTCTTTAACTTAAAAGGTGAGTGTAAAACACAGAGCTTGTGTCTAATGCTGAATAAATTGGTGTGTGTGTCATACAATGTTTACTTAATCACACAAAACAATGAATAATGTTTTCTTAATTTTGATCCATAATTTGGTCAAATTAAAACTTTTTCCTAGTCTTTGAATTGGTATTACTTCATCATAAGACTTTCAATTTAAATCTAGTACCACGTAAAACAATAATAAGGCCCATGTACATTTCTACAAATTAGTGGGGAAACAATAGAGTCGGGCTTATTTAGACTATAACCATTATAGCTTATATCCTGGTTGGATGTTTCTGTAAATAAAATTAATCTGTTGTAGCCAAGTTAGTTTCTGTGCTGACATCATGTGAGGACATCTTGGTTTTTAGAGAGGACATCATCTCTAGTATAGAGTCTAATATTTCTAACCTCAATCTTAGGTGTTAAAAAATTGGATTAAAAATAATTTATGATACAATTTATTTTTATTTCGAGCACCTATCCTGCAAAAAGCACAATGTTAGTTATTTCTGGATAAATAAAACTTTTTCAGTGAATCTGTTTAAGACAAAAATTTCTTTTCCTCCTTCTACCCAAGATGACAAATAAGTTCTGGGTATCATTAACAGAGTGGTTGCCACAGTAAAACTTTAGTGGTACAGAACGGTTAATGGGAGGAACTGAGTATTACTCTCCTGAGTTGACGTTGGTTGTCGTATGGAAAGAATGTGATCCAAGCATTCCTACATGCACCCAAAGAGAAAGTGCAAGTTAGATGAGATCTTGGCTAGTGACTGCCAAATAGAGGCAAACATACTCTGTGACCTAACATTGTAAGTAGCGTGCCAAGGCTAAGACAGTAAGGAGGCATGGAGTCTGGGGGAGGTCTGCCAGACCATCAAGGGCAGAGACTAGTGATGCTAGCAGGGAAGCCCCCAAGCCCTCTACAAGGTGTGGGGCAGGACTGTGCATATCTTACCTAGTCTCCATTACTCTCATTCTCATTTCCTGTGCAAGGCCGAGGGGCTTATATCATTGCCAAGATTGGAAAGAGATACAGGCCTGGCCTAACCATTATGGCTCTTTCTTGCACAATGAGCTTGCAATTTGTGTTGTTTTTCTCTTCACTCAATTTCCTTTATGAAGTAAGCCAAGAGAAGAAGCCCCTGCTTGATAGGAGGAGTCCATGTTCGTCAGTGGTTCTGTCTATAGTTTGGGGAGATTTCAATTGAAGAGATGAAGGAGATGAAAGTTTGGCCCTTGAACGAAGTCACATTTCACAATTCGGTTTTCCACAATTTGTTTGATCCTTATTCTACTCCTTGCATGTAATTTTTATACTGGTTCTGAATCTAGGGGTGGGCGAGAAGTGATTATCAACTTGAAACACCAAAACCAAAAGGATTCACTGATTCACTAAACAAATTATTATTCAGCACCTTTAGTATTTAGAGTAAATCCTGGAAATAAAATAACAAACAAAAACATGATTTCCGATCTCATGATGTCTATGGCTTACTAGAGAAGATTGATAATAGTATAATTACCACAACAATACATGGAATTTCAAACTAAGATAATATATTGCAAGCATGTTATTAAGGAAATTGACCTTGATTAATTTTTTTAAGGTCTAGGAGCAGAATTTCAGGGAAGATTTTTTTATAAAAATGATCCCTGAGGTGAAATTTGCAGTATGAGTACTTAACTAAGTAAAAGGCTAGATAGAGAGAATTCCAGTTAAAATGACCAACAACAGTTAGGACCCATAATCAAGTTCATTTATACTGGGATAAGGAGCCAACTGACATTACTACGATGAGCGTAGTGATGTCAGTTGGCTCCTGCAGGTCTTGAAGGAGACACTGTGCACAGATTTTAGGCAGTTTATATTTACTGGGGGCCTTGACAAGATTTTTTTGCACAGAGCCAAAACTTATCTTGCATGGCCCTGGCTATGGTATGAAAAAACAGAATTCTCAAGGAACACAAAGGCTGGTGTGGCTCAAGAGCAGAGACTGAGCAGAGGGTGAAAAGGAGGCCATAGAGTTAGAAAGAGCTCAGACCAGGAAGGCCTTGAGAATTGTGGTTTTTATTATAGAAATAATGGGAGACAATTAAGAATTTTATAACCAGATACCTGTTTTGAAAATGTTACTCTCATTGCAATGTGGACAAGGGATTGGGAGGTGAAGAGGGGCATTAGAGTAGAGTTTAGGGTATTTCGATAGTCCAGGTGAGAGATGGTAAGCTAAGGTATTTAGAACTTAAGAACTGTAAGTCAGGGAGAAACCTGTATATCCTAAGTATGGACAACTCTTTCAAAAAGGTTAGCTAAAAACGGGAGGAGAGTGTTGGGGTGATAGCTGAAGGGCAGGGTGAAGTGGAGTTGGGGTAGCTATTTTTAGTATTGGTGAGGATAGCATGTGGTTTAATTTTCCCAAAAGGAGAGCCCTAAATTTGATTAAATATTGAAGAGAAAGATTGACTTCACAAGTGATGGTTGAGTATTTAGGTACAGAGAGAAAGAACTATAATTCAAAGCAGAGGTAGAGAGATGAATCCACATAATTATTTTCTCAGACATTTAATAAGTGCCTACTTAATGAGCATGTCTGAGAAATGGTACCACCAGGTATTGGGGAACATTTCTATTGATCGTTGGCTTGACTGAGACCACGGTACAGTAATATGTCATCAGAGAACAAACTTTATAACCTTTTCACATTCAACTTTTAAAGTAGCATGTTTATTATTCCAAAGTTATTTACTAAAGTTGACTCATTTTTTTCATTTGTAATGGGATTCATTTAAAACATAAACCCTATGTGATATGGTCTTTTCTAAAGTGTTTCTTCAAAAAGGCAGATGAGCTAAATGTATAAACAGATACCTAATTGAACTGTGAAATTTTACTATTGCTATTGTGCTCAATTTACTTTGTTGAATTTTAATATTAAAAGACTATCAAAGCATAGCCACAGGAAAATGCTTTGCATTACAAATGTATATACGGAATTCCATGAATGTTAATTATTGTATTCACACCAAATTCTCTATTCAGTGAAATATTTCACTTTTTTGTCTTCATAAGCGTTTTCTATTAAAATGTTTTAAAGAATTACAGATATTTACTCTGACCCCAAATTGTAATACAATTACTTTGCTGTCTTGTTGAAAAGATGTAATGACACTGTTGCTTAACTTATTAATAGAAAAAAAAGTAACAACAGTCTTTTTTTTTTTTAATTTCAAGGACATTTCAACTTATCTGTCAATAGAAAATCTAGTCCATATTCACAGAAGCTGCTGTCTATATATTACAAGGTATGATGAAAGAGTGTTGCTTTTAGCAGGTGCAAAGGGGAAAATTAAAATGCCACAAAATGTATGGAACTTGAAGAATATGTATTCTAGCTTCATTAGACAAGGGAAATTTGTCAAACTCTCAATTGTACTTATTAACCGTATACCTTCACCATACCATGTTGTATCTTTCCCTTTAAGTTACATTATAAGTTTGGCTCTCTAGCTAACAAAATACCTTGACACAATAAAATTATATATTTTTCACTTACTAGTTAAGATTAACTTTTGGTATTTAACTTTAATTTATCTTATCCTTACTGTGTTTATATTTTACTGAAAATAATCATAGTTCCTAAGTGTACAGTTAGGTGTCATCTAAATATTCATTCTGGACAGAGCATCATAATTGGGAGGCCTGGAAATGCTAAATTTTTAGCCAGGTGGTATTTTCAAATGGAAAATAGCCACTACTGAGTTAATTTATATTAGGTATTTACACTTCTCATTACTTTTTCCTGTTGATGCCAGATTGATTGTTACTCCACAGGGAATATATACGTAAGAACTGCATTTTCACAATTATCTAACACTTATTTGGTGGCAAAATTAAATATAGAATATGAAAATTTGCAGATTGTGACTAGACATGATTTTCTTGCAACCAAAAGGATGCAAGAAAATTTTAAAATTCTCACTCAACATATTATCAAGACATGCTCCTTTTTTGCCTATCAACAGGGGCTTAATCAATAAGAAACCTCTTAATTAGGTAATAAGAATTGCCAAATTCTAAAGAACCAAGCACACTTCTAATCCAAATTATTTCCTGTTTTCTTAAAATTATTTTGAATATTACCGGTAAAAATTGGTTTTCATAGAGAGAAAGATCAGTTGATCAATCAAAAGATTGATGGGTAGATATTGAATCTCAGCTAGCTAGTGATTCTGAGCCTTACTCTTAATTGACAATGAAATAAGTCATTTTCTTTTGCAAGAACAAAGTCAGGAAAATCCATTATATTCAGAGGGAATAGAGTTGTCCCAGGAAGGAGTGTGGGACTGGACTGTGTTTTACCTTAGACACGATCAGATCCGTTCCTCAGTTAATGTATAGTGCTCAGTTTAAAAGCTTCTAGACTAAAGATTATTGTTATTCTTAAATTTCTTTTTCATATCTTGATTATATATATTAGATTTTTATGATAAAACCTAGTATATTTAATCAGCAATACAGTGGAAAAACAAACAAGAAAGATGGTAAACAAAGAAGTGTATAGATTTGCTGGCATAAATGCTTATTAAGTTCTCTCCTGGCACATACGAACACCATCTCCTCCCCATTTCTGACTGCTTCCACCTCTGAACTCTACTAGATCAGCCCTCGTAATTAATAAACCGAATACAGGGACCATAATTTTTCCTCCCTTTATTTTATTTTTGCAACCATGAATTTCCTCATATTGCTCACATCTCCATTTCAGATATGCATGCATTTCTTATACAGCCCAGATATCTCACAGAATTAGCTTTCAGTTTTTAAGGAATTCTTTTTGTCCTGATATCCAGCAGTCTTCACTACTTCATGTTAAGGCAGCAGCTTGCATTCTGTAAAGCATCATTTTGCCAGTAGTAGCGTTCTTTGTTCAAAGTAATGTGCATTCTCTTGTTAAACTTAATTATAACTATTTTGTTTACCTTTCACAGAAATTTGGGGAAAAAAAAGATTTTCCGCTATATGATTTTTGTTCTCTTCTTAACAAACCGTTATTCAAATGTTCTGCCCCATAGGCACTTTCCTTCATTTCTCTTCCTTTCTTGCTTAAGTCACCTGTCAGTACATTTAGTATTTTCTATTATCTCTTCAACAGAAGGGGCCTCAGGCTGTAGCTTGACAAAGGCACCCAAATGTATCAACGTCTCAGGTAGACTCCAGCTGTCACCACCTCCCCAGCCCTCTTGTTCTAAAAGGGAATGATTGAAGTGTTTGGTCTAGAGATGTTTTAACATTTATCTAGGGCTCAATTTGTGTCAGGTCTTTAGCATGTAAAAGATCCAGGTCCTCCCTCCAAGGAACTTACATTCCAAGATATTCAAAAAGGACCGAGATGCAAAAGAGCTCTGTGTAAAAGGTATTTTTCCCAAGTGAGAGAGAACGTAAGTGGAAAAAAATTAGGGAAACATTAAAGAAGAATTTTTGACAGAAGCAGAAAAGACCACTGTCTCTCCATTGCCATTTTAATTTTAGAGACAGGGAGTCTTAAACAATAGAAAATAATTTACATTGAAGAGCCAAGTCAGTTATAATAAAAGTGTATTTCAAGTTTCTGTTCTTATATTTCTATAACTCTCAGTGTAAATGTTGATTTGGAGATAATGTAAGATGGCTTATTTCAGGTGAAATCTGCATGAAAACTTGTTCTCTGAGGAACTGGGAACATTTTAGTTTTGCTTCACTTGGGGATGAATCCTAAAATCAGATAAACATTGAAGTCTCTTGTTGCTTTGATGTCTGGAAAGCAGAGGGGAGATGGATTTTAACTCTTCCTTAAATTGTATTCAGACTATAGAGGAGAAGAGCTTTGATTAGGACAATGGCATTGAAAAGCAGCACTTACATTTTTGGTTCATGATTTATGATAACAGAATGAGAGGCAGTATATAAGAATCTCTCTTCACATCAGGAAAGAATAGGTTGTCAGGAAACTACTATCTGAAAAGAGAATGAGAAAAGAAGATTTGAAATACAGGAAAAAACAATACTAGTTAAAACCATAAGTCGCGAGTATGAAAAACAACATGGTATGACACAGAAAATGTAATTTTCAGGATGAAAAAATAGGGGAAAATGAAAACAGTTCTTATAACCTACAATATCTATATGTCCATAAGCAGTTGTTGCTAAACATACACTCTAAAGGTAGAATTTTTATCCAAGGAATCAAATATGATGAGATATTCTAGAACAAGGATCAGGAAATTTTTCCTTTATATGGACAAATAGTATACTTTTAGGCTTTGCCAACCACGCACGTCTCTTTTGCCAACCATACAGGTCTCTTCAGTTCGGCCTGTATAGCATGCAACAGTTATAAACAAAACATAAAGGAGTGAGAGAGACTGTGCTCCAATAACCCATTATTTTCAAAGGCAGTATTTTGCCAGATTTGGTTCATGGGCCGTAGTTTTCCAACTTTTGTTCTAGAACCATTGAGATTATTTGTAAAGTGTTTCCAAGTTGGTACTTTTGATCCTGCACTTCTGTAGTTTAATTCTATAGTATTTTATTTTGACTTTTTAAAAAAGGGGATAGTTTTATAAATGTTATATTATAAAAACCATAGATATTTCAAATTTTAAAAAGTGCTGTATATGATAATATCTTTTCAGCTAAAAATAGACCCTCTGTAAATTAAAAATAATGAGTCCCTATGGTTTTTCTAAATTTGATCAATATTAAGCCTGTAGGGGAGGAGGACATTTCCTCTCCCCAAATAGGGGTTCGTCTGGCTGGAGAATGAATT
Organism: Equus quagga; assembly: GCF_021613505.1. Classification (NCBI taxonomy): domain Eukaryota; kingdom Metazoa; phylum Chordata; class Mammalia; order Perissodactyla; family Equidae; genus Equus; species Equus quagga. The sequence goes on along the minus strand of NC_060288.1, from coordinate 28,103,819 downwards.
AAATTCACATGAGACAGAATAGCAAGAGAAAATTAAACAAAGCTTTATGAGGAACCATGGCCCAGGGCCTTTCTTCCCAAAGGAAGAAAGGGCACCGAAGAAGTGGGGTGCACACAGTGGTTATATACCCCCAAACGGGGTGTTTCACATGTGATTGAAATGTCCCTCCCACAATAGTCACAAGATTGCCCTGTCGGCACAGTGCTTGATGGACACAGCAGGTAGTGGTCTGCTATCTTGGTGGGCGTAGCAGGAGGCAAGTCTATGTCTGGAGCTGGGCGGTCACAGGTGAGCTCAGCAATTAGTTCCTAGCCTAAGGAAAGATGCTTAATCCTTAAAGAAATGCCAGCATTGGGAGGGGGAGGGAAGTTAGTTCCAGGAGGTTACCAGACTAGCACAATAAAATGCAGATTTTAAATCATTGCCTTTGGTATTGATTAAGAGTTTTTAGAGAGAATGTCATCTCCTTTATTCTTCCTGGTGCAGAGGGAGGCACCTTTTACAGGTAGAAATTTACCTTACAAATGTAAACGTGTCCTAACAAAGGGCAAGTTCCATTCCTCAGAACCTCCTTGCCTGTCCCAGTTTATCAAAAGCAATCAGCCTCAAATAATCCTGATGCCAAAGATACATATCTTGGGGTGGCCAATTCCAGGTCCCCACAAGCCCATTGAAAGGTCTGAGGCCACTTACAAGTCAACAAAATAGAATGCACTTAAATATCAACAGTAATTTAAGCCACATATAATCGCATATATTTATTATAACATCTTAGTGTCACCTCATGTTTTTTCTCACAGGGGATTCTCTGTGAACATTCTTCCCACTGCACCTCACATCCTTCAGGCTTGACCAAGGGAATCCATTATTCTCAAAGACAACTCCTTGCCATGCCATGGAATGTCAGCCATGTCTTGCAGACTGGTAATCACCCAAGGTGTGAGCACAGGAGAACGGTTGCTGGGTCCTTAACTGAGTTGAGGTTCTCAGGTCACAATAGGTCCTTGGTGGGGAGTGATCTGAATAATCTTCTTATCACTCAGCTGGTGTTCTTTCAACCACCAGCTGTCAAATATGTATATTCATGCTGAAGCTATATTCATCCTCCTATAAGATCTCTTAGTGGAAACAAATTTGACATCTATAATGGATCAAGAAATGGCAGCCCTGCACCAAGCTCAACCAATTCGTTGACTCATTTTATCCCCCGCTGTGAGAAGAGACTATTTGAATATACAGGCCAATAAGATTGCCTTGGTCTGGTCTCCTAAAGCATGAATCGAATGCTTACACAAAAAGCATGCACCTTTACCAATAACAGGCAATGTATTTTAAGCACCTTACACACTAAATTCATATTTAAGAGAGAAAAATAAATCTCCAACCATTTCAGAGACATAGCTCTGCTAATAATCTAATTTGAGTTACTAAATTCTGGTTAGTGGTGACCTTCCACTTTCCTCCAAGAACAATAAAGCTCCTGGTTTTGTATTTATGTAACTAAGGAACCCTAATTTGTAATTTTCCCCAAACAAAAGGAAATCTGCCAAAGGTACGATGAATCTCTCTCTACCTCTAGAGACATAAACTGTGGCAACTTTTAAATACATATAGTCCAGCTCCATAAAGATTAAGAGTCAGTATTCACCAAGCACCCAGTCCCAATGCAATTAGAATAAACAAGTATTGAGAACAAATTTCCTAATGTAATTTCTGAAGAGAAGCTGAAGGCTTGCAAAGGAAGCTGGAATCAAAGTGTCTGGAAGCAATCACTGTAGTAATGCCTTTAAAAGATGAAAATCTCTTACAGAAACCAAATGGAACTAACAAATAGTTTGAACACCTATTCAAACAAAATATTATAGGTTTACCCGTGCTGTTCCCTCTGCTTGAACGTCCCCCCTCCCGCCATGAATTCTGCATGGTTCACTCTCTCATCTCCTCCAGGTCTTCACTCAAACGACTCCTGGGTGAGACCTTCTCTAGATACTCCATCAGAGATTAAATCCTCCCACCCCAATTTCCTCCGCACCATGTTCCTCTCCCTTATTTTGTTTTGCTTATGAGCCTTTATCATCAAGATTTATTTCATTTGTTTATTATATGTTTTTTTCTACAACCCTTGGCTAGGATGAGTGTCTCAAGAAAGCAAGGACTTCTATCTTATACATAGTAGGTGTTCAATAATTATTTGGTAAATAAATAAATGATTGAACGAATGAATGAATAAATAAATAGCTATCTCTTTTTGACACAAAGAACCTAAACCATTCTATTTCTCTTCATCAAAATTTAATATAAGGTTAGGATTTGTGGAGACACATATGCAATTAAGAAATATGCATTTCATCCACTTCAAGTCCATCAATTTTCTTCTTCTCTAGGCCAGCTTAGATTTTTCTCAAGCTTGCTTTAGCACTTGATGCTTGATAATAACACTGGCCCTGATATCAGTTCCCCTGCATTAAACCCAGCATATATGGAGTTAAAACCAAAAGCACTCATCCCCTTTCCCTGTTTCTTTAGTTACACTCATACGTAAATATCGGTTTCTTTAAACTTTGACTCCTCAAGCTTTACAACCAAAAAGAAGTTACAAATTGTTAAAGTGCAGGTGGCCTCACGCTGGGGTCAGACTAAAGTTTTGGCTAATTAGGGGTCCTTGAAGTTCATTACAGGGAAAGTGATCTCCAGAGAATATCAAGGAACTGAAGCTTCTCAGGCTCCAACTCCTCAGCTTCCTGGTGCCAGAATCCACCGTCCATCATAGAGGCAGACAACCAAGCACATTCACCTGCGGATTCCCTTCTCTCTATCCTCCCTCCTGCAAGCAGCCTCACAAGGCCAAAGGCAGACTGGTGGGAAGGTGCCACCTGCAAAGCCACATGCTCCCCCTCCCCTACCAGAATCCCCTACCTTTTTCCCTTCAAGGGGGTGGATCTGAGTTTTTAGCTCTCATCTCCTTGCCTGGCTATAGTTTGATAATAAAAATCCCCTTTCCTTGCCATAAGCCTGGCATTCCAATTTTTATTTTTCGGCCTCTCTTGTGTGATGGGCAAACAGACCTGTGTTTGTTGCTGGTAACAGTATCATATCAGAGGTCCACATAATTTATGCAAAAATCAGCTTTGTCTAATGGCATGAGGGGAAAGAAAAACAATACTAGCCTAAGTCATTCTACCAACATTTACCTTAGCCTATCTCAGTCTTTGCAATGCCAATAGTGTAAGTACGTCATCTTAAGCATAGAGTATGTTTCTAGTATTGAGGTAAGTAATCCATAATCAATCTATAAATCAAAATTAAGGTGAGGTTATTATGAATCAGATCTGAAGACTAGCCCAGGGAAGGAAGGGCACCAAAGAAGTGAGGTGTACAAAGTCGTTATATACCATCTTGGAACAAAGAGCAGACATCACATATGATAGGCTTGTCCCTTTTATGACCGTCATGAGATGCTGAGCTGGCACAGCAGATCAGTAGTCAGCAGGTCAGTGGTCAGTAGGTCAGTGGTCACAAGGTGAGCACAGTGTGTTAGTAATTAATCCTTAGTTGTTAGGAAGAGATGCTTATCCTTAAAGAAATGCTGATATGGGGGGAAGTTACATCCTTATCTTTAGGGGCACCATTCTTGTCTTTGGGACATATTAAATGTTTCAAGCAGATGTACAATGCATGCTGAACAGGCCACATCAGACCCTTTTAGAAAAACAAGATCAAGCTGAATTAGTTTTAAACCAAATGGCTTCCTCATATACTCCAATATATCCCATTGTCTTTCATTTGTTTATCACTAGAATATCTATCTATATTTACCTATTTATCTATATATTTACCTACTATATATTATATATAATTTAATCCCTTAATATAACCCAGAAATGTGAAAAAAATTTAAATAAAACATTAAAAATATAAAACACATCAGAATAATTTCAATAAGAAAGCCCAGTGACCATTTGAAAAAGGTATAAAAATACATTGAAGGTCACAAAATAGCTGAACAATTGGGAAAGTACTACGTGTTTTTTGATGGAAAGACTTAAAAAGCCAAGTTCTCCCAAAATTAATATAGGACCGTGACCCAAGTTCAGTTAGAATCCTGGTAGTTTTTTTAATTGGATAAAATCATCCGAAAATTTATGTAGAAAAATACATGTCTGAAATAGGGAAATGTACGAATAAAAACAGTGAGAAGGAACTTCCTTTTCCTGACTTTGCTATTGGAATATTAGGAAAAGATGCTTTCATATATTACTATTGGAAATATGCAGTGCTATAGCCTTGGAAAGAGAACAGGCAATGTATTGTATAATTAAGAACACATACACCTTTTGATGCAGCAGTGCTGTCCTGGAACCCAGCTCATACAGGACATATGTACAAGGATGATTATTTTAACACTGTTCAAAAAAAAGCTAAATCTTTCTAACATCCATGGATAAGGCAATGGCTGGGAAAATTACGGTAAATTCAAACTGTGGAGCATCATGAAGAGACTAAAAATAATGAATTTATTCTATATCAATTGACTTGGAGAAATTTATATTGGGAATCATTTAGTGAGGAATGTGATATGAAGAAATATATCTATGATATGAGGAAGCATATATGTTTGTGCATAAACAAATATGTGTGTATATACTTTTACATGATTAGATGAATGGGTAGTAAATGTGAAAGGATACATTCTAACGGGTAAAGGTGAGTTACCTCATACTAGGCAAGATGAGCAGGTGTGAGTATGGGGGCAAAGCCAGGGAAATGGAGCCATGTAAAAAAGGAAAAGAAAGGGGCTGCCCCATGGCTGAGTGGTTAAGTTCGAGGGCTCCGTTGTAGGAGGCCCAGTGTTTCATTGGTTGGAATCCTGGGTGCGGACATGGCACTGCTCATTAAAGCACACTGAGGCAGCGTCCCACATGCCACAACTAGAAGGACCCACAACGAAGAATATACAACTACATACCGGGGGGCTTTGAGGAGAAAAAGAAAAAGAAATCTTAAAAAAAACAGGAAAAGAAAAATAAAGATGGCATTAAAAATGAGACATATATAATTAAACATGGTTATGCATTCACGTAAAATTATACACACTTTCAGCCATCAGAGAAATGCAAATCAAAACCATAGTGAAATGCCACTATAAAGTATAAACCCACTAGGACTGGTATAATCAAAAAGACTGACAAAAACATGTGTTAGCAAGGATGTGGAAAAATTGGAACCCTCATATACCACTGACAGGAAATGTAAAATAGTGCAGCTGCTTTGGAAAACATCCTGGCAGTTCTTCAAACAGTTAAACATGGAGTTACCACATGGTCCAATTCTGCTCCCTGGCATATACCTATAGGAAATGAAAACATGTCCACACAAAAGAAGTACACAGATGTTCATAGCACATTATTCATAATAGCCAAAAGTGGAAATAAAATAAATGTTCATCAACTGATGAATGGATAAATAAAATGTGATGTATCTATATAACGGAATATTATTCAGCCATGAAAAGGAATGAAGTACTGATACATGCTACACAGTGGATGAACCTTGAAATCATGCTGAGTGAGAGAACTCGGTCACAAAGGACCACCTTGTATAATTTTGCTTATATTTAATTTCCAAAATAAGCAAGTCTATAGAGACAGTAAGTAGATTAGTGGTTCCCTAGGGCTAAGGGACATGGGGATATTGGGGGTGATCTCTAAAGGGAATAAGGTTTCTTTTGGATAAAATGCAAATTTTCTAAAGTTGATTGTGGTGATGGGTGCACAACTCTGAATATAATAAAGGCCATTGAATTGTATACTTTTAACAGGTGAATTGTATTGCAATAAAGTTGTGGAATTATACACATACATATAACATACACAAATCAACTTTCTTAGGCCAACAGGAGCCACAGATTTTGTTAAACTATTACCAACTGAATGTAGACTTTTTTTGTTCTACTTATAAGAAAATAAAAAGACACTTCAGGCAATATTTCTCTTGCTATTTCATTTTCAAAATGTTTTCAGCTTTATATAAAGAACTCCCAATTGAAAACTTTAAGATCTTAACCATGAGCAATATTAGTGTCGTTGAATATATATTTAACATCCTGGTTTGTCCATTGGAGCAATTGATATTGGATATGTAATATAACTGTACAAATTTCTTGCTGTCCCACAGCTGCAGGCAATGGTGTGCTGATGCTGGCAAATTCTCACTCCTGAAAGCCAAGCATGTGTCCCTTTTCCCAACTCTGTGTTCTATGACATCCTACTGATAGCTTGAAATAGGCCATAGTGGCATGTATATATCACAAAAATCCACAAATGCTAAGTCTGCCTCCCACGCCAGACCACTTTATCAGTACTGCTCTGGATATAGGTAAAGAGGCCCCGGACTGAGAAACAAAAGGCATTGAGGGCTACGCCATAGAGAAGGCTTCTAGTTTGCCACTGGTCGTTGGACCTGAAATCTCCCAGAAGAGATTGCTGACCTGATCCATTATCTATCAACTATCATGCCATCCCTTCCCTCCCAGGGGAAGGAGGCCACTGCAGCCTTTTCTTTGGGGACAAGGAAGAGAGGCTCTTCCTTGAAACCAATTGAAGAGAATTCCAAGAGAAACACCTGAAAGTTTGATGCTCCCCTGCTAGAATAGAAGATATGCATCTCATTCTGAAGCTGAGTTCTTGCAGAACTGCTGGATGTGCATGCACATTCTGGTGCCACCATTGGAGCACAGCCTTCTCAGAAAGATCTTAAAGCATAGTGGGAGGCTCAGAGTATGGTACAGATTCCTTTTCAGACCTTCCCTGAATATGAGAAAGATGTGAGAAGTTTTTCCATGGGCGCCTTAAGCTTTGGGTGAATAATTGAAGATAGAGATGGAAGTCCATTTTGGTAGGTTTCTGAATGCAGGAAGCCCTGTGGTGTACTGAGTGTCAGAAAGGCTTTAAGGCCCCAGGACTAAGCGTTCCTGGAAAGAAGAGTGGGGACAATCTCTGTCCCATGTCTATTATTTGTAACCCTCTAAGGGTATAGAAGAAGACTTCTGAGTTGCTTCTGACTCCCTGGGACAGAGCAATGGTTCCGCCCAGGTGGCTACTGGGCCAAATGATGGAATGTCCAACCCAAGAAGGTGTTGAGGGCATATTTTTGGCAGGTGAAGGGAATCGTGGCTGGTCCTCTACAGGGATCCTCAATAGTAAACAGAATGGGTAAAGCTGAATGCCCCTCCAAGATGATGTAGACACAACCTAAATGGAGACTGCCACATAAGCAAGGTCCACCAGCATCAAACAGATACGTGAATGAGCCAGTCTGAGACAGAGAATGCCTCCCTACCAGCAGCATGGCAGTCATGGAAGAGGACATTTGTCTCTTCTGTCCCCCATAACTTTCTGCTCTTAACAAGTAGAACTAGAAGAAGGAAGGGAAGAAGGCATCTCATTGTGAGATCCTGCTCCCATATCACCTCTATTCAGTATCTAGCCCAAACTTGAAGCCTGGCTGGGAATTCGGCAAGGTCCCAAATTTGTCAAGCTTGTGATTGAAGATTTGGAAATGAATAGGACTGACACTTAATGGAAATTGAAAGGGGGAGGAAATTTATGGAATTTGAAGAAGCTGTCATTAAATAACCTGCAACCCAGTGGGGAATCTTGATTCCACATAGTGTGGTAAAAAGTAGTGCCTGGGCAAAATAAAATTATTTCGTGTTTATATCCCAATGAGTTCTTCAACAGACAGGCTACATTATCAGTTATTATTCTCCTTCCCAGTTGGATCCTTTCCATTAGCTTTTAAAGATGCTTGATTTCTTTTTACTAAAAACACAACAAAATAAAAACATTATTTTCCTCTTCAGTGCCATCTGAAAGTTTTATTGAGAGTTTATCTCTACTTGGCATTTTCAGATACTTTTTTTCCTTTCATTTTTGTATCCAATTCTGATATCTTCCTCCTCTCTCTCATCATTCCACCAAGGCAGATCTTTACGTCTCTGTTGTTGAATGCGAAAGATACTGTTCTACCATCACCCAACTCAGGCTCACAGTTGTATTTGATATAGTTGAGCACGCCCTTAATTTAACTCATCTTTTATAATGTTCTGAAATATATTAAAGTACTTATACCAAGGTATTCCATACCTAAATACTTCAGTGTGATTCTTGATACACACACACACAAATCCATTCAAAACTAAGCCATATCACAACATTCTCTATAATTAGTAATCTCTTAAAATCATCTAATGCCTAGTCCATATTCAAATTTCTACAATTGATCCTACAATATCCTTTATGATTAATCTTTTCGTCTGGAAATACTCTCTTCTCTAAACTTCCAAAGCTCAAGTTTCCCCTGACAATTCTACTATCCATCTGACCAGTTCTTCCTTGAGTTCTTTCAAGTCATTAAATATAAGATTCCTTATAATAAACTTCTCTGGGGGTTTTTCTTCTCACGTTAGTCTGTAATCTCACCACATCTATGACTTATCACCTTATATCAAATAACATTCCAATTTTCATCCTTCAATATCCAATCCACTGAAAGGTATTCTATTTACTTCCTAAACAGGTCTCCCTTATTCCCTTTTCTTGTCTCGCCGGCCACTCACAGCCACACTGTCAGCTGGTTCTCTGGATTTTACTCATTTGTTTTCATATTTGCTATTTCTAAATGTTATTATTATTCACACTTGAGCAATGTTTGCATCTTTTTTTCAAATGCATGAGAGATGAGTAGTTGAGAATTACGTGCTTTGTAGTCAGAGTAATCTTTTTGAAATTAAAATATTAGGCCACTTTCTTACTTGGAAACTTTGAGCAGCTTTCTATTTCTCTTCTGATGAAGCCCAAAATCCTTCCTTAGCATGAACAACAACGACAGCAAAGATCTTATATGATCTAACCCCTAAGTAGTTCTCTAGTCTTATTTACCAATATTTTTCTCCAAGTTTTCTTCATTCTGCTCAATAGTTCTTTCTTTCAGTTCCCACAACCCACAGTTTGGGGTTTTTTTAATTGTTACCTTTACATACAATGCTCACTAATTACCACCCCCTTCACTCCTCACAGATATCAGATATGGGCTCAAATATCTTCCCTCAGGAAGATTTTTCTGGCCCATTCTCTTAGGAAAGTATTATTACAGTTGATAAAAATAACAATTTATTTAATAAACATGCCCTAATTCTAAGAATACACATTTGTCAAATGGTCACACAGTTTTGGGAAAAAAAAAGTTTCTAAGCTAGACCACAAAGAAAACCTAAATAAATATAATAAGACTTTGTAAGTCATTTTCCTTGTGCAAAATAATAAAACTACATTGTTTAAAAGATGAGGAGCAAGGTAAAATTAAATCACTAGAATTATTTTTTAACTAATCATTAATTCTCAACTCAAAGATGAAATCCAAAAAGAACAGACTATTTTGTAATTATGCTATATTATAAAATTTATGGAAATATACCCAAAGCAATGAAACCGGCAGAGAGTTAGCCATTGATGATTGAGTATCTAGGTACTAAATTTTTTTTTTCTTTTTGCAATTACTGATTATAGCTTTTAGCTGTTTAACCCACCCATCGTTAACTGTGCTGTTTAGGCAGTGTGCTATCCGACTCCCACTAGGCTCCTATAGATAATATCTCCCTGGAACCTGGGTCACCATGATAATGGGTGATTGAGCTGTGTTTCAGGAATTAGAACTCCCTGTTCACTTCAGGCCAGTTGAGACCACAAACCCATCAACTAGGCCTGCACAGATGTCTGATAAATGACTTTTTGATGTCAAGAGGCTAAAAACTCCACCCTCAGATCATGCTCATGCCGCCATTTTGTGAACATGGGCCCTATGAAGAGGCATGAAGTCTGACTATGCTTGCGCAGATCATCAATCACCTCACCTCTCCTCACCTCCAATCACCCCTCTCCACATTTCTGACCACCTTGCCCCCTATCCCATAAATATCCCTGAGTCCCTATTTTCGGGGAAGCGAATTTGAGGATCATGCTCTCACTTCCTCACATGGCTGCCTTGTGATGAAACTCTCTCTTTGCTGCAATCTCGCCATCTTGGTGTTTGGCTTTCTGGGCCATGGGCAAAAACAAACTTGGTTTGGTAACAGCAATACACTGAGAAAAATGAGTGCCTTCTGACTCTGTAGTGTGTGCCCCATGGAAGCTACATTTTACATTTTTACCATAGTTACCTTGCAAAATATTTAGTTACCAAGAGGTTACTACTAAGCCAAGTGCTATTTAATAATTAATGGTGAATCATAATATAGACAATTAAAATGGAAGAGGACAAAGATTGTTCAAACACAGCTATAACAACTAAGGAAACAGGAAACTAAGAAAAGTATAAGTATCTTTAGTATGTAAAGAGTTCAAATCAGTAAATAAGACAACTCTAAGGCCAAAATAAAACAGAAAAAGGCAGCTTGCTACACAGTGAACATAGACGCCAAGGTGATATGAAAACAGGGAGCTTCAGAACTGGAGGATAGTGGTAACCACTCGGATCCACATTTCTTCACATATCCTCCCAAAAGAACATAACTTCGACAGACAGTACAAATAAAACCATACATGATTCTCCCTTCAGGATTACTAAGAGACAGAAAATACCACAAAATCCAAATTATCTATAAGTAGCGAAATAAATTCTAAATCCCAGCGGAGCTCTTATTGCCCCTGCAAACTTGAGGGTGTACAGAGCAGGGCAAGGGCTGTTTAAGAGAGTTGGTGCAAAAGAGAAGAACAAAATGAGTCGCGTTGGTCAAACACAGACAAAGTAACTCCCCCAAAGCTCAATGCTATGCATAAAAATGGTCAAGACAGGTCTGGGACACGTAGGTCACAATACTGATTCTGGTAAGGGGCTGCCAACAAGAGTAATTGGAAAGGCAGCCTTGATGACACACAGTTTCTGAAGCAGAAGCAGATAGAGAGAGAAGGGTGCTCCTTGAAGACATGGCAGTGAAAGAAAAGAAGGAAGAAATGGGGAAATTAAGAAATCTGCCGAATTCAAAGAAAAATAAGAGCCTCCAAAACTCCTCCTCTCCCTCTTACCACCACCATCAACTTATCCATTAAGGAAACTGAACCTCACTACATCGCAGAAAAGAGCCTTCTCTCTACCATATGTGTAGAAATAGAAGAAAAATTTTAAAAAACAAACAATACAACACTACTGTAAGGAAGAAAAAAGCAGGTAATATGAATTATAGCATTTTAACTGGCAAAAATTAACCCCCATAACCCTCCCCTGACCAAAAAGAATAAAAGAGAAGCAAAAGAAAGTTGTAACACCACATTCTAAAGTTAGTTAAATATCTTCAAACAAGCATGCAGAGATAAATAAACAAACACACACAAATAAAATCAGCCATGCAAAAACTAAAAACAGAAATGGGCCAAAAAAAAAAAAATAGCAGGAAAAAAATGCAATGAAAGTTGTTCAAAGAGAGGAAAGAAATTAAAGATAAAGACAAAATCATCTCAGACAAAGAACAAATGAAAATTGACCAGGAATGATCAAATATGAGATATAACTTAGCAAAATTATCAAATTCAATGACAAAGATAATATCCTCAGAGACTACAGGCAAAAGTTCAAACTACTTATAAGGGTTCTAAAAATAAACAGCTTCCACCACTGCCACCTCTGTTTTCTGCTTCTCCTGGTTGTGTTAGTGACCTAATTCAGTGGGAACCTGGTCCTTCTTTGGGAACTCACAGCTGAAAAAGACTGAGGCTTGCCATGGTCACTGGAAAACCAAGGACAGGTTCAAGAAAAAGAAAAAGATTATATGAATTTGAAGATGGCAAGGCAGAATGGTTCCACAGTGCAATTTAAGACCAAGAGGAATACACCACTAAGTAACTAATAAAAGTCTATTGTGAATGACAGTTTGCCAATGAGACAGATCCCATTCTGATTCGATGTGCAGCAAATCAATGAAACAGACACATCAGCACAGTTGGAAATAGAGAATGAAGAAAGAGTTGACACATTATAGTAGCAGACAGTATTGGATACTGAAAAATAAAAGGAACTTGATATTTTATAATTCTGTTCCTGTAAACAAGACACATCCTCAATTAATAAATAATTTGATACTATGACATCTTTACTTCTTTAGTATGTCAGCCCATTTGTTTATTTTATATAAGGTAACTGGTATATGGGCATGGGCATATTGATTTTTTTTTATCTTTCTTTTTACTAAAGGACCAATAGTATATTTTGATGGCTATCACATAAAAAGCTTCCATTATGAAAGTTACTCCAAAATTTCAAATATTTAAGCACAAATTTTAAACTTGGGGAAACAGAGGAATGAGCTGGCAAGCACATGGGTGCTTGGATGCAGTGGATCTCTTGTAAGCCAGACTTTAGCCGGTACTCTATTTATTACCTGGTCTCATATGGGTCTACTCTAAAAAGAGGGCAATGATTCTGCTTTTGGTCTCTGTTGTCAATGTCAGCTTAGATCTTGTGTCTTGTAGTTCACAAATGGTCTGGGTGTTTCTGTTTTCTCAGCATAGAGTCACTAACATAAATGTCTATAGTTTCCTTTGAGTATGGCCTGGGAGAATCTTTCCAGTATATACTTGCTGAGGTGTAGCAGGATTCTTCCACCTGGTGACCTGACTCTCTTTTCAGTCAGTATGTTCCGGATCTGAAAATTGGCTAAGTTCCTCAAATAGTCAATGGAATTCCTGATCTACAGTAATGGAATCTTGTACAATACAGCATCTAGCCAGGAAACTCACCTCATAATGAGGGAGGTAGGGAAGGTGCCTGTAATGATGGGATCGATTAATTTCATCTCATATTGTGACATAGAGAATCGAGTAGACCTGATAGTGTTTTGGAATGACCCATGGATGGAACAACAGCGAGGAGCAAAACTGCAAGAATGAGTCTCCATCTTTCAGTGTACAGCATATGAACTCAGTCTCTATACATTCTGTATGCCTAATAGGAGGGATCTAGGCATCCAGGAATCAAGAATGGAAGCAGAACTCATTCCATTTAACGTCTCTCCCAATGACCCACTGGGGGACATCGTGCTATGTGTCTCTACAACTCTAGGCTCTTCAGAGTTAGAGCACCTATCCACTGAAGGCAGTGCATTCATGTGGGGGGTTCACAGGATGTTTCTCACAGAGCATTTGGAGCCTTTTTGCCTTTGAGTTAGCAAGTGAAAGGTGGAATAATCACCATCGTAGGATAATTGGTTCTGATCAACAGGAGGAAGTTGGGAGGCTTTTACCAATTAAGAGGAGCAAGAAATATGTTTCGAACCCATGTGATTCACTTGGGTGCCCTTTGTTACTCCTTTGACAAAATATAACCCAATAGATATGTGCAACAACCTGGCAGAGAAAGGCATGAATGCCAAGAGCTCAGATCCCTCTGGAATAAGTTTTGGTTAGATCAGAGTTAAGCAACCAAGATCAGCTGATAGCTGAAGGCAAGATGAGTTTAGAATGGGGAGCAGAAGATGGAGCTGAGGAGCGCCATTTGCAGACTCAGGACCAACTGCAGAGCTGGGGGCTGCATCGCATCTCACAAACTTCCTTCGTCAAATGTCCTCCTCCAGAAGAGACGCCCATGGGAACCATGGAGGAGTTGCTCTCCAAATATGTGAGGAGAATTCAAAATGTGCAGAACAAAAGAGTCAACTGTGGAGAGGGTAGAGCACTCTTTCTCTTGGCCTCAGTGTGTGGTTTAAAGATATGATGGCTTACCAAAACTTTTTGTTTTACAGTGTGTATTTGATTTTCAAGACTAAAAGGCAGAGGCATGTGTCTTATTTTAAAAGATTGCTTAGTCCTCTTCTCTCAAACCCCGCATTATCCTAGGGAACCAAATGGACATGAGCTCAAGAATAGAAAAGATCTAATCTTTCTGTTGCTTCATGCTTATTTAACTAGAATAAAGCATGGAGATATCTAACAACTTTATGATAATACCAACTGTTTTTCCTGAGCTCATCGTATTCAGAAAAGGGGAGTTGCTTCTTGTGGAATTCTGAGATAGAGATTGTTCCTGAAGATACTTTTAAGCAGGAAGTTTATTTCAGGTTTTTATCTCTCAATTTGGTATAATTGTGGCATATGAAGTAATAGTCAAAAAGCTGGATAGTGTCCAGCTGTCAGGCATTTGTATAGGGAAGAGTTCCTACTCTGCCTATCTAGACACAGAGCTTCATACCTATCTTGTCAGTTTCCTGGGTCCCTCAACACGATAGAATATTTTAAATTAGTCCTCAACCTATGATTTTTTATCCCCTTCTCTAACATTATCTTAGGCATCATATGGAGATAGACTATAATTTTTGGGAAACAATTCATACTGTACAAATGATATTGCTATAGCATTTCAGAACCCAATAGGTATGCATTATAATTTGTAAGATGAGGCCCAGAGTGGCTTGAGGATTATTTGTCACAGGTTAGGCACAGAATGTTCTGTGAAGGGGAGGACTGGGAATGGATTGAGATTCTCTCTCTTTCTGGTGCTTCCAGAATCTTCTTGCTCCCTTTCCCCTTGGTTTTCCTTCTTTCCTTTCTTCCTCCTTCTCTCTCATTATCTCTCTACTCCACTTATCCTCTCTCATTTTCTTCTCTCTCCTTCTCTCCCTCCTATTGCTTCAATCTCTCCTCTTCCTTCTATTATACCTTCCTTCCATCTCTGACGAAAAACTTTGAAAGAAAATTAGTTTAACCTGAAGCTAATCTGTCATTTATTTTTGTAGCAAAAAGAACTTCTATAATGTGGGATAAGTATGAACCACCTTTCCATAGTTTTTTTAAAAAAAATCTTTATTCTATTGGAAATAACTTACATGTCTAGAGAGAGAACAGTGTCCTAAATGACATATTATATATTTTTTGACTTCTTTTCTTCCAGGACACTACATTATTAAGTGTGAGGTAAATATCAGAAAGAAACAAAATGTAAGAGAACGTCTGTAATAAAACTATAACTATTTAACAAAACTTACTAAGATAGATTCATGTACAACCACCTGACAGAGAACATATACATAAAAAGGGCAGAGAGAATCTTTAATTTACATTATTCATAACTGTGAGAGAAAAAATACATATTGCTTATATTTTCTATGACATGTGCTACTAGAAAGATCTCAGATCCATAGACTGATAGGACCAAATTCATAAATTACGTGAGCTATAGCCTAACATTATATAGGCAATTACATTTCTTGGAAATACAGCCTTCCTTTCCTAGCTTCTTAAAACGAGACAGCTCCCCAGAGAAGCTTTATAAGATTAAAGTTTCAATTTCATTTATACACCTGACAATACGCTTGGTTGTTTATATACTAAAGATAGCATATACTAAAGATACCATTTATTATGTAGTCACTGTCTTTTAAAACAGTAATATGGGGCCTCAATATAAATCTCAAATGTATTTGTAAACGTAAATTTTTACACACACTGTACCTATAAAGTTTTGTATTTATAATGCTATAGGTACCAATTATATAAATATACCTAAAATATATACAATAAACTATTACTAAAAGTAGACTTATGTGCTTCAAATTATATGAAGTTAGGATTATATATGTATATAAATAATATATATTTTAAGGTGATCTTTTTATTGGTTACAGTTTTAGCCATTCCCTCATGTTTCTATACCCATCCCCGAATGTGAGATTAAAGACAGGAATATAAAAATAACACATTAGGTAAAGAGTTTATTATAATGATAAATAAGAAAATGACATACCATGTTGACATGCAACATTTCAGTCACTAGCATTTTTTGTTATTCTGAATATTCAAATAAAAGAAGTATAATCTCAGCAGATTCTTCTGGAAAAACAAATACATTCCAAAATGAGGAAGGAGTGTTTGTCCATCTGTGCATTTTGCAGTCATAATGACAAATTGTTGATTTGATACCATGGGCATTATTAAACTCCAAGTCCTGCCAACCCAGCTTTCATACATAACAGATTATACTAATTATCTACTGGGGCCAATTCACACTCTTGCTATTAACTCTTATTTACCTGAATAGATAAAATCCAGTATATGCAATATAAAAGCCAACAATGTCCAAACCTATACATAATTGGAGTGGAAGATGGCATTAACTAACTAATGCATTCTGATATCAGTTTCATTCCAATTTTATAAGCAAACGGAAACAACAGTGTGTCTTTGAAACAGCTTTTCCAACACTGAAGAGCCCCTGTTATCATATTACTGTGGTTGTCTGCATTTTAAATTTTGACTTCTCTAGCAATTTTCTTTAATTTATTCTGATCACTTTTTTCTTCTCAATTTAGTTTCTCTACTTTCTGGGTGAAATAAGGAAAGGATATAGAATAAGTGTTCTCTAACAGATCAATTAATCAATCATTCATTCAACATTTATGGAGCATCTGCTATGTGTCTCATAATCTAGGCGTTATTCTCTGTGCAATTTAATTGCATTATTAATTAAATCGTCATCTTCTGAATTCCCACGCTCTTTTAGTTGTAATAATTTCATTATTTTATGACTACCCTTATGCAAATACTTAATAAAAGTTCCATGTGTCCTTACATTAAGAAATGTTTATCCTTCCTCACTGCAGTCCCAGGCCTGATAGCGTCACCAAATTTCCACTCAAAAGTATCCATTGGCTCTCCTGCTACCATCCTTTGTGCAACATAAGAGGAGAGCTTTATCTGGTTTAGCCTACTGGAGAGAGACAGGGTCAAGTCCTTCTGCTCCTCAGAGATACAGTAATGAGTGATAAAATACAAAATTCACCGCAATTAACCAAGCAGGACCCAACAGTCCTGCAGAATTTCTTCCCTCCCTTCCACACACAGACAGATACAAATACTTTTTCTTTCAACTCCACCAAACATCCCTCTCAAACTGTCACTTTAATTGAACATATTTTCTATGTTGAACGTTTTGTCTTGCTCATCCTCAACTCATTACTGGACGCTCCCATCTGACTTTTACCTCCACTTCTTCACTAGCGCTTCTTTCACTAAATCCCTGACTTTCACATCACTAAATTCAATGGGCACCTCACCATTTATGCACTCCAGCATTTGACCTACATGCTCACTCCACTTTTTCCATTTTAAGACATTATTTTACATTTTCTTCCATGATACCCCATGATCCAAGTCTTTCCCAAATTTTCACTCTCATTTTTCTGTCTTCTTTGCTAACATCTACTCAACTGATTGATTCTGAAAGCTTAGTTCTCTATGTCTCCATCTTAGGTCTTATTGCCATCTTATTTTCTCCTCTCTTCCTTATTCTTTCTGCTTTTGCATCCAAGGATATCTATCCACTTTGCTTTTATGGATTTTATGATGGTCTGAACACAGAAAACTGGAATTAATATTTAAAACTCAGATCTCTCTGTTGAACTCTAGACAGGTATATCCAGCTATGATTGACATCTGCAATTGGATGCAAACACTTTCAACTAGAGTATTTTCAAAACAGCTATGTCATCTTCTCCATTCCTTATAGGATATATCATTAATTGTACCATTGTCCTCAAAAATGTTCAAGCCCCAAACATGGGACTTTCTATTCTCATTCATCCAGCCCCATTGATATCAACTCTTCGTTATTATTCACATCTTTCTTCTGCCCTAGTCCAAGCCATCATTTCAAAGCCATCTTTAGATACTTCAATAGTTTCCAGTATCTTCCTTTATATAATCTGTTTTCCCCAACATAACAAGATGGGTCTACTTAAAAGACCATCTGATTATTTTACACTTCTGCCTAAAATTCTATAGTAGTTTTGCACTTCCTTTAGCAGAAAGTCCAACACTTTTAAAGTGGTTTGACAGGATTTGCCTTTGTTCATCTGTTTAGAATGTTCTTCCGTCACTCTCTTCTCAATATCTATTCATACCCAACTCTTTCAATATCTTAGTTGTTTCTACATCTGTTCTCAACTCCATGGCTTTAGACCATCTAAAATATCTACCTGAAACAGTCATTCTCAGCTACCTTTCTTTCCTTCCCAGCCCAACTTAACTGTCAGGACATTGTTTCTATCTCTGGCCATTTTAAATCACCATGATATACATTCATCTGGCACCCTATACTTACACTCTGAAAAGATTTTTCACTAGATTACATCTCTACTGCACTAGACAGTTTAATGCAATCAGGATAAACGACTTTTGACGGGAGCAGGACACAACTATCTTTCTGTGATAAACTCGGAGAGTGAGTGGCCCAGTGGATGCCAAGTGCTATAGACCCCTTCCAATACAAAAGTCACTGTCTCCTTGGATATGCATAAGAAAGCAGGGTGACTGGATCATGACGAGTTTTGTAACCAGCCATTGAACTGTATCCAACTGACTCTCCCACCGTGGAACTGAGTCTGGATTGATGGTTTATGTTTTCTCTTCCTTACGCTGAGTTAAATCTAGGAAATGCATTGTTCTTTCCAACATCCTGAACTGTGTTGAAGTCGCCCAATCTATTATGGTTTTGTATATTCTTGAATTTCAGTCATGGTCAGGCTTTCTGTTTTTTTCTTTTCCAAGATACACTTAAGTACTTATATAAGTAAGAGGAGCAAATAGTTGCATGTGGAAAAATGTACTGTTAATTTTAATCAAATTTCTAGGTTCTGTCCAGCAGGGATGTGCTCTTGTAAAAAAAATCCCTGACAATATTCCAGAAGCTAAATTTATAGAGATGAAAAGACATGATATCTGTCCTCGGGAAGTGTGATAGACCATTTTATGTGTTAATTGGGTAGGCTACTGTAGCTGGTTATTCAATGAAACACTAATCTAGGTTCTGTGTGAAAGTATTTTGCACACATGGTTAAAATCCATAAAGAGTTGACCCTAAGTATAGGAGTCTAACCTAGGAAGTCTAGGTGGACCCAATGCAATTAACTGAAAGAACTTAAAAGAAGAGCTGAGGCTTCCCAGAAGAAGAAATTCTGCCTGTGGACAGGAGCTTCAGCTTCAGCTTGTGCCAAGAGTCTCCCAGCCTGCCTTTCCTGATAGCCTGTCTCAGGGATTTCAATTTGTCTAGCTAACCTCCGTAATCATGTAAGCCAATCCTTTGCAATAAATCTCTTAATATATATCTCTTAGTGGTTCTGTCTCTGGTTAAACACAGACTTATACAAAAAGGAGAGAGAGCCAAGTGGACCAATAATGACAACAACAAGGAAAGGCACAATGATACATAAGAGATGGTGAGATCCTAAAACAGGACATTGCTATTATGGTGGAAAGAAGGGAACTAATTATAGATATATTCAAGAGGATTTAATTACCAATTGAATTTGGGGAAAAAGAGAATTTTCTGAGTTAGAAAAGCACTACATTTATAACTATACTCAAAGAATCAGCACCAGCAATGAAGATACTCAGATCAAGAGGGGAAATAGGATATTTGAAGAAGGAATGTAAAAGGAGCTAAGTAGTAAATATCTGGGCCTTAGATGCTTGTGAGGTGCCACACACACTGATGAATATTCTAGTGTGTATTAGGATTTCATTCAGCTATGCGTTACAGAAAACCTCCTCTTGAGTGACTTAAACAAGTAGAGGTTTATTGTTATTAGATTATGCAAATTCTTGAGATTGGCTATCCCAGGTGGCCATGGTGTCCAGTATTTCTACTGAGGACCCAGGCTTCTTCAATATTCCTGCTGAAAGAGCGGGGAGAGTAGAGCATTGTTCCTCATAATCATAGGATGGTTGCTGTAAGTGCAGGGTTTGTACTTGTTCCAGGAAAGGAGAAAGGAAAAGAATGAAGGACAAAATGAAGCACCTTTTCCTCTTTGTGTGTGGCGAGGTCTGTGTGTGTGTGAGGGAGCTCATTCCCCAGGGATTTCTACCTCCATCTCATTATCTAAAATTCTGCCACATGGCCCATCTCCAGCCACAAGAGAGTGGGATATTGAGTATTTTAGCTTTTCATCCTCTAAAATAAATAAAGGCAAAGAAAACGTGAGTCAGAATTGGTACTGAGCAAGTAAAACACTAGTCTCTGTCACACAGATGGTGCCCACAAAAATAGGGATATATAGGATTAAACATATTGTTGGATATGAAATATTGTGACTGTGAGGTAAGAAAAAGAACAGAGGTGTTAAAATAATATCTTGGGCAACGGATAAGGAGTGCATAAAGTAAAATGGAAGGGAATCATCAAGAATATAGAAATAGAGTCAGAATATAGAGATGTCATGTAAGCAAAAAAGAAAAGGGTTTCATAAAAGGAGCATCCAGGAAATTAAGATTTGAAACGTATTGAAATATGAACATTAAATCTGTCAACTGGGGATGAACTATGATTTTTCTCAAAACACTTTTATTGGAGGCTTTTTAATGCAATAGCATTTTTGAGTGGTTAATATAGTCACTGTGCTGGATGCTGGGAAGGCAAGAGTGAAGACGACATATGCTTCCTGTTTGACATCATAAAAAATGTGTCTTAAAGGGAGAAATACAGATATAGACATTAAAGAAAGAGTTAAAAGAGAGAGTGGAAACAATGAATGGATTAGATAAACAAGACAGAAAACCAATTTAGGTCAGATTCTCAAAGAAGGTCTCCCCAATGAAATCTAAAGAAAAGAAACTAAATATGTAAAATATGGTCGGGGAGGAGGGATGTTCTTGTTGAGCAAGTGGAAGATAAAAACTTCCCTAAGGTGGAAAAGCATGATGTACTTGAGAACCTAAAGAAAGTACAGTGTGGGAGCAGGCCCAGTGGTGCAGCAGTTGAGTTTGCACATTCTGCTTTGGAGGCCTGGGGTTCACCAGTTCAGATCCTGGATGTGGACCTACACACCACTTGTCAAGCCATGTTGTGGCTGGTGTCCCACATGTAAAGTAGAGGAAGATGGACATGGATGTTAGCTCAGGGCCACTCTTCCTCAGCAAAAAGAGGGGGATTGGTAGCAGATGTTAGCTCATGGCTAATATTCCTAAAAAAAAAAAAAAAAAGAAAGAAAAGAAATTACAGTGTGGATGGAGGACAAGGAAGGAGGAGAGAGCAGAGAAGATAAGGTCAAAGAGAGAGACTTGGGCCGTATCATGGCAACTTTCTTAAGCCACAAAAAACAGCGCATTTTTTCAAACAGAAGTATAAAATTTTGGAAGCAATCTCATGATGTGGTTTACATTAGATTATTCTCTTTATTCTGACGAAAGAAATGCTCAAAGAGAGACAAGAGTTGAGAAAAGAGACCAGTCAAAAGGCTGTGTAGTACTTTAGGGGATGATGGTAGCTTAGATTAGGGTGGTGGCAGTGGACAGGGCAATAAGACAGTAAATGTGAGATATGTGTTAAACAAACAAGGAACTAAGAGTAAGTTAGGAGTAAAGCTCACAAGCTTTCCTCTTAGGTCAGGTTTCCTGGTAGGAGACTCTGGTATGAAGATTTGTATTCAGGCAGTTTTTTGACAAGTGCCCTTGGGAACAGCTCAAAGGAAGTAGAAGGAAGCAGCACTGGCCAGAGGGAGAAGTTGAACTGTGATGCAGTTGCCACAGAAGCCTCAGCCAATTTCATGGGTGCTCTGGACCTGGATAGCCATTCTGAGTTGTCCAAATGGGAATAACTGGCACTTTGTATCCCGGGATACACAATGCTTTGTGGAGGGAACTTAGCTTCCGGTAAGGCAACTTCCTTGGGTAGAAGTCAATTCATAGACTGGGATGCATCTGTGAACCATGTGCAGTAAATATTCCTAAAAGTCAGAGAATCAAGTCTTTCAACAGGGTTGAGAAGACGGAGTATGAACCATCACATCATCCCCTGCACTGCTGTAACCAACAACTCCCGAATATCCGTAGCTAATACACCGAGTTCTATTTCTTTAGGATAAGTCCTGAGTGAATTTTCTAGGCAACATCTCTACACAAGTCTCCTTTGAGAGGTCCTTCCCATAGTGCATGCAGGAGGAGTCCCTGAATATGTCCTGAATCTCCATATTGGGGCAAACTCCGTTGAGCACTTTCTCAGTAGCCTTTTTCTCTGCCTTCTGGAAATTTCTTCCATTTCTATTATCTTCATGAACACACCTGAAATGGGTATCAGAGAATTTTCCCTGCTTAGGGGCTCCATAGTTTTCAGAACCCACTTTCTATTTGGACAAGGCAGAAGGGTAGGGAATAGGATTGTTTTTAGTCTTGAACAGCCAAAAGCTTTTTGAGTTCAGGACCACAGCGTCTTTGTCAAGATAATTTCTCAGAAATGGGGTAGCCATCTGATTTATTCCATTTCATTCGGTTCTCGGTGCTAGTAATCATCCACAACTTTATTTCCCAGACATTTTTCTCAAGGCTGCTTTATTTTGTTTCCTCACTCTCATCGTTCTTTCCCAAGTTAATGGTGACTATTCTGAGACTATATGGAAGAATAGGGAGAAAGACCTTCTTCTGAACTTGACCGTTGGCCTGAGTTGCTTTATTTTAGTGAAGTGTTTTCCTGGGCCCTAGTCACTAAAAACCTTTTCAAATCACAACTCCTATTTTTTAGAATTTATCACCTGTCACCTTTTCCAATCCTGCAAGCCTCTGAATTTCTGAACTCACTATTTCTTTACATTTCTGCTTTCAAACTGGCCAATTCTTCTCTGAGTTCACCTCTTTCTGTTCAAACAGAGCTGACAACAGTCAATCGATAAACACACTTTTGAAGTCTGTCTTCCTGCCTCTACCCTAGAGATGCTGGCCACTAGGCCTATGTTCTAGAGGTGGCAGTTTTATCACACGTCTTGCTATTGACCATTTTTACCATCTTTTCAGTCTTTAGTATCAGTGCTTTCATGGCCAGCTCCCAAGCAGATAAGCCAATGTTACATAATTGAGCTTTGCTACTTTTATTGAACTAAAGTAACTACAGTAAAGTACATTTTCAAGGGACCAACTTCTATGTTAGGGTAAAAACTAGCTACTATAATAAACAGCAGCCAGATCTTAGTGTCTCAGTGCAATAAATGTTTATTTCTTACTCAGAAATGAATATGCCCTTTCAGATAGGGATCTGGAGGGGCTTCTATAAATTAAAACTAAAAATTCTAGGAATTCCTTTAGGAGCTCTATCAACTCAGAGTATTCCTATCCTCCCAGAGATTGGGTAAAGTTTGAGGTATTGTAGAAGTACACCCGGAAAAGGCAGCATCACTTCCACTGATATTCTATTGGCCAGAATTCAGTCTTATGGTCCCATGCGAATGCAGTGGGGTGAGTGCCTTGGAAACATAGGTTTCCTCTGAATTCAGAGAAGAATGAAACAATTTGGTGAACACATAGTATCATTTCTGCCAGAAGAGGTATTTTAGAGATAGAATCAATGTGTGGGGTTTTTTTTTGATGGATTGTGTATGTATGTATATGTGTTGGTATGTTTTGTGAAGAGTGGGAGATCTTGAGGTAAAAGAATTATTAAGAGAAACCAAAGGCATTTATGATTATAATAATATTGATGGACCAATGGTTTCAAGATCTCCATGGGTTGGCACAGGGAATACTTGAATGGATCTCTTGAAAGAATAGGCGCCAGTGATAATAGAGCTATGTTTTGAAATCAAAATTTCAGCATTAATAGAAGTTCTAGAAGAAGGTAAAAGCCTAATTATGGTGCATTAAGAAATAAGTGGTTGGTGATACAGTGATATCGTGATACAGGTATACTACGCAGTGATGTTGACTGTAGATGAGGTGTTTAAGAAGTTTAACAGAGATGGAAAGAGAATATTAGCATGGTAGGTAGATGGGGGCAAAAACCAAAGTCTATGTTTCTCAATTAGTTTTTTATGCCCCATACTTTCTCCGAAAACACTTCTTCAAGTGTGAGTCATTATATATATATATATATATACTATATGTGGTATATATGTTGTATGACATTCACATATATAAATGAATGTTGTTATAACAATGTCTATCACACAGCACACTGAAGTGGAAGTATTTACTCCATGGATAAAATAGAAACTACAAAATCAGTTGGTTCCACCACTAACTTTGCCTTTCTCCAAAGAGGCAGCAGCTGTCAACATTTACCAGTACACCACAATATAACACTTTCCCAGCATTAAAATAACTCATAGTGTCAAGAAAAGCATCCCAGGCATTACCTTATTCAATTAGCTTTGTACTTTAATCATGCTTTTTATATATTAGTGAGAAGATGCTTATTTTATTTAAATTTTGCTTCATATTTCAATATGATGTATCTCGTTGTACCCCACTGTGTGTTTTATGACCTAATCCTCTAGTTCAGTATTTCACTACAGCCTGTTTCAAGTTATCAACATGACATCACTGAAGACAGAGTTGGGAAGAGGTGGGCACAGTTGGCTTTGGCAAGAGCCAATGCCAGTACTTCACTGGTTTTAATTATAGTTAACTATTTAACTGTTTGTTGTTGTTGTTGTTGTTGAGGAAGATTCACCCTGAGCTAACATCTGTGCCAGTCTTCCTCTATTTTGTATGTGGGTCACCACGACAGCATGGTTGTTGAGTGGTATAGTTCTGTATCCAGGATCTGAACTTCTGAACCCAGGCTGCTTAAGCGGAGGGCACCAAAGTTAACCACTACGCCACGGGGCCAGCCCAACTATTTAATATTTTAGTGCTGCTTTGAATCTCTTAGAAGTATTAGCCAGATATTCTGACTGTCGAGATGTCACAAATGCAAATTGTTTCAAAGACGGGTCCTTTGCAAACGTGTTTATTTATTTATTTTTAGGATAGAAAGGTTTAGGGAAAGAAGAGCGTTAAATGGAAAGCCTTGAGGAAATAAAAATGAGCTGAAGAAAATGACAAAGTTTAGTCCCAGAGAAAGTAAAGAAGTGCAGACAGAGAATGACTTAGCTTGAACAGAGAGAGGTGCTTTGTTCTCTAATATCAGAAGCAAAATAATAATAATGAGTATGAATGTATATGTGTAATGGAAAGCTGAGGCTTTCCATGCCTGACAGCTTCTTTTGTATCCATGAAATAAGAAGTAAGGTCTTATACTAATAGGGTTGGAGTTGACCGTGGCCTAGTTCTCCAATTTTATCCACCAATATTCTCCTACTTGTCTTTTTCACCACACACCAGAGCTTTCTATTTGCCAAAAACAATGGGAACTTCTCTGCCTGGAAACCTTTCATATATTCTCTTCCTTACTCAAGGATAAGAGTCCCATCCATCTCTATTGGGCTAAATTCTGCTCAATATTTTGGTTCCAGCTTAAATATCACCTCCTCAGAGAAACATTCTCTGGCCTCTCTTCCAAACTATATTTCCCAGTTATATTATCTCATGTTATATTTTTTTATAGTACTTATTTTATTTCTGCTCTCATTTTTAGTATTTTTTTCCATATAAGTTAAACTATGGAACAAACACTAGGTATTATCTTGCATATCACTCTCTCCCCAGTGCCTGGACTTAACTAATATTTAGTTCGTGAATAAATGAATGAGTGAATAAACAACCCAATGAGCGACAAAGACTCCACAGCATAATTGAGGACATTAACTGAGGGTATTGAAAGAGGAAACTTATCAAGAGCAAGAAAGAAAATCTCATTGGTAAATCTTACAAAGAAATGTCACTATAAATTTGATGAACATATTGGTATGTTCTACAATTCAGTAGATACTTATTCCCATGCAGTTTCAGACTTTTCTGGAATTTGTGATTGTCAAAAGGGAGGAGGTATTGATCTCATCAAAGCCAGTCTCCAAATATATCTGTGAAGGACAGACACGAGAGAGTCTGTCTCAGGGACTGTGATGGATTAGATTCTCTTAAAATCTAGACATATTAGACGCCTTCCAGAAATAACTAAAAAGCCACTGGAGCTCAGGGCGAAAAGATAAATAGACTAAACACACATACACAGGAATCTCATAGTTTGTCTCAAATATTTCTTTCTATACTCTCAACCCCATCAGACAATGACAAATAGGACAGAGATGCATGAAAGGGAGATGGTGTTGGGGGAGGAAGGGGCAGATAAAATTTGGATACCATAACTAAGAAATTAGAGGTATATTCTCTTGCTCCATTCTCATTTTGTATGACTATTTTCATAAATGTAAGAAAAACATAGCAATATTAATGAAAATAATGAAGGTGATGATGATGTTAAAAGTTAACCCCACACAGTAGTTGCTGTATGCTAGGCACTGTTCTAGGTGCCTTTTCCTTTTTTTGCTGAAGAAGATTTGCCCTGAGCTAACATCTGTGCCAATCTTCCTCTATTTTGTATGGGAGTGGCCGCCACAGCATGGCTGCTAATGAGTGGTATGGGTCTGCACCTGGGAACCAAACCCAGGCTGCCTAAGCAGAACACATCAAACTTACCCACTAGGCCATGGGGCTGGTCCCCTCTAAGTGCTTTTAACTTAGTCATCCACTTAAGTTTCATAATACCATGAGTTAAGTACTATTATTATCCTCACTTTACATGGAGGTAACTGGATTACTAATTCCATATAAACATTAGAATTATTTTATCTACAGTAAAATAAATAAACAAAATTTTGACAAAACCGATTTTTAGATCTTGAGTAAACAATTTTTTACATGGCAAAAATGATATATTTAAATAAAACAGATCAAATATAATGAAATGGAAAAAGGTGCTCTGATTCTCTTTACACAGAATGTCATGGAATCATTAGTAGACACTTGAATATCTTATTCTGTAAAGATCATAAATGTTAAAACACTGCACCTCTAAGCTCTCAGAGAAAAAGTTATTTAACCATCTAAATCAATGCCCAAATTTCCTGTAGTGCTGGGCATTGACACATCTTTCCTGTGAATTTATAAAATCAAAGAATCCTAGAACCAGAGATAATTCAGCTTTATAAGGTTCTAAACGTTAAAGGTATAGAACGACTTAAATATTTTTAAGTGTTTTTTTGAAGCAAAGAAATCAGTCTAAGTTATTCAAAGGCTTCCTTGTCCTCAGGGCAGAGTAAATAATTGGATTCATGGGTAACTGGATCACTGGTTGGGGGTAGAGAGGAAGCAATGTCACTGTTTATGGTCATCCTAAAATATTTGCTCCATTTTATTATGCTATTTAAAAATAAATTCTTTGACACAATTAAATACTAAATATGTAAAACTCAAATCTCATGCAAACTATTTTCGCAACAATGTGAAGGAAACCACATAGATTTCTTATAAAGTAAACTGTACAAATTTAAGGCAGATTATTACTTAATCACTGATTGTTTATGATAGTTCATTTATAATTATCAATTCTTTTAACTCATGCATTTATAAGATTAATATTACCATTTAATAAGACAAATGTCACATCTAATGAAATTCTGAATTCTTTATTTTGATGTATTTTTTCCCCCATGTTATCTGCTAACTAATGAACAACACTCTAGTTATCATGATACAATAAGGATTAGGCAAAAAATTTTAAGACTAAGCTGAAACCTTTATAGAATTAGCTTGACTATCTTAGCGTTTTTATACATCAATATCAGAATATCAGGGAGATATATCCAGATTTCTTAGTTAATTCACATAATATAAATTTTTGTACACGATTTGAAGTCAGGTTAGTATGTTAGTGATTGTTGATGAAATTAAAAAGAAATACATTGGAATATTGACTTTTACATCAAGGATATAATCTAGTGTAAAAAAGTAGTTTATCTCAGTAGGAAGAGATTCTCATTGATAAGTTTAGTAAAATAATAGTTGTACTAATTCTTAAATGCAGAAAGACAGGTTACACTGATAAAAACTAAGAAAAAAAATAACTGAACAATAAAAAAAGTCAGAGAAAATAAATCCCTTAAACTATTGCCAATACTGCCTATTTTTATCAGCAAAAATCAAGATGTTTTCAAGGGTCTTATGAAGCAGCATTAATGCCTATGCCCAGAATCCTGAAAAAAACCCACTTTCCTAATATTGACAGAATGTCTGGGGCTACCAGAATGTGAATTCGATAATAGTGTGTTATCTACTTGGGGATTTGATAGCAGGAGCAGGTCTGGAAACAATTGGTCATATTACTGAGAAAATGCTGGCTGTGCAATGCACTCGTATGCTGTTTGGTAGGAGATGAATCATCCATATCCTGCTTGGTTGGTCCTGCTGGGCCAAGTGGGGAATACAATCCAAATAACAGACCAGTGAAATATGTCCATCTCCTTGTTACCCTGAAAACTCCAGAGAGGTCATTATTATTCACAGAGGTTCTTCCTACATTACTGAACCTCAGTAAAAATCCCATTGACACACAATCCACTATATGACTTGGAGTAAAGAGTAACTTTTCTCAGCCACTCTATGATTTTTTAGATTTCCCTGGATTTGGAGGGTTAATTAACTGAAATGGCATACGTGAAATCTCTTTGCATATTATCAATATATATAGTTACAGTAGCAGAACTAATTTGATTAAAAATTTTTTTAAACCTCCAAGTGCTAAATGCTTGCTATAAATGTTAACAAAGAGAAGGAAAAGGTTGAGGACTCTGAAAATACAGCAGAAGAACAGCAACAAAAGCCTTTCCAAAGTCATCTAATATTTACTCTACTGACCGTACAATAAACATCTTTTATTGTCTCTTATGTGTAAGAAAATTGTGAGTTTGGCACAATGCTATAAAGACTAATATTTATATTTTAAAATTTACAAAGAGTTGTGGGTTTCTGACTCATCAACATTTAATACATTTTTTAAAGGTTTTTAAGTAAATTGGGGATTATTTCACATTTCCAAACCAAACTACTTTATTATATTAAATGCATAGTTTATTTCCTTCACTGTAAACTTAAAATAATGGAAAACTAGACAACATGTAATTTAACCAAAGTGAATAAAATCAGTGGAATTATTTTACATTACAAAAGAAATACAATCTAAAGCTAAGTCTCTATAAGATAATAAAGAAAGTGTTAATATAAAAAGACAATTAAAAAGCTTTAAAGTTTTAAGACATGCTAAATGTTTACCAGAAAATGTCTTAGGTGTTATCAGGCGTGCAAAGACAATGAAATACATGTTTTTTTAATAAGAGAAAAACTTAATAAATGGCTGGTTTCTTTTCACAGTGAGTACAAATACAGTAATGTCCTGATGGGGGCATTTATGTCCCCACAGTAGGACATCTAGCTTGTTAAATAATATCAGATTGGACCAGGAGCTCCTTTGGAATGAATATCTAGCATATAATAGTTGCTCATCCTATTTGTATGTCAAATTCGAAGAATTTCCCCAGGAGATAAAATTATAGAATCAAATTGACATAGATTGAGATTTGAAGCAAAGATTAAACTAGCAAATTTTTTTGGCATATTCTAAGGAACATGTACCTGGTTCTAAGTAGGAAAAAGTCAAAGTATTTGAGCATCATTCAGAGAATAAGCTTAGTAGGGAAAGAAAATCTAGGGTTCAATATTCTATTATATAACACGTGCTCTTCTAAAAATTTGAGAACTATAAACTTGAATTTCTTGAGATAAAGCATAGTATAAAAAAAAAACACCTATAGTTACAAGTCATATATAATTGTAACTCTAGGGATTCTGAGAAAAAATAAGAGGAAAGTCCACTCTCTTCAAGATTCCAACCATTAATTTTAAAATTATAATAGTAGTTGGCCACAATGTTAGAAGGAAATGATATCAAACTCAACAACTCAAAGAGTGCCACTGTGAGCTAAAGTTAAGCTCAAGAGGTCGAGTAGGGACTTGTAAATACCTGCAGAACCAAAATGGCTGCAACAGAACATATAAACTAATTTGAATTCTGTAGGAGATTTTATTAAAAAAAAAAAGAATACAGGGGCTGAGAGCCTAGAAATTTGATGGAAGAAGTCAAGGATCAGAGTATTGCTACTTTTTTATTTATTTTTATTTTTTATGTGAGGAAGAATGGCCCTGAGCTAACATCTGTGCTAATCTTACTCTATTTTATGTAGGATGCCATCACAACGTGGCTTGACCAGCGGTGTTAGGTCTGCACCCAGGATCTGAACCTGCAAACCCTGAGCTGCCAAAGCGGAGCATGTGAACTTAACCACTGCACCACCAGGTTGGCCCCCCAGAGTATTGTTACTTTTTTGAACATTGTCTTTATTGCCTGTACCCAACTCTTGAACATATAAAAGTAACCAAAACAGAAATATGTAAAAGACTTAATTAGAAAATAAACTATCACCTAAATACTCTAACTTCACACTTTTCCATAAAACACAAATAAACATGGGAATTATTATCAATAGAGTTCTAGTCTCAGAAAGTGGTAATTCAAAGACACTTCTAGATTGGCAGTCAAGAATTGGAATTTTTTATAAAATAATTTCATTGGAATAATGAAGAAAGAAAACACCACTGTAAGACAATATCACCAGAAGTTTCTCAAAAAGAAAAAGACCCACAACCATATGCATACATAATTGTGTGCTGTTGGATATCCATTGTTCTGCCCCCTCAAATATTTGCATGTGGAAGCCCTAACCTCCAGCACCTCAGAATGTGACTGTATTTGGAGATAGGGCCTTAAAGAGAATGATTAAATTAAAAATGAGACCATAAGTGGGCGCTATGCTAGCCTGACTTCTGTCCTTGTAAGAAGAGGAAATTTGCACACATCAAGAGACACATGGGATGCATGCTCACCAAAGAAAGATCATGTGAGGACTCAAGATGGTCAACTGCAAGCCAAGCAGACAGGCCTCAGAAGAAGCCAAACCTGCTGGCATCTTGATCTTGGACTATTGGCTTCCAGACTGTGAGAAAATCCGTTTCTGTTGTTTAAAGCACCCACTCTGTAGCATTTTGCTATAGCAGCACTAGCAAACTAATACACTCAGGGACGGTCGATTCTTGCCATTCACGGAAATTACGCTTTATAAAGCTGCCGCAAACACTGAATTAGCAAATACAGAATACTGGTCTTAGGGGAAATACAAGGTTAGGTTCCTACAAGCCTCAGGTCACTACATTTTCATCAGCTGATCAATATATAACATCACTATGTATGTTTCTGTTTAAAGACACATGATTTAATATTATTGTTGATTCATTAACATTAAACTCGTGGCCAACAACTCAGTAACTCATGCCTGAACAAAGCTGATCTGACATATGGATTTTCTCCATAAGGCACCTCACAGCCTTTTTGCTCTTAGCAACACTAGACAGCACTTTAGCACTATGCTTGCGAGCCATTTTAGATAGTAAAATCACCAAATAAACCCATAAATACAAAAAATGTAGCAATAAGTAGACCATGAAAAGGACACTTGTTCACAGTACGAAAGCTGAAAGAAGAACGCAGAGCTTCACCTTGTTCAATCTCAGCTGACAACATGCATACTGGGGGAAAAATATTTTGCCACTCTGTACTTACCCTCAAATGACTGTGATGAAAGTGCCAAAAATATAAATTTGGAGGATACAAGTAAATTTTATGGAAAGTAAGTGAATTCGCAAATATGGAACCCGTGAATAATGAGGATTGAATACGACAAGGATTTTTTTCTCTTTAAATTGCAACCTTGCAGTCTAACACCTAGTTAGACATATAACTTTTACTTCAATTAAGAACTCACCTCCCTCATTATGTCTCCAGCAGAAGAAAATGTACTGTTTACAAGACAACTAGTATTCAGTTACATATTATCCACGGGTAAATTACAAGTACAAAATCAGGTCACCCAATTCATTTATGTTTCTTTCACATTACTTGTTGCCCTGACTCCTGTAGGAAAACAGCTGCCGGTTTTGACTCCTCTTTGCTTTTGTTCAGGCCTGCCTTGTTGGACTCTTCAGTTCTCCTTAGGAGCCAAGGACAAGAATCTTCTGTTTAGAACTTTGAACAATCTGAGACAGACTTGTTTCTTTGTTTCCTCTTGATTCCACAACACATTCCAGTCAAGAAAAGAACAAATTATAGAATAATCAATAGATCAAAACATAGACAACAGGTGTTAACTAAGACAGCTGACATAAGGAAATCACTCTGATTTACATTTTATTTTAATTTGTTTCAGTTTCATTATTGTTCCTAGTGCAATCGTATTCTGATCCTTTTCTGTCAGTCATTTACTCTGGTGGTTTATTCAAGAAGAACATTTAATTGTTTCAGCCATATGAAATAATTCCTGTTCTTCAAAGTAAATAGTAGATTAATTTTATTTTTAAGTTTTCTTTTTTTTTCCCTTTTCACTCTGTTTGAAAGATTCCAGTACTACAATCGTAATTGTGGTTTAATCTCTCCTACAGGTAACTTACCAGGATATTTTATTCATAATCAGCTCCTTTTTGACCCACTGGAAGATCTCTACCATACTTCTATTTTCTTGAAGTTTTCGAAACTTTTGGAAAACGTATTCAAAAGTAATTTTGTTCTAGAAGTTAAATGTGAGATTTAAAGATTAAAACCTCTAATTGGAAGATGAACACCAACTAAAAATATTTTTGAGTGTAGTAAGCCCTGATTTGACTACCAGATAATTCTACCTTTAAATAAAAATATAGTTCATTCTGTTTAAAGAGGGATTATGATTTATAATTTTCTTATATTTTAAGAAAATAATAGGAATACAAATGAATATATCAATTTATATTGGAATATATATTACTGTATTATAACATGGATATAATGCAAATCTAAAAATTATTTCAGAATAAACATTAAAAGATGTCTACATAACTAAGAATTAATAAAATGTGATTAAATACTAAACTGATTTTCATAAATAGTTTTACTATCTAAAATAATATTATAAATGGAATATCATAATATTATAAGCGTATGCAGATTTATGCCCTTTAAATGTTTAATTTTTAATTTACTGCTTCACTTTTTATGGTGAAGCCAGACAAATTTCAAGGATTTCTTTAGATTCTTCAAAAAGAGATTTTCTTAGGGAGCCAGCCCTGTGGCCGGGTGGTTAAGTTCATACACTTCGCTTCAGCAGCCTGGAGTTTGCTGGTTTGGATCCTGGGCAAGGACCTACACACTGCTCATCAGGTCATGCTGTGGTGGCATCCCACACAGAAAAGCTAGAATGACCTACAACTAGGATATATAACCATGTGCTGGGGTTTTGAGGAGGAATAAAAAAAGAGAAAGATTGGCAATAGATTTTAGCTTAGGGCCAATCTTCCTCACCAAAAAAAAAAAAAAAAAAGGAGATGCTCATAGTAATAAATAGGGGCATACTGATTGTCACTGTGTCAAACCTGCTTTCTCTCTAGTAGGATTTCTTACCCTTCATCTACTCACGACCTGCATTTGTACCTGTCTTGTACTCTCCAGCCTCCATTTACACATGGAACTCTACAGATGGCCAGTGTAACACCCTCAAACATATTTCTGTTTCTGAAAAGTCTACCCTCTCTTACCTTTTCTAGTGAAAACCCATAGAAACAGGGGCATCTGATCAGTAAATTTTAATCTACCCTGCTGATTGTTGTCCTTGACTTTCATTTTCTTCAACTGGATCTGTGACTCTTACAAGTATTTCAACAGATCTCAATAAGACCAATCCTCCTTAAAAAGTGACAAATTCTTACTCCACGGTAAACACAGCTTTAACATTTAAGAAACAGAAAATATCCTAAGAAATTTAAGATTTTTAAAACTATTTCTATGTGAATACCTTGACAGTAACATATTCAGTTGCTGTTTACATTTGGCGAAGAGATAAAATACCAAGATTTTATGTCAATATCTAAAATTAGAGATGTAAAACTATTTTATGCCTTTGTCCAAAGACAAATCTATGTAGTGGATTTAAAAGTTTATATTTTACATTCGGTCTTGATTTTTTTTTTAAATGTCAAAGGCATGTGATTAAATATGGGGAAAGTTTCAGCTTGATTAATTAAAAGAAAATGCAATACTTTAAAAAAATATGGCTTTTACATCTAACATATGAGAAAGAATTAAAATAATTATAGCCTTAAATAGTATCATTATAGCAAATCAAGGATACTTATATTTGGTCACTTGACCTGCAAATGGACATCAAACATTTTGGAAAGTATTTTAATAATATGTTTAAAGACCTACAAATTGTTGACAATCTTTGAACAAGGAATTTGTTAAAGAAAGGGTCACATACAAAGGATGCAATGAATTTTGGAAACAGATTGAAAGTCCAAAAGCAAAAGAAAGAGTTGTTAATTATTGGTATATTTGCAGAATGGAAGTCAGACAGCCATTAATACAATGGATATAAAGATATTGCATTTGAATATCGAGTGGGATTTTTTACTTCCTCTGGATATGGAGACTAGGAGGTAGAGCAAAGCAATGTAAAGTAACTCCACATTCTAAAGTGAGCCTGGGATCAGTAGAGCCAGACACCTGCTCCGGGGTTCTCATTTTGTAGCATATATGAAACATTCCTCTTTTGAATGTCATTTCTGCCTCCCTACTGTTACAGACAGACATATATTTCGCCCTGATGTTTCTGGTGGCCAAAAGGTGTCCATTCAGTCCACTAAAACCTCAAAAGTAGCATTAAGTTTCTAATGCTGGGTCTTAACATCCAAGAAGTACTTGTCCCATGCATCCTCATAATGAGAGCTAATGTAATTAGCAAATAGTGAATAATCTTTTATGTAGCAATATAATACCTCTACTTGGTAATATTTGTGACCCTCTCTACCCTCTTATTAGTACCTGAATTTTTTTTTCCTCTTGAGTGTTTCAACAACTATACTACTTTTAATCTATACAAAGGATAAACTTTGGGAAAAAACAGTCAAAGGAAGTTACCTAGTACCCTGGTGTTGGCTCTTTATAAATAGCCAAAAGCAAAACTTCACAAGCTGCATTATCTGATTCTTAATTTGAAGTACTCTTTGGTTTTGGAGAAATATTTTGGTCTGCCAACATCCTCACCCTTTTTCTATGCATTTCTGATAGTCTTCTGAAGAGGTTCCTAAAATGGTAGAGAGGTTTGAAAACCGTGGTGCCTTCTCTCTGGCTACTGCTTTCCTGGTATCCGGAAGAGCAGAATTCTTGAGTCGCATGGGTTCTTCCAACTTGGATCACTCCCAATCTATAATCCGATCCTCTGAAGAGTTCAGGTGATGGGTAGCTACTTAAACTCTCTTCAAAACTCTTGTATTCTGCATAAGGGTCCGTGATTGAATAGCTCAGAACATCACGGTGCAAACCTAGTCGTGATACTGGTTCACTGTTCCATGAACTACTGTCAACCTTGGGGATCAGTCACTGCCTCACTCAGTGGGGCAATCTTCTCATCCTGAGTCTGCTCACTAGTGCTATCTCTTCGCAGGCTTTTCTCTCCTGGAACTCCTGAGTGCTCCGTGGCCCAGAATGACCACCTCCCTGTCCACTTGCTCAGCTTTCTCGGGGATCTTTGGCCAACCCTGTGCTTTGTCATTTCCTTGCAGGCAGTGGGCAGCGAGCCTTTACACTGGATCTTGGGGGGGTCTCGGTCCAGCGTCCGGGTTATGTTGAGCCTCTGGCTGGCCTCCTCTTGCAACCCATAGCAACCACACTGCCACCCATCCCCCAGATCTTGGGGGGGCCTCTTGGCCCTCAGTGCCTGTCTCCTGCTTTCCTGAGGCTCCAATCAGAGGAGTCAGTTCCCAGGCACAGTCTGTGGAGCAGCCTGAGAGGAGCGAGGGCAGGAAGAGAAGCAGGCCTGCAGGGCCCCCGGGAGCTGCCCTGGGCTAGTATCTGGCTTTTTCCTGGTCAGTTTAACTGACACATCTCATTGCATTGAGGAGAATTGGGTTTGTTTTGGAGGAAGCAGAGAGAAAAGAAAAGCTGTTGTTCTTTTTTTGTTTTCCATGTCCTCCAAATTGAATTTGTCAAATCAAAAAGAAAGCCCTAAGTAACAGATTGTAATAAAATATTGCATAACCACAGAGGCATAAAAGGAATAGAGGAAGTCAAAGGATCCTTTGTGCCACAACCAATGAGGCTAGAGAGGGGAGCAGGGAGCAGGGTGGAGATAATGCTTGAACTGGTAGGAGGTTGAAGGGTAGGGGGTCGGGAGGTAGAGAAAAAGAAGCTCAGATGAAACCCTTAGGAGGTAAATGAGTCATCTTCGTATATTGCCAAGTGCCACCTGGGGCCAGCACAAAGTTGCTGCTTGAAAGAAGAGTCAATACCATCCCAGAGACTGTAAGAATGTCGCTCTGCCGAGGAGCTCTTTCAGCTTTATTTGTTACTAAAGGGTGACGAACCTCCATTAACAGCTCTTACAGCTCACCTTTGATACTCTCTGAGAATGGATACCCTGGGTTGGGGGGAGGGGACTCCACTGGGAAAACAGAGCGTGGTGGGTTTTTTGTTGTTGTTGTTTGTGTGTTTTGACACCCCAAAGTCAGTGATGATAAAGGGAAATCAGAGCCAGCTTCATGGCTGGCTGGTTACGTTCCCATGCTCCGCTTTGGTGGCCTGGGTTTTGCTGGTCTGCGTCCAGGGCTCAGACCTACACACTGCTCATCAAGCCGTGTTGTGGCAGCATCCCACATTGAAGAACCAGAATAACTTACAACTAGGATATACAACTATGTACTAGGGCTTTGGGGAGAAGAAAAAAAGAGGAAGATTGGCAACAGATGTTAACTCAGGGCCAATCTTCCTCACCAAAATAGAAAGGGGAGCCACCAAGATTTGTACTTGAGTGGGATTGGAAAGTGATAAAACTCTCACTCTGTACTGAGAATGAAGGCGTTTTAGAGTAAGAAATTTCAGACTTCTTCTTATGTCCTCCAATGATGGCTAATCACACAAAGCCCTGGCCCTTGGTGATGGGGGAGGAGGCTGCATGACTGTGGTGGAGATTATGCCCTATAGGGTGAATTAGCTTAACTCAAGAACCGTCCTTAGAGTATCTGAGGGAATAAATATGCCAGGAATCATTCAGTTCATATATCTGTCCCTAGAAATCTCCAAGAAAAAAAAAAGTGTTATCTTTGCTAATGATTTAATTTAAATAACTATGCTCACTGTGCCTAGTATTAATACGTAAATCCAGAAATTATTTTGGAACAGAAAAAAATGAGGCTGACTTCAACATCTAATTATGCAACTACTTATTGCTGCCATCTAGAGGGCTGGTCAAGTGATAGACCAAAAAAGGAAGGGAGGAGGATAACGTCAACACTCCCTTGACAGTCTAGCACAAGGCCCCTCTGGGACTAGCTGTGGAGAGAGACTTGTCCAGAAATTGGGCTCCAGAAGGCCAGGATGTCACCTGGAAATGGGAATGGAGGGTGGGTGAGGGCAGTTAGGCAGGTTCTTCAAGGTCCCCTCTTACCAAATTAGGGTAAATAGGTAGATTTCTGCTCTCAGTTGTTCATAGATATGAATATTTAATTCACTTCACCCTCAATTTTGCCATTGGAGATGTCTGTTGACTACTTCCTTCCAGTATTTCTGCTCACCCCTGTGGAAAAAAAAAACGATTAAAGAAGACAGTTTTGGCAATATAAACTTTATTTTGCCTAGTTTTCAAGTGGCCCCTCCCCCCCCATTGTTTTTCCTTCTGACGAGAATGACCTCGGCTCCTGGAGAAGACCAGATAGAGCGTTTACGTCTCAGAGGCACAGAGAAAGCGTGCAGGCTCCTCTAAGAAGGACCCTAGTTTCCTGCATCTAGAATTTTCCAGTACCTATAAGACTTGGAGATGAACAGGAGTGATTTGGGGATTTGTGAAAAGGATGAGCGCACCTTTGCTGTTCTTGTAAAGACTCAATTTGTAAGACAGGTTGCACCAGTTGTCCTCAATCTGTAGGCCAGTTGTTTTTATTTCCTCAAAGAATTGGGTTGCAACCTGAATGATATCAAGGCGCTGACCCACCCATCCAACTACATTATCTTCAATTTGCTTCCTTACATCAGGGAGAAGATCTTCAACTGGGAAAGAAATCAAAAGATTCCTATGTTCTGGAGTTAGAGTTTGTCTTTGGAATGTTTTTCTTTCTCTCTGGGTACAGCTTCATTTAGTTTACGGGAGAAAGTCTAAAAACAAAAGTTCTTTTCATTCTTTGAATATCAGCTTCCAATTTGGTCAACTGCTAACCATAGAGCTACTTTAAAAAAAAAAAACCCTTTCAAATATCTTGCGAGGTTTCAGCCAGGACAAACAGTAAATACCCCTGGCAGGATTGAACAAACCCTTGGACACAAGAGTAATACCCAAAGAAGGTATAAATGATAGTACCCTCTCAAGATCCAGAGCCTTTCCCAAAGATAGCCAAAAGAAAGAAAGATTTAGATAATTCTCCTGAGAGATGGCAATGGTCCATCGGACCCGAGCTGAAAATGGAGTGCAATGCTCGCGTCTGTCTGGCCATATCTTGCTGCAAATGGGATGCAGCTCACCTTTCTGTCTGGCCATACTTTTGAGGTCCCCCAGTTTGATGGTTGCCAAGCCAAGTTCTCTGGACATAAAAAGAGACAAACAAGAAGGCAATAGCTGTCCCTGGGAGAGACAGGGTCAGTAACTAATGGGTCCAGATTTGGAAAGAAAGGGACAAGGTGAAATTTTACCTTCCTGCCCCTACCAGGCACTACAGACAGAGACAGGGGAGAGCTGACCTTGGTAAGAATTCTCACCCTTCACTGCCCTCTGCCGGTTTTCCGAGGATCCCATCTGTAGGGTTCCGAATGAGTGGGATTTAAAGTAGAGAGTGTTGTTCCAGTATCTGACACAATTTGGCAAGGTTTTTCCTTAATTTTAATCTTATTTCCCCTTGGCTGTTTAAGGGAATAACTGGTAACAGTTTACCTAAGACTCTCTCGGAGTCTTGTTACCTCTGAGAGAGGTCCACATAGGGGCCCCGCTTCCAGGGTAGATGTGGGGGCATCTGTAAGGCACTAACTTGGTGGACTTTTGTTACAGTCTTGTAGTCTCTTCAGAGGGGAAAGGCAACTCAGATACAGGACTGGTAGACTGAGTACTCAGGCAAAGGAGGATAGAGGGGAGCAGTAGGGTCACGTCAGTCTTAGAGTCTTTTCTTTCAGGTACCTCTTGTGTCTTTAATTTTTCATTAGCCTTTTGTAATGAATCTTTCAGTGAAGCTGTTTTTGAGTTTTGAAGCTTTTTGGAGGCTTCTGCATGGCAATTAAAATAGGTATCCCATTCTGCTTGTTGATTTAATGAACGATCTTGTCTAGTTGGACCATTTCCCATAATGGCCATTGTAATTCTAAGTTGTCTGAGTAAGATTTTGCCATTTTTGTGGTCATCTACAGTTTCCCAGACCACATTTCTTAGATATAAAATAAGCAGTTGTGGGCTGAGCTCCACAGCCTTTTGGTTGAAGTTCTGTGCACTCTGCCTCCTCAACCTGGGTTCAGAGGTTCAAATCCTGAGTGCAGACCTACTCCAATCACATACAAAAATATATAGAGGAAGATTGGGAAGATTGGTGCAGATGTTAGCTCAGGGCTAATCTTCCTAAGCAAAAAAAAAGAAAGAAAGAAAAAAAGCAGTTGTGCCTGAAGATGGTGTGCTCTGTTCTTTGAAACTTAAGCATTCCATTTCTTTAACTAAGCCTTGGGTTTCTTGGAGCCAAATTAATATCTAAGAGGGCTGTGCTGCTGGGTTGGGGATTTTATGGTGTTCAACAGTGCACCTAGTTGCCCAGAAATTTTCTTGAGGTTGGCGGGTGCCCTAGGGTCAATCTAAACAGTTGCATGACCAACTTATCCTAGCATGGGAGTTTTAGAGTCAGGTGGCGAGCACTCTAACAGCACGGAAGTGCTTAACCCATGCCTGCCAATTTTGTAGCTCTGGCTTTCTGAGATTCCCATTAGCAAGAGATTTATTATTCTTTTCACGAGATTTCTTTATAGTGGTGGACAGTCAGATCGCTTTTAATAGTCTGAATTGTGCCTCCTTAGATTTTGATTTTGATGGGCAAAACAATCTGAATTTCTTAACTTATTTCCCCAAGTCGCCCAGTGGTTTATGCCATGGACATACCTGAAGGCTTTGTGAGTCCCCCCACGGCTGCAATCAGTTGTGGACATTGGAATTCCTTCTTTTGGAGTCCCCTAATGGCTGCCACCATTGCAGACTCCCAATATAACCACCCTGGAACCTTTCTGAGGTCCCCAAACCTCTGTGGGAACTATATGTATATATTTAGAGAAAATTTGTTTGGACTGGAGAGCTATACTCAAGGGAGTATAAGAGTGACTTCCAGTCCAAGAGTGACTTATCCACAGCCCTTGTAACAGAGAGAGGAAGAGTGAACTCTGAGGCTCAGCAGCTGCCTGCCGCGCATCTTGTGGTCCCATAGGCCACTAGCAGTCAGCTTCTAATCCCATTCCTCATTGCCAAAGACTGTTAAAAAATTGATTAAAGAAGAAAATTTAGTTGATACAATCAAACTTTATTTAACACTTCATGAAGTGGACAGTCTTCTTTCAGAGAACTGAAAATGGGGTAGAAAGCAAGAAGCTTTTATGGGATAAAGAATAAAGAACAAGGAAGAGACAATAGAAAATATCTGATTGACTGGGGCCACATAGTCAACCTTATTTGGGGTGAGAAGGCTCAGAGTTAGCTTGGCGTTTGGAGATTGGCTGACCGGATAGACTCGTTTCTGGTCAAGTGGAGCCTTTAGAGGGACATGAAACTTATCTAAGTTTCAGTTTGCTGACATGACACCCAGGCAGGAGCAGCTCCATGTTGGGCCTAGAAACTTATTTTGACACCACTTATACTGGATTCAGACGTACTTGGGTTCTAATCCCTTTTCTATACTAATAAACAGCTGTGTAAATTTGGACAATTTGTTTAACATTTATCGGTTTAAAATGAGGAAAAAATATTTACCTCTTCTGTAAAGTTAGATAACGTTACTTATAGGAGTGTCATCATCACTTCCAATTTATAACCATAAACCACTGTCACCGCATATAGAACACATGCTATCTTTTGCTTCTTCATGATAAGATGCAGGCAGAGAAGGGCTAGACAGTGGATCAGCTGGGCGGCTTCCTGGAATGCCGCTCTACAAATGGTCCTGTTTCTCTGGGATTCTAAATATTACTGAAAATTTAGAAAACTGAATTTATCAGAACACGTCTCAGGCCTGCTTCCCTTGTGCCAGGCAATGTTATAAGCTTTTTTGATATACTCTATTGCTTAAATTCCTCTGCCCAGTGAATACAAATGGGACAAATGCTTTGCTTAGCAATCTGAGGCATGCTGAAGTGCCTTCTAAATAATGTGTCCAATAAAATGTGAAGTTCTATTGTGGTTGAGTGGGATATGCAAGACTAGGGCAAAAGGAGAATTTCTAGGGAAAACATATTAAGAGAATACTGACCCCAGTGGTCCTACTTTGCCCTTCCCTTGTGCATTGTATGGTCTCTTTCCAAGTAAACATTGAATAAATATTTAAGCATTTGTTTGATGGGGGCACCATCCATTTGAGACGCTTTCATTACTTGGTCCGGTTTTAGAGGCAAGCATGTAACTAACTCATACAATTACATTAGCAAATCCTTAAAAACAAACTTTTAAAAGAATCTTAAGAGATTATATCCTTTTGTGCCAACTGAAGATTATTAGAGAATTTGTCAAAGGACCATTTATGCCAACCCTGACTTTTAGAGTAATAATGAAATACAGGTCATTCATTAACAACAATGGTGGGTTTTAGAATCGAGGTCATTCAACTTAGTTTGTGACGGGTTCCTATTATTGAGGAATTCAACAAAAGTCAGAAACACCCTCATTTAGGTTTTCCACCTAGGTTTGAAGAATTAAATAATTATCAGAATAGGGGATTACATGGTCTTCATGCAAATATTGACCTATAAATCTCTGATTAGCAATGTAGCAAAAAGAAAATTCATAACTTTAGAAGGAATATATATTAATGCAGATTTATGATTTGGGGAAAGCAAAAAATTGTATAACCATCTTATCCTAAAATAATGTACTCAAAGTATTTCTCTAAGGAAGTCTAAAAAGTCTTTTATCCATGGAATAGTTCTTCAAAATGATTGCAGGATATATTTAAGTCAAATCTAAATTAAAAAAATCATTAAAGAAATAATTTGGTATTTCCTCAAACCATTTGAAGCATTTATCTATGATTAATACCATTCATTTAATTTACACACTGCTGGTTTAAAACTATTTATTTTAATGCAACAGTGAGGAAGTAGATTGATATAACTTTATATAACACCATATTAGAAGCAAATAATAGGCTTTTCTAAATTCAAAATTTATAATATCCCATAAGTAAATAATAAGGAAATAAGAGCATTTTGTTGCTTAAAACACGAAGTTTAGAGGTAAATTCAATAATAATACAATGATAATAATGATATTGACATTTGTGGACTTCCTCTGTGTCAGCCCTTCCCTCACTGCACCCCTTTGGGGCCCTATGGCCCCACCCACTCTGCCCTCTTAAGCTGCTACAAAGCCCTCCATGGGTTCTTTCCTGTCTGCCCCTTGGCTGGGACATTGCTTCTTCTAGAACACCCTAGTCTGCCACCCCCATAGGGCTATGCTATCCTGTTTACTCTTAAGTGGTAGGGGGCATTATTATTACTATTGGGTGAAGGGGGTGTGGGGCCAGGACAATGTCAAAGACCATCCCAGTGCCCCCGGACCCTGTCACCTGCCAACCTTGGCGTGGCCCACCCAGCGCTGACACACCTCCTGTGTGGAGCCTTAATGGGCCCCTTAATCCCATAATGATTTTCTGATACTTTCACACTCCTGTCACTGGCAGAAAAAGGAAAAAAAAGACCCACAGAGTTTAGAGGTACGGTTAATAATAATACAATGATGATAATCTCAACATTTGTGGGCTTCCTCTGTGTTAGTCAATATGATGAGATTTTTTCATATACACCATGTGTAAGTGAATCTGCACAAAATTAGAGGAAGGTAGAAACTATCATTATTCTTCTTTGATAAACAAAGAAGCTGAATCTTAGAGAGTCTGAATAACGTAGCCTTCTGAAATACAGCTAGTAGGTGGTT
Organism: Equus quagga; assembly: GCF_021613505.1. NCBI lineage: Eukaryota > Metazoa > Chordata > Mammalia > Perissodactyla > Equidae > Equus > Equus quagga. Next base: position 28,060,798 of record NC_060288.1, on the reverse strand, counting down.
GAGGTGAATTAGAAACCATTGTTTTGCCCAGAGCCTATCTCCAGATCATACCATACTGTAAATTTCTTATGTAATGCCCATTCATTAAGATGTTATAGCAATGAGGAATTCTTATAGAATATATTCTTGTCTATTGATATGATGTATAGTAAACACATTTGTATGTAGTAATGCATTATTTCAAAGAAAATCACTAATATATGTGTATAGACATAAATCTTTATATTCTTTTTTGACTCATATTTATATATTTAATCCTTCTTATTTAGTAATTCCTTCATTTATTTCATAATATATGTTAAGCACTTCCAAATTTCAAGCCACTGCTAGTTCTTGCTCTCATGGTTCATAATATAAAAAGCAAGAAGATATTCAATAAACTCAGAAAACACTGTTTTAAGTGTTTGCTTGACTAAACTTGTGAAACGCATTTTAGCAAATATATTGAAATATTATTAAACTATTTTTGGTTGTTGTTACAGGCTGTCTTAGCACATAAGTTTTGGGGAAAAAGCATCCACCAAAGTTTTGCTACACATCCTATCAGGCCATTTGTTTATTTTTTGCTTCTTCTTGTTTGTTTTAATTTACAAGTAACCATCTAAGCAAACGAGAGCAGGATTATAAGATATGCATTATAAATTAAAGTCATCTATTTGAATCTGCAAATATTTAGATCAAGGCGATATTCGTTCTTGACATATGCAGATAGAACAAAATTGCCTTGCTGTTCTCATCATGAGCTGTGTTTAGCAAATGAGGAGTGTATGCTTTAAAATGAATACAATTTTGACCTCAAAATTACAAACTGTTAACTATAAGAGCTATCGATATAACCTGTTTATAACGCTCTTGAATAACCTCTTTAAAGTCCTCAGAATTTCTGGGCATCATCCAGAAAACCAATTAAAAATGTCTTAAGTGGTGGAGAAATAGAGTTGTACATCTAATAGAGTTGTACATCCTTTGCCATGAGGAAGGGAGGCATTAGCTACATTGAATAACCTTACATATCCTTAGCACAATCACCATGGAAAGTCTTTCTCTTAAATACACGATAAAGGAAATGCTCCATTTTCATTATAGTTCATTTGTATCGATTCATCACTGCATTACCTTTGAGGATTTTGATACAGTATATTGAATTTATAGAATTATAGAGATTAGAATTATAAAAAGCCAATCAGCTCATCTAGCTTAAGCCATCACTGTAGGGTTATTTGGTGTGACTTATTCTTTAGAGTTTAGTCAAATTTTAAATGAGTTAAGAAATAGTGCTTTTGGGAAATGACCTCAATGATAAGAAAGCTTGGGGCATGCATTTTTCATCATTAGCAATAAAAAATGGGTATCTAACCAGATCCTAACCACCATTGGGATTTGAAAACTATGAGTCAGTTTCCCAGTATTTGAACTTTCCCATAAGGAGCAAGGCAATGCTATAGTATATTTAGTACTAAATACTTCTGACAGAATAAGAAATATTACCCAAGGGACCAGGATTATGTGCATTTTAAAATTGTAGCAATTTACTACCAGGAAAAAAATATTTAATTTTTAATATGTAGAATGCAGTATTAAGAAACCTATTGTGTGGGAACTTAAATTCTCTTAGTTGCGTCATGACTTTTCAAAAGTCTGACCTACTCAAGGTCTTTCTATGACTATTTCCTCACCCTTGGTTAACTAACAGAATCCCTACAACTCCATCATTTCACTTATTCATTCTGACGGTTTGTCGTTTCTATCTTTGGATATTAAAAAAATGGCCACAGAAGCTTAAAAATATTTCAGAGCAATCACCATAGGTTAATTTTCTACAAACGACATATTCAAGCACATTTTCTTCAGTAAGACGAAAGTTGAATACAACCCTTGATCCCTCATCAAACTCGAAGTCAGTCTATGTTGATGAATATTCTGTTACAAACTATTGTGTCTGTTTCCCAGATTTAGCATGGAGGCTGAAACGGGGAAAATGAGAATTGCTCTCAAATCCAGCTGCAATCAATCATCTTGGAATATACTCTGGTCCCTATGAGTGACACAACATAATAATTAAAGTCCTCTTCTGTCAGAAATTAAATAGATTCAGAAACATTTTTGATAGAAATAGACTTTTTGACTTTTAATTTGCAATTGTTCCTAATGAATTCCTGTAAGCATAATTTAGCTCATTTTTTTATTCTTTCTTACAGAAGTGCAACTCTTTAAACAATGGGAAATTATTATTTTTTCCATTTTTACTTCCCCCTGCTCACATATTTTATTATATTTCTATCACATACTAGAGGTTTTAACAGAATCGTGTGTTTGGGGACTGTCTTCTCAACGTGTCCCTAATGCTCATATGCCTTCACCTAGCAGACGTGAAGCAATCTTGATGCAGTTCAAAACTTAATTTGAATGTGTTTGCTTCAAAGTAAATTAATATTTACAAACATATTTTTTCTAGTACCATTATTCTTATGGTTGCTCTGTCTTAAAGTTCAAAATCATCTCTGTCACTAATCCATTTCTCTTTTACAATCAGGAACATTATCCATTTTATCTACTCTCTTTCAGTGATTCTATCTCAGACTCATTCAATTGAATAAAATTTTTCCTTTTATGTAATCTGACCTTTCCTTGTAAAATATTTTTTTTCCAGAGCTACTTTGGGAAAATTTAGGAAAAACGGTTTCTTACTTTGGTTCAAAATAAGTTCTCTTTCACGTCTCCAATACCACTGAAATCATTAAATAATTAACTCAGCAGTAACCCCATCATAGTATGTGATCACTTACTCCTTTCAAGATTCTAAGCCTAGCTGTCCCTATGAAATTAAAGTTTTGATGAATTTCAGATAAAAATAGATTTTTGTGAAACACAGAAACTCAGTGTAAGCAGGAGTGGATGTGAAGTTTTAACAGAGGTTTCTGAATGCACTCTTTAAGCCAGAGAATGATCAAGAAGCACTGAGAACAAGGCAGCAGAGGAAGATGTTTTCTAAGAGAAAATAACCAAAAAGCAGCTACCGACCAAAAAAAAATGTTTAATTCACACGTGTGCCTAAGAATGCTCATTAATGCTCTTTAAATATTTCGTTAAATGTTGACTGAGCAGTTAGCAAAGTGAAAGATTGTGCTAGGTCTTGATAGAAAACTATTTCCTTCTTTAATTTTAAGTGAGTGGGATAGATAACATTTCTGCTGAGACATCCCAGAGTTCTTATGTAATGAATAGTTCCTTCAAATTGCCTACAGTCTATTTAGAGAAAGAAACAATAACTACCAAGAACAAAATTCTAATCCAAGAGTTTAATAACAAGATATTTCACAAAGTGGATTGCGCTTAAGTCAGAAGTGATTTATACAGACACTCTGTACCACTGAATGGTAGAAAGAGCATTAGACTAGCCATCCACTAAACTGCAAGTTCTTGTGTCCCTCATCTGTAAGGACCTAACAATACACGATACTATTGTAAGGGATAAATGAAATTATCTATATAATAAACAATACCTTGTATTATTATAACTTGTATATAAATTATAAAAAATACTTTGTGAAATGTTCAGAGATATACAAAGATAGTGAATTTTTTCTTTTTAATTTCAAAATATTATTGTTGTTTCGAGCAGTGATTGCTATCAGGGACAATTTTATTCCCCAGAGAACATTTGGCAAAGTCTGGAAACAATTTCGGTCTTCACCACTTGGAGTGTGAAGAACCTACTGGTATCTAGTGGGTGGAGGCCAAGGATGCTATGAAACATCCTACAATGCACAGGACAGCCCCTCCCCCAACATAGAAGTATCTAGCTCCAGATGGCAATTCTGCCAAGGTTGAGAAACGCTGGTTGAGAGCATTTAGGGAATGATTCATAAGTGATTTGTAAAGTGCACTAAATCTTAAAGAATGGACATGAATTGAATAGAGAGGAAGTATTCTTAGATGGGGAGAAAGAATGAGTGAGAGCAGTTTCTGAAAGAAAACTTGTTCCTCAACCATGGATTGTAAAAGCAACAACAGAGCAGTGAGATGAAGCTGGTTCGTTGGTGTGAATGAAGAAGGGTCTTTAACACCAGGCTGTGATTGAGAGAACAATTATATAGTGGACAGGGAGAAATTTAATATTAGTATAATTTGGGGAAATTTATACATGTAAGGGTAAGCAAATATTGAGGCAGAAAAGACTAGAAACAAGGAAAAAAATCAGAAGGCTATTATAATAGATCCTGTTTGTGTTAATGAAGGCCTGTCCATGAAAATTGAATGGAAAGGGTAGTTGAAAATATGACTGAATTCCGAAGGATTGTAGAAAAGGTAGACTGAGGCCCATGGAATGTCATCATTGATTTACTGCAGTCATGAATATTTGCTACTTTAGGCAATAGAACACCATGTTATGTGTTGATTGTCTGACAAATTCCATGTATTAGGACTATGTTGCTGAGAAACTGAAACTCAATCTCTCAGAACTTTACATTTTACCAAGGTAAATAATACGTGATACCCATAACCTAAGGTACAACACACCGTAAGAACTCAGGGCAATAAGTATACCTTACACTCATTTATGGTTAAAGAAGTTGTCTGCGAGAAAATAAAATTAAGACTGAGTCTTGAATTCAAGAGTTCATTAGCTCTGAGATCTCCTATAGTTTACCATTTCTAACTCTTTCAGCTAACTTCTGCTTCCCCAAGGGTAGAGAAGCTTTGGGATGTTGTCTACCCTGTTGGTAGGCCATAGAATATTTGGGGTGGGTGCATTAATCTCCTCTTTGGTCCTTGGGGGCTCAAACAGGCATACTGTTCCTTCCTTATCTTCCAGGATCCAGACGAAAGTGGAGAATAAATAAATATTTTCGGCTCTCATATTCTCCTAATATTCTGAAAACAATCTCCTCTTCCCCACCATAAAAATCCTACAACCACACCCCAACCCCACCATCCTGAAACTTGCTTTTTCTCCAGACCCAGCTCTTCTCAATCCACAGCTTGAAGGATTTTGTCTTGGTAGTGAAAAGTATAATTGGGAGGCAAGAAGAAAATTGTTCTGTCACATAATATGTACTTTCAAATCTTCCAGGTTTCACCTCTTACAGACTTTTGAAAATAAAGTCCAAAATAAGAAGGAAAATTCCCTCTCACCCTGCAAGACAGTCTCTAGAATTCCTAAGACAAAAGGAGACAGTCTTTTTCGGAGGTGCTGGCAGGGATACTGGCTATGAGTACTTAACAAATTGTCTCATGCAGATACTTATTTCATCAATTTGAATAGGAACTGGCATTATTGACTTGTTTTAGGAAGGGTAGCATAAAGGCCCGGGGAAAAGATATTTAAACTGTAAAAGGCTTGGCTATTCCTTAGTAGGTTCTGTCAGAGAGAGGCACTTAGTAAGAGTTCAAATAGCCTTTCTCAGTTTCTTTTTATTATCATTCCTGTCAATCACCTTGTCATTCTTCCAATCAGCCGAGCCAGGAATGTATGAGTCTTTCATAATTTTCTTTTCGTACTCCATGGTGTAGTTTTCATGTCCTTCTGGTAAGTTTCCTTACTATATATTTGTTTTGTTCTAATCCCTCCAGTTTTTTGCATCTCTACTCAGAATAGCGTTTTATTCATCTGAATAAATGTGTATGTCCTAGGTATATTTCAATCTTTCATCTCTCCTCCAGTCCAGCCTACAAAATACTACCCAACCAACACGGCGGATGTAACTTTAAGGTTACTGCATCGAAAAGTCAAAATGTTTAAACCAGTTGCTGTGCCCTCATGGTTGTGGGTTTCCTTTTCGTTCTCTTTCTCTTTTTTCTCATCTTTATTTTGGTTGTTGTTTGTTATATGTGAAATCACCCATTTAACTCAAACTAATTCTTTATATTCAATAGTTACTTTGCAAAGTTCAATGGAAAACTTTATAAATTTATAAAAAATTTACTACATGACTATTCATAGAAATAAATGTGCAAGTGTTTCATTGTTTAAATTTTCTCATTTTCCACATTCTTATCTTCCTTATTTCTTTGGAATTATTCAAGAATTTTTAAATTCTAAAATATCAATGAAAATCTAGGTTTTAAAACTTCCAGTTTGTTTATTTAAAAAAACCTATTTGGGTATCTATTATCATAAAGCTACATGAAACTTTTAAAGATTTATGTAAAATGGAATTACAAAATGATAAGCTTGTTAGAACAACTCAAGTTATAGGCATAGCCTGAGCAGCCTCAATCATTAACCATCTGTTCAAGAGAATAGCAAGTAAGAAAAAATTTTCTTCCTTGCATCCACCCAAAGACCAGTAGGAAAAACCTCTTGGGCAAATGCCCTCCTGTGTTAACCTATTGTATTAATTTCCTAGATCTGTCGCAACAAATTAATGCTAACTGGGTGGCTTGAAAAAACAGAAATTCATAGTTATAGTTCCAGAGCCCAGCAGTTTGAAATCAAGGTGTTGGCACAACCACATTCCTTTCAAAGGTTCTAGGGGCGAATGCTTGCCTCTTCCAGTTTCTGGTAGCTCCCGGCATGCCTTGGTTTATGGCAGCGTCACTGCAGTCACAGCCTCATCTTCACACGAGCTTCTTCCCCGTGTCTGTCAGATCTCCCTCTCCTTTCTGTTTTAAGTACACCAGCCACTGGATCTAAGACAACCTAAATGTAGGATGAACTCACCCTGAGAGCCTTAACTCAATTACACCTGTGAAGACCCTATTTCCAAATAAGTTTGCACATACAGGTCGAGCGTTTGGACTTGTACGTATGTTTTTGAGGTACACAGTTTAGCTCACTGCATCCACGGAGGATTAAATTTGAACTCATAGCTTTACTTAACTACTATTATCCCTCACTCTTGGGTGAGATTATCCAAAAGCAATATCTTCTACCCCTTTTAACTATCTGTTTGACTATAGAATGGTATTTAATATTACGTGATACCAATTATAGCAGAGTTCTAAGTGTATACTCGTTGTTATTAGTCTTATTAATATTAATATATTCTGATCTATGATGGTTCCAATTATCTATTTCATATGCATATAGTGATAAATGAATATAATTATGTGTGTATGTATAAAACACTTTGTTTTTATGAGTAAGAGTAATTAACTGAACAGAAATTTTCTTCTCTACTTAAGAAAAAAGCTTTAAAGAACATTTATTCAAATAAATTTGCTACCTCAAGGGGGCATTTGTAATTCCTCTTAGGGACATTCCACCTTCTTATGTTTGGGAGAATTTCCCATATCCCTGGCCACCCGCCATGGACAATAGATGCCAGACACGCTTTCCCACCCTACACTGTAGCTAGGGTACAGCCGGTGACTTTATGCTTCTCTGCTGAGATGCATCCAACCCAGTCTTTGGGTCATAACCCAGGGATGTGGAGAGGGCGGCACTTGGCTTTGGAGGTGGGGACATTTAGTTTTCAGAGGCAACAGTGACTGTAGTCCTAGCAGCAGAATCCCATGTCCGAATCAGCAGCAATAGAGAAGCAAGCTGTGGTGCATTACACTGTGGCCACGCAGGACGGGAACTGCGGCTCTTCAAAATGTTAAACATAGAGGTATCACGTGACCCCATCACTGTACTCCTAGGTAAATATCCAAAAGAAAAGAGAACATATATTCATACCAAAAGTTATACACAAATGTATATGGTGGTATTATTTATAACAGCCAAAAAGTGGAAAAAACCCAAATGTCCATCAACTGACAAATGGATAAACAAAGGGAGTATATACATAGAATGCAACATCATTCAGCCAAAAAAAAAAAAAAAAAATGAGGTATTGACTCATGCCACAACATGGATGGATGTTTAAAACATTATGCTAAGCGAAATAAGCCAGAAAGAAAAGGCCATATATTATAAAATTCCATTTATCAGAAATGTCCAGAATAAGCAAAACTCAAGGCAGAAAGTAGATTAGTGGTTGACAGGCATTGAAGGAGGAATTGGGGTCGACCGCAAACAGGCAGAAGTTTCTTTTAAGGGTTAATGAAATATTCTAGAATTAGATAGTGATGATGGTTGCACTATATTGTGATACATTAAAAACCGCTTACTTATACACTTTAAAATGGTTAAAATGGTGAATTTTATCTCAATAAAAAATCAACTGACATTTGTCTCAGACATTAGAACTAGGAAAGCATCTGTAGTTCTAAACATATTGTGTCACGCCTCTGTGTTTTTACATATTCTTTCTTCTTATATGTATTCTCTTAAATTTTGTGTTATTAATTACTAATTAATTTTCAAGATTCAGTTTAAAAAGGTGTTATTTGAGATATAGCTTTTATTGATCATTTTCTTCTAGGCTATGCCTATGACTCTCCCTTGTACAAATTCCTTTAATAAAATTTCCCACATTATTTGTAGTTGTGATTTTACATGTCTGCCTTTCCTTAACTTTAACTATTTAAGGACAAATAAAGCATTAATCAAGCCTTGTTTCTTCACAATTTTTTAGTGCACGGAATATCCTTATATATCAATCAATGAATAAATGCTAATTACTTTTATCAGTAGAATTTGGTTTTTGCAAATTTGTTTTAGAAATTATTGAAAAATGTCACCTCAAATTATTTTTATATATATAATTGTTATATATAATCATACAATTATTTTTATTTATATAATATTTAATTAAGAAGTTATAAAATAGTTTAAATTCCAGAATTCTTTTTAATTGAAAAGCCTTCATTTATGTCTATTTTAGCTGCATTATTTTTCTCCATTTATATCTATAAAAGAAGAGATTTGTGCCCTGAAAATGTTTGGTTAAGGACAGCATCATTTGATCTCAACTGTGAATACAAACCACTCTTTTTTTCAGTCTAACCCTCCTCAAAAATCAATGTTCACAAAATTAAAAAATGCATGGAGATGGCACTACTTTACATTGCCACCAGCAAAGTATTCAAGTTACAACTTTTCCACATCCTCTAGCGATTAGTTTTTCTTTTTTCCTTTCTTTTTTTTAAAAAAAATTTTAGTAAACCTAATGAGTGTGAAGTGGTATCTCATTGTGGTTTGGTTTGCATTTCCCTAATGAATTAACCTGTTGAGCATCTTTCACACACTTACTGATCATTTGTATATGTTCTTTGAAGATGTCTATTCAAATACATTTGCCTTTTTATTTTATTTATTTATTTATTTATTTATTTTTTGAGGAAGAGTAGCCCTGCGCTAACTACTGCCAGTCCTCCTCTTTTTGCTGGGGAATCCTGGCCCTGAGCTAACATCCGTGCCCATCTTCCCCTACTTTATATGTGGGACGCCTGCCACAGCATGGCTTGCCAAGCGGTGCCATGTCTGCACCGGGATCCAAACCGGGGAACCCCGGGCCGAGAAGCGGAATGTGCGCGCTTAACAGCTGCGCCACCCGGCCAGCCCTACATTTGCCTTTTTAAATTGGCTTGTTTTATAATTGAGCTCTAATAGTTCTTCCTACGTTCAGTATCCTAAACCCTTATCATATGTGTGATTTGCAAATATTTTCTCCTATTTTGGGCTATCATTTACTTTCTTGATAGTGTTCTTTGAGGCGCAGAAGTTTTACTGTTTACAAAGTCTAATTTATCAATTTCGCCTTTTGTTGCTTGCGCTTTTGGTATGCTATTTAATAAACCGTTGCCTAATCCAAGGTGGTAGAGATTTACAACTATGTTTCTTTCTAAGAATTTTATAGTTTTACCTCTTACATTTAGGTCTTTGACTCATTTTGACTTAGTTTTTATATATGTTAGCAATCAAAATCAATTCTTTTGCGTGTGGATAGCCAGTTGTCCTAGCACCATTTGTTGAGAAGACTATTCTTTCCCCTTTAAATGGTCTTGGCATCCTTGTTGAAAATCAAATTCCATATATGTATGGATTTATTTCTGAAATCTCAATTATATACCATTGATCTATATGTTAACCTTATGCCAGTACCATACTGTTTTGTTTACTGTACTTTTGCAGTGAGTTTTGAATTTGGGAAGTGTGAGTCTTCCAACTTTGTTCTTTGCAAGATTATCTTGGCTGTTTAGGTCTTTGGCATTTCTACTTGAATTTTAGGATCAACTTTTTCATTTCTGCATTGGCTCTATAGATCAATTTGGGGAATGTTGACAATATTAACTCTTCAAATCCATGGACACGAGATGTTTTTCCATTTATTCGCGTCTTTAATTTCTTTCAACAATGTTTTGTAGTTTTCAGTGTAGGAATCTTGTATTTCTTTGGTTAAATTTATCTTTAGTATTTTAATTTTTTAAACACTGTTTCAGAGGAAATTGCATTCTTAATGCCGTTTTTAAGATTATTCATTGCCAGCATATAGAAATACAACTGATTTTTGTATATTCATCTCATGTCCTGCAACTTGAACTCATTCATCAGCTCTAATGCTATGGATGTATATGTGTTCTTTAGAGGTGTCTATGTGTTAGATCATGTTTTCTGCTCATATTTTGCTTTTAGTTTTAGTTATTTCTTTCCAATCTAAATGTTTTTTATTTATTTTTCTTTCCCAATTGCCCCGAGTCACGTGTTATTGTTTGTTTGTTTGTTTGTTTTTGTCTATTATGGTAAGTTACATTATTTGATTTTCTATGTTGAACCAGCCTTGCTTTCCTGGGATAAAGCCATTAGATTGTGATGTAATACATCACAGTACATTACTCTTTTTATGTATTGCTGACTTCAATTTGTTGATATTTTGATGATGAATTTTGTCTATATTCATAAGGGATATATTGATCCATAATTTTCTTTTTCTTAATGTCTGGTTTTGTTAATGTAATGCTGGCCTCATGAACTGAGTTGGAAGTTTTCCTTCCTCTTTCACATTCTGGAGAACATTACTTAGAATTGTTATTATTTCTTTTTAAATGTTTGGTGGAATTCACGAGGGAATACATCTGGAGTTTTCTTTTTGGAAGGCATTTAAGTAAGAGTTCTATTTCTTTAGTAGATATTGAACTTTTCACATAAATCTTCTTGTGTAGGTTTTGGTGTTTGTATCTTTCAATGAATTGGTCTCTTTCAACAAAATTTCTTTATGCATGGACTTAGAATTGTTCATAGATTCCTTTATTATTCAATTACTATCTGTAAGATCTATACTGATGTCTTCTTTTTCACTCACAATGTTGGCATTTTGTGTCTTCAATCATTTAGCTTGGTAAGTCTGACTAGAGGTTGATCAAATTTATTGATATTTTCAAAGAATCAACATTCAGTTTCAAATTTTTTATATTGTTTTCTATTTTCATTTCATTGGTGTTTTTAAATTATTATCATTTCTTTCTGCTTACTTCACTTTTAATTTGTTCTTTTTCTAATTCCTTAAAGTAGAAGTTTAGAATACTGATTTAAGACCTTTCCTATTTTCAATTTTGACATTTAATGCTAAAAACTCCCCTTTAAGCAGTGTGTTAACTTTATCTCACAAATTTGATATATTTCATTTACATTTAGTGAAAAACATATTTTAATTTTTCTTTGACTTCATTTTTGATTCATGGCTTATTTAGAATGTCTTAGTTAATTCCAGATCATTTGAGTTTCCAAATATCTTTCCACTATTGAATTCTAGTTTATTTTCTTTATAATCCAATAACATAGTTGATATCATTTATATATATTTTTTGTTTTTTTACGGCCTAGAATATAGTTACACTTGATGAATGTTCCATGTACTTGAAAAATATGTATATTTGGTGTTCTATAAATATCAGTTAGGGCAGCTTTGTTTATAGTGTTCTTTAGGTCTTCCAACATCCATACTTATATTCTGCCTGCTCATTCTATCAATTATAGGGAGAGGAGTATAAATTCCCTCATTATAATCGTGGAGTTGTCTATTTATCTTTTCAATGCAGTCAGTCTTTGTCTCATATTTTGAGGCTTTGTTGTTAGATGCACATACATTTAGGATATTTACACTTTATTTGAGAAATGATCTGTTTCTCATTAGGTGATTCTCATTATGTCCTTTTATATCAGTGATAGCAGACCTTGCTCTGAAATCCAGTTTATCTGATATTAAAATAGTCCAGATTTCTTTGGGTTGGTGTTGGCATCATGTATCTTTTTCCATCTTTTTCACTTTTAACCAATGTTTGTCTTTATATTTAAAGTGAGTTTCTTATAGATAGCATATAGTTGGGTCTTGCTTTTTTATCCCATCTGGCTGTCTCAGGTTTGAATTTGTGTTTACACCATTCATATTTAATGTTCTTATTGAAATGTTTGGTTTGAAATCTTCAATCGTGTTAGCTATTTTCTAACTATTCCACCAGGGCTTTTGTTTTATTTTACTCTGTTCTTTCTTCTGCTTCTTGAATTCTCATGTGTACATTAGATCATTTGTCCCACATGCTTGGCAGCTCTGTTTTGTTTTTTTCACCTTTTCTTTTTGGTGTTAATTAGGATAATTTCTACTGACCTATATTCAAGTTCACTGATTCTTTCCTCGTTTATGTCATGTCTCTCAAAGAATGTCTTCATCTGTTTTCCTATGCATTCTTTATCTCTTTAACTACGTTTTCATTTCAGCATTCTATTTCATTTTTATAGTTTTCATCTCTTTGCTGAAATTCTCAACTGATTTTGTATGTTATCCACCTTTTTCCACTAGGAATTTTATATGTTAATGGTAATATCTTAAATTTCCTATCATATAGTGCTAACATCTGTGTCATATCTCAGCCTGGTTCCACTGACTGTTTTCTTTTTGGAGGTGTGTTGCATTTGCATGTCTTTTCTTATGCTTCATAATGTTCTCCGAAGACTGGATCTGTCTTGTAGGACAGAGACTAAAATACACGATTTTTATTCTTGGAAATTGGCATGCATTTCTTTCTGCTAGGTTTGCAATATGGCAATTTGTGTTAATCTAGTCAACAGTTGAGCTTGGCTCAAGGTTTGTTGTCACTAGGATTACCCCCTGGGCACTGCTGTCTACAAATTCCCTCAGTGATACCATATACTCAGTATGAGGGCTGGTTTACTAAGGTTTTTTTCTCAGTGTCTGCTGCAAACTCACATTTCGGTCTTCCTTTTGCACTGAACCTCAGGAAGAGTCAGCCCCTTGCAACTATCACAGCAGTATTGCAGTGTTCCATTGGCTGAAAATTTGTTAGCTTGGTGATTTAGGTTTGGGAGGTGTCATTTGCCATTCTGATTAAGCTGCTGGTTAAGGCTGATTGAAACAGGCACATCGCCTGGGAACCTTAGGATAGGGCTATCACACGTGCTCCTGTCCTTCCTCCAAGTGTATGTATGAGCTCTCTGGTGCCTCTTCCTCTTCTTATAAAGACACCAGTCATGTAGGATTAGTGCCTCACCCTTATGACTTCTTTTAACCTTAATTAACTCTAAAGTCCCTAATGCCAAATACAGTCACAATGATGGTTAGGCCTTTAAACTGGGGAAACACAGGACACAATTCAGTCCCTAACACTCCTCTATGAAACAAAAGCCTTAATCAGTGGGGGAAAGGGCAAGAAACACTGTCGCTTTTAGGGTACAGTAACTCATCACAGCTGAGAAAGTGAATAAAATAAAATGCTCAACACTAGTGGTAGGGCAGGGATTCATCCTCCACCATCTCCCAGGGGACGTCTGATCACCATGAACTGCCTGCAGCACGAGTCCTGTTGGTTCGGTATGGCCAGAATCCCTCCGTACCCTTGATGTTTCTTGTTTGCACTTTTCTATCCCCTGACAGCCTCCTCCCTACCCCTGCTCCTTGCCTATAAATTCACATTTTTCTTGTAGTTTTTGAAGTTGAGCCCAATCTCTCTCCCTTAGAGCAAAACAGCATTGCAGTGGTCCCTATATAGATCATTCTAGACCCTGTGAATAAAGTCTGCCTTTCCATTCTTTAACAAATATCCTGAATAAATTTTTCTTTAACACTACATTACTGCAGATGTATACATATTGGAAACTTTAAAATTATCAAACTCATTATATTTGTAGTCAGGGAGACACCATTTTTGAATAAGAACATGAATATGTAATTCAGTACATCAAAGGAAGATCCAATGAAACACCGTGTCCTGTAATCTCAGAGAAGAGCTATCCAATATGCTGAGACAAATTCATTAACTTGAAGATGCAGTTATCTTTATTAGCTTTGCGTTATAAGGATCAAAAAAGAAAACCTCAGTGTAAAGTTCACCATTTGCAAAGTGGAATGAACTTTATTGAAGACAAGGAACAATAAGGCATTTGTTTACCTGACTAAATTAAATCAACATGAAAAACACCAGTATTTACCATATTTTCATGTGTCTCTCATGAACAAAACTGGCTTGTTGTGGACATCTTAAGGTTGACAACTTTGGAAATACAAAATAACATATAAAATGTGTTACGGTAGTCATTAGCACCTTTGACAAATATTTTCCATTGTTTTCCCTTCTAAATACATGATGCGATTGTGCTTCTGGCTTACCTGAAGTTAGGTATGAAAATATGACGAAATCTGGTCAAGGAGTTGTGACTATAATTGAATTTTCTCACGTCCAGTCTGGGGTATTTAATTGCTGATCTGAGACCCTTCTGAATTTCCTCTTCTCTCTGGCAGAGCTGCTAACAAAAATTAAAACGTTGGAGGGCCGCCCAGTGATGAAGTTCACGTGCTCTGCTTTGGCAGCCTGGGGTTTATGGGTTCGGATCCCAGGCAGAGGCGTACACACCTTTCATCAAGCAATGCTGTGGTGGTGTCTCACATACAAAATAGAGGAAGATTGGCACAGATGTTAGCTCAGCGACAATGGTCTTCAAGCAAAAAGAAGGAGATTTGCAATAGATGTTAGCTTAGGACCAATCTTCTTCATCAAAAAGAAAATAAATTGAAATGTTGGCTATTCTCTCAGCCTACATCCTTAAATGAGCAAACTCCTCTACTAATTAGAGATGGACATGCAGCTCTTTTACAAGAGTGGCTTAAGAACTTAGATTTTGCAATTATTTATAACCACAGCATAATATGATCTATCTGTACTGCTACTCATATCACCGCTGCTTATATGGAAATTACCATTGTTAAGAAAAATACATAATAAAATGCATGATGTGGTGCTGCAATAATTTGTTCAAGCCTCTTTAAAATACAGCAAAAGTTGCTGTTTTTCTGTAATATCCAGAATTGTGAGAAAGGGTAACCATGTAGGATATTTTTTGGAGTACAACTGTTAAGCCTCCTAAATACCAATTCAGTTTTAAGTATTCCATCTGATTTGTAAAACAGCATTTACTTGAGAATTCTTTATTTAACAATCTAAATATAATACAACTGATTTTGGGAGATTAAGTGTACTTAACAGTCTAGCTTGACTTCTGGCTTCTTTGTAGTGTCTCTACCCCCAAAAGAAGGAGTTCTATTCTTTCTCAGAATTTGAGGAATTAGGTTTCACTTTTTTTCAGATTTCCTAGTCTGCCATATTACTGGAATTATGTTAATGGAAGTGTCGTAAATGTTAAAGGATTAAGTATATCTATACATCTATAGCCACATCGATATCTATATCTATCCTATATCTATCCAAATATTTTGTTTAGGAACGAGATCTATGATTGTATCATATATCCATCAATCAAGTGAAAAAGAATTTCAAATGACAACCTCAAAATCACCTTGTTTCTTGCCTGTTTCCATTTAGATTCATGATTATAATCAACCTATTTACAGCCTCCGCTGTGTGTAGGCTCTGGGGTAGACACCTCCCCTTGCATCTAAATTTTTCCACCTGAAAACTTTGTGTGGTTGGTGTTGTAGAAACCCCAACTTTAGAAAGATGGGAACTGACACTCAAAGTCCTATATTGGTTACGAAAGATGACAAAACAAATAAGTACTTGAGTCTTAATTACAAACCAATTTTTGTGACTAGAAGATCATGACTTTCATTTTAAAGAAAAAAAAAGGAATGAGTGTAACCATCACCTATATATCTGCCACCCAAATGAGCAAACACTGGGAGTTTTGAATTTAGTTTCTTGCTCCTGTTCCAGAGTTGCCTCCCAGCTGCTCTGCCCATCAGTGGAGCCAGGTCTCAGCAGGCTGTGGCACCAGTCCCGGTTACCGCTGGGGCTCTCTGTTCTGTTTCTGGTCCACAGTGATTTTAAAAAATAGCTTGGATGAGTTTTAAGTTTTTTAAAAAATCATTTAAACTATCTCTATGGTATTTGGATTTTGGATGGATAAAATAAGAAAGGTCCAACTTATCTGGGAAGTTTTGCCAATTGCTTCTTTTCCTATGTCATAGACGTAATTTGTGTTTGGAAATGTATCCGTTTTACTCAACGTAACAGTTAGAACAAGCAGCCATATCATTACCGCCAAAGTGAGAAAGTTGTTTCCTGAGTTATCACTAGTAGTAGGCATTATCAAACTTTAAAAATGTGACCAATCTTATTTGGTGAAAATGGCATATTGTCTTCCTTATATTATCTGATCATGGTGACATTAATCCACTTTCATGAGTTTATGGGCCATTTTTATTCGTACCTTGTTCTATTTATATTTTATTTGAGGATGATGGCTTTTCTTTATTGGTGTTTAGGAATTCATTTTGAGTGATGGTTATAAATCTATATCCTGTCGCATAAGTTGCGGACATGTTTTGCCAATTTGGAACCTAAGCATCAATTCTGGGTATGATGTTTCCGTGACTGAAGTGTATGTGTTCACATCTGCCTACTTTTTCTCGTCTAACCTCTGGGATGCCTCATTATGTAAAGCTCTTAGGCATGATGCCTGACACTACAAAAGCAATGCAAAGTTATCAGCAGTTATTATTCTCTCTTTTGCTTTCAATGAAATTATCTGAAATTAGAGTTGAGGGCTTTATTCTGGTAGCAAATCTTTCTAAAGGTAGGTTCTCTGTAAACACAGGGAAGGAAAACCTTTCTACACACATGTACTTTACAATTAACCTAATGAACAATTAGGTTCCCACAATTATTTCTGCTCATTTTAGTCTGCTGATGACATGGTTAGAGTTTCCCTGTGTCTCTAGTGGCAAGAATGACTACTGCCTAAAGACGGCTTTAATTTTATAAGGTTTGCATGGAAGATTCTCTACATTGCTTTTGAGAGTCAATTAAATGTCAACTAAAATTTCCTCTCATATTCGGTTCCATCAGTAGTATAATTTAGGGTACTCTGGAATCATTATGGATTTATTAACTTTTAAATATTTTATACTTATTATTGTATTATTTTCTTCTTCTTATATTCTGGCATTTCAGAGAAAATTAGGTGCAAATTTTTGGTAGATATGCTCAACCTGCAATCATGAAGTAGAGATATAATTTCTTGTCTTGATAAACAAAAATCTCACTTTAGATTTTTTTTTTAATCATGAGAAGATGAAAAAGGTACAATTTTGTATTGGTGCTAGGAAACAAATTTCAAGATATGTGACTTAGAAGTTAAAATAAAACAAAGATGGTTTGAAAAGACATCAAGAAAAAGCACATAAAAAGAAAGAAGGTTTGGCAATATTTAACAATACACACATTAAAGTAATATATAAATAAGAAACATAGAAAGCCATAAATGTTTCATTCTTTATTGAAGATATGTAACATTCACAAAAATAAAATATTTAACCAGCAATTTTTTATGTTTTATGTTATGAAATATCATAATAAACAAAAACTTGTACGAAATAAAAGAAAATTTTGCAAAAAAATTATAGAAGTGAGAAACTTTATCACATAGTACTAATGTTTTCTTTTAATCATTTACGATTTAGACAATTCAAATACAAAATGTGAGGGATCTGAATAACATAGTTGTTATATATCATACTTCCTTTCTAAAAATGCATATTTTTTTTAATCACTTGAAGAAAGAATGACATATATTAGGTTATGAAATGCTTTCATATAATTCATTTAAGAGAAATTGTGCAGACCTGTTCACTGACCATGCCATCTAAACAAAACAAAATTTATAAACTAAGAAAAAAAGGATAAAAACAGAACTGATAGCACCACAATCAACGTTACCAATGACAACACAAACATGAAGACATGTATGTTAAAAATTTAAAAATGAAAACAGACTAAAGTCTCTTAATCAAGTCTTAGGTCAAAATGAAATATTAAAATCTAGAAATTAAAGAAAAAAGAAAGAATATTAACTAAAAATGTATGCAAAATGACCATAACTATTAGTAGAGTTATACGCTAGTCTTAAATTATTAGACTATGAAAGAGAATGAATGACAATAAAAGAAGAATTCAACTCAAGCATTTAAACTGGAACAGCAAAAAAAGCGTAAAACAATAGCATAAAGTATTTAATAAGAATTTTAGCTGAAATTAATACATTATTAGGAGTAAAATTAGAAGCACTATATATTAATTGCAAATCTGTTTCTAAAATGACTAGAAATATATACTCAAATGTCAGACCAATATTATAAAAAGAAAAATAAGAAAACACAAATTTGGGAAAATAATGTTGAGATTATTATAGGTATAGGACATATTTATATCTTATTTATAAAAAGATAATATCACTTTACTACAAATAGTTTAAAAATCTTCATGTAAAAATCTGTGTTCTAGAAAAAAATAGTAATTACTTAGTTAAATCAAAAGAATCAGAAAAGCCACTGCATAAAAATTTACTGAAAAGATAAAGAGTGATGCCAGCAGGATGCGGGAGCAGGAGGTACCAGCCTCCCTCCTTCCACAAAAACAGACAGCTGTCCATGAACATAAATATCCCTCAGAGGACTCAAGAGCCGACCTAAAAGCAGCAGGCATCCACCATGTCAGATAGCAAAGAAAAATCACCTGACAACGAAATAAGCAAACAAAAAAACCCCTTGGAATTTGCATGAGATTTCAGTAGCATATCCAAGAATAAATTTGGTATACCTTCTCATCAGTAGTTAGATGAACAGAATATATAACAATATGTAACATAATATTCACAAATATACCACAAATGTAACTACATTGAGGTAAATTTGCAAGAAAAATGTTGAAGAAAGACATGATGAACATTCTTCAACTTTTCTAAAGGGTATAAGAGACTGGATAAATAAAGAAGCATATGATTAGATGAATGATACTCATTGTATTTCCAAAAAGGCCATATTGGTTTTCTTGTGTTTGCCCATTTAGAGCCACTTTCACCTTACCCTTAGTCTCTGTCCAGGAAAGTTGACTATGGATGTCACCCACAAGGCTCCCCTACCCACTGACTTCTGTTGGGTTTAGCCAATGAGGAGCCCTGGCAAAAGAGTGGCACGGGGAGGAGAGTCTTACTATTTATTGTCTTGGCCTTTCGCAGCATGTTCCCCTCAAGTTGGCTATGAACCCTAAGTGAATGTAGCTCTCTCAAGGTGATGGATCAACATGCCACTCTTCCCAATCCTGGGATCTCCTCACTCCTCTCCTGTGGCCTGAGGGTGGTCAAGCCTTACTATGTACTACATTTTCCAGCACTCGCCAGCCCCACAAATAATCCTTAATATGTAAAGATTCTTCAAATCACCCTATTTTAAACATGTTGTCTGCTTCCTGTTGCAATCCTGACTGATTCAAAGGCAGTTCTCTGTCAATGAATTTATAACTTTATAAAAATTATAACCTTTTAAAACTTGCTAAAATTAATCTCCAGGTGAAAATATGGTACTTAAAAACAATTAGATTTATAGGAAGACTTGCTCTATTACATATGAAACACGAAAATCATATTGATTGAGACAATGTAGTAATAGTTTAAAAATTGGAAAGATGGAGGGCATAGAATAGGAAGTCCAGAAAAAGCCCATGTATGTATATGTGTGTGTCTGCGTGCAGATGTACACGAGGGGAGGAGGAAAGAGAGAGACAGATTGTAATATTGTAATACAGCTATTTACAGACTTTCCTCATAGTCAATATTCCAAGGAAAATCTTGAATTTGAATGGCTCCTGCTCAACCAGTAGTGAAATAGAAATAAGAAAATAAAGAAGCAAATCACAGTGTATAAGGTGGCTATATTTGAAACAATGAGAAATCCGATGTTTGGTCCTTGGGCATTCATACCTGAAGTGGACGGGGAGATGGAAGATATCTGCAAAGGCATCTGAAGAGGAAAGAAAACCAGGAGATTTATTACAAATAGTGTAAATATTTAAAAATAATAATTGTTTTAATAATTCTGGATATATTCATTTGAGACCATTGTAAATAGCTAATAGAAATCAGATTTAGAAAAGAATAATGAGAATATTCACAATTTATAATTTAAGTAAATAAAACAGGTGACATAATGCTTCAAGTATGCTCTCATTTTTATTCTTTCTGTACATTTGTATATGAATACACATATATATCTTATATATAAATGTTATGTTGTAAGATGGGTTTAATAGATTAGTATATGATGTTTATGTTTATGCCTTTCTGTATTTTAGATATTGTCTACAGTAGATATCTACTGATTTTACAATTAAAGTATACAATAAATGCAAAAAAAATCTAAAAACAAATAAAATATGAAACTGATTCAATAAAAATCAGTTTTTGTTTAGAAAAAAGCTACCTAGAACTATCTAGACCAGAGCAAGATACTAGACGCCTAGAATGACAAATGTACTGATGCTAACGCTTAGTAGCTGTGAATTTGCATCGCTCTGTAGTAGTCCACCTCATGAATATACCAACATTTGGTTATCCATTCTTTTGTAGATGGATATTTGGGTTGTTTCCAGTGTACGGCTTTTATAAATTGTGCTGCTATGAATCTCCTATTGCATGTCCTTTGGTAAAGTCATTTTTATGTTTCTGTTGAGTATAAACCTAGAAGTGGAATTGTTGGGCCATGGGATATGCATTTTCAGCATTGGTAGATCTTGTGGATCATATCCTAAAATACATCTGTGTAGTTACACTCTCATCAGCAGTCTATGAGAGTGTTTTTGTTGCTGTTAATAGCGTCATATGCTATTGTCTCTTCGTTTTGGCCCTTTTGGTGGGTGTATGGTGATATTGTTTGTGTTTTAATTTGCATATATCTGGTAATGAAAGTGGTTGAGCTCATTGTCATGTTTATTTACAACTTGTGTATCATCTTTCATGAAGTACCTGTTCAAGTCTCTGGGCCGTTTGTCTATGGGATTTTCTTTTGTTTCCTTATTGATTCAATGGTGTCTTGTAGATATGAGGTCTCTGTGACGTCTATTAGACATTGTTCTCCCAAGAGATGGTTTGCTTGTTTGCTCTCTTGATGGTATCTTTTGAGGCACAGGAGTTCTTCACTTTAATAAAGTCCAAATCATCATTTATTTTTATAAATAGTGCTTTTAGGTTCCCCTATAACAATCTTTTCCTGCCCCATGATCATATAAATATTCTTCCATATTTTCTTCTAAAGGATATAGTAATTTTCATATTTAGAAATATAATGTTTAGATCTATATAGGGACCTGAAATTGGCCACCCCAAGATATGTCTCTTCAGCATCAGGATTATTTGAGGCTGATTGCTTTTGATAAACTGGGACAGAGAAGGAGGCTCTGAGGAACAGAACTTGACCTTTGTTAGGACACATTTACATTTGTAAGGTAAATCTCTATCTGTAAAAGGTGCCTCCCTCTCTGTACCAGGAAGAAGAAAGGAGATGACCTTCTCTCTAGAAACTCTTAATCAATAGCAAAGGCAAGGACTTAAATCTGCATTTTATTGTGCTTGTCTGGTAACTTCCTGTAACTGACTTCCCTCCCCCTCCCAACGTTGGCATTTCTTTAAGGATTAAGCATCTTTCCTTAGGCTAGGAACTGATTGCTGCACTCACCTGTGACCGCCCAGCTCCAGACGCTAGACTTGCCTCCTGCTACGCCCATCTAGACAGCAGACCTATCAGCCGTTTCCATCAAGCGCTGTGCTGACAGAGCAGCCTCGTGACTATTGTAAAAGGGACATTTCAATCATATGTGAAACACCCTGTTTGGGGGTATATAACCACTATGTGCACCCCACTTCTTCGGTGCCCTTTCTTCCTTCGGGAAGAAAGGCCCTAGGCCACGGTTCCTCGCAAAGCTTTGTTTAATTTTCTCTTGCTATTCTGTCTCATGTGAATTTAATTCGTTCTCCGGCCAGACGAACCCACATTTGGGGAGAGGAAATGTCTTCCTCCCCTACATCTATAGTCCACGTGATATTAACTTTTGTTTATAATATGAGATAGGGATCAGGATGCATTATTTCCATATGGATAGTCAATTAACTTAGCCATTTATTTTTAAAGTATTCATTTCGTACATCTATACAGATGTTTATATGCATAGATGTCTATCTCTATTAATCTATCTACATGGGTGTGTGTACATATGTATATATATAAATATATGCATCTTTATTTTTGTGTATATGTTATAGGTATATAGATAAAGCTCTATACAATAGACATGTGTATGTATAGTAACATATATATATGTATATATTTTATATATGTAACTTGTTATTTATTGATTGTAACTAAGTGGTTATTTTTCTCTTTATTGCCACTAAATGCACATCCTTGAGGTGCAAAAAATGTATTATTGATGAGTAAATTTAGTTACTAAAAGGATAGAATAAGCACAACCCTGTTACCTTTTATAGATTTTGAATATTTGAATATTTTAATCTTTGCAACCACCATGTAAAGTGGACATGGCAGATGTATGGAATTTGCTGCGGAGATGACTTCCCTGTTGGAAGTTCTGTGACATCTAACCCCATGCAGGAGAAGGAGGAGGGCTTAATTTGTCCACCAGACTCTGATTCCACTGCTTCCAACTTCGCTGATTTTAAAACGAAACGCCAAATTACTGATTCCCTAATAATAATAAGCAAACTTGGTGATTCAGTCAGGCTGGCAGCTACAGCGAAGCGAATACAATTACACACAGCGCCGCTGTAGATTTCAAAGGTGTTAATGACTGACAGACTATTGCTATCTTTACAGTGTTTGACTTTGAAAAGTAGTAGACACAGACAAGTCAAGGCAAGCATTAATTATTCTGGCAACAGAACAGAAGTTAATATTCGGATTTGAGTCTTAATTGTTGAACTTAAATGACTTCAGTCTTTTCAACTAAAAAACTGTAAATAATGTTCTACTAAAAATATAAGCCTCAGATTTGGACAATTAGGTAAGTTATTGTAACATTATAACTACGTTGAAATTGAGAGGTAAGGGAAAATAAGCATAATTAAAACATTTATTCAGGACTATTAAATAAAAATATAGAGAACATTAATGATAAATATTCTTAGAAAAATTAGTCCTGAATTATCACTAACCTCACCCAATAATATTAGAAACAGTTTATGGTTTTTCTATTATTCTTAAATTTCTCCAAAGTTTATTTTTGGGAATGCGTTTATTCACCAAGTAGCAAAATTGCTTATATAGTCATCCCAATGTAATTAGAGGTCAGATCAATGTAAAAGGATTTTTGAAATTGTGATTATTTGAATTTTGAATAACAATGTTTGCTACATTTGTATACAAATAGTCTTCAAAATTATACAAATATAACAAGGTCAAAATAAAAGTCCATGTTTTATACATCAATGCTTAATTGCTTTCGATGGCAATTTAATCTTATTTCAGGCTTATTACACTTTGATCAGAACGAACATTTAAATTCCATCTTGAATTCCATCTTGCACTTAAATCTCTCCTGTGTGAGTCCTTTTTCTTTCTTCTTTTTTTTCCTTTAAAATAGAGCACATTTTAATTAAAGACGTGTCTATTGATGGGAACACAGCCACTAACTTTGAAAGATGACTTTCTTGACAATATCAGAAAATAACAGACTACCATACATGAATTTCAGACCTTATTTTAGCATATTTCTCAATACATTATGAACTTACTCATCCTGATCATGCCCAAATTTTCTGTATAAAATGGAGAGAAGAATAATACTGATATATTTGAATGAGATGAGAGAACTTATAGATTGAAAAGAGCTCTGAATCTTCTATATAAAAAGTATTTTAGGAAAACATTCAATAAATTAACACTATGAATAATACCAATGATTCCAAAAAATATTCCACGTAGACTTGAGCAGTGAGTTCTCTTATTCTATATAAATGTTAGACCTTCATTTTAATAACAATTATGTTTCAGTCTTATGAATATTATTACTAGAACATGTGTTGTTGAAAATTATTTCAAGCATTTTTCTTTCTTTTCCACTTTTATTGACATAGAGTTGACATATGGCACTGTATAACTTAAAGTGTACAGCATAATGATTTGACTTGCATATATTGTGAAACAGTTACCACAATAGGTTTAGTTAACATCCATTATCTCACACAGATACAAAAAAGGGAGAAAAGGAGCCACTGGCCCAGTGGCATAGCAGCTAAATTTTCGAACTCGGTTTCAGCGGCTGAGGGTTTGCCGGTTCAGATCCTGGGCACAGACCTAGCACTGCTCATCAAGCCATACTGTGGCAGGCATCCCACATATAAAATAGAGGAAGATGGGCACAGATGTTAGCTCAGGGCCAATCTTCCTCAGCCAAAAAAGAGGAGGATTGACAGCAGATCTTAGCTCAGGGCCAATCTTCCTCAAAAGAAAAGGGGGGGGTGGGGGGAATGGTTTTTTCCTTGTGATGAGAACTCTTAGGATTTGCTCCTTAAGAACTTTCAAATGTACCATACAGCAGTGTTAACTATAGTCATCATGTGGTATATTACATCCCCCGTACATACTTATTTAACCTATAAATGGAATTTTGTACCTTTGACCACCTTCATTCAATTCCCCTCCCCTACTCTCCACCTGTGGTAACCACAAATCTAGTCTCTCTTTCTTTGAGCTTTTGGTTTTTTAGATTTCACATACAAGTGAGATCATACGGTATTTTTTTTTTCCTCTCTCTCTGACTTACTTCACTTAACATAATGCCCTCAAGGTCCATCCATGCTGTCACAAATGGCAGGATTTCCTTCTTTTTTATGGCTGAATAACATTCCACTGTGTATATCACAACTTCTTTATCCATTCATTTGTTCATGGACACTCGGGTTTTTTCCACATTTTGGCTGGTGTAAACAATGCTGCTATGATCATGAGTGTGTAGATATCTCTTCAACATAGTGTTTTCATTTCCTTCGATTATATCACTAGAAGTGGAATTGCTGGATCATATGGTAATTCTATTTTTGATTCTTTGAAGAATCTCCTTACTGTTCTCCATAGTGACTGCACCAATTTACAATCCCACCAATGGTGCACAAGGACTCCCTTTCTCTACATCCTTGCCAGCATTTGCTATCTCTTGCGTTCTTGATGATAGCTATTCTAACAGGTGTGAGGTGGTATCTATCTCATTGTGATTTTGATTTGCATTTCCCACATCATTAGGGATGTTGAGCACCTTTTCAAGTACCCATTGGCCATTCATATTTCTTCTTTAGAAAAATGTCTATTTTATGTTCCTTGCTCATTTTTAAATTGAATCATTTGTTTTCTTGCTATTGGGTTGTATGAGTTCTTTATATATTCTGAATGTTCACCCCTTATTAGGTATATGGTTTGGAAATATTTTTTTCCCATTTGGTAGGTTATCTTCTCATGTTATTGATCAAGTCCTTTTTCTTAGTAATTTTTATGTGCAAACTTATATTCACTCTATACAATGCTTTGGCTTTTAATTTTAATAAAATATATCTTTAGAAATTTCCTTCATAGTTTTCAAATTCTATGACACAAGAATTTGATTTCAAGATCTATGACACATTCTAACTCCCTATCATAATCTATCCATTCATTTAAAAGATACGTATTCAGCATGCTGTACATCCCAGACAATAATCTAGGTTTGTTGTGTTCAGGAATGACAAAATAAATAAGGCCTGTGCTCTTCTGGAGCTGATGTTCCTTGTATAGAGACAATAGTAGCAATAAGATATGCAAATAATACAGTATAATTTTGTATATCGAGAAGTTCTAGAAAGATAACCAAATATATTAATGAGATAGAATAACAGAAGAAAAAGAAGGCCTCTCTGAGGTGACAGTGAGTTGAAATTTAAAAGACAGAAAAGTCATGACTTTTTGTAGATTTGCTGCAAAAATTAATGACGATTGAAGCAGCCTGAGTCAGAAGAAAGCTTGGCATGTTGGGAAAAGAAAGGGCCCATGACTGCTGGAGCCTAATGAATGGGAAGGAGAGAGATGGAAATGAAGTTGGAAAGGTGGAGAGAAACAATGGCAAGAGGCTGTGAAACAGGGCAAAGCCATTTTGGAACTTAAATGTGAACAAGGTGCTATTAAAAGGAATAGCCAAAAATCTTAAAATGAAAAGTATCTTTATTTAAATTAAAAAGAAAACCGTAGTTAGCGTATAAAATGTAACTATTAGGTTAATTGATATTTAATGGGACCCTACTGATTAGAGAATTAATGTGCTAGAATATAAAACTAGAAACATATCCCAGGATGTAATATAGATAACCAAAAAGAAGGAAAATGAGAGAGAGATAAAAGATAGATTGAAAACCTTAAAATTAGTCCTATAAGAAATGCAGAAGGAAGAATAAACAGAGATCATTTGAGGGTGTTAACGAGGATAATTGATCTCTCAAACAAAAGAAAACAAAAATTAGGGTTAATAAGAACCTTATAAAATGCATATGCTTATTTGTAGACTCTTCTTGTAAATAAGAGGTTCAAAAAATACCTTATTGTCACTTCAGAGGACTTCCTTAAACATAATAGAGAATTTTTTTAAAAGTTCATTTGGCTAGACTATATAGAATGTAATTAAAAAATTACATGTTTATCCTCCTTGCTTGCCAAAAGCTACTTGCGTGAATTACTGTACCTGGAAATCATGTGCTACACCCGGGCATTCTGTAAGAGCCTGTGTCACATAAAGAAACCCACATTAGCCTGCAAAAAGTTGTGCCTCATCTGCATATTGTAGATACTTGTCACTATTTGTTATGTTTCCCCATCCTCCTTACACTGCCACTGCTTACAGACTAATTCCTGGGTACGTTGGTTCTTATTCACTTCACAATAATTAATGGTGCTGTGAATCAGAAACATCCGACGCAAGTGCTGGACATTCCTCTCTTTGATCTACATAATACTGACTATAAAGAAGAGAACTTTTGCTTAAAATTCTGTGTTTTGTGTGAATCCTCCAACTGATAAGTCATCTGATAAATAGCTTGGTAATTTATTGGCATGCCAAACCATTTCTGCCTCTTGTCTAACTGGTTAGTGAGGTTGTCCACAGAGATTCCAAATGGCAAAGATCATTTCCTAAAAGAGGTTAAACAATCATGGAGTTTTTTCTAATTCAGATAAAAGAAGACTTGTTCGATTCAGGGTGTTAAAGTGATGGATAGTGATATACAAAGACAAAATAAACAAGAAGGACACTAACAAATCTCCAGGGCTTTTAATTTCTTCCACACAGTATATTTTGATTATTCCTAATGGGCCAAAATATTTAACCTAGAAAGGAACCTTAAAATAAAATATCTTTGAAGGAAGTGATTTTATAGTCTTTGTGCCTTTAACCCAAGCAGTTCACAATAATTAAAATATGTTTCTATTAATACACTGTATTTATACATAGTTAACACAAGGAAGATCGCATTTCTCTCTCGATTTGTCAGTTGTTTTGTCAGAAGTTTGCTAAACAGAAGGGCTCCCCAAATAGCTTTGTATTGAATAAAATTTGGAGCCCATCAAACAAACGTGATTTTTTCTAGCACCCCTGTCTTTTATTAGGTGGAGCAGCAAACCTTCATAATATTTTCTAGTCATTCTAGAAAACCAAAAGATGGTTTAAGTATAAAAAATATCAAAAGAGGTTTATTATTCTGAATCTGGAGTTTGAATTTGGGAAAGGCATAAGGAAGAGTATTTGGAGGAGACAAGATTTATGCTGAAGTCACAAATACCTGAAAGGAAGAGTTCCAGTTAATAGTTTCACAATGCACAACAATAAGAAACAATTATTAATAAACTTCACCTTTAAAAAATAAGGATTCAAGAACATGCCAAAACTATAGAAAGTTCACATTTGGATGATAAAAAGGAAACTCTACTTATGTAGGCACAAAGTAACTAGTCATTTTGGAAAAATAAAACCCCAAATTCTCACTTTCTCTGTTTTGGATACCATTCAAGTAACAATTTGCAGTAAAGGATTTATAAGTCCTCTTTTCCTTTATAATCTTAATAACAGGGACATATAAATTTACACACACACTTACACATATAACATAGATATATAAGTATACATAAATATACAAATAGATGATCAATTGAAAGTTTTCAACATTTTTCACACTACCTGTACCATTATTTTAAATAAGGCAATATTATTTTATAATGTGCATACAATCTTAATAAATCATGAAACTGTCCTCAATAAAGAGATAATTCATTTTCTTGTACAGAAGAAAATGTTATAGAAAGGTTCATATCTTTCTGTAACAAATATGTCTTGTGTTTTTGACATATTTTTCAAATATTCATATTAATTAAATCTTTAACCAAAGCAATTCACTTTGTTTTCTCCAAACACAAGAGAAAATTTACAAGAGGAATACACGTACTGTCTAATTTTTTTTCTGTGAGCAAACATCTCATATCACTTAAATTTTAAGGTGGCAAAAATAAACATAATTATAATAACATTCAAAAGCATTTGTACAAAGTGTTACTGCCTTCCTGTTAAATCAGAATAAATTACAACCAGGTTTAGTGACCACTGATTTCTATCTTATTATAATTTAGAAATTGGAAAGATATCCTATGATTATGTTTTAATTAACTCAGCTTAACATTTCTAAGGTTTTAAAGTCAACAAAAAGACCTGTATATACAATTTTTGCTAACACTTCAATTTTTATTATTTGTTTCATTATGAGAATTTCACAAGCTTAAACTCTTAAAACATCCTTTAGTACAATTGCATATTGCTAAATATAAATTTATATCATTTTAAAATATTAAAGATAAGAAAATAATTATGGCACACTTGACTCATAAAATCAATATAGTTTAGAAGTTGCTCATAAATAATTTAGCCCTATTCTTGTCATGGTAGAATATTGCGATTACATTATTTTCATATACTAAAACCAGAGAAGAAAAATAGAGTTGCCTTTGAATCAATATTATTACCTTACTTTAATTTGCCTAATTGAATATCTATTATATCCTAATTGAATATCTCAAATATTATATAAAATATTATTTTAATATAATTTATAAGCCTTTAAATTGATAATTAAATTTTAAGGACTCTGAATCATGCCAAAATCTGACTGCCCTGCTTTCCTTACTTTGAAACCTACTAACCAAGGTCATGAAAAGAAATCACAGTTGAATTCTTTTTCTCCTTTGGGTTAAAGCTTATAGAATAAAATTAATATTTTCTCTTTAGGTTTAGTAAGGATATGAGAACTAATTTTTCAGTAACCCTTTCACTTACAGTACTAACAAGGATCCATGTCAAAGGATGAGTTTCTGTTTGTCCTCTTAAAATTCCAGTAATTTCTAAATCACTTCCATGGCATTGCCAACTAGCTATTTTCAGCAAAATTTTTGTATCCTCTTGCTGTACCAAAAGAATGCACAGATTGGCAGAGCTAAGCGAGAACTGAAGCATAAGTAGCAAGGACTTGTCTGAATTTTTCAATAACCTTTTCTTTTTCTGTCTTGGGCTGTGGGAAATTCTTAATAATGGCACCGAGATCTGGATGTGACTCAGATTTAAGGTCCACATTTCAGTCAGTGTCTCCTTCGAATGGAGGTTGCTTTCTTAAGGAATATTGGTTTCATTTATTTCTATGACAAACAAAATATGACCCATTCTGATAGTCTCAATGAAGCCATCAGAACCAGACAACTTACCTTGAGGTTATGGGAAGCATGGCCATCCCTTTGGACTAGTAGGGATGCAAGAGGTCTCAGATGTATGCACTGTTTACTACCGAGTCAAGCGTTCTCGTCCATGACAGCAGGGTTTCAGCCAAATCTTTGTGAAACCTCCAGTTTTGTTGAAGGCCATCAGTCAGAGAACACCGGGAACATGCTGCAGTTAAACAAAGATGAATTTACTAACTTGCCACAGAAAATAAGAATTTACCAAAGAAACATTGGAATGACTCAGTAAAAGGGAGTTACGATGTGATTACTGTATGTTTATGACATTATATGTAGTATTTTTCATTAAAATTTTTTAATTGAGATAATTGACATATAACATTATGTTAGTTTCTGATGTACAACACAGTGATTTGGTATATGTATATATTGGGAAACGTTGATCACAATAAGTCTAGTTAACATCCATCACCACACATGGTTATAAAATATTTTTTTCTCATCATGAGAACTTTTAAGAGCTATGCTCTTAGCTACTTTCAAATATACAATACAGTATTATTAACTATAGTCACCATAGGGTACTTTAGATTCCTAGAACTTATTCATCTTATAACTGGAAGTTTGTACCCTTTGACCAACACTTCTCAATTTCCCACCCCCTAGCTACTGACGAGCACCACTCTACTTTCTGTTTCTATGACTTTGAAGATTTTAGATTCCACATATAAGTGAGACCATACAGATTTGTCTTTCTCTCTCTGACTTACTTCACTTAACATAATGCCCTCAAGGTCCATCCATGTTGTCACAAAAGGCAAGATTACCTTTGTCTTTATGGCTGAATAATATTCCATTGTATCTATCTATATACACCACATCTTCTTCATACTTTTATCCACTCAGGGTCACTTGGATTGTTTCTATATCTTGCCTGTTGTGAATAATGTTTCAGTAGCCATGGGAGTGCAGACGTTTCTTTGAGATCCCACTTTCATTTCCTTGGAGTATATACTCAGAAAGGAGATAGCTGGATCGTTTGGTAGTTCTATTTTTAGTTTTTTGAGGAACCTCATACTGTTTCCATGATGGTTGAATCAATTTACATTCTAACCAACAGTGCACAAAGGTTCCCTTTTCTCTACATCCTCACCAAGACTTATTATCTCTTGGCTTTTTGATAATAGCTATTCTAACAAGTATGATGTACTGTCGCCTTGTGATCTTGATTTGCATTTTCCTGATTATTAATGATGTTGAGTACCTTTTCATGTACCTGTCGGCCATTTGTATGTCCTTTTTGGAAAAACGTCTACTCAAACCCCTTTCCCATTTTTTAATAAGGTCATTTGTTTTCTTGCTATTGAGTTATTTGAGTTCCTTATATATTTTGGCTATTAACCCCTTATCAGATCTATGGTTTGCAAATATTTTCTCCCATTCCTTATGTTGTCTTTTTATATAAATATTCTTGAAAAGAAAATATAAAAGCTATCAATGCCTCTTCTTGTAAGATATGTGGAAATGAAAGGCACCCATGGAAAATTGTCTCCCAAAACTTTTGTGTAGACATTTCTGCATCAGACTATTCGACAGATAATCCTGCAACAAAAGAAACAGGGTATAAGTCTAGTCCAGTTGCAGACAATGTTCACTTACAATCTCTGAACCACAAAATTTGAGGAACATTGCACATCTGAACCCTACAGATTAATGTTCTCTGCCCTTACTTCATATATCCTGGGTTAAAGTATAGGGGAAAAACATCTCTGAGAGCTAACAGATGGCAGCTGGCAACTAACAGCTAGGCCATGATGTTTCACCTGAACAGAAGTAATTTCCAGAGAACATTAACAATAATCAGACAGGGTCACGACATGACTATGCAAGAACAATATGGAAACAAGATCACTCTATAATCACATCTGAACAGAGTCCCTATACAATCATGTTAATAACCTAGTGTTTCCCTCCTCTAGCTCAGACGAGTTACTACTGTTTATTAACAATGATGACCCCAGCCCAGCGATGTTCCTGCAGTCTCTTAATCAAATCTATTAAGACAACCAATCACTGAATTGTCCTAGTCAGACAACATCTAATCCTACTTCTTGGACTCTTTCCAAAAGTTTTAAGAAAAGCTCAAATCATGTAACAAACATCTCCCAACTCTCCCTTGTTGAAATATTCCACACTTCCTTTAGTGTGCTCTTTCTTTCTGCAGCAATTTAACAAACCTAACTTTGTTTGCAGTCAGCTGTATTCTTGGTGAAATTTGTCTAGTGGGCTTCCGAATGCCAACACCATCAGCAACATTATGATGACTACTGGGTTAAAATTTACTTTTTGTAACTTAGCATTTTTAGTATTTTCCTCTCAGCATATATCTCCCTGTGAATACCATGTCATTTTACTGGCTTATTTTAGTCATCTGAAATAGTCCTTACTGTATAATTATGCCATCAACTTAATATATAGTTGGATTCTTTAGTTTCCCCTTGTTTTTAATGTGTAGGCATTGCTTTTGTAAAAAAAAAAAGTCATTAATGTTGTGTGATCATTTTGTAAAATATTATTGCGGTTCCCAAACAAGTCTAAAACAAATACATTCAGAAACATCTGTCTTATATTTTTGTGCCCTCTCCCTGGTTCCCTCCTTTACCTTTATGTAATAAAGGTAGCACATTAACTCACTTTTTTCTCTATTTTGCATTTTTTTACTTATATTCTAGTCATCATTCCAGAGGTATTTTGCATTACTGTTTAGAACTTCATAGTACTCTCCTTTGCTTACTACAGTGTATCATAGTTTATTGAACCAGTCCCCTAAAGATGACCAAAGGGTTTTTTCCTATCTTTGTCTATTTTTTTTTTTTATTATTTTTTTTTTAAAGATTTTTTTTTTATTTTTTCCTTTTTCTCCCCAAAGCCCCCCAGTACATAGTTGTATATTCTTCGTTGTGGGTCCTTCTAGTTGTGGCATGTGGGACGCTGCCTCAGCGTGGCTTGATGAGCAGTGCCAGGTCCGCGCCCAGGATTCGAACCAACGAAACACTGGGCCGCCTGCAGCAGAGCACGCGAACTTAACCACTCGGCCACGGGGCCAGCCCCTCCTATCTTTGTCTATTACAGTTAGTGCTGCAACAAAAAGACTGTGCTTACACCTTTATGGTGTTGCAAGTTAACCTTCAA
This sequence comes from Equus quagga, assembly GCF_021613505.1. Taxonomy (NCBI): domain Eukaryota; kingdom Metazoa; phylum Chordata; class Mammalia; order Perissodactyla; family Equidae; genus Equus; species Equus quagga. The sequence continues at coordinate 28,027,733 of NC_060288.1, read as the reverse complement.
AATAGAATAATAGGAGTGGAATTAGTGAGTCAAAAAGTAAATGCATGTGAAGGGGCCGGCCGCGTGGCATAGTGGTTAAGTTCGTGCACTCCATTTCAGTGGCCTGGGGTTCGAAGGTTTGGATCCCAAGCGTAGACCTAGCACTACTCATCAAGCCATGTTGTGGTGGCATCCCACATAAAATAGAGGAAGATTGGTACAGATTTTAGCTCAGTGACAATCTTTCTGAAGCAAAAAGAGGAAGATTGGCAACAGATGTTAGCTCAGGGCCAATCTTCCCCACATACGAGCAAAGAAAAAAGTAAATGCATATGAAATTTTGATAGATATTTCCAAGTTTTCCTCCATAGAGGTTGCAATATTTTAACAGGAATTTTACTATTTTACACAAGAGTTACACCATTGTATCCATTAATGCTGCAAAAGAATAATTGCATCCTCATGCCCTCACCAGCAGAGTTCAATGTCAAACTTTTGGACTGTTGACAATATGATTGGGAAGAACTGCTACTTAGAGTTTTAATTCACCTTTCTCTTGCTATGAATGTGGCTGACATTTTTTTAAGTTCCATTTTCATTTATTTTTCTATAAAGACGCTTTTCATTTCTACCTTATTTTCTGTTCGATGTTATACTTTTCCTCTGGATTTTGAGACTATACCTTCAAGACATTGATCCTTTTTTCTGTGCTTTAAGTTATTTATAGTAATCATATACTGATATTACACATTTTATATAAAGTTTTATTTTATTGTAGCATATTTTTAATCTTGAAATATTTTGTTGATTACACTATTTTACTTCTCCTCAACAAAATATATGCTTAAATTATGACACATTTTATAAATAATTATAAAATAGTAAAACATTGCTTTTTGGAAATGCAGCTCATGGTGAGATGGTCAAGGGAATAGTTCACTGCGCCTGAACAAGAGGAAGACTTCAGTGACACTAACAGTTCTATCATCTTGCTTCACATTTACGTCTCTAGGAAAGTTATCATAATAAGTTTCAAGATGCCTTCATATTCTAAACCATGAGTAAAGGATGATTGTGAAATGGGAATGAAAAAGGAGGACCACATGTACGTTCTAAAGCCAATGGGCTTCAGAAAATCGTACACATGGATGCTGAGGATCTGAGAAATAATTTCCTCTAAACTCTTTATGTCCATGTCCCTTTTAGAAAGTCTCCATGAGTTACCAGATTACACATATTCCCCTCTGCAGACTCCTAACCTGGTTGGTCGGCTGACAAGAGATGAGTTCTTTGAAAGAATCTGAACGGCTAAATATCCTGGGGCAACAGAGAGCGGCACAGGCAAGTGACAGAGCAGAGAGAACAAAGTAAAGGGGTCAGGCTGCTGGAAGTGGCCTCATGGATGTTCAGTTGTGCCCTCCAGCTGGCCAGTCAGATTACTGCCAGGTTCCTTGGGATCAGTACCTTCTGAGTGCCAACAGTCATAATTCTCAGGTCTTCAGGGTGACTTCCAATCCTAATGAAAGATCCAATAGGAAATGAAAAAGTCCCGACTCAATGTTAAATGAGGATGGTTCAAAGGAAAATCAGTTAAGGAGAAAAATTGTAAAAATAGTTACAAATTCAGAGCATAATATCTAATATCTACTATCTAGTATCCTGGCTTAACAAAGACTAAAATTCCTACTGATTGGCTATTCTCTTTCACACACACTTGCTGACCTCTGTATGGTGTGTATACACAGGAAACTATCTCTTGCAGCCTGGGTCTAATAGCTAATTGGGGTCTGCTGGTTAATTGGCAGTTTTTTAAGAAGCCATTGAAAGGAAGCAATAGAACTTCAGACAAAAAGTCAAAAACAAAAAACCAAAAGAGCTCTTTATACTGGCCTTGTAGTGCAAAGTATTAAATATGAATTATTTCCAATTTATTGTTAATGAAAAGGTGAATATTTTTGTATTTGCTGTTTCTGTGAAATTACTTTTATTTTACCTTTTATGTATAATGAATGGACCAACGTTTTCTTCTTGTTTGATGAAAGCTTTATGTATTTTACGGTATCAAATAGGTTTCTTAGAGGCCTGTTGGAAACATTCCTGTCGTGGTATTGGTGCTGTATAAAGGAGTAGGAATCCTTTCTTTGAGAATTCATGTTCACAAGGCATACCTCATGTGTCTAAAGCCTTATTTCACACATTATATAAAAAGATTTCAATTTAAAGTAGTATCAGAATGCTAATAGCCCCAGGGAAATAGTAGAAGCAAAAGGAAATAACATTTGAAATAACTCGACTTCAATACCGATTTCAACGCTATTGCAAGAAAAACTTCTAAGCGACATATGTTCACAGGGAAAAATAACAAATTAAACAAGAAATTAAGACACCATGAGTAAGAATCAGTAGAAACTACAGACAGAAGATTACTATTACAGACAAGCAACGACTTCAGACATGAAAATTATCATACTAAAATGTGATGATATTCAGATACTAATAATATCAGATCATAAAATATTTATATTTAATATGAAAAACAAAGGAAAGGATATTTGATAAGATGGATCATAAAAATGAGATGGCCTAACATATATGAGTTGAAGAATAAGATATTATTAGGAATAGATCCAGGAATGCCATTTAATCAAGGTGATGAGAAAAAAAGAGAGTGAAAGAGAAAGCAAGAAAGCACCCACCTAGGCAAAGTGTGGTGAAATTTCTGTAAACCAAAGATAGAAAGAAAGTCTTAAAAACAATTGGAGGTGAAAGCAGATTGCCTACAAAGGAATTTTAATTAATCTAAGAGCTGAATTTTCAAGGGCGAGAAGGAAAGGGAAGAAAATTGGTATATTTTTAATGTGCTGGAAGAAAACACATTTTAACCTAGAATGTTGTAATCTGTGAAAACATCTTTCAAGAACAAGAACAGAACAAGGACAGAGCAAATACAGAACAAAGACAGTATCTGACAAACAAAACAGAGATGTTCCCACTTCAAATAGCTAATGAAAATTAACACAGACAATTACTTACAAAATAGAGTGAAAATGCATTCAGAAACAATAATGAACCTCAAAATTAAACAAACTGAAAAAAAAGAAAACCCTAATAGGATGTTAAATAAAAATGCTGAATTCAAGAGACACTCCTAAAACAACACCAAAAAATTAAAGTAAATTATAAATTGCATTATTCTAGGTATTAATTAAATTAATACTGATACATAATTATTAATGTCAAACAAAATGTAAGTTAAAGCAAAAGCATTAATAGTTTATGGATCACTACCTTAAGTTTAAAAATTCAAAAAAATCCCTGAAGTTATACGAATTTAAAACTATTGATATCATATAGAAAATGATCCTGGAGCAAACACACATCTAGAGAAATCACAGCCACTTGAAATACAAAACACACTTTTAGTTCATGCATCAAAATAAAATTACAATTCAAATTAAAAGAATTAAACAATAAGGAATGTGCTACCAATCAAAACTTGTAGAAGGCCTTCTCAGAATGTCGTATTTTTTTTAACAAGGACAATATCTAGTGATAGCAAGGATCTAGAACAACTTGATAAAATATGTAAGAAAGAAGCCAGACACAAAAGAACATGCATATTACCTTGGATGTTAATTTCCAAAATAAACGCGGTGTCCTTCAAGCAGTGTGAGTTGACTATGAGAGGGTTGAGGGAGCAACCGGGGAGATGGAGATTTGCTATAGCTTTATCAGTGCAGTGGTTACATGGCTGCATACATGTCTAAATATTCACCAAGCTATTTAACATTGTGCACTTTGCTCTATAAAATTACACCTCAATAAAAATATTAAATAAAAAAATTTAAATGGCTACTGTAGAGTGGGCTTAAATAAAAATTGTGAGAAAAACCTAAAGCAGAACATGGACAAATATTCAGGAAACTTGTATAAGAAGAGAAGAGAAATTCATAATTAATGATCTAAACATCTCATTTTAACCAAAAGGTAGAAAACAGAACAGCAGGAAAAAACTGAAGAAATTAGAAGAAAGAAAATAATGGTAATCAAACAGTGAAAAAAATGAAAAATAAAAGTACATACTTCTTTCTAAGATGAATACTGAAAAACCCCTTCAAGATTAATAAATTAATAAGTACAAGATTAATCAGGTACAAAAAATATATTTTATATAATATAACAGGCTTTACTGTAGATTTAAAATTATTCAAATCTTAAAATGAGCATTTGGGGGGCTTGCCCAGTCTCATAGTGGTTAAGTTTGTGCCTTGGCGGTCCAGGGTTCACAGGTTCGGATCCCTGGTGCATAGCTAGCACTGCTTGTCAAGTCACATTACTGCAGTGTCCCGCATAAAACAGAGGAGCATTGGCACCGATGTTAGCTCAGTGACAATCCTTCTCAAGCCAAAAGAGGAAGATTGGTGACAGATGTTAGTTCAGGGCCAATCTTCCTCACACAAACAAAATGGGGTATTTGATGAAAAGAAATGTCAAAGCTAAAATGGGAGAAAATATAATGTACCCAACCTGACTCAAAGAAAATAGAAAAGTAGCATAATTCTGTAATCATTAAGGAAATTGAATTTTTGTTTTCCAGGAAGATTAGCCCTGAGCTAACATCTGCCAATCCTCCTCTTTTTTCTGAGGAAGACTGGCCCTGAGCTAACATCCATGCCCATCTTCCCCTACTTTATACGTGGGATGCCTGCCACACCATGGCTTGCCACACGGTGCCATGTCCGCACCTGGGATCTGAACCGGCAAACCCCAGGCCACCGAGAAGCGGAACGTGCGCACTTAACCGCTGCATCACCAGGCCGGCCCCAGAAATTGAATTTCTAACCAAAATCTTTTCACAAAGAAAATAACAAGCCAAAACAATTTTAAGGACAAGTTCTACCACTCATTCAAATAACAGACAATTCTGATTTTATATAATTTATTCTCCAGATTAAAGAAGGAACACACCACAACCAATGTTATGAGATTAGTGTATCCTTGATACTCAAAGCAGATAAGAACATTATAACACAGAAAATCTCATTCATGGATATAGCAGCAAAAATACAAATTAAGTACTAGCAAGTGAACACACCAACACGTAAAACAGATGTTATCTCACCATCAATTAGAGGCATATCAAGAATGCAGGCTTGGTTTAACAGTTCAAAATAAAATGATGTAAGCAGGCAGATTTAAAAATTGAAAAGAAAAATATAATTTGGTTAGATGCCAAAAAGAGTAATGAAATCTATTTTCCAATCTTGATAAAATTGCTTGGCCTGCAAGGAATAAAAGTTATTTACAAAGTTAATGCAGTACCCCCAAATTTGCTACAAATATTATACTTAGTAGTTAAATTTTACTGCATTTCTTGAAAATTAGGATTGAGATACAGATGCAAACTATTTACACTTCTGTTCATCTTTTTTCAGGAGATCCTGGTCAATTTACTGAAAAAAGATTTAAAAGTGTGAAACAAAATTATAATTACTTGCAAATGGAATTCTGTGTATATAGCACATGCAAGGAATTTACAGATAAATTATTTGGGTTAATAAAAGAGTTTAGTATGGTTGATTAACAAAAAATCAATGCATGCCAGCCATCATTTCCTTATTTTCTAATGTTCCCGACTATGTTTCTTATCTTGTCAACATCAATATTTTTTACAACAGAGATAAAAATATGAAGTATCTAAGAGTAGATTTAGCAAAAGATGTAAGAGGGCTTTAGGAACAAAATTATAAAACTGTATTGAACAATATGGAAGAGATATACCATTAACTATCATAAAGATGACAGTTTTTTCCAATTGAATCAAAAGATAAAGTGAGTAACTGTGATGTAGCATATTTATACAACAGAATAGCATATGGCATAAAAGTGAAAGAACGATAGATGCTTGCATGAAAAATGTCAAATAGCAAAAATATGATTTTGAATAATAAAGGTAAGCTGCAGAATGATACATATTGCAAGTAATTTTGTAAAGTGAAAAAGAGGCAAAATTTAAAAAATAAATTAAATAGAATAGAGAATATAGGTTACGAATAGAGACCTATATTAGTTATATAGAATAGAATATAGGTTATGAATAGAGACCTACATTAGTTAGCTTACTTTTACTGGCCCTCAATACCCAAAACCCCAAATTTCAGAATTCATTTCTTTCTCATGGGACTGTCTGAAGTATGTGCTCCTCTTGGATGAGTAGCTTCACTTTGCATGGTAACTCCTTCCATTTTGGGACTCCATCATTCCCTCCCGTCACATATTTCTTTTCATCCATCTGGTTGATGGAAAAAGAGAGCATGGAAAGACACACCTACCTCTTAACCACTGTGGTCCAGAAATGACACACATAACTTCCAATCATATTCCACTGAAGCAAGAACTTATGATATTGCCTCAACTACGTATGAGGGAGACAAAGTCCTTGAGGAGACAGCTGCTTCTTAGGGATGGCTTTACACTAAACAAGGGAGCACACATTTCTTGTGGAAGTTAAGCAACTTTGCTATAAGACATAAATGAAAAACTAAAAAGAAAAACATAAGAATGAATAATATAAATGTAAACAGTGGTTATCTTGAGACAAGATTGATAATGCAGTCATAATGGATACTGTGGGCTTTTCGAAGATATAGATAATGTTATATTTTAAACATTTGGGGTACGTACGTAAATATCCATGTGATTAATATTGAAAACATGCATACATTCTATGAATATTGTATCTATGTATAAGTTACATACAGATGTATACTTATGTATGTAAACAATAAAAGACGAAAGGACAGAAGCAAATACAATAATTATAATAATAAATAGCATTTGTTAAGCACTTACTACAGACTAGGAGTTGTTTGAAGCACTTTAAATGTTAGCTTTATTGATCATCATAACAAATCTATAATACTAGGAGTATAATTCCCATCACATTAAAGATAAAGTGATTCAGGAGAATAACTTGCCAAAGGCCCACAGCTTGAGGGAGTCAAGAGTTTCAGAGCTAGAAAGTGACAAAGAGATGTACCATTAACTATCATGAAGATTACACTTTGTCTAAACGTGCAATAATGAGCAGACAGCCCTTATCCGGACCAAAGACCCTTTCCACCTGGGCTGTGAATCTCATCTTTGTTTTCCCTTTACTCTTCGCTTCTCCGAGAATTTGCCTCATAGCCTCTCCTTTGTATGATGTATCAGTCTACTCATTATTTTATTATATCATATAGAATCCCTTGCCTTGAACAGATGCGAATTCTTTACTTTACATCCTTTCTACTGTGCTTTACAAAGTAGAAATAACCCTCACTTAGAAATAAGGAATAGGCACAAAGATTAGTTCATTGGCCTTCAAAGGATCACAAAATCATTCTATTCTTTAACCTGGACAGAAATACAAGTGAGATTTCTGGCAATTCAATAGCTATATCCAGATAGTGTTGGTCAGTGAAGCAATGTAACCTTGGAGAGAGTTGCTTAGGTTCAAATAGCACCTGCACGAGAGCAGGTGCAGATCTGGGAAAATCTTTGGTGACTTTGATGGCTCTGTACAGTCCCTAAGGGGTGTAACTGCGCAAGAAACGGAAGATAAATCTTTCTGAAACTCAAGTCTGGTAATAGCATCACTAGTGGCAGAATTAAGATAATTTTACCTAACTCTTGAAAAGCCAATATTCTTTTCTTTGTCTCTTAATGGTTTTGTTTCTTTAGCCAACAAACTGAAATAAGTTGTTTGAACAAGGACAAGCCCAGGAACTCTCTCCAATGTCACAGGAACAATGAAAATTTAATCACTTTTGCTAGCGGTAACTTTTGATTGTCTCCTTTGTTCTACTACTTTATTTCTGTTTCCCTCCAAGCCACAATATCAAAATACAACGATAACTACTGCTAACTATATTTTTGTAAGATATTCCAAACTTTTTTTCTGTTTAATTAGAATGACATTGCTGAATGCAAAGACATCCATAAAACAAATTAGGCTTCAGAAGACTTCCACAAGATAGTGAATTTATTTCTTAGTATGATAATACTATTTTAGACGTTATAATATGTGTATTCATTGTTCTTAACTTTCTCTTTCTTATTCAAAAATCTTTCCAAAACTGTGCTCATGATAACAGATTGAGACAGAGGGAAATCATGAGCTCAGATTGCATCGTCTTATTCCCGAAAAGTCTTCATGACTAAATCAGCCTAGCGTCACTAAACTTATATTATCAACACAAAAAGTTAATTTTCAAATATGGAAGATATCACTTCAACTGTTTCCAGTCATCCATGAATGTCACTCCGATTACTTCACAAAAGACAGTTCGAGTTTAGACTTTTTACTAATGGATAATGTGTAAAAGATGTTTCACCATTGATGATAACAGCTATTAACATTTCCGTGAGACCGCGCTGTGTGTGTGGAAGTGTTTGGAAAAAAAAGATACATTGCTGAAGTGAGGAGTATTTCAATCAAAAAATTGTTAAAAGCTCTTTGGAATCTCTCAAACCTTAATCAAAAGTGAACATAGGGGCCAGCCCAGTGGCACAGTAGTTAGTTTCGCACATTCCCCTTTGGTAGCCTGGGGTTTGCCGGTTTGGATCCCTGGTGCAGACCTACACACCGCTTGTCAAGCCATGCTGTGGTAGGCATCCAACATATAAAGTAGAGGAAGATAGGCACGGATGTTAACTCAGGGCCTGTCTTCCTCAGCAAAGAGAAGGAGGATGGGCAGAAGATGTTAGCTCAGGGCTAATCTTCCTCAAAAAAAAAAAAAAAAAGAATGAAGATAATCTCCAGAATTAAAAGCATTAGAAAAATTATGAGAAGATTTTAGCTTGTTAAAAACTTTAACGTTTTTCCTATGATTAAAATTGACCTTTAAATATTAAGATTTTCTCAGCTGTTTGAAATGTATCCAGATTTCATGAGACAAGATAGATAACATCTTCCTCTTATTTATTGAAATGTTTTTATAAACCAGTTGTACATAGTTTATTACAACTGTTACAAGGGCAAAATCTCTGCAAATATACATTAATCACTTAATCTTTTAAATATCAACTTATTTTTGAATAGCCCCATTACGTATTTCATAAATCCAAACTTTATGATAAATGGATGTTTTTGATGAATTTAAAGAATATCAAATAGGAATGCCTTAGTTATATGAATAAATTCCAAGAAGTCCTTATGCAGGAGCATATTCTGCAGAAAAAAAAAATTCATTTTCTTTACATGAAATATTATCTTCATGATATTTAAGAAAAATTTTTATAAGTACTGAGGATAAATAGTTTTATAGTATAACTGAATTTCAACAGAGTATAGAGAAAAGAAAATTATGAGCAAATGATGCATTTGATTATGCTTATCCACACTGAAAAGCAAAATTTCACCTTGCATTTATGAGAGTATAAATTATCTCCAAACAATATAAATACTCCCTTAATGAGTTAATAATATAAATTTCATTAGCTAAAATGGCTCATTCAAATGGCATAGTACTTTTTAAATATTATCTATTCTTTATTTACATTCAGATGATAAGATGCACCAGCATTTTAAATGTATTCTTTTGTCTTGGTGACATTTGTAAAAATAAAGGCAAGTATGGGGAAAACTAGTCTCACTTTGTACTCATCAACCAATTATAACAAAAGTGATCATATTCAATATTTAAGATTTTTTAAAAAAAACAAAACAGTGCAGATAAAATGAGCCCCTTCACCCCGTGTACTCTGCAATTCCATTGCATGCATTTCCAAAGAAAATCTCCATTTTGTATTGGTTAAACATCATTTACGTGCCATGAACATTCAGGTTTATTCTTTTGAGTGACCCCTTCATATTATTTGTTTATATTTCTATGGGTATTTTCGCTTTTCATACTACCTTTTTGGAATTCTTATACTCTGGTTTGTGCTTCTTTATCAATTACGTGTATCATGAATACACTATTCCAATCTCTACTTGCTTTTCAGTTTTTAATGGTGTCTGAATTTTCAATACTACACTAGATTTCCATCTTTCCTCTTTCTCTATACATTTATAAGTCTGGAAGTATTTTTAAAAATCTGAACAATTGGCAATAGCGGTAACTGCAAACATTGTTTAATATAAATTTCAAGCATCACAGTCTGAATACTACCTTCCATCTTTCTAGCTCCAGCCCAACGCCAAGGATCCATTAGCCCCACTGAAGATCCCTCCGCTTCTCTTTCTTTGTCTACTCTCTTTCCCGTTTTCCATTCTTTAATTTCCAAGGTCCACCTTCATAAGTCTCTTGTGTACACCCTCGACGATCTTATTCCTCTCTCACTTCCCGTGAGTTGCTTGGGTAAAATACAACCACACTTAAAATCCATTTCTCTAGCTCAGTGTGGCCAGAGAAAAATGAAAACTCATATTACACATCTTCTGTTTAAATTTATGGCAAACAACCTCAAGTTGACTCTCACACAACCTCAAGTTGAGTGTTATATAGTTTCCAAATATTTGCTGATTTTCTAGGATCTTTATGTTATTGGTTTATAATTTAATTCAATTGTAGTCAGAGAACATATTTTGTAAGAATTATATCCTTTTAAAAATACCGATTTTATGGCCCAGAATACAGTCTATCTGGGTAAATGTTCTGTATGCACTTGAGAAGAATGTGTATCCTCTGATTATTGAGTGGAATCATATTCTAGAAAATGTCAGTTAGGAAGTATTGGTTGATAGTATTTTTCAAGTATTTTATATCCCTACTGATTTTCTCTCCTGGTTTTCTATCAATTACCTCGAGAATGGTGTTGTGGATCATCTGTTTCTCCTCTCAGTTTTATCATTGCTTGGTTCATATAGTTGGAATTTTTATTACTTTGTACATGAACAGCTAGAATTGTTGTGTTCTCCTGATGTATTGATCACATTTTCATTGTTCTCTTTATCTCTATTCTTATTATTTGTTCTAAAATCTACTTTGTTATTAAAAGAGTCAACCTAAGTTTTATTTTTATTAGTGTTAGCATGGTATATATGTTTACATATTCATACTTTTAGCCTATTTGTGTCTTTATAGTTAAAGTACATTTCTTATAGGCTGCATGTAGTTGGTGCTTATTTTTAATTTCAATATGAAGCCTCTATCTTTTAATTGAGATGGTTAGACCATTAACATGCAAAATGATTGATACATTTGTGTTTAAATCTACCATACTGTTATTTGTTTTCTCTTTGTCCCATCTATTCTTTGTTCCATTTTCTATTTTTCCTGACTTGTTTTGAACTGATTAGTATTTTTTATGATTCTGCTTTATTTTCTGTGTTGATTTATTACCTATAACTTTCTTTTTAGATGTTATTTTAGTAGTTGATAATATTTGTAGTATACATCTTAACTCCTCACAGTTTACTTTCAAATGATAATATGCCACTTAACTTATAGTATAATATCCTTAAAAGAATATGTTTCTATTTATTTATTCCCAGTCTTTATGTTACTATATTACTATGTTACTGCTTCATACATTTTATTTCAACAAATGTTATAAACCCTACCGTACATTGATGTTTTTATGTAGATGAACAGTGATTTAGATTTTAATTATTTAAATAATAATAAATCTTTATATTTATTCATGGATTTACTATTTTTGGTACTCTCTATTTCTTTGTATAGATCCAGGGTTCCATGTAGTATCATTTTCCTTCTGCTTGAAGGACATCCTTTAAGATATCTTTCAAAGAAGTTCAGCTTGTGATGAATTCTTTTACCTTCTTTATGTCTCAACAAAGTCTTTATTTCACCTTCATTTTCTAAAATATATTTTCTTAGTAAAAGATTATTAGGTGACTTTTTTCTTTTTCCCTGTACTTTAGAGATGTTGTGCTACTGTCTTCTTCCTTGCACTGGAAAGTTTGGGCCATTTTTTCTTTAAATACGTAACTCAAAATGGATTAAAGACTTCAATGTAAGACGAAAACCATAAAACTCCTAGAAGAAAACGTAGACAGCACACTCCTTGACATTGGTCTTAGCACTATATTTTTGAATACCATGTCTACTCAGCAAAGGGAAACAAAAGAAAAAATAAACAAATGGAACTACATCCAACTAAAAAGCTTCTCATCTAATGTTTATCAGCTTTCAAGTAGTTTTCGTCTCAGACATTATAGTTTTCATGTTTAGAAGTTTAATTTAGGTCCTTTGCTATTTTTTTCATATCTCTACTTCACATGCTCAGTCTTTGATCCAGATTCTTGATGAAATATGCAGTAGAGTTATAATCTAGTTTTTAAAATCCTTGTCTAGCAATTCTATCATTTGTGCCATTTCTGAGTGAATTTTAATTGATTGACTTTTTCTTCTTGTGAGTTATAATTTTCTGAGTTTTTCGTCTGACTCACAGTTTTTGATTGGGTGCCAGAAGCTGTAAATTGTGCTTCTTGTATATTTTTCTACTCATTTAAAGATTCTTGAGCTTTGTTTGCTAATTTACTTAAAAACAATTTCATTCTTCTAGGTCTTGCCTATGAGCATTTTTAGGTCAGATCAAAGCTGTATTTAGTGTAGGATACTTTCCCCCACTGCTGAGGCAAGATCTTCTTAGTACTCTATGCATTAATTTGGAGGTTTTGCACCCTGGTTGGTGGGGACAGGCACTAGTGCATACCTTGATGGAGTGTCAGGTACTGTTCCCCCTAATCCCCTTTTAGGTGGTTCATTTGCCAAACTCTGTTGGTTTTTTCACACACTTGTGCTGATCAGTACATGATTATATACTTGACCCACTGCAGGTTTTTGCAGTTCTTTCTCTGCACACCTTGCCCTCTATGGTACTTGGGCCTGCACACTGTAGACACTTTGACTTGCCTATACGCTCAGTTATGTGTCAGGGAGTTCATTGGGCTATCCCACGACTTCAAATACTCTAGGCAATAAGCTAGAGCAGTTGTATGACTCAACTGGTTTGTTTAGTTCCCATCTCTGAAGGGTCACTGTATTCTATTGCCTGATTCTAATTTCTTGGAAGCCATTGCAATGTTCATATAGAAAACTCAGTTTTTCAGTTGTTTAAGGTAGGAGCTGGAGGATGTAAATTCTGTCCCAGTTACTTCACTGGGGAAGGAGATGGAAGCTCCTTGTCGCCCCTGAATGACGGTTTAGCAAGGTGATTACTTCTACATAGAAATCTATGTTTCTCCTTACTTTAATATATAGCTCCATTATCTTCCAGCATTAATTGTTGTAGTAAAAATGTTTTATAAACCTAATTATCATTACACTAGTTAATATATTTCTTCTTCTTTTCAATTATTTTATTGAGGTCATAATGGTTTATAACATTGTGTAATTTCAGGTGCACATTGTTATTTACCAGTTTCTGTGTAGACTGCTCTGTGCTCACCACCAATACTCAAATTTTGATCCGTCACCATACATATGTGCCCTTTCACCCTCCTCCCAATCCCTTGTCCTCTGATAACCACCAATCTGTTTTCTTTATCCATGCGTTTGTTTATGTTCCACATATGAGTGAAATCATGCAGTGTTTGTCTTTCTCTGCCTGGCTTATTTCACTTAACTTCATACCCTCAAGGTTCATCCATGTTGCTGCAAATGAGATGATTTTGTCTTTTTAATGGCTGAACTTGGTTATATATATATAACCAGATCTTCTTTATCCATTCATCACACGAAGGGCACTTGAGTTTCTTCCATGTCTTACACATTGTGAATAATGCTGCAATGAACATAGGGGTGCATAAATCTCTTTGAGTAGTTCGTTTCAAGTTCTTTGGCTAAATACCCAGTAGTGGAATAGCTGGATCATATGATATTTCTGTTTTTAATGTTTTGAGGAATCTCCATACTGTTTTCCATAGTGGTTGCACCAGTTTGCACTGCTACCAGCAGTGGATGCCACATAGCCATTCTGACAGGTGTAAGGTGGTATCTCATTGTAGTTTTGATTTGCATTTCCCTGATAATTAGTGATGTTGAACATCTTTTCATGTGTCTGTTGGCCATCTATATATCTTCTTTGGAAAAATGTCTGTTTATATCCTCTGCCCATTTGTGGATTGGGTTGTTTGGTTTTTGTTGTTGAGTTGTGTGAGTTCTTTATATATTTTGGAAATTAACCCCTTGTCAGATATACGATTTTGAAATATTTTCTTCCAGTTGGTCGGTTGTATTTTCATTTTGTTCATGGTTTCCTTTGCTGTGAAGAAACTTTTTAGTCTGATGTAGACCCCGTTTGTTTATTTTTTTCTTTTGTTTCTCTTGCCTGAGTAGACATGGTTTCAAAAAGGTGCTATAAAGATGGATATCAAAGAGTATATTGCCTATATTTTATTCTAGGTGTTTTATGCTTTCAGGTCTTACATTCAAATCTTTAAACCACTTTGAGTTAATTTTTGTGTATGGTGAAAGATAATAGTCTACTGTCATTCTTTTGCATGTGGCTGTCCAGTTTACTCAACATTATTTATTGAAAAGACTTTCCTTTCTCCACTGTGTGTTCTTGGTTCCTTTGTTGAAGATTAATTGTCCCCAGACATGTGGTTTTATTTCTGGGCTTTCAATTCTGTTCCATTGATCTGTGTGTCTGTTTGTGTGTCATGCTGTTTTGATTACTACAGCTTTGTAACATATTTTCAAGTCAGGGATTGAGTTGCCTCCAGCTTTGTTCTTTTTTCTCAGGCTTGCTTTGGCTGTTTGGAGTCTTTGGTTGTTCCATATAAATTTTAGGATTCTTTGTTCTGTTTCTGTGAATAATGTCATTGGTAAAGGTCTACAAAGCTTTAAGCAAGGAGATAAATAAATAGACAAAATTAGAAAACTGCAGCTCTCTATCAGAACAGGTTAGCAAACAATTAATTATAACATAATAAATAAAAGGAATGAAAGCATCAAAAATAGCTATAAATACTTCAATTTAGTCACAAACTCACAACAAAAGCAGAATAATTTGTGACAACAATAACTCAGAAGAGGAAGAGGAGAGGATGGAAACTGCTTAGGCTAATGGAGATAAAAAGGCTATCAGAAAATGGACTATCTCATTTACAAGAACTTTTATACAAACCTCATGGTAACCACTAAACAAAAAAGCCAGAGCAAAACCACAATTCATAAATAAAGAGAAAACCACCACACTGGGAAATGACAGTCACAAATACAAGGGAAGAAAAGTAATGGAAATATAGAAGAACTGAAAAATAAGAGATAAAATGGCAATATTAAGACCTCTTATATCAATAAATACTCAAAACATAAATGGATTGAATTCTCCAGTCAAAAGACACAGAGTAGCTGGATGGGTTACAAAAGAAGATCCGACAATATGCTGACTCCACAAAACACATCTCAGCTCTAAAGACAAACATAGACTCAGAGCGAAGGAATGGAAGATGATACTCCACCCTAATGGCAAACAAAAGAAAGCAGGTGTTGCCATACTGATATCAGACAAAGAAGACTTCAAGATAAAAAAGACAATGGAAGGAAAGGAGGGGCAGTATATAATGATAAAAGGGACTTTCCACCAAGAGAACATAACATCTATGAATATATATGCACCTAACACAGGAGCATCAAAGTATATAAAGCAACTAATAACAGACCAAAAGGGAGAAATTAACAGCAATGCAATAACAGTAAGGACTTCAACACCCCACTTACATCAATGGATAGACCATCCAGACAGAAAGTCAACAAGGAAATAGTGGATTGAAATGAAATGCTTCATCAGATGGACTTAGATTTATACACATCATTCCATGCAAAAACAGCAGAATACACATTCTTCTCAAATGCACATTGAACATTCTCAAAGACAGACCATATATTGGGAAAAAAGGCAAGCCTCAATAGATTTAAGAAGACTGAAATCATAACAAGCATCTTTTCTGACCACAATGCTTTGAAACTAGAAATCAACTACAAGAAAAAAGCTTGGAAAGTCAGAAATATGTGGAGACTAAACAACATGATACTGAGCAACCATTGGACCAATGAATAAAGAAAAGGAAAATTAAAAAATTCCTGGAGACAATTGAAAATGAAAATACAACATACCAATTCATATAGAATGCATCAAAAGCAGTTATAAGAGGGAAAATCATAGCAATACTGGCCCACTCCAACAAACAAAAAGAATCTCAAATGAATAATCTTAAACTACACCTAACAGATCTTTTTTCTGATAATTTTCTGAAAGTTACTTCTTTATTCCTGGTGTTTCTCAGTTTCTCAGCATGTGACTGCCTACATGTAATTTTTTCCCTACTAAGACACAAAGCATTATTTCAAAATCATGGCTTTCTAAGAAAAATACTCATGTTGAAAATACTGAGTTATGACTCTGAATGTCACTTCTTTGGTGTTCCCTCCATTCTCTGTCCTCAAACTTCTCTGAAAAATATTATCTTCTAAATTTATCTGTCTTCTACTTATCTCCTTTTTTACATTTTAATCCTTTTCATCTTTTGATGCTTAATTCTGTAGGATTTTTCTCAATTTTATTTTCTAATTTGTTATTTTTTACACTTCTTAGAGAATATTCTTTCTATGCACTTTGACATTTTAAAGGCTGAATTTTTGATGTGGAAGAAATTTAATTGGTTCACTTTCATAATTCAATTAAGATGCTTCATTTAATCATGTTTTTATGTGATCATTTCTTATTTTTTATGGATATGATTTCTTTTATTTCTTTGAAGATAAATTTAAAATATTACAGTTTTCTTTATAAGTCATGAGCAAAACCTATCAGTGCCTTGCAATAATTTTTTTGATTATCTTTCATACAATCAGATTTCAATTTTTGAATTCTACTTGTTTTTGTACACTCATCTTAAATGGGAGATATTTACTTTTTTGTTCACTTTTATTTTTTTCATTCTGTCCTTCTGTGCTCACTCCTTCTTATATAGGGATTACGAGGTTGCGTGGTTCAAGGACAAGTACCTTCCTGGCATGTTACACTTTGCCAGCCTCATGGTGACAGTCATGTGTTATGGATGGAATCTCTGTGACAACTGATAATTATTGTTTATCGCTGGATCATCCTTCTTCCTTAGGCTCAGAGATCAGGAGCCACAGGCTGCTTACTGAGGGCTGATGCACCCACATCCCAGCTTCATGCCTTGAGACTATCTCTGGTCCCAAATCTAACATGGACTCCTTCTATTCTTTAACCTCCTGGAGTCAAACCACTACTACCCTTTCCTGCTTTATGGCATGGTAGGCTCAATGTTCAATATCAATCGCCACTTTATTTATTTCTTCTTTTCCTAATCTACAGAGGCATTGTTCCTGAACCTGGATGTATATAAATATATATATGCTTAACCAGATTATTTGTCATAATGAAACCATGTACCAATTGGCAATTGTATGAACACCACTTTTATTCATTCTAACATTTTTCTAAAAACAGCAGAAAACATACCCTGAGAAAAATTCACAACAAAGTTGACATTCTAGCCTCTCCTGCCTCTTTAATATAAATTCATTTCATAAACTGGGAGACAAACATTAATATTTTTTCTTAATTGAAATGACACGATTTCTAAAAATCAATTTTTTCAAAGAGAAAACCATGAAGAGGGTCAACTATTTATAATATGAAACACAGAAATTGGACTAAAATACCTTAGTTATATATTGATGTCTACTTCCAAAGAATTAGTTATAACAGTACTTCTTCAAACTTCTAACTTAGAAAGTGTGATCCAATTAACCATCGCCTCGAAGGCTTTTCTAGTCGTACCTCTTGAGGTAGAGGTCAAACAGAAGAGTTAATTGGAAATTTCAGAGCGGAATTTTAGGACAAATTAAAGTATTGTTTTCAGAAATCTGATTTGTTATAGATACCTTGTAATTTGCCTGGAGTTTTATTCTACCAATGACTTCATGTAAATTAGTTTTATATTGACTGACAACACAGAGTACAAAAAGATACATTAGTTAAATTACTTCATTGAATGTATGGTCTCAATTTGATAGGCCTGTTTAATGATGGATTAAAAGTGGAAAAATGTATGGTGTTAAGAAAAATGGCATAATTGTTATTTAACCTTACCAACAGGATAACCAACCTCAAGCAAAAAGTTGACCATATTCTGATATGCAGCTCAGCTACAGGCCACTATTTAAAAAGATAACTTATGGATGCCTTAAGACCATGGTTATTTCGAATAATTTATCACCTCTACTTCCTCTATTCCATCAAATTTCACTATAAAAATTGCTGTTTCCAAAGAAGGCAGTGACATTAGCTTGCTTCCCATCATTTGGTCACTTCTTGTGTCTCTCTGGGATCACCACACAATGAAAGAAAAAACAGAAATTGAATTACTTGTTAAGTGTGTGCTTAGGCCAAATTAGAATAGGACAAAAAAAGATACTGACTCCATTTAGTGATTCCTTTGTTCTTTGGCATGCAGCCTTCTTTTTATTGAAAGGAATGGAAAAAACATTCTTGGACAAGAGTGCTTTCTTTCTTCAACCATTTTTCTGATATAACTATCTTTACAGAGCATACTACCCAGATTTGTGGGGAAATATGCTCAGGCAACATTGCTTTTTAAACAAAGACAAGGAAACCCAACATACTAAACTATCAAACACACACACGTGCACACACAAGTGTATTTTAAAAATCACATGGATGTCTCTGTCACTGGGGATTTGGTGCCCAGGGATGATTTAGTGCAACTTGTAGATCTTTAGCCCCAGGAAAATGGCTTCTCAAAATGTCTTGCCCTTTGTCCTCAAACCACAATTTTATGATGTCCAAACGCCATGACCTTTGATGTGTTGTGCCTGCCTCTATGCTTACTGAAGTGCACGTCTCATTTGGAGTGCAGAGGGGGGTTAAGCAACTAAAGAGCCTAGGTAAGGTAATCTTTTTTCTCTGAATGAATGAAACATATCTTTCTTAACAAAATGTTTTTTCTTAGAATTGCTGAAAGTCCATTTTCTTATCCATTTTTGTCTTCCAGTTGGTGACCCTGAGGGTATTCACAAATTATTGAAATATTCTGCACAATTGAAGTTGGCAGTTGAGGAAAATTTTGTAATATTGAGCAATCAAATTTCCCTTATTTTTCTAGAAGAATATAAGTTATATTCCTGGAGCTATCGCAATTTTTTCATGCCATGTTCGGTCATTTGCTTCACCATATAACCCTGCATTATTGACTGACTATATCACAGTTTATTCATGCACTCACTTTTTTAGATTTTTCCATGTTTTCGCATTTGTTTTATGAAGAATGCTCCTGTAATAATTCTTGTATGTTACTCCTGTTTCATATGTGCAGGATTTCTCCTGGGTCTCTACCTGTGGCTGAGATGGCTGAAGTAACATACATGAAATATGATACTAGTTTTGGATCTTGGCAACTAGATGGACATCGAATGCTAGAATTGTGAGTAGCTTTAATTTTATAAAATTGAATTAAATTTCAATTTATTTAGCTGAATTTTGCTAAATTTTATAGTATGTTAGAATATGATAAATTTCGAAGGACAGTCATAGAGCAGAGAAAGGAGACTGTGGAGTGCTGGGGTTGGGGAGAGATTGCACTTCCAAAGATATGGTCAGGGTAGGTCCTAGTAAGATGATACTTGATCCTATATTTGAAGAAGGTAAGGGAATGACCCTGAGGAATAAGCCATGAGGAATCTGGAAGAAAAGGGAACAAAACTCCAAGACAGTGCAATGCCCTGATGTCTGAGGAAGAATAGAGAAGTTCATACGACTACAGTGATGTGAATGAGGGGAAAATAATAGGACATGAAGTTTCAGAGATAACAAGAGAGGCGTCTGGGCAGCTCATGTAGAGGCCATTGTGAGGACATTGGCTTTTACTCCATGTGAAAGAAGGAGCTATCATTTGATGTTAATCAGAGGAACGATATGATCCGACATGTTTTCTTGTTGTTTTTGTTTTTATGGTGAGAAAGATTGGCCCTGAGCTAACATCTGTTACCAATCTTCCTCTTTTTGCCTGAGGAAGATTGGCCCTGAGCTATCATCTGTTACCAATCTTCCTCTTTTTGCCTGAGCAAGATTGTCCCTGAGCTAACGTTTGTGCAAATCTTCCTCTGTTTTTAGTATGTGGGATGGCACCACAGCATGGCCCGATGAGCAGTGTGAATGTCTGCACCCAGGATCTGAACCTGCACACCCTGGGCTGCTGAAGGAAGTGCGTGAACATAAGCACTATACCACTGGGCCAGCCCTCAATCTTTCATGTTTTTAAAGGACCACTTTGACATCACACTTGAGGAGAAAGAGTAGCACAGAGTATGTGAATACAAAGCTAAAAATGACTCTAAGAATACACTTTTTGTTTATATTTGTGGTGGTGTATATTTTTGGGGAGGAGGTGTGCATATATATTACCTAGTCCGCACATAGAAAAGAGGCAGTGGAGTTTCCCTCCACTTCTGTAGAGGGAACAATATATAGAAACGCATATTTGTAAAATAGATGAAGATACTAACTTTATCAATCTTTAAAACAGTATTCCACACATGAAATGATTTCACTGTAAGTCCAGCTTAGTCATAAAATTATTTTTCATATCCAGAAGATGACTGATGGGCATTAAAGGGTTACAACAGCATTGCGATCTGAAGATGTCATTGGTCGTGTGAGAGTGAATGTTGAATTAGGGAAAAATTTGCTCTAATCTTCAAGGCATCTGAATTTATTATTGTAGTGTAAAAGGACCTCTGTTCTGCTTCCGAATCTAGATGAGATATTTCTCCAAGGTCTGAGGAGAAAAATTTTTCCTAGACTCTACTACTTTTCTTAAAGATTTTTTTAAAAAGATTTTTCAGAGGTCATTAGAAAAGTTTTTGTCCTTGAAAGGTTAGCTAAGTCAATAGATTTTTGTTGTAAGTCCTCTCCAGCATTTCAGCTGTATGTGCTTATTTCTGCAGTGGTATGAGCCATTGTTCTTGTAAAATTTTTAATCTATATGGCAGAAAATCAGAAATAAGTATTTTAGAGTGTATTGCTTTCTGCTGTTATTTGGATATTTTTGAATGATAAGGTTAGTTCTTTGACCAGTTAATGTTGTTCTCAAGATTTTATGTGATACAAGTAACAATTACAATAGATGAACTTTAAAACAGTCAAGAAGCTGAAATGCTAATATGTAATTTTTATGATTTCCCAGAAAGTGAAAAACATGCACAAAGTTTTAGGCTGTTGCTGAAGCATTAGAAAATAAGAGAATATTCCTACTGAGAATTCACGAAGATAACTTTCTTTAGAATCTATTAGGAAAGGCTAGTAAAGATTAGTATCATTCCAATAAATATCAAATGGTTTTGTGATTCAAAATGCTTAATTCTCCTGACTTTCTTCCTTCCTCCCTCCCGCCCTTCCTTCCTTCCTTTCTTGTTTTCTTTTTTTATCTATCTATCTATATTTCTGTTCCTTACGTATCGAATATAAAGGTTGGGAAAAAAGTAGAGAGTGAAGGAACTTCAGAAGTAAAAGGTATAGAAATAAGCAAGACTTTGAAACTCTGAAAAGTGCAATTGGTTATTAAGACAGTGCCCATATTTAAAAAGTTGAGGAACCAGAGAGATGATTAGAAACCATGATGACATAGAGAAAGCATAGATGCTGGGTACCACCTGGCACCTCTTCCATTTCTCTCATACTTAGTCATGGGACTGCTTAGACACTGAACACAATCCAGAAGTTCTGTCCAGACAGTAAGATTACTCAGGCAACTGCTGTGACTAACAACAAAAAGGGATTTGAATGTCCATCAACCCTCCCTCCTCCTTCCTTTCTTTTTCCTTATTTACCAAAATTAAAGAACTTAATTATAAATTTGATGAAGTTGTGAAGAAATGATCCCACAGTCATTCTCTTTGGCCATCTAACCACCAAAGATTTAGAGTTGCTAAATCTACTGCTCTGTATGCTATGAAAAAAGCAAAGATTCTTCCGCAGAGGACATGATTTGCTGGCATGTGAGGGCTATTTTTGTTTAGAAAAATCCACACTGTAAGATTTGGTTGGTGGCGGGATTACAGAAATCTTCAAAGCCAAGCATCCCCTCTCAACTGGGCCACAAGCACATGATGGAGGCAGAACCAATTAAATGCTATCAACACGATGATGGAACTAGAAGATGGGATACAAAGAGGCAACAACATTAGGTTTGTTCCGGCAGCTTTGTTGAAATGGAGGACAGGAGTGACAGTGGCTAATGTCCAGTAATGCCAGTGACCGTAGAACCTCTCTAACCATACCAGAGCTGAGCGGCCAAGCCTCTGGTCTCTTGCTGCCTCTAATTCCAGCAAGATTTCAGAATCTGCTTCCTCAGACTTCTCATTCTGAGAGCCACTTCACATATTTCTAAGTTCACTTTCTACGTATGTCATCAGAGTTCATTTCTGAAGTCTGCAACCAGCAACCAATAAAGCCGACTGATGCAAATGTTAAGGAATGTTTCTTAGATACTGACGGCTTTTGTTTATAATTTGCAGATTTTAAAAAGTTTTTACTTTTTCATTAAAAGAAATCTGATGATGTGATAACTTATGCAATATTTTCTCTAAGAATTTGACCGAGAATTGTGATTGAATTATGACGTGAATAAAAACAGATTTTATTAAGCAATGTTGTGTTATTTTTCAACTTCATGATTTGTGGGTATTAATCCTAATTTGGTTTCTTGCAGTCAGTAGAGTGCTTTTTTTAATTGTTTAATAATAACACACAATTTCACTTCTGTGACTTGGAAATATTTATTCCAATTTTGAGCATTCAAGAAGAGAAAATCATCTGTACTTTATTTTGAGATAAATTTATCTCTTAAAGGGTAAAAATAAAAGAGTTATTTTATTAAGAAAAGTAATATTTCCATTTTCTTTCTCTTCTTTGACTTTTAAAACCTTTAAGTGGAACCAAGTATCCACAAACATTAGGGAGACCTGACCTTTCTACAAGTATAGAATAAGTGACAAACCTCAGGGGGTGGATTTGAAAGGAAATTTCCTAAAGATAATTAAGTACATTTTTCCAGCTAGTGGAAAATGCCTGTGTAGGGCATATTTTTGGTTGAAACTCATTTTTTAACCTAAATATACAGGAGAAAGATCATTGTTGCAGGTTTTCAGTAGAAATTGCCTTGAAAATCTTTCTTTTTGAAGCATTTCCCTGAGTTGCCTAGAAAATTTGCAATAACACAGTGATTATCATCACTGTATTCCTTTTTTTTCATATTTAACATACTCAGTTAGTGACTCTATACCAAACTAAGTACAGTTTCCCTTCAGCTGATCTTCTACTTTCACCTTTGCTTAAATCAGTATGGAGAATTTAGATTAATGGAATGGTGAGATCCATATGGATGAAAGGAAAGGTTCAAAACCAGGGCATCCTGGATTTCTTAGTTCAAATCCCATCTGATCTCTTCTTTGGCCATTGTACAAAAGTTGGCTTTCATATGACCAAGTATAAAGCTGGCCCAAATCTAAGTGGAATCTCATTTTGAAAATGAACGCTAAACTGAAGCTCTTGAGCATATGAATTATAAAGATGCCCTTGTGACCACAGGTTTCAGGGATGGAGACGTGCCAAGTGATTTGGAGTAGAAATGGTTATACGTGATACACTTTGTTCATCCCGTGCACAAATTGCTGATAATGTTCAATGTCAAGATGCTCTTTACAGAATGTTGTAAGTACAACTGTAAATATGCGCTATATCTTGTAAATCTTGATTTTTATAGCCATTATACATAGTAGAGTTGTGAGAATTTCACTAGGGATTTGTGCCAGGTTGATAACATGTCCTTGAAAGATTTTAGTAAAGAATGGAGATATCCAAATCCATGATACCAAGGTGTTTCATCAAAATCTATGTTGAATGAAGTAGATTATAGCATGACCTATGATTCAGAAATGCAGTAAAAGAAGGTAACAGAAAAATACAATTGAAGAGAGAGCTATCTAGCACTAAATCATCAGATCGGTATCATGTAAATGGAAATAGCTACTTCAATTAGCCATTTGCATCAATCAAATAGGAACTTTTTTTGAGCTCTCAGGTGACAAAACAACAAAAGTCCTAACATTTCTTATCAGTTTCCATAAATTTGTTTATTCAAATGATATGTATTTAGTTCCTATTATGAGCAATGAGGGATTACAAAGTTGAACAAAGTATGAATACCAACTCAAAGTGAAATTACTTTTTTGGGTAATAAGCTGATGTGACACTAAGTTGAAAGTGAATTTTATTAATTATTCCCTCTATAGTTAAGATAGCCAATCAAAATATTGCCACTTTTAGCTAATAAATAATTATTTGAGCATTTAAATATTTAAAGTTAAACAATTATGATGACGGAACAAAATATATCTTTGAGTAGGAAAAATAAATCTGAAATACACTGTACTATATAATAACTGACTACAAAATTAAAAATTTCCAAACACATAAGTGATATGTTTTGTTTGCTTTATGACACGCAAAGGTCAATAAACTTGAATTAACACAGGAAAATTTAGTGTAAAAGTTTTAAAAATCAAAGTTAATGCTACACTAAATATAAGAACTTATCTTTTGAAAAATGCTTATAGCTGAAGTACATATACAGAGTATAGAACAAAGTTAATTATACATGAACTTTAAGTTTCTTTTGATGTTCTTTAAATAATTTGAACATCTAAGGGAAAATTTAATAGGCAGAATAGTTGGATTTTTTTAATATGTATTTTTCTCCTTCGTTTTATAAATAAGAATATAATGTTCTTTTTCTCACCATCCCTATGAAGCAGGCAAGCATTATTATCTCCATAATTCAGATGACAAACTGAGAAGTCCAGAAGTTAAGGCTAGGGCTACTGATAAACACAACGGCAGATTCAGCGTACGAGTAAGTATTCATAAGCAACATTGTTCAAAGCCATAGGACTGAAGTATGTGATTCGCTATCTCTCTTCCTACTCATAAATTTTCCTACTCCTTCCTACCTCTTTCCAAGCTTTAAAGGAGAGTTGTACAATTATGTTTCAAAATAGCTCTTTAAAACTAGCGGTAAAAAAATGTATAAAATTTGAAAAAGTAAAAATTACAGAATATAATATACTATATGAAGTGGCTAGAGTATCTTTACTGCTTTGGGTCAATTGAAATATATATTTTCAAGTACTCAAGTATAATTTTATCTTAGACCTCAGCAAAAAAAAAAAAAATGTTTCAAACATAATGCTTCAGAAGCATTTTTTCAATAGTCCAGAGAAAACTGTCATCAGATCAAAAAAATGCAATTCTTTTAAACTAAGACTACTAAAATTGTTATATAAATGCTATCATATATCTATACATACACATGTGCATATGTATTTGAAGAACATAATGGAATATATGAGAAAATTCTGAAATCTCTATAATAATCGAAGATAGGGGAAAAGTTATGGTGATTATGGATATCTAATATTTCTAAGTGGTCTAAGAAATTGAGACACAATAATTTTCTTTTTGACAAAATATAAGTTAAATCACCACACTTTTCTTTTTGAGAAATGATTATTTTTCATATAATGTTAACAATACAAATTACATTATGTCACACCTTACATCAACTATTCATAGCTCATTTTTAAATTAAAATTTTCGTAAGCTACAGGCAGAGTGCAAGTTAGTGAGTTGGAAAATCGAAGTGAGAAACCCTCCCAGAAAGTTTTGAGAAAGCTCAGTTAGAAACAAAATATGAGAAAAATAATGAACGTAAAGAACAGAATTTGAAGGGCCGATTTCTAAGAGGAGCCTTTGAAGAAGGAAGTAATGAGAATGGAAAGGATAGTGTGTACTTATAGAAATCATATCAAGGCATAGCATTCCAGAGGTATAGAAAGACATAGTTTAGTATAAATTTTATAGTTTGTATTCCCCACAAAAAGCACCGGAGACCACACAGGTGCACATGATCCCAGGAAGCAAAAGTTAAGGAATGAACGAGATGGGATAGGGAGAGATTGGTTTGTTCCGGCACAATGATGTTCATTCTTGATGGGGACCCTGAGGGCCTCTGTAGAACATGCTTGAGACTTGTTTTTCCTAAGGCCAGAAAGTAGGGACGTGTATCCACTGACTCCAAGAGTGGCCTTTTGGGGTTTAACTCCTAAAATTGCAGATTCCGGTAGGTAGGCTGACAAGCCATTTTCCTGAGGCGGGAAAGCAGAGAGATGCACAGGCTCCTGAGGGGAGCTCCTGCAAGAACATCAAGAGACCGTCCACCAAAGCTGTTGCTGAAGGTTCCGGGATGCTGTGCAGTACTCAAAAATGTGTCGAATACATTTATACTGAAGCGGCTGGCACATAAAACTCCAAAAGGGAAAATCAGAAATAATTTGTACTAGATATGCTAGGAAAATTGAAGAATACCAGTGACAATCTCCCCCGAAGAAAACAAAAATGGAAAACGTCAAAGGAAAGAATATAAGACTGACATCAGGTTTCTCAACTACAACCCTGAATGGAAGAATAAAATGAGGCAATATCCCTAAATTTCTGTAAGTAAAGTATTTTATGCTGTTGTTTAAACGCATGAGTCCTAAATAAAGAGACTCCAGGCATTCAACTTCTTAGAAAACTTATTACACGTAGAACCTATCAGGAAGAAGAAAACCTTTATTTTGTAAAGAGGCAACGAGTTACAGATATAAATATAAGATGTGAATGTTTGGCAATATCTTGAAAAACATAAAAGATATGTTAAGTTTTTAAACTTACTTGGAGAGTGAACATAATGATTGAGTTTTAACACTGATAAGGAAAAAAGTAGAAAAACAGGTCAAAAAATGATTAGAAGAAAAATATGACAGGTATAAATTTACCTTTAAATTTAAAAATTGCTAATATCATGAAATTCATCACATTTTTAGAAGAACACATAGTACATGCACACACAAATACACAGTTTAACGAATACTAAACAAGTGAGCATCTGTGTTCTCCACTCCCAGATTAAGAACTAGAACACTAACTGGACCTTAATAGCCTTTTGATCTCGATTGATCTCTCTTCCTCCCCTCTGGAGGGAATCGTAGCCAGGAATTTTTAATCTTTTTTGCATGGTTTGTGGTTTTAACACGTCTATCTATCTGTCAATCTGTCTAACTATCATCCATCTATAATTTTGATGCTTTTTTATACAAATGGAATCCTATATCTTATTTGACTTCATTTTTTTATTTATGGTCCACTTTGAGAATCAATCATGTTTATGCATACAGCTTTAGTTCATTCATTTTTACTGCTATATAGTATTCCACGGTATGATTACCATAACGTAGTCATCCATTCTATTATTCTGTTAATGGAAATTTAGGCAGCTACTCTTTTTTTTTTTTTCTGTCCTGATCAATGCAACCATGGATAAAGGGCTTCTAGAGCAAGCCTTTTTGAGGAATTTTACCACAGGGTGCTGTTCAAGTAAAATATGTAATGGAAACCAAGCGTGAAAATACCTTGAGCAGACAAAACCATTTCAGCCATGTAAGCAAAACTAAAGTTAGTTCATTTCATGAATACAAGGGAAATTTAACTTGGGTTATTTCTTGTAAATGTCTCTGATAAGCATAAAAGAAACTTAGTGGTTTCCTAAAGTGGTGTAAGATAACACTTGCAACCAATCCCCTGCCATCGACAAACTCCACTGTTAATAACCAGTGATTGTAAAGGTTAAACTAATTTCTCATTTTCACTTTATGAGCCGTCCTATAAAGTCGTGCCTCTGAGCTTCGCATCAGTTTGGAATTTGAAGACTTCCAGTCCTCAGACTGTTGGTCTAATCACAATAAACTCTTACTAAGTACTATTTTACTGATCTGATTTTATCTTTTACCACTTCTGGATTCTTGACAGTACACATAGGCTCAACTCCACTAAAGATTTCTAAAGTTTTTTACAATTGTGCCAGTTTACACTCCAAACCAGTTGTGTATAATGAAAGTATCCATTATACCACATCTCAGCCCTTCTGTACATGGTTGGTTTTTAGCTCATCTTTGTTTTTAATGAAAAGCACTTGTAAATGTTAATACAAAGGAATTAATATTTTCCATGATGGTTTGTGTCATTTACATTTGATTTAAGAAACCCTTACTGCCCAAAGAGGAGAAAATATACTTCTATAATACTCTAAACATGTTTGGTCTGCTTTCTCCTGCCATAATACCAGAGTTTTAATATTATTGGTAACTCTTGGTGTGTATTTTTCAGGAAAGTCTTGGCTATTTCTTGTCAGTTGTCCTTTCATATAAATTTTAGATTGAGGTTATTGAATTCTAAAAAAAATTCCCCTGAGGGGCCAGCTCAGTGGCACAGCGGTTAAGTTCGCGTGCTCTGCTCCGCTGGCCTGGAGTTTGCCAGTTTGAATCCAGGCACGGACCTATGCATTGCTTATCAAACCATGCTGTGGCAGGCGTCCCAAATATAAAGTAGAGGAAGATGGGCCCAGATGTTAGCTCAGGGCCAGTCTTCCTCAGCAAAAAGAGGAGGATTGGCAGCAGACGTTAGCGCATGGCTACTCTTCCTCAAAAAATAAAAATCCCTTTGAGTTTTTCATTATGATTGCCTTCATCTATAGACCAATATGGGGAGAACTGACAACCTCACAGGATTAAGCCTTACAATCAAAATCCTAGTAAACTTCTTCCCTTATTACCCCTGCTTCAATGTCTTTTAATAAAGTTTTGTTCTCTATAATAAATATTCTCCTGTAAGAGTTCTTAGGGAATTTGTAATATAGCTATGTGATTGACATTTTTAGATTACATTAAAAATTATTGGTCCTTGAGTATAACACTGCAATTGACTTGTATATTGATAATCCAAAAAACTTGGCACATTTATGTATTACTTCTGAAATTTCCATGTGTTTTCTTTTGGATTGTCTGCATAGACAATCATATGATCTGAAAATAATGATGCTTTTATTTCTTCATTTTCAATCAGTATTTTGTCTTTTCTTATATTAATGTCAAGGGTGTCTACTATAATGTTGAATAGAAATGGTGATAGTCTATCTGATATAAAAGTAACTGCTTTTATTGCCTCACTTTAAATATTATATTTGTTTTATTTTTTTGTGATGCCCTTCATCAGGGCATTCTGTTTTAAATTTCTAATAACTTATTTTACTCACAAACGAATATAGATTTTTACTGAAAGCTTTTTCTGTCTATTTAGACAATTGCATATTTTATTTTCTCCTTTTTTCGGTTAGTGGGAATCACCCCAACTGTGTCAGGTTTACCTTTTTTTGAAAAATTCATTACTGAATTCCTTTTGCTAATACAGTACTGTGTATTAATGACTCGGATAGTAACTAATTTCCTTTTTCTCCTGTTACTTTCCTTGTCAGGTTTTCATATTAAGATTTTGTTAGCCTTGTAAAACAAGGTGATAAATACTCCTTCCTCTTTCATTCTCTGTAAGAGTCCAGGTAAGATTAGAATCGTGTATTTTTTGAACATTTGGTAAAACTTGCTTCTAAGGCCACTTGGTTATAGTGTTTCATTTGTGTAAAGATTTTAAGATTCTGGCTGCATTCTTTAATAGGTGGGGAACTATCATGGCTTTTAAGTCCATCAGGACTCAATCTTAATAGGTCATTTCTAAATTTATTTTTATTTTATCAATTTATTGGCATGACAATTGTAACATCTTTTAATTCTATTTTAATCTCTGTAGCATCTATATTATTTCTCATTTTTCGTTCATATATATATATATATATACATATACATATATTGTCTGTCTGTGTATGTGTGCTTGTAGTGTTCATACGTTCAGGTTTACGACTAGCCAGGCCTTTGTCTATTTTATCATTTTTCAAACAACCAACAGGATAGGCTGGGTTATGCTGCAGGTATAAACAATCCCAAACTTTTAGTAATTTAAACAGATTTGATTCCTTATATTTAATCTTTATTGGAATTCAGCATCTTTGTTTATTTGTTTTTCAATTGTAGATCCTCTCATCAGATTGCAGACTGACAGAACACTGTCCATCAGGGACATCATCACTAGTCACCAGGGTGTAATTGGCAAAGTAGAACGCATCCCCAAATGCCATCACTTCAGCCCACAGTCCCTTGGCCAAAACAAGTAGCAAGGCCACGCTTGAGTTCAATGTCATAGAGAGTGCCTGAAAGGAGAGTAAGAATAAAATGTGACAAGTTCTTATGACATCCATGCAAACTTTTGGCTTTCTTGATACTCTCTGTTGTGTATATTTTTTAATGGATTTCAGCCTTAATCTTTACTAGTTTCCTTTCTTCTTCTTCACAGTTTATATTGCTGTACATTTTTATTAACTGCCTGAGACAGAAATTTAACACTAATGTTTTGCTTTTCTTATTTGTAGGTGAGAATTCAAGGCAATGCGTTTCTCAGTCCTACTTAAGGTTCAGCTCACTAATTTTAATATCAGATATTTTCTTTACCATTCTTTTCAAATAGTTCTCTAATTTCATTTTGATTTATTTTGTGTGTACGTATTTTTTTTAATTATAGAGCAAACTTTTTGGTTATGTTTTTTAAATATTTTATATCCTTTTGCTCCTTTTGTCTCTGATGCATTAGTCACTAAGAGAGGTATGTTAAAATATCTCAATGGGGTTGGCCAGTTGCACAGTGGTTGTGTTCACACGCTCCGCTTCAGCGGCCTGGGGTTTGCTGGTTGGATCCCGGGCACGGACCTACGCACTGCTTATCAAATCATACTGTGGCAGGCATCCCACATGTAAAGTAGAGGAAGATGGGCACAGATGTTAGCTCAAGGTCAATCTTCCTCAGCAAAAAGAGGAGAATTGGCAGCGGATATTGGCTCAGGGCTAATCTTCCTCAAAAAAAAAATCTCAATATGAGAGTAGACCTGTCATTTTCTCCTTAAAGTTCTGTAATTGATTTATATGTTTCAAAATACGATATGAAGGGCACATTAATTGAAAATAATTACAAACTTCTAGTAAATTAAAACTTTTATTAATACCTAGCAAATATCTGTAAATCTAGTAAGATCTATGCCTCAAATTCACTTTTGTATGATATTAATATAAGTAAATCAACTTTCTTCTGATGGTTATTTGTCTAGTTTATTTTTTCTTCATTTGTTTTAAGTTTTCTGTGATTTTAGTTACAAGTCTGAGCTGCAATAAACTTAACTGTTATTTTTAAATTCAGTTTAATAATCTTTCACTTTTAACAAGAGCATTTACACTATATTTGACTCCTTATTTACTATCAGTATCTATGATCTTTGTGCTATTTGTCTAACTTTTTGGTTGTATTTTTCTTGAAAAGTCTTTATTGACTTTACAACTATTTTTCTCACTCCATTTTTTAAATTTTACATGCATAAATTTCCTTTGTTGTTATTTCAACCTGATTGAGGTATAATTGACATATAAAATTGTAAGATATTTAAAATGTGCATCATGGTGATTTGATATATGTATGCATTGTGGAAGGATTCCCCCCCCATTTAATTAATTAACATCCATCACCTCACATATTTATGTTCTTTTTCATGAGAATGCTTAAATTCTACTCTCTTTGCAAATTTCAGTTACACAGTACACTGTTACCAACTATAGTCTCCACGTTTTACATTACATTCTCAGCCCTTATTCCTCCTATAGCTGAAAGTTTGTACCCTTTTACCACCCTCTCCCTATTTCCCTCACCCCCACCTTCAGCCTCTGGCAACCACTTTTCTGCTCTCTATTCCTAGCATTTGACCTTTATTTTTTTTTTTAGATTCCATGAATAAGTGATACCATGCAGTATTTGTCTTTCTCTGTCTGACTTATTTCACTTAGCATAATGCTCTCAAGGTTTACCTATGTTGTTGCAAATGAAAAGATTTCCTTCTTTTTAAAGGCTGAATAATATTCCATTGTTTGTTTATACCACATTTTCTTTATCTATTCATCTTTTAATGGACACTTGGGTTGTTGCTATATCTTGACTATTGTGAATAATGCTGGTACGAGTCTAGGAGTGCAAATATCTCTTCAATAACCTGTTTTCATTTCCTTTGGATTCATACCCAGAAATGAGATTGCTGGATCACATGGTTGTTCTATTTTTAGTTTTTTGAGGAACCTCTGAACTGTTTTCTATAGTGACTGCACCAATTTATATTTCCGCCAACAGTGCAGAGTCTCCTTTTCTCCAAATGCTCACCAACACTTGTTATCTTTTGTCTTTCTGATGATAGCCATTCTAACAGGTGTGAGGTGAGATTCCATAGTGGTTTCGATTTGCATTGCCCTGATGATTAGTGATATTTAGCAACTTTTCATGTACCTGTTGGCCATTTAGATGTCTTCTTTGGAAAAATGTCTGTTCAGATTCTTTGCCCATTTTTTAATTGGATTGGTTTTTTTTTTTCAGGTTGAGTTATATATTTCAGATATTAACCCCTTCTCAGATATATAATTTGCAAATATTTTCTCCCATTCTGTACACTGTCTTTTCATTTTCTTGATGGTTTCCTTTGCTGTGAAGATGCTTTTTTACATTTTCTGAACAAAACTAGTTTCTTTAGAAACCTTTAACTTTGAAGTCACTTCTTTACATCTATGCAGTTTTTGTCCATATCCATCCATCTTTTTAACCTCACTGTTAAACATTATACTCCTTATACAGCTAGCATTCATTTGGGATTATTAACCTGTTTGTCATCTTTTTGGACTATGAATCTTTCCTTCACCCAGACTCTCCATCTGGGATCACTTTCCTTTTAACTACAGCACATAGTTTTGTTTTTTTTTAATTGTCCATTTATTTTACTAAAATTAATTTTTATAAGGGAAAACTTTATGTCAATATTGAAAATTTTAAAACATTTAAAAATGTACATTAAAATACAGAACTGTTAATAAGTGTTCATCCATGCCGCTACAAACCACATGTACCCTAGTGGAGGGACTGACCAAGAAGTGTACTTTATATTCAAAGTGTTCTGGAAAATTGTGTAGCACATTAGGCTGTGTTGGAAATAAATGCCATTAATTTTGTTTGCTTAAGTAACAATCATTTTCTCTTGAATTTGAAAAGTTGTTTTCCTCAGTGCAGAATTTTAGATTGACAGCTATTTTTTTTCTCAGCACATTCTTTGTGGTATCCTATTAACCTATGGCTTCCAAACAGTGCTGTTAAGAATTAACTCTCAGGTTAATTTTGCTCCTTGGTGATCAGCATTTTTATTTGACTGTTTTTAAGAGACTCTATTATTTATGTTTTGCAGTTTTGAAAGGATATGTCCCTGTGTGGCTTTTGTTTCATTTGTCAAGGTAGAGATTCCTTGAAGCTTTCTGAATCTGAATATTGACACTGTTCAGGAATTCTAAAAATTTACCAGTCATTATATTATCAAATACTTTCTCTTCTCCTGTCTATATTTTATCATTCTAGATATTCAAGGAGCTATGTTAGACTTGTTCATATATCCTACATTTTTCTTGACCTTTTAAAATTTTTCATTTTTTTTCTGTCCATGGGATGTGTTCTGAATAATTTCTTTGCATCTGTCTTCCAGTCTCTCATTCTCTCTTTAGCAATAGCTAATCAGTTTGAAATGCTCTGATTGAATTATACATATATGCATTTCTACTAGTAATATTTAGTCCTATACCAAATCTGTCCGGTCATTTTTTATAGACTTTGATTTCTTGGTCATATTTTCAAAAATTTTATTTATGAAACCATATTGAATACAATTTTCCTATATTCTAATTATTTCATTATGTAATCTTTGAAGGCTTCCTTCTATTGCATGTATTGTTGTTGTTTTTCATGTGTGGTGTCCCTTTTTTAAAAACTATATATGATTCATATTCCTTGAAATTATTTTTCTGTGCTAATTCCTTAGGAATGAGTTGAAGTTCAATCTATTCAGAGGTATTTTGCATAGACTCAAGAAGACCCCTGGAACACTTTGAATTAAAGGATTTTCTTGTATATCAAAATCACACTTGTCATTCAAATTCAGGCTTTCACTCTTTTGATAGATGGCTTTTATTACCAAATTCTCAAGGATGTTCTCTTTTTCTATTAACACTCAGCACCAAATTAAGTAAAGACACATTTGCGTGGATAGAATGATTTCTATTCATCTGTATTTTTAGTGTCTTAACTTTATGTGGAATGTTCATATTAGGCTTTTTGCCTTGGCCAGGCCACACTGTCTTTCTTTTGAATGTGGATATGGCTCTCAAAATGGAAGTTCAAGCATGGTTCAACTGATATCCTTAAGGTGAGTTCTTTGAAGTTTCCTTTCACCCCAAAGTCACTGTTTTCAATTTAATTTTTGGCTTTTGTATATATCTTTCTAGTTCAGATATTTGTTTATGAATGTTAAATATTTTATCCAAATTACTTTTGTTGCTTTTCATCAGGACTACAACCAGTGTACCTACACAGCTATAGTGTTAGAAAATATGGTGTAAGGTATAAACTACAACAGAGAAAAGACAATCCACAAGCAAACAAAGCATTGAAAATAACCTGCCCAAAAAATACAGGAATGAGGAAATAAGGAATAGAGAAATACAAAAGCATGGTAACATAAAGATATGTAAAACATTGGGGTATAACTAACTCAGAGAGGATCATTAATCTCAATAAATTTAGAGGTTCTCATTGAAAAACTAAGACCGAAAGATTGCACAAAAATTACTCTCACTACCCCGACAACAGCAAACTATATAATTCATTGAAATGTTGTCCAAAAGATAAAAACATTCAAAAAGATACCAAGGAAAAAGGCAGAGATAAAGTTATAAAAAAATGGTATTCCAGGCCAATAAGAACCAAAATAAAGTAGCAATTTTTTTCTTTCAGATAATTGTAATATCAGAAAAACAGAATTTAAGAAAATAATAATTTAAATGGCTTAAAGAGAGACATGTACAACAGGTAAAAACAGCGTGCCAAAAATGACATAACAGTTGAATGAGCTCTTGCTTCGATAATCTTTAATCAACAACACTAGATTCTCAGCAGCTAACAACAGCAAACAATTATTTTTCTTGTTGACGCAGGCAGAAAAAGTGTGGCTCTCTTGAACTCAGCTAGGATTAGCTGAGCTCGGCTTCACACTGCCACTGTGTACAGGTCTGTTCAACATGTATCTGCTTTCTGGAACCAGTGACTACTCAAAGGGATGTTCTTCTCATGAAGGAACTCAGAACTGCAGAAAGCTAATCCTAAACTGATCAAGCACATTTAAGCTCCCGTTCACAGCATGTCTACTAACATTTCTCTATCAAAGCAAGTCACATGGCTAAGCTCAAAGTTGATGGGTAGGGACGCATTCTCTACCTGCTTTCCTGGGATGCCCTTAATAGTTACTGTGGATGCACAACTCTGTGACAGGAGAGTAAAGAATTGAAGAAAGAATTCAGTCTACCACAAGAATCTCGAGTACATTTGAGATTGAACTTTAAAAAAAAAAATATATATATATATAACATATATATGCTATATATGAAAGGTACATTACATATATATTAGAATTTCATCTGATTACAGTATTCTTTAATGCATTAGCCTTTACAGGGCAATGAGACAACACCTTTTATATAACCCAGAAATTCTATACTAAACAAATAATCAAGCCCAACAGAAAAGAATTTTAAAAAATTCAAGGGCTCCTAATCCATTTTTATACACATACAGTTGTAGCTTACATGACATTTTCCGAGGAGAATGCCTTGCAAATATAAAGGTTCTAGGTTTGTACATAATCATTCCAGGAAAACCGATATGATCCTAAAAGGATAGAATATATAGATAACAAATACTTATTTTGTTAAATTCCCTTTATCTTATATTTGGAGTACAAATTGAGTTACAAATCAAAATTAATTTAATCTTCAATAATGAAAATGTATTTCATCTCCAGAATTTGACTTAAGCATCATTGCTTTACAATAGCTTACATGTATTTTATGATCTCAGAAACTCCCAAGCACAGAGCAGGCCCTGACTATGGACCTCTGCCTTGTTTCATTGGCTTCACCTCAATGTTAAAAGATTAATGATAGTGATTACGATGTACTTTTGATGATTCCAAGGATTTTGTCACAATTTGAGTTGAATAGTATTGGAATTTTCATTGAAATGACGTCGAATTTTACATGCTTATTAGAACATATTTAATTCCAACATTTCAAAAAAATTTACTTTAAAAGCTTTCTTTTCCTCCGTGTTGATGTACCTACATCCAAGGACAGCAGGTAGATATAAATACAACGTGTTTATTGCCAACTCTTTTCATATTCATCTATACAATGGAATCCCAAGTGCAGAGCCTTTAAATTTCAAATGCAAATGAGTTCATATATGGTAAATATGAGGAAATTTCAATGCAAGTAAAAGTTTTCAGAACATTTTAGTTCATATATAATTGCTGTAAACCTTTGATATAATCCATTGCGCTTTTACGTTATTACTCTCCCCATATGTTGAAAAGGTAGAAAACTATAAATTAAACTCGAACTCTAGGAATAGAGCTACACCAACCTAAATTGTTATGGCGCAATCAGAACTGCAAAATAGCCTCAGAATTCAAAAAAAAGAAAAAAGCTTTCAGCATATCGAGATACGTAATTTAGAAACCATTTTAATATAACTCACTTAAATAGTTTTCTTTTCAATGGAATGTTTCAAATGTTGCTCATAACACTCTCCTGTTTGGGGCAGGGAGGGAGGAACCTTATAGGCAAAATACGTAGAGTGGCAGAACAGAATTTTGTAAAACTGAAATCGACAACTGGAGTTTCAAGTCGTGAGAGAGGCTTACTTAATGAGATAGAAAACCAAATTTTAGTATACAAATCTATAGTTTATTTTCGCCATATGAAATGTTTCTTATCCCCCTCTTGGTGGCATTTTCTTAGCATTTGTTTCAGCATTCAGGTTGTTAAGCTTGCCTTTTCTGTTCCCATTACTAAAATCTTTTATGGGTAAAGCCACTCAAGGAACCTATTGTGCTTTCTGATCAAAGTGGAAAGTGATGCCAGGTTATAATAAGCAATTTAATTTTTAATGAGTTTTTTCGTGCCCAAGGTCATAACAAAGGGTAAAAAAAAAAGTTAAACTACAGCAAAACACTAATGATAATGCCTTAAATATGACCAGGGCAAAATTATATTCGGCAGGGAGCACTTTCAAAGTATCCCAGGGCTAATTTTTAAAATTTTGCTTTAGAATAGTAACTGAGCTCAAGTAAGGTATAGCATATAAAATAATATAGACATAGATAAAAATGCATGAGACTGCTCCTAAAAGGAGTGACAGCTGAGCTGTTTGTAGAATTCAAATTTCTAAGCTAAAACTGTTTAAGTGAATTGTACCAAACAGTGTGTTGTTAACCCATCGTTATTTCCTAACTAAGGAGATAAAAATGTGGCACATAATTTTACCGTGTTTTTCTGCATTTTTTTTAACTGATAGCAGCTAGGATGTGAGAGTACTCTAAATATTCAATTAGGTCTACAGTTTAGATAATGATAAGCAAACACTAGTGATGACAGAGAAAAATCTTTGTGATTAACAAATATTCAATAAGCTGTCTACTTCATAAATAGTAACATCTTTTTAAAATTATAATGTTTTTTTAGTTTGCACCTTTTTGTTATTTTAATTTGAACGTATTACATGCTAAATGAAGTAAAACTTCTTGATT
Source organism: Equus quagga (assembly GCF_021613505.1). Taxonomy (NCBI): domain Eukaryota; kingdom Metazoa; phylum Chordata; class Mammalia; order Perissodactyla; family Equidae; genus Equus; species Equus quagga. The sequence continues at coordinate 27,990,004 of NC_060288.1, read as the reverse complement.
AGAACTTCTTTTGAAGAAAACTAAGACCATTTCTTCTTAATACATATGCTATGCCCTGTTAATATATTTGATTTCTTTGATAATTATTTTAATTTTATCATGTTAATAAGTATGGGCAATGGAAAAACTTATTTCAATAAAGATCTTACATACACTGACCCTAATGTTACACTGATAAATGATGAAAATTAACTAATAAAATATGGAGAAGAATAGGACAAAATTGGAAAAAATTTTCAATAGCTGATATATCTTGATTCCTTTACTCATTATTTTGAGATCAAGTACTTTTCTACGGTCACTTTTTATCTATTCATTATGTAGTAAAATCTAATGATTTTGGTTGAAACAAGCCCTTGTTCTTGGTTTGCCCATATGGAAAAGTGGGCATAATTGTTTTGCTCCCTTGTTTTATAGTAAACATATATTTATGAGAAAAAGAGGATAAAAGTTAAGCATAACCATAGTCTATTGACTTGAAAGAATTAGATCACTGCATGAAATTATTAAACAAGATTAATAATTTTAGGATTCCATGTTAAAATGTAAAAGCTGATAACTTGGGCTGACCCAGTGGTGCAGCGGTTAAGTTCTCATGTTCTGCTTCAGTGGCCTGGGGCTTGCTGGTTTGGATCCCGGGTGTGGACCTATGCACTGCTGGTCAAGCCATGCTGTGGTAGGCGTCCCACATGTAAAGTAGAGGAAGATGGGTGTGGATGTTAGCACAGTGCCAGTCTTCCTCAGCAAAAAGAGGAGGATTGGCAGCAGATGTTAGCTCAGGGCTAATCTTCCTCAAAAACAAATAAATAAATGTAAAAGCTGGTAACAGTCATTTTCTTTTATTGGAACATAATAGACTTAGTTCCAGTTAAGTATTATAGTGCTATAATATCAGTAACACTACAACAGATGAGCCAAAACCACTCTTGTCAATTCTTAAAACTTCAGTTCCTGGGGCTGGCCCGGTGGCATAGTGGTTAAGTTCATGAATGCTCCACTTCAGCAGCCCTGAGTTCTCAGGTTCAGATCCCAGGCTCAGACCTGCACACTGCTCATCAAGCCATGCTGTGGCAGCATCCCACATACAAAATGGAAGGAGAATGGCACACATGCTAGCTCACTGACAATCTTCCTCAAGCAAAAAGAGGAAGATTGGTAACAGATGTTAGCTCAGGCCCAATCTTCCCCACCAAAAAAAGAAAAAATTCAGTTCCTAATTTCCTTTATTGTTCGTTCAAGTCCCCAGATTTACCAAACAAAATTGGTCAGTAGAAATGTCTTAAAATATTTAGATATATAATGAAACAAAAAATTAGAAAATATATACAATCTCCTGAACATATTGACAGATGACAAAACAACCCAGCATCATACAAAAATAACCCTGAAAAAATATGATAACTGGGATTCACAATTTTCTATCAAATCATTGTTTGATTTATTTATCATTTTCAGATTGGCCAACTTGATGTAACATACTATCTGACAGTGTATAACTATTTTATAAGATTTTCAAAAGTTTGCATTTTAAGCTTTGTGGGTTTTTAAAATTATTGTATTACTTTTCTATTGCTGCATAACAGGTGACCACAAACTTAGAAGCTTAAAACAACACCCATTTATTAGCTTACAGTTCTGAATTTCAGACGTCTAGACCCAGCTCAGCTGTGCACACTGCTCAGAATCTCATGGGCTGAGGTGTCAGAGGGCCATGCTCCTGTTCCATTCTGGAGGCTGTGGGGAAAAAATTGGCATTCAAGATCATTTAGCTTTTTGGCAGATTTCATTTCCCAGTGGTTGTAGGACTGAGGTCCCTGTTTCTTAGAAAGAAACTACCTTTAACGCCAGAAGAGGAAAATCTCCTTTTGGCCAAATCTCCCTCATGCTTTTGATCTCTAACTTCTTCCTCTGTGACCGCTGGAGAAAAACCTCTGCTTTTAAAGGGCTCATCTGATTGGGTCAGGCATGCCCTAGAGAAATCCCCATTTCTTAAAGTCAGTTGTGCCATGTAACATAACCTAATCATGAGAGTCAAGTCCATCATATTCAGCCTCCTGAGATTATGCAGGTTGTGTCCACCAGGGGGCAGAAATCTTGGAGGCCATCTTAGAATTCTGCTTACCTCAGATTGTCTTTTGGTTATTTTCCTATTGATAAATCACCTGAATAGTAGAAAAGTGAAATCTATTTCAGATATAATCAATTAAAACAACTCCTAAATTATTGTCTGTTTGGATGTACGTGTGTGTTCTTGCCTGCGTGTGTGTACACGTGCCGGGGTGTAGCTTGTGTTTTTTAATCCACTTGTGCTAAGGCCAAAGGATCATAATGCAATTAAGATACGAGAGGATATGAGCTTCCAGGAAAGACTCTATAGGTATCTTTTCTTACCAGTTAACATAGATAATTAATGGTTTACTCTAACACATACAGAAATTTGTTTCACAATTCGAATGGTCATATGTTCACATTTAGAATCTTAAGACAGTATTTAACATATATTAAATGCTATAAAACCTTCTAAGAAGAAGATTCTCACTTGAAATATAATACTTTTAAATGTAAATCTATAACTTCAAATCATAATATCAAATATTTTAATCTGTTAATGTTTATATAAAATGGAATTCCCTGTTTGTGTGATTAAGTATAGCATTGCTGATGAATCAGTGTTGGTATTCATTCTCCACAAATAATTCAAGAGATGTTGGAGAGGAAATGAAAATTTAATTATCAAAGCTCTTGCTCTTGATCATAATTTAAAAAAAAAAAGATCAATGCAAAATAACAGCCTGTTTAATAAAATGTGTAATGTGTACATGAGAAAAGACTAACAAAGTTCTCTACCAGTGGGACATTACTGAATCTTCTCATCATTTCAGTGAATTTTTTCTGATTTTGTTTCTTAAAGTATGTGTGTGTATGTGTGTAAAACAAGACAATATATAGACTGTTGAGCTGAAAATCATTTTAAATATCACCTAGTACAACTTGGTAATTTTGTCTTGTCTAACCATATAATTTCACAAATTGATGACTATCATCTCGTCCAACCACAAAATTTCACAAATGAGAAACCAGAAATAATCCTATAGAACTGAATGATTGACAAAACACAGTGGCTCCTCCTGGACTATAATCCATGCTTCCATCATCCATATTTGTGATTCTGCTTTTTTTGCAGACATATTAAAAACACATGAATATTTCCTAATATTCACAGTGTAATATGTATCTATATCAATATGGATATTTATGTGACCTCATATAGATTAGCATAGGAAATCTCATGAAATATTTGAAGAGTATATTTGTCTCCCGTATAATTTTTTTTTTCAGTCCTTGTATTCTATCTCTCTTCCCAGGCATGCTTGCTTATTTTGTGTGTCACAAATAAAAATGGGCAAATTACAATCAGTTATCAGTAAATTTAGTTACTACTTTGTCATTTTTATTTGAATCCTTTAAAGATGAAGCCAGTCAGTGGGAAAAGACTCCAAATAAATGACATTCGATGGCAATATTTCAAGAAACAGTTCCGACCAGAAGGAATGGGATAAATTTGGTTTTGTTTGTTACCCATGTGGTTCAATAATTCCGTACATCGCTGTTTGTTATTCCCCATATCTGCTTTCTTTAGTGTTGGGAAGCAATATGAATGTTTTTGTTTCTGCATGGTCAGGGCTTTCTAAGCAAAAAGTACTAAAAACCTAAGTTAAATGACAAACCTTGGAAGTGAAAGGGCGATTGAATAAGCAGAGGAAGTCCAGAGTTTTATAGAGATATATTTCTGCAAAGTACTATGGCTGCATTCCAAAAGGTTGTAAACCAGTGGCTTTCTCTTTCTCTTCTTGGAGAGATTTTCTTGTTGTTAGAAAGATCAGGAGGAGAGAGTGGCAGGTCTGTACCAATCACTACATAAGATCCCACATTCATAATTTTGAGGTTTTTCTGCTGTGGTACAGACCCTGCTGGCATAGGCATTTGGCTCCCATCACATTGCCCAGAAGGAGAAGGATGTGGCTTAGGAAACCTGTGCGGTTATTGCTTTTAAGTGTGCCTCTGATTCAGAAGGCTTGTGTTCCCTTTCTGGGCCAAATAAATAAATATAACATTAAAAACATGTCACTTGTTTTGATATGCTAATTGAACATTATTATGCCCCACTGATTAGCACTGTAGACTAAAAACTAATAGGAAAGACAAGCGAACAAAGAAATGTTTTGATAAATTTCATGAAGAAAATAAGCAAGGGCTGGCAGTGAAAAAGAGCTGAGAAATATGCAATTTTTTTTTGCTCTCTCATATAATAGTAAACACAACTCTATTATAACAACTGTAGTATTGTATTATAAATTAGTTTTTATTGGCTTCCTTTACCTATTGGCTTGTGAACTTTTTGAGGATAATAAATAACCCTCTTCATCTGTCTATCTCTAGTAAATAGTATTTGGCATTTAATAAATATTTCTAGGATTAATAAATTCATGGATAACTTCACTATCCCAATTCAAAATTACTAATCTCAAGGAAATTTACGTTTGTAATTTTCTTCCCAACTCATCTAAATACATCATCCCATAAGGATGTTAAAAATTTGAAAAACAAAATGTCTCCTGATTTTACAAAGAATTTTTGACCAATGATAATGTAGTGCCAGTTGTTTCAATTAGACTGGATGCATATTTAGTTTCAAAGTCTCCAAGACAGAATACCAGTAAGATAATTCCAATATTCAAATTAAAATAACAGTGTTGTCAACAGAAAATGAGTCCCATTTGTTTTAGAGGCTCTTAGGACACAGATACAATTGAGATAAGATTCATGTCTATAGAATAAATTTTTTTTTGTGAAATAAACATGGGCAATATGGAAAGAGTGGCATTTTGTGTGACCCCGAGAGAACTTTATACCTTTGATCTTCTGTTTTCTTCTTTTTGACTTATGCTAAAAATTTTTAAATATAACTTAACTCTTCTCATTATGAATGTAGGAAATTGCAAATTTTCATACATAATCGTCAAAATAAGGGTCATTAGTAACCATTTCGTTAATTTGCTGTGGTTAATTAAATCTGTGTTATAGTTTTTCTATAAGCAACATTTGGGATTTTTTTCATTTTCATCTTCATGTACATACCAAAACCTATTGTTGGGGGAGTTATTGTCTTCTCGTTTCATTTTCAGTTCCATAACACCGATGCTACTTAAGAAAAGTACTCAATACGTTGCGGTTTACGCTCTGGCGCCCCAGCATCCTTCAGGAGAGAGAGCTCTACTTGCGTTGCTTATGTGTGCACTGCCTCTTAAGTCAGGGCTTCTAATGTGCTATAAGAGCTGTTTTCTTACTCAAGTGTAACTCTTGTTTTTTAGCTGTATCATTTGAAGAATGTCTCTAAGATGTCTAGTTTTATTTATGAAAGAAATAGTCATATCTGTGCCCATGCTGTATTACTTACTCTGCGTTTATTTGTATGCAGTGGACTGGAGATAGTGATCTGAACTCCCTGAGATGAATAATTATATCATTTCTGGGATCACATAATTAATGATTTTAATTCATTCTGTTTGTTTGCAGCAACCTTTCTGCATGTCAGATAAAAGTCGTGGTAGATAAAGTAAGGGAAATCATGGAAAAACTGAAATTTTAGCTTCAAAATGTAAGGACATTTTCATGTGTCTTGAAGTATCAAGAAATCAAAGCGGTATATCTTGAAGTAGTATCCTGAAGTATCTTGAAGATCAAAACAGAATAAATTAGATGATATAAATGCCAAGCGTTAAAAAGGGGTGGATAAATGTAAATATAAATCACTCAAATGAAATTTCCCTGTTCATATTATAAGTGAAGCACTCTTGATATATATGAGGCTACAGTGTACATTCATATATTGTTGCCCCTAAACAAAACAAGATTGCTTTGTAAGAGTCACATAGTAATTACGTATGTACAGAGGCCAATGGAAGTGATGGAAAATAATATTTTATGAAATACTAACAGAAGAGCAGTTCAAAGTGAAAACTCCACCACTGGACCACTATGCTTGTATGCCAATCCAATCATTCAGCTGCATTATTTTGGGCAAATTACCTAACTTCTCTGTGCTTCATAGAGATAGAACACCTACTCATAAGACTAATGGAAGAATGAAGGAATTCAGTTCTCTGTAGTTTTTATTCAAGTTGAATGTAAAATTAATTGAAGAAACAACATTGATTTTACAGTGCTTGGAAGAAAACACATGCTTCCCACTTCATTTTAAGACTCACGTTACAATGCTGAAACGCATTCCGATATGGGAGAAATGATGGTTCTCTTAGAAGAAAATCCTTCACAAATAATCATGAAAATTACTTGTTATGGAAAAGTGCAAAAGGGAGGAGTCACCAGGCAAGCTAAATATCATTAAATAATAAATTTATAATTCTTAATGAAATTTACCTGGTCCTGAGATTATAAATAATAGAAAATACAATCATATTAATAAATTAAGCTTTTCTTTAGTGTTATAGGAGTCACATATGCTATTTCAGAATAAGAAATTTTAGTGAAATTCAGAAAACCTAAAATTTACAGGAATCATAGTTAAACTAATAGATTTGACACTTTTGAGGAAAGACCTCTGGAATCAGCCATAAAAGAAGATAAATCAAGCTAAATCTCCTTCATAAAGGGAGGACACTTGACTGATGATTTGTAATGTTTTCTCTAAGGAAAAAAATAACCATTACTTTACCTTAAAATTGCAATTTTCTTGTTAGTTCTTTATCTTCCTGTGGACATTCCTCACTATGCTACAATTTTGTCCCTCCTCCTTACATGTAAATGACAATGGTCTCTGTCTAACCACTAGTAACTTTGAATGTTGAAAGAGTTGCAACTTCCCAATCCTTCATTCCTGGCGTATCCACTGAGCATATAATGTGGGTCACATGATGCTCAATGTGCTGTGATACTTGTGTTCATGAAAACATCTGCTCCAGAGTCTCCTGGAGAAAACACGGCAAACCTGAAACCAAACACAATGACTAATATCACTTCAAATATGAACAAAGGCTTGAGCTGATACACAGTCATAAGACATACAGTGATTAGGGCAAGTGGACAGCAGGATACAGTATTTCTGAGAAAGATCTCTCTGTGGAGGTGACAAACAATGTGACAATTCCATTGTTGAAAAGGTGAATGCGAAGACAGATGGGAAGAGAATGCCATGACAAGGGAACTGTAAGTGAAAGTGGGTGTAAGTTTGAGGTAGGCTTATTTGAAGAAATAAAAGAAAGTCACAATATTTGACATGCAGAGAGTAAGGAGGAAATAAATGAAACAAGGTTGAGTCATACAGTTTTTCTGTGTTTTTCTTTGTTTTGTTTTGCTGTTGTTCTGTCTGCCCAATATCCAAACCTTGCCTTCTCTTACAAAAACTGGGAAAATATACGTCCTCCCTATAGGCTGGGAGTCAATGAAGGCACATTGTCTAAGCTCAGGCAATAAAATGTCTCTAGAAAAGGATTGTAACCGTGAGCAAATAATAAATAAAAGGAGAATTTGTAATTCATCTCAGAGCAGAATTAACTAGTGGCAGGAGCCCCAGTATCCAGGGGCAGGAATAACGGAGTCCAGTGGAAGCAGGAGTGGGGAGACCAGACTGCTTATGGGTACCCAGACCAGACTGTGTAAACTTGACAGTGGTTCCTGCTCACCAGAATCAGTTGGTTACATCTATTTTCTGAGTTTACTTCTCTAGTTTCTCTGCTGGACCCAAGAACTTGTCCAATTTATTCTTTTTTTTTTTACTTAAATAAGCAAGAGTCAGTTTCTATTACTTATAACCCAGAACTCTGATTAATAAATCAGTATAGAATGATGTTCACTCTGCTAGTGTATTAAAATTGATTCCTTTCCTGAAAACTACAATAATCATCTCTGCAATAGTTTATAGTTCCCCAAATACTATAATCAGTTTCCCACCTTAATGTCTTTGTAAATGATCTTCTGTATGTCTACCTACAAACACTGCCCTTCCAAAAACCCCTTCTTACCTCTACCAAAGTCAATTCTATTCTCTATGCTTCTTCCCTATTTTATTAGTAGAATAGTCTAAGCTGCGCTACATTTAATAACCATCTCCAAGATCTCAGTGGCTTGCCTACTTTCACAAAGTCCACTGTGAGTGCTAGTCACGGACAAGGACACTGGTCCACCTTGTGGTAACCAGGAAACCCAGGCTACCTTGAGCGCTTGTCGCCTCCCAGGAGACCTCCATATTTGCCACTGCAGAAGAATAGAGAAAGTGGAGGACCACCCAGGAGATTTTCACAACTTAACTTTGGCGTGTTCCACTTCTATTTGGCCCATATTTAATCAGCCAGATTAATGGTCACATGGCCTTGCTCACTGTATGGGATAGGGAAGGATAATTTTCATAATACTCAGGGAAAAGTAACAGGAGGAGAATTTGGTGAACACATGATATTGTGTCTAACTCATGTATCCTTTTTGCCCCTAATTTTCTATATATCACCTTGTGTTATTATTTATTCATTTACAAGTTGGTCTGCGTCTTTGCTAGACGTTGGACTTTAAGAGTAGTAACTATCACGTATTCCTCTCTGATGCCTCAATACTGAATGAAAGTGCTTGGCTCTCAGTAAACACACTCAATGCTTATTGAATTTATAGGATTTATTGAATGAAAGGATGATAAATGAATATTATTTTTCCATAGTAATTTTCTTTATAATTCCACGATACAGAATCATCCACCCTTCGCTGAATATCAGAGTACCAAAGTGCTCTGTAGGGACTTCTGTTTCCACCAAGATCATGGGTTAAATTCTCTGGGGGGCCTTCCTGTTACCTAAATCCTGCATAAAAGATGATTTGTCTAGACTTGCAGGATATGAGAGAAAACACTACAAATAAAGAGAGAGAGAGAGAGAAGAAAAGCATGAGCTTGAACCTGAGTGGTGAGCAGTGAAAACACACACAGCACAGGTTTTGCGGGCAGGATCATATATCAGTGCTGCTTTTGGGACACTGGGCCTTTTCTCAGATTCCCAATGGGACCCCTGAAGCTGGGACTCACATATAAAACTGAAGACTTGTTGAATTATTGATTTCATGCTCTTTGGATAAATACCATCATGCTGTACGCCTTAAATTAACACAGTGATATATGTCAATTATTTCTCAATAAAACTGGAAAAAAGTTAAAAAAAAATACTGAAAACTTGGCAGGTGATGGTTGTGGCTCCACGCCTGCAGTTCTTAAGGCTCTGAGCATGTCAAATTCAATCCCTCTCTACAGGAAAGCATCCTTTCACTGGACCCCCATACTTTCCAAGTACTACCATCACCAAGTATGACGCATAATCAAACACCGCCAGAGAAACCATGAATAAACCACTGTCATTGAAAATTAGAAGAGACAACAAAAAATAAATTCAGACCACAAATGACTTGACAATGACAGTGTGTGAGCTCTGTCCAGACGGTTAATGACATTCAGTTTTCCTTCATTACCTGCTCAGTGAATTTCTAAATTATGGATGGTTTTTAATAAATGCACAAAACTTTGACAAATGAGAAATCTCATACTTTTTCTCATATTCTAAATTTTTTCCAGTAATTTACACAAAAATAAAGTGAATAAAGTATGTAAAGTCACTGTCTATATTGATCTTTCTTAAAATGAGCAAAGAATTATTAATCTTTGGGTATACTGTCTTTAAAACATATTAGGTAGAGTGGCTTTTGATAAGTGTTTCGTAATATTGTCTTATTATGAAAGTGACAAGAAAATATTTAAATTCCAAAATTTTGAGTTATTACATTCCCAACATAATTCTCAGTAAATTTAATTAGTATATCATATTGCGCAGCAAGGAGTTAACATGGCAGTCCTGAGACTATAATCCTTGGAAAAGTTTGTTTGCATGGCTGTTGTCTGACTCTAGAAACATGGTTTCAAAAGTGTTCCTACCACTTTAACTGAATAAGAGGATTACAATGCCCAAGCAGTTTGTGCGTGCAATGTGGTTTATGCTGAACATCTATTTTCCTTCTGGGAATCTGGAATTTTGATATGTGCTACCAGAGGTTGCCCGCATAACCAGCCCTGAATAAAAACACCCTGGGCACTGGGTCTCTAATGGGCCTCCCTGGTAGACAACGTCTCACACGTGTTGTCGTAACTCATTGCTGAGGGAAAGCACCTCTACATAACTCCACAAGGAGAGGACTGTTGGAAGCCCGCACTTGGGTTTTTCCAGACTTTGTTCCACATGGCTTTTCCCTTTGTTAATTTTGCTTTGATTCTTTTCGCTGCAATAAATCATAGCCATGGGAGGACTATATGCTAAGTCCTGTGGGTCTGCCTAACTAATCAGCAACACTAGGAGTCGTCTTGGGAACCTTTGACACATTGCTACAGAGTATTTGGGTATGTTGTGATTACCTAAGTGTATTTTTAAGTAAAATATTACAATAGGGAAAAGGAAAATAAGAATCATAATTGTAAAAATTTAATTTATTCTCTTTCCACCAAGACAGCCACAGTTTATGTCATCTTCAAGTGAACTGTATTATCCACCTTAACCAGTAACTTCAAAAGTTCTTTTCCAGGGCCATCCTCATGTGAATGGTTTCCACGAAAAGAGAATTAAATAGTATGCTACCAATACAGTCAGCTTCGATTTTTTCATTGTTTATTGCTATGAATAGATTTCTATAGAAAAAATACCTTATGATCATCTCTACTCTCCTATTTATGTCAACACATGAGCTTTAAATTAAATAGAACTACAACATTTGCAATATACATTGCTGCATTTTAATCTGTATTTCTTTTTAACAGCATCTCAAGATACTTTTCTTTCGTGTTCACTTATTTATGTTCACAAAAAAGAAGCCATAATTTCTTGCATGTTACACAATGATAAACTGTGATTTTAGAGAGATTTTAAATTCTATTGCAAAAAAAGATTTGTGGGATAAACTTTCATCTTTATTTCCAAAGAAAATTCGAAAGACGTTGCTAAAATAAGTGTATTTGATGACATAAGCTGGCTTGCTTTTCAATATAATATTTCTTCACATATTTACTATATCCCTTTGAACATTTTGTTGAGTTTACAAACTGCAGAAAAAAGGTTCAGATTTTAACTGCTTGTTTAAATTTCTCTAAAGCTCAAAACTGTGAAATTTTTATTATTATATTTTCTCTGGAGACTTGAAATAACTCAATTTGTTTCCTCATATACATCAGCCATATATTTGACCATACACAAAATTTTCCAATTTTTTCTATTTTGCAAATTTCAATTTCAGTAAAAAAAGTGTATATTCTGTCTCCCCAATGTCCAGTTTAGAAAAAGTATTATTTATCCTAGAATCATACACCTTATTAAGATATATCACTTTATTATAATTATTTCATAATATCATCTCATTTTGACAATATTTATTTCAAAAATAAGAAAATGAATGTTTCAAGTAATTCTGAAACAAGCTTTTTATTTTCACTATGACCTATTGTTAACATGTATATACTACAAAGCATAATTTCTTTTTAGAGCAGAAGTTCCCAAGATTGCTGAATAAATTATTTCTAAAGGGGATAAAAAATCAGTTTGGTCATCAGTGTTTCAGTGTCACTTGAGATAAGGCCTAGCTTATCACAGTACATCACATCACAAAGCTGGTAGCAACAATTAGGCCCAGCTATATTAACTCCAAATCTGGGTAGCTTCATCTGATCATTGTCACATGGGTTCCTAGTGTCTTCAAAATCATGTGTATTTATATGTTTCTTGTCAAAGTATGTGAAAATAAAGAATTTAGATTGCTAAAACAGCTGTAATTAATTTTTTCTTCCCCGTTTTCTCCCTAAATCCCCCTGGTACACAGTTGCATATCTTAGTTGCAGGTCCTTCTAGTTGTGGTATGTTATAATTAATTTTTTAATAAAGAACTTAGGACAGAAAAACAATAGAATTATCTCATTTGTGACATTTGTATGAGTTAAATTATCTATTACTTAATTTTATATCTTCAAGATAGATAATAATCTAAATATTGCATAAATAAAGATAATGTTCTTCGTGAAATCAACAATTCAAAGAGATTTATGCACCCTTATGCTCACTGCAGTATTATTCACAATAGCCAAGATGTAGGAGCAACCCAAGTGCCCATGAATGGATGAATGGATAAAGAAGTTGTGGCATATATACACAATGGAATGCTACTTAGCCATTAAAAAAATAGTGCCTTTTGTGACATCATGGGTGGACTTTAAGGGTATTATGCTAAGCAAAGTAAGCCAGACAGAAAAAGACAAACACCTTATGATTTCACTCATATTTGGAAGTTAAACACATGGACAAAGAGAACAGACAAGGAGTTGGGGAGGGCAAAAGGGGTAAAGGGGCACATATGGATGGTGATGGATAAAAACTAGACTATTGGTGGTGAACACGATGCAGTCTATACAGAAACTGATATATAGTAATGTACACCTGAAATTTACACAGTTATAAGCCAATATGATCTCACTAAAGTAATTTTTTAAAAAAGATAATGTTTTTGATAATTTGTGAAGAGACACATTTCAAAAGCTAGACTTTTCTCTTTCCAGTAATCAATTGCCAATATTATATTTCCAGAATGTACTTAAACTAACAGCAATAACACAGTCAATATCATTTCAAGTAAAGATTATTTTCTGTATCAAGGAAATGTGAGGGCCAACCCTGATGGCTGAGTGGTTAAAGTTTGGCATGCTCCGCTTCTGTGGCCCCCATTCGCTTCCTGGGCATGCAAGCACACCACTTGTCTGTCAGTAGCCATGCTGTGGCAGCAGCTCACGTAGAAGAACTAAAAGGACTTACAACTAGAATACACAACTATGTACTGGGGTTTTGGGGAGGAAAAGAAAAAACAGAAAGTTTGGCAACATGTTAGCTCAGGGCAAATCTTTCCCAGCCAAAAAAGAAAAAGTAAATCCCTCTTTAAAAAAAAAGAAAAGAAAATATGAGCAAAATAAGGAATCGAATAATAAAAATAATACAGGTGACAATATATGAAATAAATATATATAAATGCATTATTATTCAAATATTTTAGTATTTTTAAAAGTATTTCGAGCACCAAAGATCTTCTTATATTTTTTCTTCATTAGATCTTTTATGTAGCGTGTCAAAGATGAATAAAACAAGACCTCTTTACCAATAAGAGATGACTCTAACATTCATTAAGTATGGAATGATTTAAAAAATTTTAGGAGAACCCTCCTGAATGGGTTATATCTGTGTCTACCAATCTGGAGAGATACCACTGAGATATAATTATGTGATAAAAACAGGTTTCAGAGTAACATATATGGTGCAATTTCATTTGAGGGGAAAAAGGGAGCGAGCACTATAAGAACAACAGCAACAAAATCCTAAACTAAATATTTTTTTTGTGATAGTACGTACATGCGATAAGACTAAAGAGAATACCTATAAACCGAACCAAATAAAATGATGCTTACCTTCAGACACTTATTTTTAAGGTGATTTCTCTTTATAATTTTATTTTACAATGAAACGTAAATATATTTTCACTGAAAGGAGTCAAATATAAAAAGATTAAAATTTGAAATTTCTCTTTACCAGCTCCCTTGACAGTTTTTGCACTTCCCGATTATTAATTGAAAGTATCGATTCAAAAACACACACATTCACATATGCCTTATGTCTCTTACTCCTAGCCGCCTGTCTCCTGTTCATCCATTCTTGTGGTACATTTGAACCACGAGTCAGTGCTTCTCTTTGGATCCTGGTATATATTTTTCTACAAAATCCGTAAGAATCTTGTAGACTACAGTGTAGCCCAGCATTTTCAAAGTCTGTACATTGTAAATCCTTTAGTTATGACCATATGTCCAAGACATTCATTCTCAGGCTGCCGGAGCCTTTGAAACAGTATGAGTTTTATTCAGTTAGTCTCACATCATCATCCAAAAAGGAATCTAATTTCTTAAGAAACTGTGTCCTTGGAAGTTAGGGCAAAGTAAAGTTCCATTCCTGAAATCTGTTTTTAATTTAATAAACAATTAATGCTCCATAGATTGTGTTTTCTGCCAGTATGCCCCAGACAGAAAAGAGAGATCATTTGCTACTGTGACTTTCTGCTATTGCTTTGGATTTCTGGTATCATTTCCAACTCATTATGCTTGAGGATTAAAATGGGCCTTAATCCTGCACTGTTGTTCCAGTTGACCAGCAGTATTAGTAAAACTGTGCTTTTGGCTTACCTCCAGAGAGATATTTAGTCCAAGATACATCTTTGGTTCAAAACCCTGGAACAGTCTTCCCCCCATAAATTTAAGCCTATTGAAACTGTGACTTGCTTATTTCAGTCCTAGAGGATTTTAATGAAGTTATAAATTTCAATGAAGTTATAAACAAGCATTGAAAATGGCAATTCCAGATCTAGGTTCTTGGATAGGATGATGTAAGCCCACTCTACCCTGCCTCTGTCACCGAATGGAGCTATAAACCCTGGACGGAATGCTTGAAATAGCCACCCGAGGACTAAGCAGGAGGATTGGGAGGACAGTGAGAATTCAAAGTGTCACTCAGCCAATGATGAGTTTGTCATTGCCTTGTTATTTCCTGGCATCCACTGGCCTGAAACCAAAGTGAGCATACGTGAGCACAGTGGTGCAGGGAGAGCGCCAGGAGAAGTCCTTTGGTTCCGGCTCAAGGAGAGGGAAAGGGCACTCTCGATGCCCAGAGAGAGTGCAGAACCCCCTCCTCCCACATGTTCATCTCTTTCTGTTCTCGATTTTCTCATGTCCTAGACACCAAGCAATCCTGTGTTCACGGAGGCAGCAGTGGCAAAGGGAGCGAAAACACTGAGGGAGAGGAATCGGCCTCTCCATTCAGTAAAGCTGTGGTCCCCAGAGGATGGGGCACACTTCCATTATTTTTATTTATTTATTTTCTCCCCTGCTTGACTCCAGACACAGGTGTAGATGCAGCATGTATACAGAGTGGGATAATTAAAGGCCCAGTTTTCTGGCTCTTGGTGGGACCCCAGGGAACCAGACAGTACCACGGAGGCAGTGGTGAGAGAGGAACTAGCAAAAACGAGTGACTCCTAGAGTTGATGATGAACTCCTGGGATCGCTCTTAAGTAAGATGCACCTGGGTGGGTCTAGTCTTATTCAGCATATCAGAGACTTTGAGAAGTGAGACCACTGCCCAGTTCAAGCACTCAGAGGAGAGATCTATACAGAACTGCAAGTCTTTGAAAATTGACATGAGATTGGAACCACAGAAAGTGGGTTAGAACACATGGCCTACTTAACTGGATCAACTTCCTATTAAAACATAGATTATCAACTTTCACTATACATTAAATCCAGGACTCAAACAAGACTTGAATTCTCATAACCCAATATTCAAAATGGCCAGCATACAATAAGAAATTACTGGGTACAAAAAGAACCAGGAATATATCAACACACGTGGAAAAGGTAACCAACAAATGTCAACACTTAGATGACACAGGTGGTGGAATTATCTGAAAAGGATTTTAAAGCAGATATTATAAAGGAGCAGCAGAAAGCAAACATAAGTAATCTTGAAACCAATGAAAAAAATGAAATCCTCAGTAAAGAAATAAAATATACATGAAGAACCATATGGAAATTATATAATAGAAAAGCACAACAGCACAAAATTTTTTTTAAAATCTCACAATATTGGCACAATAGAAGACTGAAGATAATAAAAGGAAACAGTCAGTGAACTTGAAGATAGATCAACAGATATAAGAACAATAGAGTGAAAAATAATTGAAAAAGACAAAAAACAGAAAAAACAGAGCCTCAGAGACCTGGGCAATAATAACAAAAGGTCTAACATTTACGTCATTGGAAACCCAGAAGGAGAGGTGAAAGAGTGTGGTGCTGAGGGAGAAAAATGGAAGAAATAATGACTGAAAACATCTCAAAATTGGTGCCAGACATAAGTTCACCGATTCTACAAGCTCAGTGAACCCCAAACAGAATAAGTCTCCCCCAAAATCCCTGACACATTTGTCTTTTTTTGCTCTGCTCCATTTCCCTTTCATCTCTCACTCACAAAATCTCACCACTCTTCCCCAAATTCTTTGCTCAGTCCATGCCAAAAACTTTTTCTTACTTTCCCTCCATTTTTCCTGACTTTTTATTGTGAAATAGTCTTCCAAAGGCAGAAAGAAAGCTATTTGAGGGAAGAAAAGAGGTAAGCATTAAGTTTCATTAGTTTTCTATTGCTGCTGTAACAAATTACCACAAACTAAGTGGCTTAAATAATATACATTTATTATCTCGCCATTCTAGAGGACAGAAGGATCCCTGGGCTAAACTCAGTGCGTATGCAGGACTGTGATCCTTTGGAGGCTGGCTTAGTCTGTTCAGCCTGCTATTACAAACTACCATACATGGAGTGGCTGAAACACCAGACATTTATTTCTCACAGTTCTGGAGGCTGAGAAATCCAAGATCAAGGCACCAACAGATTTGACGTCCATTGAGGGCCTGCTCTCTGGTTTGTAGATGGCCGTCTTCTCACAGTAACTTTACATGGTGGAAGGGACAAGGGGCTTCTCCGGGGTGTCTTTTATAAGGACACTAATCCCATTCATGAAGGTTCCACCCTCATGACCTAATTACTTCCCAAAGGCTCCAGCTCCTAATAACAACACATTAGGGGTTAGGATTTCAAGATATGAATTTTCGGGGACACAAACACGCAGTCCATAACAGAGGCTCTAGGAAAGAATTGACTCCTTGCTTTCTTCAGATTCTAGATGTGGCCACATTCTGTGCTTCATAGCCATTTTCCATATTAAAAGCCACCATCACATGACTCTAACCTCTGCTTCTGTCCTCACATGTCCTTCTCTGACTCTCATGCCTCCCTCTTTCCATATAAGGACACTTGTGACCACATTGGCTCATCTAAATAATCCAGGACAATCTCCCCATCTCAATGTTCTTAATTTAATGACGTCACAAAAGTATCTGCTGCCTTTTACATTAACATATCCATGAATTCTGAGGATTAGAATGTGGTCATCTTTGGCCGGGTCATTATTTTGCCTACCACAATAGTCAAGGCAAAATCATTAACAGGAAGGTAGAAAGGAAAGGTAAAAATTACCAGATGGTAATGATTTTTGTCCTATCACATCCTCTTTTCAGGCTTTTCTGTTCGTCCTTGGCCTTTTGAAATTCACTGTAATATTATTAGATGTGGGCTTGTTTTCATTTATCCTTCTTCAAAGAGGAAGGACTTTCAACTTAATATCCATGTCTTTTTTTAGCTCTGATAATTATTTCTGTCTTTTATTTGGTTATTTACTTCCCTCCATGTCACTATCATTTCTGCGAAGCCTATTTAAAAGCTTTTCTAGTTTTTGTGTATATTCTTGTTGTTTTGGATCCTTTCGCCTTATACTGTCCATTCTGCCCTTGCATTTAATTATGAAAGGAATATTTGCCTTTATTTTTCTGTTCACAAATTTCCTTCTTCCTCTAAGTTCAATATAATAATCAACTTAATATTTTTTCTTTCAAAGAAAAAATTTTTATTTTCTATTATCTTTAACATCTACTTCTGTTACCCTACCATCATGCATGCAATTTCCTCTGAGGGTGGCAGTTTAATTCTATTTGTGTTTCAAATGTTTTCTCTTTTTTTTCCTATGATAACTTTGTCTTTAACAATGTTGCTCCTTGTGTAGTGTGGTGAGTTATTCTCTTTCATGGTGCCAAGTGTCCTCAATTTCCTATTGATATTTTATTTATTGGTCATCATTTTATTTGAAGATTACTGTTCACATGTCTACAGATGCTACGGATCCTGTAAATCCTAGGAGTCAGTAGCTATATGAAATATTGTTCTGTTATCCTCAGATATTGCTTCTGCCTGGGAACAAACACTGTTACCACCAACTGTCCAGAACACAGAGAAACGCCAAGCTGCCCAGCTACTCTGAATTTCCTCTGGAGTCTGTAATCCGGGCAATTCTCCTCAGCTCCCTACAGCTGCTGCCGCAGCCACGCCCACCTCCGTAGCCATGTTCTGTGCATGTTTAGACCCGTGATTCATTTCTTCTTAGCTTGTTCCCTGTTGTTCTGATCCCATTTCTTTTCTACCTGTGAGGAATTCCTCAAACATTCTGGTATGTTGATAGCACTGTTTATTGTTTTCCAAGGAGAGTTATTATGAATTTTTAAAAATGTATTTTATCTCATGCATGTTTTATGGTTTAATTTTCACTACATTCCTTGATGCAGTTTGCCGATACCCTCTCATCCTTCAAGTATTTACTTAAATGTCTTTCCTCTGGCCACTTTTGTTTATTTCGGCCTGGAAAGATGCCTCTGTAACTCTCCCAAGTCAACTGACCTTTCTCCCTCTTTCTGCTCATCAACTTGACCTGGTTCCGTGCTCCTTCCATAGCTGGTGGGTGACAAAGGAGGATCGCTTTTGTGTTTATTGTTCTCTGTTGTAATCACAAGGATGAATAGAGCACTTAGCACGTAGTAGTGATAATGTTTTTTTCAATTTAAAAAACATTTTATTCTTGAAACCATTTTTTGTTGTTGATGTTAAAGGCAGGTGACTGTCCGCAACAAAGGATGGGGTTATCACCAGCACACGATGAGAACAGGGGAGGAGGTACGCTGTGTCACAAAGAGCGCGAAATCAATAGGCATCCAGTCATAGGGAACACAGGAAAAGCAGTAACTCTCAACACACATGTTTAACATTGATAAGAAAAGTGTAAGAAATTAGAGGAAAAGAGAAGAATTATTCAGTAAATAATGTTCAGATGGTTGATTAGCAATTTACAAAGAAGTATATTAACACCTTAACACTCGGCTACATTACAAAATAAATTCCAATTAAAATATTAACAAAAAACAAAAAATAGAAGGCAAAGCAAATATTTATCCAACATCTATAAAAGGATGACATTCTAAACTTCAAAGCTGTAGAAGAAATCACAAAGGAAAGAGAAATTAGAATTGACCAGATGAAAGTTTAAAACATTCATATAAGAAAAAAAGATAAGTAACAAAAAGGGGGATACTTGGCAGCAAATTTTGATTTAATTAATAAATTAAAATAATATTTTAGGTTTCCTTTAATTTTTCAACATCAAGAAATTGAATTAAAACTCCAAGAATATTTCTTGTCTTTCTTTCAGTTTCTTTTCCCAGTTGGACGTATGGAAGTCAAAGGAATACAACCACTTAAAATAGACATCTCTGGCAAAAACAAATGATCTTTGAGTGTCTCAATTTCATTACTGAAGTGCAATAATTTAACTAGGATCCCCTCTAAATTATAGATTTGGAAAGAATTTTTTAAAAGAAAAGATGAATGAATTACCAAAATTTGAAAAAGAAAATGGAATCAGGAAATAATTTGAGAAAAAAAAAAAAATGACATGATACTTACATTGACGAATGGTTCAAATGAAGTGACATTCCATTATTCAGGGAGGTGGAATATTCTAAAATTTCCACGTTAAAATGATACAATGTTTTAAGATATAAATGAGTCTGACTTCTTTGTAAATTTTATACGAACTAGTTCAAATTCTGGCCTTCGGGGAATCATTAGGGGATGGGGTTTTTAATGGCACAGTTGAGAACTGTAATAGTAAGTGACAGGATATTCAGTACCTGTTCTCATACAGGAGCAATCCTGTCCATTCCGGTAAAACGTTTTGATGTCAAGACTCAATTTCAAAGGTGAAAGTACATTATTTTTATGAATGAACATTTTTTAATGAGATACTGGCACACATAGCCATGTACAGTAGTTTTTTCCCTAAATAAATATGAGTTTTCAATTGAGTTGAGCTGTATATAATCACAGCCTGAGCATTAATGCCAGAGGGAGCTACCAAGGGAAGCTTATGAAATCTAATTCTTTGCGGATTTCTCAGGAACAAAAGTTTCATGCTACCAAAAGTTTCACATAGCGTAGTGGGGGTGGGGACAAGGCAGTGAGGATAACTGTATTTCTCAGGAAGCCTTCCAAAATTGTCCAGTGACTGTCTAAACCTTTTCAATGCATGCTCCCTTGAATCACACTTCCTTTCTGTGTAAAAGAACCCACTATAGGAATAGACATTCTCTTGGCTTTCACTGCCTTCTTGTTCTTTGTGACAGATCTCAACACAAAGCAGTAGAAGGTTTTGTTTTGCACATTTAATTGTGTTGGTTATTTCTATATTTTAATCACCAATTCATTTAAAAAGCAAACAATCCACAATATCCATGGCCTTCATGTAGACAATGTTTATAACTATATCAGGGCTGATTGCTCTCAAGTAAGTAATAGAATTAATTAGTTACAAAAATTATGTTAGGTGTTGCAACACGCTAGTGTTGTTCCAGACAAATTATTCTGATGAACAAAATAATTATTGCAGAAACAGGAAAGAAATTAAAGACTTTAAAGCTGTATGCAGTGTTCCAGTCCTAGGCAAAAGAATGAATTAAATAAATATTATTTAGAAAGCTATCTAAATTGGTCTTTCTTGGTCTTCCTTTTTGTTTTTCCAAACCTCTCCTTTCAACTAGCTCCTGGCCTTACATTCTCGCTGCTCCGGGGCTTAATGACACACTGGTTGCACCTCGTCAGGGTCTGCCTCTGAACTTTATGTGTCCTCATGCTCACAATAACTACAGCAGAATTTTCTCATTCCTTCAAGGCCTTGCTAGGTGATTGGCTGGATATTGCTGAGAAAACCACATTGAGTTGTCAATAACACCTTCATATCTTCCTTCTTTCCAGAGAGAATGACCAGAAATTAGGATCATTTCAGTTTCCCTGGTGCAAAGCTGAGTTTTTATGGTTTTTGCTGTTATTGCTGTTTCGTCATTGCTATTTGTAGGTGGGGGAAGGAGAGGATAAACTAAGGAAAAATACAAACATTTAATCCTACATCTTGTGGACAGAGGCTTTCAAAGGGTAGTTATATGAGACCAAATACTAGGCTACTACAGCTGTTTAGTTTTCCAGCACAGTATTTAAAATTTGAAGTTGAATGTCATAGACGTGGCTTTCATAGTTCACTATAGCCTCTCTCTAGTCTGCTGGACCTCTTTATAGGACTGCCTGGAGCCTAAAGGCATACGAGAGTGCAACCCCTAACGCAGCCTATTTCTTACACATGTGGAGACTGGACTTACTTTCTTGAATTTAAAAATTTACTGATTTGAAGGGAAATGAAAATCAAAACTACAATGAGATATCACCTCACACCCATCAGAATGGCTATAATTACCAAGACAAAAAATAACAAATGTTAGAGAGGATGTGGCGAGAACGGCACCCTCATACACTGCTGGTAGGAATGCAAACTGGTGGAGCCACTATGGAAAATAGTATGGATTTCTCAAAAAATCGAAATACCATATGACCCAGCTATTCTACTACTGGGTATCTATCCAAAGAACTTGAAATCAACTATTCAAAGAGACTTATGCACCGTTATGTCCATTGCAGCATTATTCACAATAGCTAAGAAGTGGAAGCAACCCAAGTGACCATCAACTGATACATGGATAAAGAAGATGTGGTATATATACAGTGGAATACTACTCAGACATAAAAAAGACAAAATTGTCCCATTTGCAACAACATGGGTGGACCTTGAGGGTGTTATGTTAAGTGAGATAAGACAGGCAGAGAAAGACACTATATGATTTCACTTATATGTAGAAGATAAGCAAAGACATGGACAGAGAGAACAGATTTCTGGTTATCAGAGGGGAAGGAGGTTAGAGGGCAGGCATGAGCAATAAAGGGGCACATATATATGGAGACTGACAAATCTTAGTGTACAACTGAAATTTCACAGTGTTATCAACTATTATGACCTCAATTAAAAAAAAGAAAAAGAAATTACTGATTTGAAATTTAACAGGAAAGAAAAAAATAAACCAGATAACACAGGCCTGTAACTAAATTGTATCAGATGATGGGGAGGGGTTTGGGACTACTGTTCTCCAGGGTTACTATCTATATTAATGAAGCTATTTGGAAAACAGACTCATTTTATTTCCTCCTTTTGCCTTTAGTGGAGTGTTGATGTGTAAGTAACCTAAAACAATCATTGCAAATAATCCTTTGCCTTTGTTAGTTGCTGTCTCAGCCTGGTTTACGACAAGCTCTTTTTTGACTATAGACATCCACTATAACACTTAGCATTAGGAGTAGGATGAGGCAAGTAAGTCACTTAGGGCTCAAAATTTAAGGAGGTGCTAACACTCTAGTGTCAACCATGCGTTCGCAGAGCCCTGAGAGTGAGCGCCTTCTTAAATTTTGAGCCCTAAGTACCTCATTCTTAAGAAAGAACTTATAGCAAGTTTACTTATAGCAATCATTACAAATCCACAGTCTAGCCATACAAATGTATTATGCTTAGTTTAGCTAGATTTATAATAATTTGACAAAAAGTTCCCAATTACTGTACCAAAATTAAGTTCAGTTTTTTTGGAAGAGCGGAGATCTGGTGATCTGATCCCTGTTTCTAAACCCATATCAGTAATTGTGTTTCTGGGAGCGTTTTTCTTTTACAAAGGACTTTGTAAGACTCAAGCATCCACTCATTTCTCTTTACCTCCTCAGTTTCCATTATAGTCCAGGCCACCATCATCTCTACAAGGACTCCTGCTATATTCCAGTTTGCATTCTTCTCCTCCGTGCTTCACGGGACACCAGATAGTTCTCTCCCACTGTAAACTGATGGATCCATTTGTCATTTTGGATTTTATTGTAGACAAGGCGTCAGTATTCTCTTGGACAGCACTGGCACTAGGGGCACAGGTGAGGGGCCGTTATCAATTTGGGGACCAGGGTAGAAGGAATGAGAATTGACTCCTATGAGGACATGTTATTCTTAGGAATTACCCAAACAAGTAGTTAGGTGACTGAAGACTTAGATTCTTCAAGTGGGGCAATACTGTAGGGAAATTTGAGTATTAACAGTTTTGTGATCTTCTATGTACACACATGCTGGAAAGATCTGAGTTAATATGGGTCATAAATTTTAAAAATTATCCTGAGCAAACTTCATCTCATTGTTTACCTTTTCTTTTTTTGCTGAGGAAGACTCACCCTGAGCTAATAGCTGTGCCAATCTTCCTCTATTTTGTATGTAAGTTGCCTTGCTGGCATGGCCACTGACAAGTGATGTAGGTCGGCACCCAGGAACCACATCCAGGCCAACGAAGCAGAGTGCGCCCAACACTAGGCCTTGGTGCCCGTCTCCGTTGTTTACCCTTTGACATTAAGGGCTAAATGGTTAGAATAACATGGCTGCTTCAAATATTTTGTGCAACGAATTGTTGAGACGATTCAACATTTAAAAACTTTGTTGGAAAGCAAACATTTAAAAAAATGTAAAGAATCTTCATTTGCCTGAAAACTGGAAAGAAAACTCTATTTTTATCTCTTGAACAAAGACTGATGAGGCATTCATTTTCTCCCAATCCATCGGAAAAATTTGATGACTAAGTAAAACGACTTGTGTTAAAATAATTGTATCTAAAATTATCCTGAAATATTCAGGTAATCATTAGCACCTAATACTTGAGCACCCTTGGTATATTACATACTGGGTACTATGAGCTATCATTTGAAAAATATTCTACTGAACTTCATTTACAATAAAAATGCACCATTTTTTCTTCTGGTTAAGGATGTTTTTTTACATTCTTCCTTTGAGGTAAAATATAATTTGATTTTTAAATCATAAATTATGTTTTCCTTACCACTTTTAGAACTATTTAAAAGTTGCATAATATGCTAAATATGAACAGAAAAATATATGTAAAATAAATGTAAACTATGAAGCATAATTATAAAATGAGCAACAGTGATTAATCACTTAAATTAAGAGTTAGAAATTAACAGATAATAATTCTGTTTCCTTGTGTTCTGATTTCCTTTTTCCCCAATGAAAGTTATCACTACCCTGAATGTTTTAATATGCCATTTAAATACTATTTTTAAATGAGCTTTTAAAAAACTAACTCCCTAGAAGTCCAATAGCTGACAATTTGCATAAATTCCACTTCGTAAGATAGTTCCAAGTTGTTTCCTAAAGGGGTGGATCGATTTTTACTTCCATTAACAAGTCTAAGGATCTGTATTGATTGACACTCTCATCAACATTGGGAATGATGAGACTTCTTAATTTTGCTCATTTAAAATGTGTAGGTAATGCTTATAAAATTGCATAAATAAGTGTAAAATTGTGTCTCATTATGGTCTTAATTTTATTTCCCTGATACCTACAAGTTAGAATATCTTGCTATAAATTAATTGGCTTTTTCCTGTTAAGCAAAATGCCATCCCATGTCCTTTCCAATATCTTTATAAATTTTTTTGTTTTATTTTGACTGTTTAGTAGGAGTTATACATGATGGATATTAATCCTTTCTTGCCTGTATGCGTTTAATTATCTTCTCCCAGTTTGAGTGTTTCTTGACTTCACTGTCATGCACCCCATAGCATGTTTCAGTAAAGAACAAGCTGTATATACGGTGGTGATTCCGAAGATTAGTACCATGTAGCCTAGGGTTGTAGTAGGCTAGACCGTCTAGGTTTGCGTAAGTGCACTCTATGACGTTCACACAACGGTGAAATTGCCTAACGACACATTTCTCAGAACGTGTCCAATCCTTAAGTGATGCAGGACTGTACCTAAGAGGCCTTGTGATAAATAAAATGGCTTAATTTTAGTGTAGTCAAATGTTCAATATTTCCATATATGTTATCATCATTTGTGTCTTTTAAATAAATTCTGGCCTAAATCAGATCCATAAAGACAGTCTATTATATTTTTTAATATTTTTTCTCTTGATTTTTAAATGCTCAGTCCATTAAGAATGTTTTATGGGGCCAGCCTGGTGGCATAGTGGTTAAGTTTGCACACTCCACTTCAGTGGCCTGGGGTTCACAGGTTTGGACCCTGGGCTTGTACATTGCTTGTCAAGCCATTCTGTGGCAATGTCTCACATACAAAGTAGAGGAAGATTGGCATGGATGTTAAATTAGGGACAATCTTCCTCTAGCAAAAAGACGAAGATTGGCAGCAGATGTTAGCTCAGGGCCAATCTTCCTCATCAGAAAAAAAAAGTTGTTTACATTTGATTTGAAATAAGAATTCAATTATTATTATTCCCCTGTTTTGAATAACCCATTTTATCCCAGGATATACATTGTCACCTTGTCATACACCAATGGTCTTTACATATGTGCGTTTTTGGCCTGTATCTCCACCGATTTTTCATTGGCTCCATTTGTCTATTATTTTAATAATTCTTGTTATCTGGTAAGGTAATCATCACCTTATAAGATACAATCATCCTTATCTTATACTTCTTCAAGAGTGGCTTGCCTAGACTCTACTTTTCCATATAAATTTAAAGTTAACTTGCCAAGTTCCTCAAAAACTCCTGTTGAGATTTTGATTGGAACTAAATCTGTAGATCAATTTGGGGATGAACGTGTGCTTAAGTTGTTGCTTCTTCCTGTCATAAGCATAATAGATCTCCATTTAATTTTCTCTTCTTTAATGTCTTTCAGTTAAATTTTATGGTGTTCTCTATAGAAGATTTCACAATTTTTGTTAGATTTACACATAAATAGACGCAAACATTTCCTAGGTCTTCTGACATATTTTATCTAATTTTAATTAAGTTGAAAATGTTTCTTGATTCCTTATGATTGTTTCATTGAGCTGAATTTTTTGAATTATTTTAATCAATTTCAAATCATACGTGCATTTTCTCTTTATATTTTTGTTATTGGTTACTAGCATACTTTTATTATGGCCAGAAAACATTACATGTGTGATTCTAATTATTTGAAATTTCTTGAGATTTGATTTATGGTCTAATACATGTCTAATTTTTGTAAATGTCTTATGATTGCTTGAAGAAAATATTCATGGACATTGTGGTGGTGAATTTTATGTTAACTTGACTGGCTATGGGGTACTCAGATTAAATATTATTTCTGGGTGTATCGGTGAGGATGTTTCCAGAAGATGTTAACATTTGAATTGGTGGACTCAGTAGTAAGTTGTCCTCCTCAATGTGGGTGGGCGTCTTCCAATCCTTTGAGGACCTAAATAGAACAAAAGGCAGAGGAAGGAGGAATTAGACCCTTTTGCTGCCTGACTGCCTGCTTGAGTTGGGACATTTCATCTAATCTCCTCTGGCCCTAGGACTAAGGTTTACATCGTCAGCTCTCCTGATGCTCAGTTCTTGGGAAACTGACCGAATTATTCCGCTGGTGTTCTTGGGTCTCCAGCTCGCAGATGGCAGTTTGCAGGCCTTTTGAGCCTCCATAATGACAGGAAATAATTCCTCATAATAAACATGTCCATATTCTACTGATTCTGTTTCTCTGGAGAACTCTGAATAATACAGACATTCACTGGTTACATTTGTTGAAGCTAATGTACTAAGTGAAAATAACTTTAGGAATTTTAAAACTTCCTCATAAATGGAATTATTTATTTGGGCTCTGGTCTGTTTTATCCATGGCAATGCTTTTCTTTCTAAAAATACCATTATTTATTATTAAAACTAACTTCTTTTGTCTAATATTTCCCTCATTAATTTTTTAAAAATTTCAATGTTCTGATGAAACAGAAAAAGTAACGTTTTCCTATTTTTTAAGACTTTGTTTAGAGCAATTTTAGGTTCACAGCAAAATTGATAAGGAGTTACAGACTTTCCACATACCTCTTGCCCCCATACGTGCGTACCTCCCTCATCATCAGCATCCCCCTCCAGAGTGGTACCTTTGTTACAACTGATGAAGCTACAACGACACATCAAATCACCCAAAGTCCATAATTTACATTACGATTCACTCTTGGTGTCATACATGGTATGGGTTTGGACAAATGTATAATGACATGTATCAGTCATTATGGTATCATACAGAGTATTTTCATGCCCTAACAATCCTTTGGGCTTTACCTATTCCTCTGTCTCCTGCCCCCGACAATCTCTGGTACCCACTGATCTTTTCATTGTCGCCATAGTTTTGCCTTTTCCGGAATGTCATTTGGATAGAATCATACAGTGTGTAGCCTTTTCAGAATGGCTTCTTTCACTTAGTCATATGCATTTAAGGTTCCTCCATGCCTTGATGTGAATGACAGCTCATTTCTTGTTAGTGCTGAATAATATTCCATTGTCTGCATGTACCAGTTATTTATCCATTCACCTACTGAAAGACATCTTGATTGCTTCCAAGTTTTGGTAATTATGAATAAAGCTGCTATTAATATCTGAGTGCAAGTTTTTGTGTGGACATGAATTTTCAACTCCTTTGGGTAAATGCCAGGGAGTGTGATGACTGGATTGCAAGGTAAGAGAATGTTTAGTTTTTAGGAAATTGCCAAACTGTCTTCCACAGCGGCTGCACCATTTTGCATGCCCACCAGCAATGAATGAGAGTTCCTGTTGCTCCACAGCCTTGCCAGCTTTTGGTGTTGTCAGTGTTGTGGAAGTTGGCCATTCTAATAGGTCTGTAGTGGTGTCTCATGGTTGTTTTAATTTGCACTTTCCTGATGACAGGTGATGTAGAATATTCTTTCATATGTTTACTGGCCATCTGTATATCTTCTTTGGTTAGGAGTCTGTTAAGGTCTTTGATCCATTTATTAATTGACTTGTTTGTTTTCGTGCTGTGGAGTTTTAGGAGTTCTTTATTTATTTTGGACAGCAGTCCTTTATCAGATGTGCCGTTTGCAAATATTTTCTCCCAGTCTGTGTTTTTTTTTTTCTCATCCTCTTAAAGAGTGCCTTTCACAGAGCAGAAGTTTTTAATTTTAATGAAGTCCAGCTTATCAATTATTTCTTTGTTGTCATGTCTTTGATGTTGTATCTAAAAAATAATTACCATACCCAAGGTCACCTAGGTCTTGTCTTCTGTTATCTTCTAGGAGTTATATAGTTTTGTGTTTTACACTTAGGTCTATGATACATTTTGGGTTAATTTTTGTAAAAGGCATAAGATCTAGGTTTAGATTCATTTTCTTTTTTTTGCATGGTGACATCCAGTTGTTTCAGCACCAATTGTTGAAAAAGCTGTCTTTGCTCCATTGCATTGCTTTTGCTTTTTCTTCTTTGCTAAAGATCATTTGACTATATTTATGTGAGTCTATTTCTGGGCTCTCTATTCTGTTCTATTGATCTATTTGTCTGTTATTTTGCAAATACCACACTGTCTTGATTTCTGTAGCTTTAAAGTAAGTCTTGAAGTTGGGTAGTGTTAGTGCTCCAACTTTGTTTTTCTCCTTCAAAACTGTGTTGGCTGTTCGGGTCTTTTGCTTCTCCTTTTTATATAAAGCTTATATAAATTTTAGAAAATGTTTCCCCAAATCCACAAAATGGCTTGCTAGGAATTTGACTGGGATTTCATTGAATCTATAGATGAAATTGGGAAGAACTGACACCCTGACAATATTGAGTCTTCCTATCCATGATCATGGAATGTTTCTCCATTTATTTAGTTCTTCTTTGATTTTGTTAGTCAGAGTTTTATAATTTACCTCATATGGATTTTGTTCATATTTCACTAGATTTATACCTAAGTGTTTCATTTTTTGGAGGGGTAATGTAAAGATGTTTTTAATCTCAAATTCCACTTGTTCATTGTTAGAATATAGGAAAGTGATTGACTTTTGTATTAACCTTGTATCCTGTTATAATCACTTAGTTTCAAGAATTTTATTTGTTGATTCTTTTGGATTTTCTAATAGACTATCATGTCATCTGCAAACAAACACAGTTTTATTTCTTCCTTCCCAATATATATCTCTTTTCTTTCCTTTTCTTGTATTATTGTATTAGGTAGAGCTTCCAGTACAATGTTGAAAAGAAGTGGTGAGAGGGGACATCCTTACCTTGTACCTGATCTTGTCACTGGCTACGAACATAGATTTTTTTTTTACTCGCCACACAAGAGGGGCCAAATAAAACCTCGAATGCCAGGCTTATGGCAAGGAAAGGGTTTTTATTTCAAGGGACATCATCCCAGAGATGAGAGTGAGCCCTCAAATTAATCTCGTCTTTTTTCATCTCCTCAAAAGATGAGAGGCAAGGGGTGTTAAAGATTTCAAGGAATGTATCTGCTTGTAGGGAGGGGCAGAGTCTGTGACCTTGCAGGTGGCTGTCCTTGGTTGTTTGTCTCCCTGGTGGATAGTGGATTTTTGTGCCAAGAAGCCAGGGAGTAAGCAGGGAAAGGAGAAGAGTGCTTTGATTTTAACTCCATACATGCTGAGTTTAAGGTAGGAGAACCAGTATCAGGGCCAGTACCAATATTAGTGGAAAGGCTTTGAGTTCCTCACCATTTACCACAATGTTATGAAGTTGTATTTTAAGTGTGTCTTTTGTAAACATAGCTTGATTTTGTTTTCTTTACCAATTTGGTAATCTCTCTATTTTAACAGGCAATTTCACTTTGCTTATACATAATGTGATTGCAAATCTATCTGAATTTACCTCAATTATCTTATATATGTTTAATCTTAGTTCTACTTTTTCTATGCTTACAGTCTTTTCCTTACCTATAATTTTAATTATTTTATCCTAGTATCTATTTGAATTAAACTGTCAATCTTAATGCATATGAATGAAATTTTCATGCATACTTCATTTAACAAATTGTACCATTAATCAGTATAACTAACCACAAACTTCAAGATTAAAGAAACTTAGACTATTTTAACTTTAATTACCAGCCATCCCAATCTTACATGCTATTGTTGTTTAACATTTAACTTCCTTCTATGGTTTACCCCAAATATTAGATATTAATAATATATTTCATGTAGTCAATAGTTGTTTGGAATTACCCACTTGTTTACTAATGTATTTGTTCATTGTTCTTTATTGTTCATGTAGCTTTAAGATCAAAGTTTTTCTTTCTTGAAATTCATCCATTGAGAGTTCATTTAGTAAGTGTCTCTTTGTCTGAATTGTCTTCATTTTACCCCCTTTCTTGATTTATATTTTAGCTGCATATGTAATTCTAGATTAACAAGTATTTTCCCTTAGCAATATGAAAATCTTTTTGCAGAATCTCCTTAATTCCAAATTGTTGTTTGAAATTTAACTATCAGGATAATTGTCTCTCTTCTGTAAGGTTATCTGTCTTCTCTTTCTGTTTCTAAGGTCTTTCTCTAATTGTTCAACAGTTTGCTTTGATGTATTTAAGTGTGAGTTTCTGTTACTTGTGCCATCTTGCATTCATTGTGCTTCATGAGTCTGAAAATCTGTATGTGTCATTGGTTCCTGAACATTCTTGTTGCTATATTTTCAAAATTCTCTCTCCCCAATTTTTTCAAATTTCTTGTGAATCTGCAGTTAGATGCATAGTAAATCATCTC
Source organism: Equus quagga (assembly GCF_021613505.1). Lineage (NCBI taxonomy): Eukaryota > Metazoa > Chordata > Mammalia > Perissodactyla > Equidae > Equus > Equus quagga. The sequence continues at coordinate 27,959,518 of NC_060288.1, read as the reverse complement.
ATTCTGAATTCCTCATATTTTCCATCTTACCGGCTGTTTTTGATTTGTTTTTCTCTTCGTAAGTTAGTTTGTTTATAAAGGACCACATTAGTATTTTCTCAGCCTGGGATTTCCAAGAATGACCAGCAAGGTTACAGGGTTTCCAAGAGAAAGAAGGCCTGTGCTTTCAAATGCTCATGGGTCCGCAGCCAGATCCTAGTCTGAAAAAGACATCTTTCTTATTCATTTGTTCTCTTATTCTGAAAAAGGGGTAATTTTATTGTAGGTCTCCCTTTATCTAAGTTTGAGAGTCCTGGGTTTATTTAGGAGTTTCATATTTATATCAATTAAGACTAAATTTAGTGATACATAACAGAAAACCCCAAAATATCAGTAGTTCCCACAAAAAAATAAATTAATTGTCTCTCAGGTAAAAGAAAAAAATCTGAAAGTATTAGTCTAAGACAGACATGATGATTCAACAGTTGTTATGAACCCAATTTCCTTCTCTATTTATACTCTGCCAGCTTTAAGATAAGGCATTCATAACTAAGGCTACCTAATTACAAGTGAATGATAGATCTCTTTGTTCTTTTGTCCTCAAAGAAAGAGGAAAAAGCCAGGGGGATATATGCCCTAACAGCAGACTCTCATAAAGAGCATTAACAAGTTACCCATCCAATAGCTAGACTTGTACATCACTGGACAGAATTTGTTTCTATCATTAGCTTATCTCTGGGAGGATGGCTGGAAATTTTTGTCTTTAGCTGTGTACATTGCCACCTGAATAAAACTGGGATTCAATAATTAAGATTAATAGGAAAAGTATGTTATATAGACAACAGGCATTTTCTCTACATGGAGTCAAACTCTTCTCCTGTTTATTGCAGTCATTGACCCTGAGACCACGAATCAAGGATACTGCAAAAGCAAATAAGACAACACCCTCCAAGGCTGTAATAGTTTCAACTTTACCTTAAAACTAGGGATAAAGCATGCCGTCGTGTTTTGAAACCTTATTTACTTGTAAGCTCAGCTATGTAATTCCAAAGTTGTTTGTAATATTTTGCCAAGTGCTTTGTTGCAAGAGTGTTTCAGAATGCAGCCATCTTCCACTTAATGTAAACCATCGCATTCTAAAAACCTAACATTCTGTGGGAAAATAGTGCAAGGAATAATTACCTATTCCCCATCATTTTAAATGGGAAAAATTGTAATGTATTATACCTCAACTGAAACCCCCAACCAATTTCCTAAATCATTGCTAAATGCAATAAAATGCTTACTTATAAGTTACAAAAATATCATGTTTGGATGTAAAAATGCTTAAAACTTTACTTCTTGATCATCAAACAATTAATGTGGTTGTTAAATTTGCTTTGTATGCAGTAAAATGTACAGTTTGCATGTCGCACCATAAACATTCTGTTTACGATATGGACAGGCCAATATCACATAACAATAAATAAATTTGCTAGAAAAACTGCATGCAAAAATTTACAATAAAATGACAATTTCCTGTAATAAACTATAACTCACCATTTGCATTGAAGAATTAAGACTTGAAGAAAGCTGAGAATGGAGGAGCAGAGGAGGGTTGAACAGTCATTATTCTTCTCTGGTTACAGAAGTTGATGGTGCAGACAAATCAGGTGAAGAGGCAGCAACTTTAGGTAAGGTAGACAACTCAGAACTGATACAGATTCTCTGTTATTCTGGTGCTGCATGAAAAAATTGAAAGTCGAATTTGTTTGCACTTCTACTTGTAACATTCAAACTTTTTTCTATAACATTATAACTCAGAACAGATTTTCTTTTTTCTTATCTATTTTTCTGTTCTTTTCTTTTTTTTTGGTGAGGAAGATTGGCCCTGAGCTAACGTCTGTGCCAGTCTTCCTGTTTTGTATGTGGGATGCTGCTACAGCATGGCTTGAAGAGTGATGTTAGGTCTGTGCTCAGGGTCCAAACCTGCAAACCCTGGGCCACCAAAGCAGGGTGTGCAAGCTTAACCACTATGCCACTGGGCTGGCCCAACAGATATTTTGATTCAAAGGCAAGATTCCTATCCTATTGCCATAACATTTAAGAAAAATGTTTATTATTGCATCTATATAGCTCATCCACTATATCTCTCTAAGTACCAATAACATCTGAGATTCAAATCCCCTTGTTGACCATCAGTGCCCTTTTCAAAAAGTCTGCATGTGATTCTGACATTCTGCTAATTGTTTGTGGATTGTAATTCAAGATTTATTCTTTTCGTAACTTGTTTAAATTGTGTTATTGTGTTTTACAGGATGTAAATATAATTTCATTCATAACTAAATTTTGGTTAAAAAAAGTTGTATTGTGAGGTATGTATATGCTTTGATACTTGGCTAATAAAAACCAGAAGTATCTCCTCAAGATGGAGTAGTCACATTCCTCCCAGGTCCTACTTCTTCCAACTAAAAATTCAAGGATATAACAAAACAAAGGAGAATAGGAAGACTCTGACAGGTAGAAGAAAGAAGGACTGCCTAAGGCCTTTGGGACTTGAAGAAGGAAGACACAACACTGAGTTCCCTGAGCCCTTTCCAAAAAGGGCCATGGAGGGTGCTGAACTCCCACCACATCTTTCTCAAATAAGGAGGCATTAGAGCTCCATTTTTGCAGGGGTGGTATTGGTAGGACCCATAGGGAAGCTGAACATATACAACCAGTTGGCCCTCACGCTACACCTCAATAGAGGAACTGCCTATTAAAAGAGAAGCTTAAATTGTATTCAGAGTCCTATAGTTTAAAACATCCAGGATACAGTGGAAAACCACTTGTTATAATTGGTAGCAGGAAAATCACAATGTGAATGAGAAAAGACAGTCAACAGACACCATGACGGAGATGAATCAGATGTTGGCATTTTCTGACAAGACATCAAAGAAGCTATCATAAAAAAAGACTTTAAAAGTAATTATGATTATCTTGAAACAAATGAACAAATAGATAATTCCAGGAAACAAATAGAAATTATGAAAAGAAAGAACCAAGTAGAAATTATAGAACTGAAAAATAACTAAAATAAAAACCTCATTGGATGGGTTCACTAGTAGAGTGGAGATGATAGAGGATAGAGTTAGTGATTCTGAGGACAGATCAACAGAATTTACTTCATCTGAAATAAGAGAAAATAGACTGAAAAAAATCAACAGCCTTTTGAGACAATAACAAAAGAGTGAACATTTGTATCATCGGGTCCCAGAAGGAAAGGAGAGAGAGCGAATAGGACTAAGAGGTATTTAGGAAGAAATAATGTCTGGAACCTTTCCAAATTTTATGAAAAGTATAAATCTACATAGTCAGGAGGCTGAGTATGCCCCAAATTAGGATAATCCTAATTTGTAGAAGATGTAGAAGAAATCCTCATTTAAACACATCATGATTAAACTTTTGAAAACAAAACAAAATAAAACACTTTGAAAATAACCAGAAGGTAAAAAAAAAAACATTACTCATAGGGGAATATCAATTGAATGAAAGTGATTTGTCAACTGAAACCATGGACAAGACCAAGAGCCAAAAGAAAAGAATTGTCAACCACGTTCAGCAAAAACATATTTCAGGAATATGAAAGGGAAATAAAGACATTCTAAATGAAGGAAAACTAAAAGAATTTCTAATAAGCAACCCTACCCTTCAAGGATGTCTGGAAGAAATTCCCTCAACAGAAAAGAAATTATAACAGACAAAGACTTGGAACCTCAGAAAGCAATGAACATCATATGAGTCAATAAAGGTAAAAATATAATAGATTATTCTTTTCCTCATGAGCTTTTAAATCACATTTGATGATTGAGGCAAAAGTTATAAACTGGTGGAGTACTCAATGTGGGTAGGGTAAGCTATGTTTTAACATTGGATGTTAAAAAGATCTGAAAAGATGTAGGGTTTCTACACATCATTAGCTGTGGTAAATGTTGATACCAGTATACTTTGATAAGTGACATTTGTATATTGTAATATCTAGGAAAAACACTAAGAAAATTATTCAAAGTGATAGGCTAAAAAATGCTGTAAAAAAATCAAGATTGAACTTTAAACAATGTTCAAGTAACCTACAGGAGGGCAAGAAAAAGAGAAACAGAGGAATGAGAAAAAGAAGGAACAACAGAAAAGAAAGAAATGACAGACTGAAGTCCTAACATAATACTAATTGCCTAAATACACAAATTGAAGGAAAGAAGTTGGCACTGTGTTTAAAAAACATGACCCAACTCAATGCTGTCTACAAGAAACTGAGTACAAAACGCAATGGCATTAGTAATTTGGAAGTAAAAGGATAGAAAATAATATGCCATACAACCATTAAGCAAAGCAAAGCAAAAAAAAACCAGAAGTGGCTTTACTAATATCAGATAAAGTAGACTTCAGAGAAAAGAAAAGTACCAGAGACATCTTATATAGTGATAAAAGGATCAACACACCAGAAAGACATAACCATTCTAAATGTGTATGCTCCAAATGACAGAGCCTGAAAATACACAAAGCAAAAACTGATAGAGCTGAGAGGAAAAAAAGACAAACCCACAATTATAGTTGGGGATCTCATCACCCCATTAGCAGAAATTAATAGAACTGCTATAGAAGAATTAGAGAGAAAAGAAGCAACAATAATGAGGAAATGAATCCACCAACATGATCTAATCAACATATATATAGACATTCCACTAAAAAAACAGGATTCACACTTTTTTTAAGGACCTATGGAATATTCACCAAGATAGACCACATCCTCAACAATAGCACAAATAGCAAGAAATTTAGAAGAATATATTCTCTGACAATAATGGAATCAAACTAGAAATCAATAATAGAAAGACAAGAGCAAATATTTCAAACACTTAGAAATTAAACCACACACTTCTAAATAATCCTTGGGATAAGAGGAAGTCTCAAAGGAAAATTTAAAAAATAAAGAGAACTGAATGAAAATGAAAACGCAACATATCAAAATATGTGTGATACAACATAGTACCGAAAGTTCTAGCCAGCTAATAAGCCAAGAAAAAGAAATTAAAAAAATACAGACTGGAAAGGAATAAATGAAATTGTCTGTATTTGCAGATGATACATTTTCTGCAAAATCTCTTAGAACTAAAAGGTGAGTTCAACAAGGTTAAAAGGTATAAGATCAACACACAAAAATCAATCATGATTCTAGATACTAACAATGAACATGTGGAAACTGAAGTTTAAAACCCAATATCATTTACAATTATTCCGAAGAAAATTAAGTATTCAGGTAATAATCTAACAAAATGTGCACAGAATATGCATCTGAAATTGCAAAAGGCAAATGAAAAAAATCAGACAACATCTGATGAAATGGATAGACGTATCTTGTTCATGACTAGAAGAGTCAGCATAAGAAAGATGCCAGTTGTCTCCCAATTCATCTATAGGTTTAATCCAATTCCTCTCAAAATCCTAGCAAGCTTTTTTTTTTTTTGGATATAGACAAGTTTATCTTAACATTTATATGGAATATCACAAGAGAGAACAGTCAAAACCATTTTGAAAAAAAGAAGAAAGTGGAGGAGTCAGATAGGATTCCTGATGCAATCTGGATGGGAAGGCTTACTGTATAGCCACAGTAATAAAAGCTCTGTGGTACTGTGGGAGTGATAACATATACACCAGTGGAAAAAAATATAGAACCCAGATGTAGACCCACACACATATGCTCAACTGAATTTTAACAAAGATGCAAATGCAATTCAATAGAGTAAGGTAGTTATTTCAAAAATGGCATTGGAGCAATTGGAAGTACATAGACTCCAAAAATAAACCTTAATCTAAATCTCACATCTTCTATGAAAATTAACTTAAAATGGATTGTAGACTTAAATGTAAAACTATAAAACTTTTGTAAAAGGTAGAAAATCTTTAAGACCCAGGACGGGTTGAAAAGTTATTAGAATTAACAAAAAGTACAATTCATAAAAGTATAAACTGAGAAATTGGACCTCATCATAATTTAAAACTCTTGCCCTGTGAAAGACAAGGATGAAATTACAAGATACAAACTTGGAGAAAATACTTGAAAACCATGTATCTGACCAAGGATTTCTATCTAGAATATGTAAAGAATTCTCAAAACTCAACAGTAAAAAAATAAATCTAATTAAAAAATGGAAAAGAGACAAAAAGAAATTGACAGGCTTTTAACTGAAGATGATAGACAGGTGTTTAACATCATTAACCATTAGTGAAATGCAAATTAAAACCATAATGGGATATCACTATATCAATATATGAAAATGGCTAAAATAAAAATAGTGACAACACCAAGTGCTGACAAGGATGCAGAGAAACTGGATTACTCATGCATTGCTTCTGGGAATATAAAATAGTACAAAAACCACTCTGGGAAACATTTTGGCAGTGTTTTTAAAACAAACAAACACCGACTAAACATGCAATTACCATATGATGGAACAATCACCCAGCAGCATTGATCCCATAGTAATGAAAACTTATGTGCACACAAAAATCTATATATTAATGATCATAGCAGGTTTAATTTTAGTAGCCAAAAACTGGGAACAGCACAAATGTCCTTCAAAGGATGAATGCTTAACAAACTGTGGTACAAACCAACTCCATATCATGTAGTACCACACAGCAATAAAAAGAAATGAAGTACCTACACATGCAACGACTTGGATGGATCTCAAGGAAATCATGCTATGGGGAAAAAAAGCCCACTGCAAATGGTTACACAATGTATGATTCTTATTGACATAACATTCCCTTTGATTGAACCATTCTCTATCTTAACAGTTGCAGTCATACAAATCTACGTATGTATTAAAATTTCATAGAAGTAAATAAACAAGCACACAAATGAGTGCATGTGAAACTGGTGAAGTCCTTTTTGTATTCTTGCTAAGGCTTTGATCATCACATTATAAAAATCTTATGATTTCTACTGTATTACATATAAATGTATTAAACAGATAAGCATATAAAATATTTGTATGTATTTTTTACATCTAGATCTTTAATCCACCTCATCTATTCTTCTGTGCAATACCAAGTATGAAGTTTTTTCTTGAAATGTATATATTTTTCCAAAACTATTTATTGAATTGCTCCCTCTGTGCCACAATTTGAAGTTCCAAATCTTCTCACATTTTTGTGAATCAATCCTTGTACCTACAATTCTATTTCATTAAATTGTTTCCACTTATATTTTATATTAGTTAAGATAAGTTGTCTTTAGTTTTCTATTGATGCGTTAGGAACACACATACTACTTCATAGTTTCTGTGAGTTAGAAGTCTGGGAATGGCTTAGTTGGGTCCTCTCTGGCCAGAAGCAACATGTCATCCAGGGCTCAGCTCCCATCTGAAACTTAACAGGGGAAGAGTTCATGTCCAAGATCACTCAGATTGTTAGCAGAATCCATTCCCATGTGACTGAAGGACTTAAAGTCCTGGCTTCTTACTGGTTTCAGTCTGGGGGCCAGCCTCACTTCCTGGAGGCTGCCCTCAGCTCCTTGCCATGTGGGCCTTCAATAGCGAGTTTGCTAACAAGTGATGTCTTATATACTACGATGTAATCACAGGAGTGACATCTATCACTTTTGCCATATTCAGTTACTTAGAAGCAAGTCACAGGTCCCATGCACACGCAAAGGGAGGGTACTATATAATGGCATTAACACCAGCTGGAAGAAAACAGGGAGTCACTTTAATGTCTGTCCCACCAAATGATGTAACTAATAACATAAGAATATCGGGTGTTTAACACAATAAAATTAGTTTCTCACTCATGCAAATCCCAATATCCTTACTCTTGTTAATATCATCCTCCTGTTGGATTCCAAGTGGTATATCGAGTCTAGGCTCCTTGAATATGGTGACTCTGACAACCCCAAAGCATCTTGGAATCTTCTGGATTCAGCAAAGCAAATAAATAATAAACAGACCACAGAGCATCTACTGGGGACATTTTATGGGAAAGACTGAAAAAGTATCATGCCTCACTTCTGTCCACATTCCTTTGGGGATAACTAGTCGTATGGCCCCACCCGGTTGCAATAGGGAGCTAAGAAATGTTCTGTGATCCCAGGAGGAAAATTTAATGGCTTGGCAAACACATAGCATTGTCTCTCCCACTTCTCCCTTTATTTGTCAACAAAGTATTCCATGCTTCATTGCACACATAGAATACACCCATGTTCTCCACAAGGAAGACAAGCAAAATCACAGCTTCTCATTGCTGTTGGTTCAAAGCTCAAGATGGCTGGCTGTGTGATGCACAGTTGTCTTCACTGGGCCACAATGTGGCTACTCTTATTCTAGAGTCTGTTTACATAGATTCAATAGACACTGTAAGTGCCTCCCATCCTCCAGGACCCAAAACACAATTGTGATCTGCAAAAAGAATAACAGAAAGTAGATAATTGCACTTGGAAAAGAGAAGAATGGAAGACCCATAATATCACTTGGTTCTTAACAGTGAGAACAGTAGTGCCCTGATTGGCCTTTGGTTCTTCCCTCAGAACCACATCTTTGCCCACTTTCCTCCATGCCCCTTGATCAGCCATTTTGGAAATTTATTCTCCTTCTTTACTCTCTATAACAACATCTGCATGCGTGTCAGTTATGAAGCTTCTTTCAGGATTATATTATTTTCACTACCTGATTTTTGCTTGGGCAATGTTGGGATCTCAGTTATTGTTCTTAACCTATAAAAGTTGCGTTTTGAACCCAGGCTCCTGGTTTATTTGACTTTAAAATTCCCTCAGGATGTTAGTAGTTTTAGGTTCTATTTGCTTCCAGTTATTTTTGTTTATGTGCAAGTAGCCACATCCAAAATTCTTGCCTAGTCATAGTTCTGGTGCCTTTCTTTTTTGTTTGCTATTTTATTTTGTTTGTTTATTCATTTTTTTCATTTGTTTTCATCCATACCTCCTACCGTCAACTCAAGGACAGGCCACTTACAGCAACCCCGTGATGGGTGAGAATACCTCAATCTCTATTTCTGAACTTTGGCACAGTAAAAGTTCTGTTGCGACTGTGTTACACAAACCCATTTTAAATCCTATCTGTTATTGGACGGAGTCCAGAAGTAACATGTCATTCCAGACCTTTGATATGAAAAATTTGTGAAATTTCTCTCTTTGCTCCCATATCTATTTGCAAACAGGCCAATTCTGCTGTGAACCTATTTTTTATTATGTCTTGCCAAATGCAGTCATGACAACCAACACAGACTACAAACATTTTGTTTTCTAATTCTCTCCTACAGGATTCCAGCTCCTGGAAAGCTGATGTTCCAGTAGGTTTGTGGAATGCTCCTAGCTTACTACAGACAACAATTTTTACAAGTGTTTTGCCAATTTATAAGTAGATTGTCATTTTCTGGCTTTATATATCAATTTCTTGCTTCCTACTATGAGACCACTGAGCCAGGGGTCAACAAACTATCACCCACAGGTTGATGTAAATGAAGTTTAATTGGAACACAGCCACATTCAGTTGCATATGTATTGTAAGTGGCTTCTTTCCCATAACATTGGATAGATAAGACAGAGACCATACGGCAGCAATACTTTGGTAAGATATTATTAGTATTCTTATTTCACTGGCAACAGCAAGTCACATTTCCATGCTTACGTTCAAAAGAATGGCTATGTACAATACTCCCTCAGGAAGAAACAACAAATATTTTTCAAAAATTATATAATCTCTTACAACACTTTATAAATATTTGATTCTCCTAAAAGTGAAAGGTAAAACAATTGTGTTTCTAGAAGTAAACAGAGAAATAACTTCATGACCTGAATAAAGTTGTTTTCTTTTTCAACGGGACACACAAACATTAACCTAAATGGATAAAACAGATAAACTATACTTCATTAAAATTAATTTGTTTATCAAGAGGACATTTATAAATTGAGTAGATGGCCGCAGACTGGGAGAAGTATTTGAAATCCACATAGCAGACAAAAGACTTGGCTTCAGAATATTTAAAGAACTTTTACAAATTAGTAAGAAAAAGACAAATAAACCAATTAAATAAACAATATTTGAAGAAGCATTTCAAAAAAGAAGATACCCAGAAACCAAGTTAACCTATGCAAAGGTGTTTATCATCTTTATCAGAGAAATGAAAATTTAAGCAACAACTAGATAATGTATTATTCTGCAACACCAGAAAGTCTAAAACTGAAAACAAAAACAGACCATCAAATGAAAAACAATTTGATAATACCAACTGTCGGTAAGGAATGTCGAGCGACAGGAAATTCTCATACACTCTGGTGGGAATATGAATTAGTTCAACCACTTTGGAAACCTATTTGGCAATATCCACTGAAGCTAAATGTATAGCATATGATCCAGAAGTTTTACTCCTTGTGATATGGCCAAACATAATAAGATATATGTCCACAAACATATGTAGGAGTTTTTATAGCAGTGTTATTACTAATTGTCAAAAGCTAGAAACAACCCAAATGTTTATCAACAAGAAATTGGATAAGGAATTCATGTCATATTCAAGTACCACATCTTTTATAAAGAAGGAGGAAAATGTAGAGGAGGAAGAGATGGAGAGGGAAAGGCAGAGGGACCACTATTGATACACGTCACATGAATAAAACTGAAAACTATTACGTTGAGCAACAAATAAACAAAGCCAGACATAAAAAAGTACATAATGTGTGATTACATTTATTTGAAGTTCAAGAACCAGCAAAATTAATTTATGGTAACAGAAATCAAAATGGTGGCGACCTCTAGGGTCAGGATGCATTGACTGGGAAGAGCCAGGAGATAACCTTCTGGGAAGATGGAGATGTTCAATATCTTGAGTAGAGAGGTTTTCACAGGTGTATATAAGATGTAAAGTGTTTGAGTTGTATAATTAAGATTTGATTATTCTATTGTATGCCATTTATAGCTGAATAAAACATACAATTTTTTAAAAGACAAAAAGAACACAGTATAAATCTAAAATTCTTAAATGTCTGGTATAATGAAGTCACTGATAGAGTGAAGTAACAGAATATAAAATCCAGAATAAAAAAGACACACAACTATATGTGTATATTTATTTAAACATTGATACTTTACACAAATGGTGAAAGTGTCAGGTGAATATTTTAATAAATTATGGTCAAAATATTGGTTATACGTTTGAAAAATTAGGAAAGTTGAATTATTTACTCCTTCTGTATTTTACATAAATATCAAGATGTTATGGTAAGAATGAACTTGGGATAACACAGGAATAGGCCAGTGTGCCTAGATCACAATCAACTGGGGAGAGGGGCAGACTGATGGATCAATTTTAAAAGATAGACAAGAGTCTGGTTATACATTTTCTTGGAGACAATAGGAGGGAGATTTTGATTACAAGTGAATTGAAAAAGTCATTGATGAATTTTCTCAGAAAGTGGTAAAATCTCTGAGTTGATGTCAATGTGGTACATTTAATGAGAATAAACACTGACTATTCAATAGCTTCAATAGTGGTATTGAAAGTACAGAGCCACCAGACCTGAAGATGTTGAGTGAAATAAGAAAATAAAAGCCTCAGTGGGGACAAGGGCAGAATTATGCATAACAACTGAGGGAACCTCTGTGATGCTTTGGCGCTACCTAAGCATTTGAGAGCTTTCAGAACCCTAAGGATAAAGATCTCCCTCTCCCTGCCCCCTCACTATTAATTGGGACGGGGTTTTTCACTAGTCTAGGCAGGGAGTTTCATAGTAATAATAAGGTTCCTTAAAAGAAAATAGCGATATGGACCTTTCCTTTATATTTGAGTTTGCGAACAGAGATTCAGACTCATGATAACATTTCTAGTCATATTGAGTCTAGCTATCTTGTGCTGCTAAATAAATATATTGGATTTTTAAAAACATTTATAAATCTAAGTCTAGCTTCCAAGGAGAGAAAGGGATCCCACAGGGACCGAAAATGAAACCTGACCTCAGTAAATTTGCTCTGAACACACTAGAGGGTACATGCTAATTCCTGATAACATAAAATTTCATTTTAATTGCTATGTGGGAGAACAGGAGACAAAGCCCAGGGTCCATGGAAGGTTGAAAGGAACATGGGAAATCTGTGAAAAAAAAAAGCTAGAATATTGAACGAATACATGATTATTGAGTTGTTGAACTAGGAAACAAAATATCTACACAAAGGAAGATGCAAATAATTTTGTTTTTGAAATTTGTATTTTCTGAAATCCTGTTAGAGTTTAAACTGAATTGAAATTATTTATGGTTTAAAAAGACCCCAGTTGATAATTATTTTAAAGTAATTCTGATTTGCATGACTGACAGGATAAAAATGAAGAAAAAAAGAATCCATGTGTTCAGGAGGGATGCATTGTCAACCCAGGCCTTAGAACAGCTTCTCAGCTCAAGATCCAGCACACATAAGCTTACAATCAAAAATCACAAAACACGAGGAAGCAAAACACTAAACGGGGGCTATCTGAAAAACAACGACAGTAAATTCAGACTCTACAAGACTGTGCAGACTAGATATTTGGGTACATAGCATTCTGATTGGCATTGCAATTCGTGGAGCAGGAAAACACTGCGTGTAGGAGCAAATCAGATCTAAAATTCACTTAGGTAAACAGCCTCAAGGCCATTGTGAAGGAGATAGTAGTGCTGGCCCCTGGCTGCTTTTCACAGGCAGACCTGTGTTCCCAGTGGTGAGGTAGAGTGAGTGACTGTGGAGAAAGGAGAATATAAAAAAAAGAATCGCACTGGCAGTAACACAGAAAGGCTATCCCTACAGTATTTAGGGTGGACATTTTATCGAGAAAGAGACTCAGGCACATACACACAGGGAGTTCTAAAGAACACAGCAGAAAATAATGTATACACTTGGGCACAAATTGACAGAGTAAGCAGCTAATCTCTCTGGTGATTCAATGCTGATTCCCAAGACCCTGGGCTTGAAATGTATTGTTATTTGTTTAAATCAAGAATGGCCCTATATCTTATTGTCGTTTTGCCATTTTCCCTTCATTTTGAATATTTTGGTAACACACTATTTTATAATTTAATCTCCTAGTTTTGCCTATAAATCACTTAGATTCACAAAAGCAATTCTGGTCAATATATCTGCATAAATTTCAATGACATTTAAGAATTTAAAAAGTCAATAAACTTCAGTTAAATATTTCCACTATTAGTTAAAAATATGTTAACACACTACTATTGTTATTTTGGTTGACACAAAGCCAAAGTGAAAAAAAATCTAGGTTGTAATTATTTCTATATTTTCTAATAAATACTTAAAATTTTAGAGCATGATTGTATCGTTGTTCTCTATTATCAATGTATCAAACTGTCAGATTAATTCTTTGTCCAGATTTTTAATAACTACACAAATAATTTGCAGCAGACTGATTATAAGTGATTCTATCTTATAATAGAGCAGTTCTTTAGTATATTTTTAAATCCACTTAAGATAAGACGTAATATAAAAAATACATGTTTTTCTTATGTAAAGAAAGTGTTAGTAATGGGCTGGTAGTCCTGCATATTCTGCCAGGTGTGATGACCTCATGTGAGTGATAAATTGTTGAGATTAACTCTCTAATTCATTACAGTCAATTTTTTTGAAAATGGTAATAGATATTTCCGTGAATTAGAGAATTAATCTACAATCTACCAAACAAGCTAACCTGATAGTTTGAAGTTTTCCCAGGGATAATGTAATTTTAAACTAGGAGAGCTCATTTCCCATGAGCAACAAATTGAGATACTCCATATAACTTCGTTTTGAATGGTAATTATATTAATGAAATAAGATTTTAAAAGTATTTCGAATCCATACATTCCTACAAAGAATTGTTTAATCAACCCCCTAAAGCAGGAGGGAGCTTAATTTTCTAAATTTCATAAAGTACTTGTCTTTAATAAATACTTATCAGTGATAAAGTGATCAGTCATTCCTAATTTACTTTTTTAAAGCTTCTTTTTTAATTTGTGCCATCTGGGCAAAAGCCCACAGGTGTATATATCTTATTAGTGTAGTGTATCTTATAAATAATCAGGAGAACTTGCGAACGTTGATTTAGAGAATGCAAATGACTGAGGAAAGAGTCAAGTATCAAGGTCATATTTATTAAATTCAGTGTAACGTGATTTGGTTCTGTTTGGAACAAAGGCACCGCACACTTTCTGATCAAAGAGGCAGGTTCAGAAATTGCAGTGTATTCTAAACATCATAGCTTTTAGCAAACAAAGTAAAACTCAAACATAAATATAAGTTAGAACTGCCTATGGATTGTGTAAAGGAATATCTTTTTTTTAAGTGGGGTAATACGGGCCAGCCGAGTAAATGTGTGTGTCTGTGTCTGTGTGTAGGGGAATACGGATGTGTGTGTAGGAGGGGTGTAGAATTGAAAGGAGAGGATGGTTAAAAGCTTCTAATTTATATAGAATTTTCACATTATTCTAATGACTCTCCTGAAGCTTTGTTAGGTGACTTTAGGCTGCAACATTAGTTCTATATCTGTGCAAACAGCACTGAAGACAAAATTCCAGCTGATGTTGGCGAATAGGCTTGTGTTAATGACTGTTCAATTTGGGCCTCTTTAAGAATCTTCCCAGAGCTGGACAAAATTCACCTGTCTATACAAGACAAGCACCCTCTGGTGGATGCTGTGCTTTTCCTTTGCTTAGAACAGTATTTGGCATATAGCGTCTGAATCCACCAACCTCTCTTGCTTCCCTACCTGATAACATTGTGCCCTCCTCACTACTTCTTGCTTGGGATTTGCAAGATTAGAGCTGAGGGTTGGTTCTCTATCACAAGCAGGCCTATGTGCAAAGAGTTAATGGGAAAGATAACATAGTCTAAAAAGAAGGTCCAAAGTCACTAGAGAAACCATATGCAAAAGCCAAGGCATTAATAATACGTAATGTAATTATAAAATTAAGTGCTCACTTTATTCTTGGCAGTGTTTTTTACATTATTAACTCATTTAACCCCATAATAACCTTATCAAGAACCCTCACTAACATCCCTCATTTTCAGATCAGGAGGTACAGGTCGGTGAAACATCTTGCCCAAGGACATACAATTGCGATGTGGCAGACCTGGATTTGTACAGAGGCAGGCTGATTCTAGCCAGCCCTGGGTGGTCTAGTGGTTAAGATTCTGTGCTCTCACCCCTTGTCCAGGTTCATCTCCCCGTCAGGGAACAACATGCCTGTCTGTCGGTTGTCATACTGTGGTGGTTGCATGTTGCTGTGATGCTGAAAGCTATGCCACTGGTATTTCAAATACCAGCAGGGTCACCCAGGGTGGACAGATTTCAGTGGAGCTTCTAGACTTAGGCAAACTAGGAAGAAGGACCTAGCCACTCCTTTCTGAAAAACTGGCCGTGAACGTCCTAAGAATAGCAGCAGAACACTGTCTAATAGAGCGCTGGAAGCGAGAGAACGGCACGAAAAGACTGGGCAGAGCTCCACTCTTCTGTACACAAGGGCTCTAGGAGTCAGAATCCAGTCAGCAGCACTAACAACAAGAATTAATTCCAGAACATGTCTAGTGGCAGCAGCATTAGATGTTGGACACACTACTTTTTAAGACACACTATTTTTTAAGACGTCTCATTAATAAAACAATATTCATGAAAAGGAGTAGAGTTATCTGGCAAGCTACAAGAAATTTTGCATATTTTTAATTGTCTGATGGCTTTGCATGTCTGGAACAAAAGAAATTTTGATAATTGTCACATGTTTTTCCAGGGCAGAAATAGTTGAAAATATCCTGAGCTGTGACACCAGGCAGAACTGCAAAAATCACTGTGGAGAGAATTTGTACGAGCTCAAATACATTCAGTTTGACTGGAAACTAGAACGCTTTCCAGCTTGACTGGAGACTCAGGCATCAGCAATGGTTCAAGGCTGAACAAGTTCAGTTTCCCCTGTAACTACCGGCTGTGCTGTTACCCAGGAGGAGTACCTGAATGTCTTTTGGAACACCAAAGTATGGGTACAACCATTCTACCTCAAAACATGCTCACTCTGTTCGCATCAAATGTGGAAATGCATTAATGTTGCTTTGTATCTCTTCCTGTTTAGAAGGGGCTTTTTCCATAGGGTGAACAAGGAAGCGTGTCATGAGCTGTATCTCCCACAAGCTAAGTATGTTCAGTAGTTTGGACCCATTCGTCTTCAGATGCCAACTCAGAGACATATCACAAATGACAGCATTCCCATGTTGCTCTGCGGTTAGCTCCTTCTTCCTCAGGACAGAAACACTAGACAGAAGCACTGTATTACACAAATCATCCACGCAAGTGTGTCAAATATGGAATCAAGGTCATCCAAAAACCTCCTGGAGTGTCCTCAAAGGGGCATGCAGAGGTGACTGCTCACTTCCCTGCCTCCCATACTAAGTGTGATTATCTGATGGCGCAATATGTGATTATAATCACCACGTTTGCAGATTTTCCTACAAATTGCCACCCTGAATGTCACCAGTGAGTTGAATCTAGATAAAGAAAATGGATCCTGATGGAACATTCCTTAAAAGTGTGGCATAGTGCTGGTGTGAGAAAATTTTTGTAAATTGAAGGGATGGTATTGATATGCATAAACATCTCTTTTCCAACAAACTGGGATGCATTTTCCCCATTCAATATTGTGTTTATTGGAAACAGTGATTAAGGAGTGAAGTTCCTTTCACAACCAGGAGGTCTCTGTTACCAGAGTGTCAGACAAAGTATCTGGCAAACAGGTCAATTCTAAAGAGAAAACTAGAGTAGCTATATCACACAGGTTCAAAATTGGCAATTAAGCAAAGAAGGTATCAACACAGAAATAATATGGAAACAGAGAGTGTCCAAAATCATCGAGGATGCTAGTATTTTGCTAGTTCACCTTTGGGGTCTGCAGGTGTATGTTACCTGAGTATATTAGATATGTATGTGTGTGTGTGTGTATATATATATATTTGTGTGTGGGGGGGAATGCAAAGGACAAGTTCTTGAAGAAAATTAAAAGTGCTACTCCAGCAAACACACGAATGACAAGAAAGCAAAGCAGCCTTATTGCTGACATGGGAAAGTTTTAGTGGTCTGGATAGAAGATCAAACCAGCCACAACATTTTCTTAAGCCAAAGCCTAATCCAGAGCAAGGCCCTGATGATCTTCAATTCTATAAAGGCTGAGAGAGATGAGGAAGCTGCAGAAGAAAAGTTTGAAGCTATCAGAGGTTGGTTCATGAGATTTAAGGAAAGAAGCGTCTCCATAACATAAAAGTACAAGGTAAAGCAGCCAGTGCTGTTGCAGAAGCTGCAGCCAGTTCTCCAGAAGATCTAGCGAAGAGAATTAATGAAAGGGCTACACTAAACAACAGATTAACAACATAAAACAAAACGGCCTTATATTGGAAAAGATGCAATCTAGGGCTTTCACAGCTAGAGAGAAGACAATGAATGCCTGGCTTCAAAGGAGAGGCTGAATCTCTTGTGAGGGGCTTACGCAGCTGGTGACTTTAAGTTGAAGCAAATGTTCATTTGTCATCCTGAAAATTCTGGGACCCTTAAGAATGATGCGAAATCTACTCTGCCTGTACTCTATAAATGGAACGACAAAGCCTGGATGACAGCACATCTGTTTACAATATGGCTTACTGAATATTTTAAGCCCACTGTTGAGACCTACTGCTCAGAAAAAAAGATTCCTTTCAAAATATTACTGTTCATTGACAGTGCACCTAGTCATCCAAGAGCTCTGATGGAGAGGTATGAGATTATGTTATGATTCTTCTGAGGGATCCAGTCAAAGTAATTGAAAACCTGGAAAGGAGTCACCATTCTAAATGCCGTTAAGAACATTCATGATTCATGGGAAGAGATCAAACGATCAACACTAACAGGCGTTTGGAAGAAGTTGATTCCAACCCTCATGGATGACTGTGAGCGATTCGAGACTTCAGAGGAGGAAGTAACTGCAGATGTGGTGGAAACAGCAAGAGAATTAGAATTAGAAGTGGAGCCTGAAGATGTAACTGAATTGCTACAATCTCACGATAAAACTTTAATGGATGAGTTGCTTCTTATGGATGAGCAAAGAAAGTGCTTTCTTGAGATGGAATCTACTCCTGGTGAAGATGCTGTGAAAATCGCTGAACTGACAACAGAGGATTTGGAATATGACATAAACTTAGTTGATAAAGCAGCAGCAGGGTTTGAGAGGATTGACTCCAATTTTGAAAGAAGTTTTACTGTGGGTGAAATGCTGTCAAACAGCATCGCATGCTACAGAGAAATCTTTCGTGAAAGGAAGAGTCAATTGATCAGCAAACATCATTGTCTTATTTTAGGAAATTGCCACAGCCACCCCAAGCTTCAGCAAGCACCATCCTGATCATCGGCAGCCATCAATATCCAGGCAAGACCCTCCACCAGCAAAAAGATTATGACTCGCTGAAGGCTCAGGTGATGGTTAGCATTTTTTAGCAATAAAGTATTTTTTAATTAAGGTAGGCACATTTTTTTAGACATAATACTATTGTACATTTAATAGACTACAGTATAGTGTAAGCACAACTTTTATATGCACTGGGAACCCAAACTTGTTTTATTGCAATACTCGCTTTATTGCAGTGGTCTGGAACTGAACTTGCAATATCTCCTAGGTATGCCTGTAGTGGCTGGGTTATATTTAATAAGACTTCATTGAGATATTTTATATTTATATCTTAAATATATGTTAAAGTACATAATTCAATAGCTTTTAGGATGTTCACAGATTGGTGCATCGATCATCATCATTCTAAATTTAGAACATTTTATCATCTCCCAAAGGAAACTCCATACCTATTGGTAGCCATTCCACATTCCCTCTTTTCCCTAGGCCCCAGCAACTACTAATTTACTCTCTTTCACTATGGATTTACCTATTCTTGACATTTTATAAAAATGGAACCGTAAGTTATGTGGTATTTTGTGATTGGCTTCCTTACTTAGAATAATGTTTTCAAGGTTCATCCATGCTATAGCATGTATCAATACTTTATTACTTTTTATTGCTAGGTAATAGCCTGGCTGCGTGTATTTACTATATTTTACTTTTCCATATACCATTGGTGGACATTTGAGTTGTTTATACCTTCTAGCTATTAAGTGTAAGACTGCTATGAACATTTGTATAAGTTTTTTTTGTGGACATACGTTTTTATTTCTGTTTAGTAAATATTTAGGAGTAGAATTATTAGATCATATGGAAACTTTATGTTTTGAGGAATTGCCAAAATGTTTCCCACAGTAGCTATACCATTTCACAGTCCCACCAGCAATGTATGAAGATTCCAATTTCTCCACATTCTTGCTCATGCTTGTTATTCTCTGTCTTTTTAATTTTAGCAACTCTCATGGGTAAGAAGTGGTATTTCATTGTGGTTTTGATTTTTATTTCCTAAGCACTAATGACATCGAGCAACTTTTCATGTGCTTATTGGCTGTTTATATATCCTCTTTGGATAGATGTCTATTCAAATTTCCTGCCCACTTTTAGATTACATTATATATCTTTCTGCTGTTGAATTTTAAGAGTTCTTTGTATATTCTGGATACAAGTTCCTTATCAGATATATAACGTGCAAATGTTTCATGCCATTTTGCGAATTGTCTTCACTTTCTTGATGATAGCCTTTGAAGCACAAAACCTTTTAGTTTGATGGTGTCTGATTTTTTTCCTTTCCTTTGGTAGCTTACGATTTTATGTCCTATCTAAGAAACAATCGCCTAAACTAAGGTCATGAAGACTTACTCCTATGATTTCTTTCTAAGTGTTGTATAGGTTATCTTTTGTGTTTAGATTTATGACCTGTTCTTGTACAAATTGATAAGTAGAATTCTTCATGCCTCACCCGAAAAAAAAAAGAATGAAGAGATGCCGTACCTCAGGTGTACAAGCAGAGACTGCTGTCCCTTGGACTGGCAATGTCCAAAGTTGAAAGAACCAAAACTGAGCACATACACTCTATGAGTGTTGTGTGAAGTGCTCACTGGTCATTGTTATGTGGCTAACCATACACAAAGCAAAAGAAGCAAGGACCTTTCTCTATTTGACTCAGTTTAAGTCCATCAAAATTCTCATCACTTTTTCCATCAATACTCAAATATATACCACTTTGGGACAGATATAGTAGATTCACTCTTTTTTGGCCTTTCTAATCTTATCTAATTTTCTGTGGGGGCTGAAAAGCTGGAAGAGCCCTGTGAAGGGAAGATTCTGCATGTGCCTTATGTTCCTCTGCACAGACACATCTGCATTAGTCAGATTTGGAAGTGAGCAACCTCATGCACGTGAGTAGCTTGACCTACATGTGACCAGTGTCAAAGAGGCATTCAGTTATTCAAGGCAACCCTGGCAGGTTACTTTTAGCTTCCAGTCACTAGCATGAGACGTTCTGAGCGTGGACAGTGATCCTTGTGGTGTCATGGGCAGTATGCTTCTCCTAACTGTGCTGCCCCAGCTCTATGCCTCCTGGTTGTATGGGACCCAACTGTAGTGCTCTGATCTTTAATAAATCCTTTTCTACTCAAGATAGTTCAAGTGTGTTCTATTCTTTGCAACTGAGAACCATGAGTAAAGCAATCCCTATTGCTTCCACCCATCCACACATCCTGGACTGGCAATCTATCCTTTAGCAGACTATCATTTCATAACGCTCTGTAACTTCCTTGGTTCTGGCCTTGCTTTCTAATCCTAACCCTTCTAAACCTTTTTCTTCTGCCTTCCAGAACATTATGAACAAATTCTTCTGCATTCTTAATTTCAGTACCCAAATATTCTATTTGCCAAATCACTAATTTAAGTGTCGTGTTTTCTGTCCTTCTAGCTCACTTGGCCAGCTAATCCCACTTAATATGTTAAAGCATCTTAATATTTTTATTTTACTCTATTATTTTTTCTCCCTGTCTTCACTTCTTTCACTTTCTGAATTCAGTTATAAGGTCTGTTATTTAATAGCTATTTTCCTGTTCTGACTTGTTTCCTTCTGGACAGCTGAACACAGCTAGAGAAAATTATCTAACTTGGCAGGTTGGTACCACTATGAAGTGAAGATCCTTCACCATACCTAGATCCACCATATGGCATTTTGTCCGATATTTCTTTGATAAAGTTGCACTATATTATCTACAACAAATATTTCATACATTTCTCACTTATCCAACATCAAACACTTCTACTGCTCCCATTATTATCAGCAGGGGATCTCCAACTACTTATTCACAGGGAATTCAGAAACCTTTTAAAATCTATCAAAACATTTTGCCCTACATCTGCAAGTCTACCAGAATTTGATTCCATCCAATTATCCTTTCTTTTACATTCTTGTAAAATCTTGTATTCCTACCTGGAAGTGTCTTGCTCAAATAATATTTCAGGAAGGAATAAAAGATGGAAAATCCCTTAGCATTTCTCTTTGCATATGTTATAAGATGTTCTTAACAGAGCTCTCCAAGGTTCTTGATGTCCAGTTCAAGCAGACAGCACAAATTAAATGATTCACTTTCTGGCAGGATCATGGAACTGTTAGTTTCTGATAATTTTCTTTTCTAGGTATTTCATTAGGTAAAGGATTTAGCCTTGAATAGGAGTGGCTCTTTTGCCAAAATTCACTAGGTGTTGGCTACATCTTTGTGGGATATGTCTAGCTCTGTGGCCGAGAGAGTGGAAAAATACATTGAATCATGCTTCCTCAACAAGCCTCCCATACTTCAGGGATGGGCAGCACACATGGCTGAACAGAAGTGCTTGCAATAAAAGGACTCCTCTGTGCCTTCTCAGCTATAGGAGCAAAAATTCACAGTGTAGGCACAGTGTCTCAATCTACTTCTTGCCACTTCATAGACAACTTCGCCCTCCTAATTGTGGGATGTCAGAAATATCCCAATTCCGTCATAGAGGTAGAACCTTCGTGTTATGTATTTATTTTCTGCCTACTCATGTACTCTGGAGAATTTTGGCTGCTCCAAGATTTTTCAGGTTCTCAGCTCGTTTATACAGACCAACACTTGGAAGATTCCAAGATGTCTTTTATGGATAGGGCATCACTTCAGCAAACATTTTTCCAAGATACTGGAAAACAACTCTATTTCTAACAGACACATGCTGTGTTAGGCTATCACACAGGAATTCCTGCCTCAAAAGACCAGCATAAGATGATTTACACTGAACTTATGCTTTGTTTATATTCAGTTCTCAGAAAGTAGATTTTAAAAAAACTCCGTTAGGTTACCAGTGATGCTAATTGATACAAATCCAGAAAAAATATTACATATTCTTAAAGGAAGCTGTCTGGAAAATGAAAAGTCCAGACTTAATTTGTTGAATGTCTCTAGAAGATCACCTTGCTTGACTCTGCTTTGGATCTTTTGCCACTCTAGGGCCATGAAGCCATCTTAGCCATGGGAGCCGTGTTGATAATATTCTACTATTAGATGCTTGAATAAGATGACCGTCTTATCCTGGCTTGCCACAGATTTTCCAAGTTTTAAAACTGAAAGTCCATGTCCTGAAAATGTCCTCAGTTTTGGACAAACCAGGATGATTGGCTGCCCTGTGCTCGACCCTCTTCATCCCTGAACACCTTGGTTCTATTTTTTCAGTCATTCTGCTGTGTGGCTTATTCAACATCATCATTCATCCTAGGTATCCCCTGTTCATGTCGGGTCCTGTTAGGCCTTAATTAAGGTAATTCTGTGCTCGGTGAGACTCTATATTATCAGCCACATAAGACTGCTTGTGAGAGAAGTGTGTGAAGCATTTATTGGAAGAGTAAATAAGATGCTAAGCCCCAACCCTGCCGAGATGCTGGACCACTCACCTAAAGAGGAAGCATATTTAACCAAGTCTCCATTCAAAAGAAGTATTACCAAAGCAGACTCTGTCTGCTACCACCCTCTACCCAAGAGATGCTCAAAAGATAGCTTTATGATAAACCATTCCAGTCCATGGCTAAAAAATGTCTGATTTCCAGTTACGCCCCCTACCACTATCACTATCATTATCTTTAGAAGCTGATCTAGATCTGAGTGTTTTAGCTCATTAGTAGAAACTCACTTCAAGCATATCTCCAACTATTGGACAGTTGGCCAGCCAATAAACAAAAATATGACCCAGATGGCAGTTGATGAGTGAGGGAATAGAGATAAGCCTATCTTGATAATGACCCTTAAACTCTATGGAAATAAGTGTGCTGGCACCGAAAAGGTACATTTCATGAATCATGAAATTGGCTCCAGAAACACCCATAATAGGCTTGCTCTTGGTTTCCTCATGTCTTCTCACCTGTCAATCCTCATTCATTTTCTTGTTTTACTTCTGCATTGACTCTATAGCTTGTTGGTTTTCTCACCTGGCAATCTTTATTCATTTTATTGTTTTACCTCTGTATTGACCATACAGCTTTTTAGGCCAATTGAATAAACATCTCCCTTCCAAACTTTGAATCCAATCAGATCTTGCCTCTCCCTTCTAGTACATCATCTCTATGGTTTTATTGTTGGCATCAAGACTGAGGAATTTCCTGTACCTCTGCTTTGTAGGCAGCCTTTACCAGACAAGTCTTGGCAACCAACAAGTAATCTGATTTTCAAAGACTTTTAGAGCCATCTATTATTCATTAGCAATACTGCTTCACGTATCGCTTAGCCATATTTTATATATCCCAATTTATATGGACATTCTACAATAGCCAAGAGGGGAATTTTCATGGCAAAAGGTTTTTGAATAATTTTACACCGGACATAAAAATGGTCATGGGTTATGCCTTCTACATCCTTGCCTTGTCCCTGAATATATTTGATCCTACAAAACAGGATTTCTGTGCTATGCTAAAATTTTAAGATCATTCTTTTATTAATGTAGCACTTGTGAAAACTGGGCATGGAGCTAAGTTCATCATTAAAGAGTAAAAATTATGCTGAATGAAAGCGTATCTTCAGCTTTTACATTCTCCATCTCAAATAGGAACCATAATGGAAAAACCACATTTTATTTATGAAAGCTACACTCTAGTTATTAACCTTAAGAAGATGTGTGTGGGCACTTAGGCTGTTTCCATATCTTGGCTATTATAAATAATGCTGCAACGAATATAGGGGTGGTTATATGTTTTTGAATTAGTGTTTTTGTATTCTTTGGATAAATACCCAGAAGTGGAGTAGCTGGATCCTATAGTAGTTCTATTGTTAATTTTTTGAGGGATTTCCATGTTGTTACCAGAGGGGAAGCAGGGGAAGAGGGCCAAATGGATAAAGGGAGCCATTTGCACAGTGATGGATGGAAACTAGACTTTTGGTGGTGAATGTGATGTAGTGTATACAGAAGTCTAATTACAATGATGTAGACCTGACATCTACATAATGTTATAAACTAATGTTACCTTAATAAAAAGTATAAATAGATAAAAATTTGAAAAAATTTTAGGTATGCTTTTCCTATGAAAGGTGAAAGTTGTAAGAAATACGTCTTGGTTGCCCATAGAAGGAAAAATCTCTGAACAACATGGCTTTCTTCCTGAATCTTAAAAGGGTAGCCACCTTTAGGAGGTGGACAGGAAACAATGAGAACTGATATCGAAACTGAGTGCTGGTAATATTGCCAGGCCCTGTTCTCTGTGCTTTGCATATTAACTTATTTTACCCTTTCAAGGACCCTATGGAATCCATATACTATTACTATTCTTCATTTACAGATGAGGACAGAGGGGCAGAGAGAGATTTCAAACTTGCTCAAGTACACAGAACAAGGAAGTAAGTGGAGAAGGCAGGGCTATATTCCCAGGCAGTCTGGCTCCAGCGTCCTCACACTGAACCAGTGTACACTATATGCATTGCATCCCCATTGCTCAGAAGACGGTGTATAACTCGTGTTTTGACAGTCTAAAAGAAGTAGCTGCCAAGCGTTCAGATGGAGAACAGGAGAAACTGAATGACACTCTGAATTTTTGATGTAGCCAATGACTAAGCAAATCCTGACCCTGTATATGGAACTGGCTTGTCGCCTGAGAGGTGACAGAATAGGGACAGAGAAAATAAACATTAGGCCAGTGCTATGGTGTCCAATCCTAGACTCCCAACCAATCTGGGGTAATGGTGACTCTGGTGCTCTCCTTTGTGGTTACTTCAGGTGAAAAAATGTTTGAACTCCCTTGTCCCACAGGGGAGTGGAGGCGTCCCTAATCGTGGGATTTTGGTGTGTGTGCAGCTGTGCCTGGCTGCGATGAAGCCCTCATGGACTCTCAGGGAGCATTAGGCAATGCCGCCTCCTAGTGTGCTCCTGGCAGACGGACCCCCTTTCAGAAAACATTTAGGAATTTCTTACTGTAATTGTCACAAATATTCATTAACATTAAAAAGGATGCTCAGACACATCCCTGGAGTCGCTGGGGTCCAGAATCCCTGAGAAAGGGAATTCAGATACAGTCTATAGAGATGATTTTGATATGAACAGGTTTCCTTACATGGTAAAAATTCTGTGATGGAGTCCGAACCAGAGGAAATGATAAGGTGGGTCCCCAAAATAAATAACCATAAGTGAAGAAAAGACATGAGAGTAATCTAGAGATTGGAGTGAGGCTGTGGCCTCCTAGCACAGCCGACTCCTGCAAGGCTTGTGTGTTGTGGGAGAGAGATGTGCATAAAGGGGGAAAAAGTGCTGTTACTTGGCCAATAGCACTGAAAGAAACACCCTAAGAGAATCACTCTGGCCACGTGTGACTAATTAAATTTCAATAAACCAAAATTAAATAAAATTTTAAATGTCAGTTTCTCCATGGCACTGACCACATTTCAAGCATTCAGTAGCTACATGTGACCAGCCGCTACCATATTGCCAGTACAGATATAGAACACTTTTCTAAGTGCAGATCATCACGTTGTACGGAACACTTAAAGAATAATAATTTGTTCACCATTAGGAAGAGGTCAGCACTGGCAGAGCAGCTGCATTTGATGAAAACAAGGAAAGAGAGGACCAAATGCAGAAGCACAGGCTGGCAGAGCAGCATCATTTGTACTACGTGACACAGTACCTGTTAATCAAGTGGGCAGTGGCTCCAAGGTATGTCAGTGGGAATTGCTCTGATAATGACCCTTTTAAGTGGAAAGACAGTAGTTGCAGATTGACAATTACCTATGCATGAAGCTCTCTGATGTGACAAATCTTAGGGGTGGGATATTATAATGATTAACTTACTCTGAGTCATAAATTTACATATTACACAGGGGCTACGCATTTTCTTTTTTAAGTAAAAAATGTTTCCTTGTTTCTTTCTGATTATATGCATAATTCATGTTTATTGTAAGTACCGCAAACGAAATGTAAGAGGAAAGTCAAAATCACTTGAAATTTTCAATTACCGGAGATGACCAGCAATAGCCTTTTGGCAAGATTGATAGATGGAGCACTATATATGTGTATATATATATATATATATACACACACACATTATTTTTACATAAGTGTAATAATTTATTTTACATTGAGTAACTGCTTTTTTGCTGTCGTATTTTTGGTATAGTTGGGTCTTTTTTTTTCATCAAACCCTTTATTGTTTGGTTTTGTTTGTTCTCTCCACTAATCCACATGCTCTCATTGTTCACACAATCAGTAAAAATTTTTATATTGGTATTTTCCTTATCTGTTTATGAAATTGGACTTGTACTCTATTCATGTTACTGAAAGTGGATTTTCTCACAAAATTATATTGTGAAATCTCCTGAGGTCAACCAATAGACGTTTAACCCATCCTTACAATTAATCGCCTCACATTTCCACGGTGTGGATGTTCCACAATTTTGGCATCAGCTTCTCTACTAGTCCTTTAGTTTATTTGCAGATTTATCCCCCTTACAATGAAATTCTTCACAGCATTCTTTTTAGTGACCATTCCACTCAAATTTTTATCATACAAATAAATAACAGTATGTAAATCTCTAGATTTCCTGGAGTCTTACTACTGGGTTACTGAAGTATTTGTTTTTAATATAAAAAGTTGTTGCCAAATTACATTCCAGAAAAGCTAAATAAATTCATCTTTACAGCAGTTCTGCATGCTTGTATGTGTTTACATGTTATCCCTGTTAGTGCCAACACTGAGTAGTATTATTTTATTTTTGATAATCTACGCAGAGTTATTGCATTATTCTTTTAATTTACAATTAAAATGTACAATTTAATTTACAACTTCTACTAGTGAGGCTTGCTATATATTTATGGGGTTGCTATATATTCATGGCTGTTTGATCGTCTCTTCTAAGTTGTCTATTAAAGACCCTTTGCAAACTTTTTTAGCAGGTTTTCTAGTGCACGTGACCATGTAAGAACTTGTTCTAATAAGACTGCCATAATGAACTCCTGGGAGCCTCCCCGTGCTTCTGTTCACACTATAGTCTCCAAGGGTTTACGTAAACCACATGGAATTTATACACTCTGGGATTGTGAAATAGGGTAGCCCTAATGAATATTAAAGATAACACAAATATTGTACGGGACATTTGTGAATTATATGCCCTGCAAATATTTTCCCAATCTATACTTCGTATTTTGATTATATTTATAGTATATCTTGCCTTATAATTTTACATTTTATGTAACAAGTATTTCCATATTTCTCATTGTAGTCAGTTATTTTCCTTTCATGTTTTTAAAAATTCCCTGATTTCTAGGTTATTTCTTGTCTCCTAAAATCTTTCAGCATTTGTTAATCTTATTTTTACATTGTAATCTTTAACTCATCTGAAATATATGTTTTGTGGATGGTGTAAGGTAGAGTCCTACATAAGTTTCTTTTAAACAGATAGTCATTTGTACCAACCATAGGTTTTAAATGAGACAATATTTTCCTGTTGAATTGAAATATCTTCTTTTTCATATATCAAAAATTCATATATCCTGGAAGCTCTTTCTGAACTTTATTACTTTATTGTTTCTACTTATCTTTTTCTAAGTCTATGCCAATAGCATATTGACTTTATCACAGTGGCTTTATATTATTTTTAATATGTTGTAAGGCAAATCTCTGCTCATTAATCTTTGATTTGCATAAATTACTTCGTTCATGCTAGATATTTATTCTTCAACATAAACTCAAAAGTTTGTCTAATTACAACAGACTCTGTTGAAAATCTAATTGGAATTTTCAAGTGTATATTAATTTTTCTTAGGTTCTCCTTTTCTTTCTTTAAGATCTATATTTTTCTTCACTTTTTTCCCTTTTTCTTTTACTCCATTTTATTCAGTTACAGGCTACTTATACATAAATCTTAAGTGTAAGCTTAACGAAATTTAATGTAATAAACAGAGAGAGTTTCAGATTAAACATATCTGTCCATTGAAAGAAACTTTTAAGAGAGTTAAAAGCTTAGTTGCAGACTACAAGAAGATATCTTCAATACATATTTTTTTAAAAAAAAAACTAATATACAAAATATATAAAGAACGCCTACAAATCAGAAAGAAATACCCCAATTTACAAAAAAAGCAGGAAAACTTAACTACAAAATCAGGGTATAAAATACTTCCAGTGCTCCTGAGGGCTCACATATGCTCACCACAAGTCGACACCCTTCAAGAAATCATAGTTTTACTTCTATCACCATTGATTATTCTGTTCATTCTTGAACTTTATATAAATGGAATCATACAGTTTATGCTCTTTTATCTCGGAATCGTTTCTCTTAACATTGGATTTCTGCTGAGTGCATAACCAGTAGTGGGATTATTGGAACTGCTTAATTCTTTTTGTTCTTCTTTAATTTGTGTCTGTGTTCTGTGAATGCGTTCAAAATTTTCTGTTTATCTTTGGTGTGTCCAGAGGTGTGTGTATATGTGTGTGCATGTGTAGGTATTTTTTTTTCCTCAAGATTTTTTGAATCTTTTGAATCTGTGATTTAAAATCTTTCATTACCTTGGGGAGAATTTCAGCCGTTTTCTCTTCGAATATTTCTTCTGCCCCTGGCTCTCTTTCTACTCCTCCTGGGACTACACTTACGTGCATATTAGACTATTTGATAGTGTTCCACAGCTCTTGGTTTTGTTCATCTTTTTCCCATTCCTCTTTTCTTTGTCTGTATTTGAGTGACTATTCTTGATCTATCTACAACATTATGATATTTTTTCATTGAAGGTGCTCAATTTCTGATATGATTTTTATTTCTAGCCTTTCCGTTTGACGCTTGTATTTTCCATTTTTCTGCTTATAATCCTCATCTCTTTATGCAAGGTGTGGACATTTTTCCCTAAATCTTTTAACACGTTACAGTTATTTTAAAGCTTCTCTTAGGATTTCAGGCTACATGGTTGCCTTGAAACCTAAGTTCTCTAATATGCTCAAGAAAAGTTGCAGTTTTGTAGATTATTGAGCTTTTTATTTTGCATTGTTTGGGAATGAATATTATTGTTTGCCATTTTCCATCTTCTAAGTTGTAGCAGAAGAATACTACATATTTGTTTTTCATGGATACCGCCAAAAAGTTTTCCAAAATTGTTAGACAAATTTAAACTCCCACTGGCACTTACAGATACCAACTTTCTCCAATCTTCATGTATTCTTGGTGGTTCGGTGCTCATATTTGTAACTTTTCTAGTGAAAATAAAGTGATATTCATTATGATTTTAGTTTGCATTTCCTTAATTAGTATTGATGATGACTTTTTAATATGCTTGAAAGTCATTTGAATATCTTTTTCTATACTGAGCCTTCTCAAGAAATATGCTAGATTTTTTGTAAATTAGGATGTGTATCTTTTTCTTATTGATTTGTACTTGTTTATATATTCAGGATATTCATCTTTTTAAAATTTATGTATTGAAAATATCTTCTTCTAGTCTGCAACTAATCTTCTAACTCTTAAAAGTTTCTTTCAATGAACTGAGATCTTTATTCATAAGAATTATCATGATCATTCTCATGGTTTTTATTGGTTCTGTTTAAGACATCCTAGCCTATTGAAAGAACATCCAGATATTCTCCTAAATTTACTCTAGAAAATTTATTGTTTTAGATTTCACATTTAAGTCCATGATCAGAATTAATTTTATGTATACTGTGAATCACAGGTCTAGTTTCATTTTTTCCATATGAATATCCAACTGACCCATATTATTTATTGAAAAGACTATAATTTCCTCCATCTAATTACAGTGTTATCATTGTTGTAAATCAGGTAACTCCATAAGTGTAGGTTAGTTTTGGATTCACTATTCTCTTCCGTTAGAATATTTATTTATCATTTTGCTAACAGTAGCTTTCTACTAAATCTTAATATCCATTAGTGAAAGTTCTCTGTCTTTTCTCTACTTCAAGATTATCTTGGCTATTCTAGTTTTTTTTCATTTCCATATAAATCTAAGAGTGAGCTTATCATTTACACGCACACATATCAGCTGGGATTGTTAATAGGATTTGCCTAAAATTTCCAGATTAACTTGGAGAAAATTGATAATTAACAATACTGAATCTTCCTATCCATGATCATGTTATAACTCTCCATTTATTTATATCTTTTAAAATTCCCCTTAGGAATTTTTTTTGGTGTTTGAAGTTTATTCTCATATATTAAATGTTATTTTAACTCATAAATAATATATATTTAATTTTCATTTTCTATTCATTTGCTGATTGTGTATTAAAGCATAATCGATTTTTGTGTATAATGTACCCAGAGACAGTGCTAAATTCACTTACAATATTTAATAGTTTATTTTTGAGTCTTTTCATTCTATACTTATTTCCTGTGAATAATGGCAATTTTCTTTTTTTTAAGCTCTTTACATTTTTTTCTTTCTTTCTTTTTTCTTTTAAAGATTGGCACCTGAGTTAACAACTGTTGCCAATCTTTTTTTTTTTCTTTTCTGCTTTATTTCCCCAAATCCCACCGCCTCCCTCCGCCCCGTACATAGTTGTATCTTAGTTGCAGGTCCTTCTAGTTGGGGCATGTGGGACACTACCTCAACGTGGGCTGACAAGCGGTGCTATGTCTGCGCCCAGGATCCGAACCAGTGAAACCCTGGGCCACTGCAGCAGAGCACATGAACTTAACCACTTGGCCACTGGGCCGGCCCCTACGCTTTTTCTTTATCTTTTCATTTTCCAATGGCGGGAACCTCTAGTGCAATATTGAACAAAAGTGGCTAAGGTCTGCATTCTTACTTCATTCCTAAACTGAATGGTAAAACATTCAATATGTCACCTTAGTATCAGTGATAATTGTAAGCTTTTTTTTTTAAAGGCATGTCTTTGGTGAGGAAGATTGGCCCTGAGCTAACATCTGTTGCCAATCTTCCTCATTTTTTTTTCCTCCCCAAACCCCCAGTACATAATTGTATATCCTATTTGTAAGTCATTCTAGTTCTGCTATGTGGAACACCACCACAGCATGGCTTGATGAACTGTGTGTAGGTCCACACCCAGGATCTGAAACAGGGAACCCTGGGCCACAAAAGCAGAATGTGCAAACTTAACTACTCAGCCATGGGGCCCGGCCTGTGGAAGGTTTTGTAATAGGTACTTCTTATCAAATTAAGGAAGTCCTCCTCTATTTTAGTTTGCTGAGTTTTTTGTTTGTCTGTATTTTAATCATGTGGCCAGTTAAGCTTAGCAATGCTCTTTCTGCACCTATTGAAATGTACTTATTTTTTCTTTATTTTGTTAGTGATGAAATTTATTGATTTATTTGGAATGATAAATTGCAATTTTAGCATAAACTTCAACTGGTCATGATGTGTTATCCTTGTTACTTATCACTGCATTTGAATTGTAAATATTGTGTTTAATATTTTTGCATATATTTGTATGGGAGAAACTGGGTCTGTAATGTTTATTTAACATCTTTTTTAATGTCATTTAATGACCTTGTTAGGTTTTGGAACCAAGGTTATGTTAACTTCATAACATGAGTTTGACATTGACTCCTTAATTTTTAGTCTCTAAATAAATTTGTGGAAGATGAGTATTATTTATTTCTTCAACGTTGAGAATTCCCACTGAGACCATTGAGACAATAGTTTTTTATGTATGAATATTTTTTAATGATAGATTTAATTTCTGAAGTAGCTATAGTTTATATATAATTTCTTTTTCTTCCTGTGCTTTTTTTTTCTTTCCAAGGAATTTGTCCATTTAAATTAAATTTTCAAATGTATTGGTCTAAAGTTATTATAAAATTTTATAAACTTTCAATGATTGTAGTATTTATATTGATGTCCCTTATACTTACATTTAAACTGATAATTGGTATGTTTTCCTCTCTTATAGTTCTTGTAAAGTCTTCATAGTTACTTCACCAATCTTATAAACTTTTTAAAATAAATAACGTTTGACTTTTCGATTTTTCTCTATTGTATATTTATTTTGTTTTTTTGTACGGTAGAGTTTTTTAAGACTTCATTGTTTAGAACAGTATTAGATTTACAGAAATAAAATATTGACAGAAAGTAATACAGAGAGTTCCCATATACCTCCTCAACCAGTTTCCCCTGTTATTGACCTCTTTCAATAGAGTGGTTCATTTGTTACAATTAATGAGCCAGTATTGATACACTATTATTAACCAAAGTCCATAGTTACTCAGATTTCCTTTGTGTCTACCTAATGTTCTTTTTGTGTTCCAGGATATCATCTAGGATATCACATTACATTCACTTTTCATGTCTCCTGATTCCTACACTGCATTTTGTATAATTGATTTCTGCCTTTATCATTATTTCTTTTTTTATACCTTGCATTTCATTTTCTGTTCCTTTTTCTAACATCTTGAACTGGTGGTTTAGATCATTGTTCTTATTTTTTTATTTTGTGTATACAATGCTGTAAGTTTCTAAGCACTGCTTTAGTTGCACTGCACAATTTTGATATGCAATGTTTTCATTATCGTTTAGCTCAAAATATTTTCTAGTAGTTCATTTTGTATTTCCTCCTTTTAGCCATGTTTATTATGAAATGTGTTTAATTTCTAAATATTGGAGTTTTATAGTTATCTCTCTGTTATTCACATAGTTTAATTTCTAAGTTTTGATAGTATTCCTTGTCTGACTTTAATCAATTGAACTTTTGGAGAATTTGCTTTATAGCAAGATATTATCTACTTTGGTGAATATTCCATGTGCACTTGTAAAGAATGCACATTCAGCAGCTCTTGGAAGTAATGTTCTTTGAATATCAATTGGGTCAGTTGGTTAATTATGTTATTCATATCCTCTATGCGTTATTGAAATTTTTTGTTCTTCTTCTATTCTCTAGAGAGGTGTGCTAAAATCTCTAATGTAATCATGCATTTTCTTCTTTTTTATCTCTGAATTTGGAATTTATTGAGGGAAATCCTACCAGTGATAAAAATTTTGAGCAATACATCTACTGATCTATTTTGCCTGGCCTATGGAAGACAATATTATGATACCAGCCAGGAGACAACATCCTCTCAAGTGAGCATTTCTGCTGGATGTGGCAGATGGTCTGAACTTCAGTCTAAAATAAGATGCGGTTTCTCTAAAATCAACAACATATGTGTCAGCTGATAAAAGTGGGTTGTCCACTTACTCCTCACAATCCATTCACAAACTTTAGCTTCTCCCTCTGCAATTTTGTACTCTCCTAGTTCCCAAGGAAGAGGCTTTTGCCTGTAGACACAATAATGGTACCTCTGTATTATAAACTTGCCTTCTGGCCACGAACACTCTAGGTTGCCAGTACCATTGAAACACCAGGCATAGATCAGTGTTACTGTACTGTTGGGGTGATGGATCCTGATTTACCATGGCAAATATGGCTGCTGCGGTACGATCAGCCTAGGGAAGACCATTATGGAACCCAGAGGAGTCTCTTGAAGGCTTGCAGTAGTAAAAGTTAATGGAAGACTATTTTACCCATTGTAGCAGGACCACTAACAGCACAGACCCTTCAGGAATGATGTTTGGTTCACTACACTGAGTAAACAACTCCTTAATGAGCCTATAATCAGTCTGAAGAAACATCACTCTCACATATTTAACAAGTATGATTTCATCTTAAGATGCACTATAAAATCATGAGGCAAAGTCTATTTGAATTATAGTAGACGAGAAATGGAAAAATTACAATAGGCTATTCTGGGAGATGTAGACTTAGTTATTTTTATATTTATGAGTCTTCTATTAATCTATATTTATTATTAATAGGAAATAACACCAAAATATGTCTTCTTTTATTCGGTCAAATTTAAGCTGATACACTTGATAATGAAAGAATATAAACTAAATGAACATTTTTAATAACATTTTCATTTCTTCTAGAAGGATATTCTACATGAGCAGGCTGCAAGCTTCAAGTTTCCACAAATGTCCTTGAGGCAGTCCATCAGGAATAATTATTTGATATTTATAATTCTGCCCTTGAAATATAGCCAAAATAATTTATCATATACAATATGCTTTTCAAAAGAACAATAGCTTGAGTTTGATAATTCCCTTGAAGAAGAGTCAAGTCAGCATCATGGAAAAACTATGTAAATCTGAGCATTTTTACATTTGGAAGAGGATTTACTGAATAATCAGAGTCAGCTACCAAATGAATGAATAAAGGATAAGTTAAAATAATCAATTTCTGTTCTCAAAGAGTTCCACTAATGTACCACTACAATCTTCATTGGAGAAGAGAATAAGAAAGCATGGAAGTATAATTTAAAATTACCCACTGTACATATAAACTCTCTTTGAATGCTCATGTTTTATCTCATAAGATCATGCAAATTTTACGTTCTACTCCATAATGCAGTTGTATTTATTTTAATATAAAATACTTTAAATTGCATGCTATAGAGTAAAATAAGCTTTCCATAAATTTATGCCAATTTTATTCTATAAATTTATGTATTTCTAGGAACATAGCCATCTATCACACTGGTACTTTCAGAAAGTTCTTAAGTGTGGCAAAGTAATAACACACTTTTTGCTCATGATATAAAGAATTTTATGACCAGGAAATAAAGATCTTGCAAGCACAGTATTCTACTGAGCTCATTTCGGGTAAGGTACCGACATGCTATCATGTTTTATGTATTTAACTTGGATAAGTGTAACACATGTAACATATTTCATATTAAATCAAAGAAAAAGATCTCCCTAGAATGTAGTGTGCTAAAATCTATACCCACTTTCAGGAAATTATCACAATCTATGTTGTTGAGTAGAACATGCATTCTAAACAATTGCTGAGATTTAAAAGTACATATTGAAGTTAAGAAGAAATTCTGTTCTGTTGAAATCACCTCTCTGTTTCCATTTGAGCCACATCTTAATTATTACAGCTCCTCAAATGTGCCCCACCTCAAATGTGGGTGTCTTGTAACTTGATCTCTTTCCTTTGTGGTAAAGTTCTACTCACGTTCAAGTCTTGGTTGGAAGTAACACTACCTGAGAAAGACCTTTTTTGACCCTCTCTTTCTTTACCCTCCCTGACTGACACCCTGAACTACCCTGTAGGTTTCAGTTTTTCCTGCCAGATTGTAAACTCCATTGGGAAGGAACTATGTCTTTTGTTACTCCTTGTGTGTTCATTATCTAGGACAGCACTTATCACTTGGTAGGTGCTCAATAAATATTTTAAATGAATGAATCATCATTGAATATTGAAGTACAACTTGAATCAAGGTGACACCAGGAATAAGAGTATTGTATTAGAGTAACATATTGCAAATAAAAGTGAACATTTAGAATTCTGCTTTGAACGCCATCTTTTTTTCTTTATAATTGAAATCTTAAAATGAAATGAAGGCTATGTAACAGAAAGCCAAGAAGTGATTCTACACTCTACTGATATTGATACTTGGAAGGTGAGCCTCTATGCTGTCCATAGCAATTACAAGGCAGTTTACAGAACTATGTTCGAATAAAGCTCAATCCTTAAGAGCAAGTAATTATGTAGACTTGGCTGCAATTTACAAACTACATTCATTTCTGGATGCTTTGCTCAAAAATGAGACAACCTAGTCTCTGATTTCTTTTTTCTTATTTAACATATCTCTGGTATCTAGTTATAATGCACAATTTGAATTACGCAATTTTAGTTACGCATACAGCATTGTTTCTCTCTGACAACTGAATGTTGTCCTTGTTGTTCTTCCTTCTTGTACTAAAGAAAATGAAGCCTCCAGACTAGAATAATTACTTTATCCATTCCAAAATATTTATTGAATGCCTAACATGTGCTAGAAAATTTTCAAGAAGCTTTTTGTTAAGAATTTATTGAGGCGCTGGCCCAGTAGCGTGGTGGTTAAATTCATGCACTCTCCTTTGGTGGCCCAGGGTTCATTGGTTCGGATCCGGGGCATGGATCTACGCACTGCTTATCAAGCCATGCTGTGGCAGGTGTCCCAGGTGTGACATAGAGGAAGATGGACACAGAGGTTAGCTCAGAGCTAATCTTCCTAACAAAAAAAAAGTTTATTGAAGCCCCACTTCTCTTGCTATTTTATTTACACTGTGGCTCATATGTAATGCTGGTGTAATTGTTTTGTAATGTGAATATGATAAAGTCAATGTTAAGCCTACCAACAGGTAGGTCCCAGGACTGCTTCATAGCTGTTTGATGCAGCCTGCAGCATAAATATTTGTTAAAGTCACTCTGTGCACCCTTCAAGAGGACATGCTGGTCTTCTTAAGTCTATTTTATTTGATAATTTCTTCCACATGTTAGAATCAATACAGAATATTGTACTCATTGTGACAATTAGTTTCACTCTCTTATTAGTAATGGACATTATATGCAGAGAAGGTACGTCCACATACAGATTTTCCCCACTTTTTATTGTGGTATAATTGACATACAATAAACTGTACAAATTCAAAATTTACAACTTGATAAGTTTGATGCAATCCAATATGTATGAAATCAATCATCATTACAACCAAGATAGTGAATATATCCATCACCTCCAAAAGTTTTCAATGCCCGCTTATAATCCCTACCTGTCAGCCCTCCCCTCTCTGCCCTGCCCAGGCAACCACTCATCTGCTTTCAGCCATTATACATTGGTTTACTTTTTAAGAATTTTATAAAATGGAATTGTACAATCTGACTCCTTTTGGTCTTGCTTTTTTCACTCATCAACGTTATTTGGAATTAATCCATGTTTTTCCATATATTAATCATTCATTCCTTTCTATTGGTGAGTTGTGTTATACTGCACAGATTCACCACAGTTTATCCATTCACCTGTTTATAGACATTTGGTCTGTGTATATTTTGAGGCTATTACAAATAAGTATCTTCTAGATGATTTATAGTTTTACCTTTTATGTTAATATCTATGACTCATTTTGAGTTAATTTTTCGTTGTAGTGGGAGGTATGGATGAAAGAAATCAGCTGCCTATATATATTCTGGTCTATTTCTGTATTCTTTATTATGTTCTATTGACAAAGTTGCTTATTTTATACTAGTATCACACTGCCTTGATTTCTGTAGCTTTATAATAAATCTTGAATACATGTAGGGCTACCCTGTATCAGGCTGCTCGGGCTGCCATAACAAAATACCACAGACGGCTAGACTTAAGCTACAGAAATTTATTTCCTCACAGTTCTGGAGGCTGGAAGTCCAAGATCAAGATGTCAGCAGGTTTAGATTCTCTTGAGGGCTCTCTCCTTGGCTTGCAGACGTCTGCTCTCTTGCTGCCTCTTCAAATGCCCTTTTCTCTGTGGGCACTTTTCCCTGACGTCTCTCCTTCTTCTTATGGGAACATCGGTCATCAGTCCTATTTGATTAGGGCCCCCTCCTTATGACCTCATTTAGCCTTAATTGCTTCCTTAAAGGCTGAATCTCCCAAAACAGTCCTATTGGGAGTTTAGGCTTCAACATGACTTCTGAGGGGGTGCAATTCAGAATGCAGTCCGTAACACCTTCCAACACTGCTTTTCTCTTCTTACTTTCTCTCTCTCTCTTTTTTTTTGCCCAAAGTTGTTTTGACTCTCAGTCCTTGGGATTTTCATACGAATCACTAAATAGCTGACCAATTTCCACAAAAAACACCTGCTGATATTTTGATTGGAATTATGTTGAATCTATAAATCAATTTGGTAATACTTTACATTTTTAAAATATTGAGTCTTCCGATCCAATATTTGGTTTTATGCAATGTGACAGTCTGTACCTTTTGATGATGGTGTTTAGACCATTGACACGTAACATGATTAGATTTAAGCCTATCATCCTGTTGTTTTCTATTTGTTCCATCTGTTCTTTGTTCTCTCTTCCTCTTTTACTGCCTTATTTGGGAGTATTTTTTATTATTCCTTTTCATCTCCTTCGTTGGCTCTTTTCATTAATATTTTTTTAATTTCTGTGGTTGCTTTTTTATTTTGGTTGTTGCTTTAGGATTTATAGTAGAAAGCTTCAACTTTTCACAGTCTACTTTCAAGTGATAGTATACCACCGCACATACATAACGTAAAAACCTTAAAATGGTATTCTATTTTTTTCCCTGGCATTTATGCTATTGTTGTAATGCATTTTACTTATATATATTATAAACCCCACAATGTATTGTTATTATTGTTTAAGAGATCAATTGTGTTTTAAATAATAGGATATATGTTATAGACTGTTACTATTTCTACTGCTTTTTGTACTTTTATATAGAGCCATATTTCCAACCTGCCTGAACATTCTTAAACTTATCTTTTCTTGCAAGTCCACTGGTGAAGGAGGTTTTTTTTAGCTTTATATGTGTCAAGTTGGCCTTTTGAATGGCATTTTAAATTGGTATAGAATTTTTACTTGATATGAACATTTTTTTCTTTTCCTATTTTTAGATCTTGCTCCACTGTCTTCTTGTTTATATTGTTTTCTACAAGAAATCTACTGCCTCTTTCTTTGTACTTCTATACCTGAGACCTTTTTCTTTGCCTGTTTTGAAGATCATTTTTCTCTTTATCACAGCCTTTGAGCAATTTGAGCATGATGTGTCTAGGTATAGTTTTCTTAATATTTCTCATGCATATTGAATCTATAATTTTATAGCTTTCATCAAATTTGGAAAATTTTCAGCCATTATTTCTTCAACTATCTTTTTCTGTCATACCTTTTCCTCTTTCCTTATGGGGACACCAATATATTACACGTATGCTAGACCATGTGAAGTTGTCCCACATATCTCTGATGCTCTGTTCATTTATTTTTTATTCTTTTCACTCTCTGTATTTCATTTTGGATAGTTTCCGTTGCTATGCTTTCAAGTGCATGAATCATTTCTCCTGCAATACCTAATCAGCTGTTAATTCAATCCAGGGGATTTTTCATCTCAGACTCTATAGTTTTCACCTCTAGAATTCCAGGTAGGATCTTTTTTTACATCTTCCACACCTTTACCTTTTAAATATATGGAATAAAGTTAGAATAGTCATTTGATGTTCTTTTCTGCTAATCCTAACATCTGTGTCAGTTTGATTTAATTTTGCTTTTTTTTAAATCCGTATAAGGCATATATTCCTATTTCTTTTACAAGTTTGGAAACATTTAGTTAGATGCCAGACCTGTGAATTTTACTTTGAAGCGTGCTGAAGATTTTGCATTCCTACAAGTAATCTTGACCTTTGTTCTGGGAGGTAGTTATGTTCCTTGGAAAAGGTTTAATCCTTTTAGGTCCTGTTTTTAAGGTTTATTACGTGGGTTCAAATTGGTATTTTTTCTAGGGTCAATTTTTGCCCACTTCTGAGGTAAAACCTGTCTGAGAATTCTACCTAATGCACTATGAATTAGGAGGTTATCTAGTCAGGCTGATGTGAACGAGCACTGCACCTAGCCCTGTTCGAGCATCTGGTACTGTTCCCTCGGAGTTTTTCAGCTGGTTCTTTATCCTGCCTCAGGTAGTTTCCTACGTGCCTGTGCTGATCAGTATGCAGCCTGAGGGGGAACTTCTGCAGATCTCCAGTTTTCTCTGCAGGCAGTTCTCTTCTCTCTTGTACTGGGTCCTGTCAACTGTAGCTGTCTCTCTGGATTCTCTGCTCCACCTTCTCAACTCGGAGAATCCACCTGGGTCTGCCTGGGTTCTCCCTTCCTGTCACATGGCCTGGAAAGTTTCCCAAAGCAGTAAACTGGATGGCATAAGGATCACCTCTTCTGCTTCATGTTTCCCAGGAATCAGTGTCTCTCGTTACCTGACTCCCATGTCTTCAACACCATGAGTTCAAATATTTTGGTTGTTTCAGGTGATAGGGTAAACCCACTCGCTGTTATTCCATCTTCATCAGAGCACAGATCTCCACACAAAGCTGTAAATAAAAAATTAAAAATGTATTAGGCTACAAGCATTATCCGGCGTTTATAAACTATAAATAATAGATTATGAAATCAAATTAATGGAAGCCTATATTAACTAGAAATTAAAACAAATGTTCATGCAATATTTAATTTCGTTTGAGTTTTGAGCATCCTCAAAGGGTAAAAAGTGGTGAAAAGGGTAAGAGGATATAAGGGTAAAAAGTGAAGAATTTAGAAGAAAAATCTAGGATGAGAGATTCTGAAGAAAATGTTGACAGATTCTGTGTCTTGATTTTTATTTGCAGACAAATTACATTTTTAATTTGGCAAATAGTAATTACTAGTCTTAACCTATCCTTCACTTCATATTTGAGTACTACGTTAAACTTTTATTAAAATTGCATTCTTAAGTTTATCATGTTCACTTTACATCTCTAACCATCTTGGCTTAACAATTTAAGAACGTACCTTCTGTGTTGTTTGGTACTAAATTATTTATCTTTTTATTGTTAAGTGGTAAAAGTTTATTTTTCCAACTTTATTCAGATATAATTGATATATAACATTGTGTAAGTTTAAGGTGACAATTTGATACATTTATATAGTGTGAAATAATTAACACAATAAGGCTAGTTAACACATCCATCACCTCACATAGTTACAAATTGTTTTGTAGTTTGTGTCATTGCAGCCACTTTTATGGCTGTTTAGACTTATTTTCAACCACATTACTTTTCACAGAATTCATTAATAAACTATGTTTCAAATGAGCCCAGAACAGTCATATCCAAGGTTTTCAGTAGCATAGCAAGATAGAAGTGAGACCTACGAGGTACTTGTGTGTGGAATCCAAGTCTGATTATTTAGATAGGTGTCTAGAACATTATTGCTTATTAGTCCTCCTTTTAAAAATAATAAATTATTCCCAGGAACCCATCTTGTCGGGTATTTTTTGTACTGTGTCTGTTCTGGGCTCACTTGAAACATACCTGACACAAACTACAAAAAAATTTGTAATTAATAAACAGGCAAAGGATTTGTACAGATATGTCTCTAAAGAAGATGTATTAATGACCAATGAGCATATTGCAAGATGATCAACATCATTAGTCATTATGGACATGCGAATCAAAACCATAGTGAGCTATGACTTCATGCCCATTAGGATGGCTAAAATAAAAAAGATGAACAGGAACAAATGTTGATGATAGTTCAAGAAATTATAACCCTCATGTTTTGCTAGTGGGATTGTAAAATGGTGCAGACACTTTGAAAACAATTTGGTAGTTCCCCCAAATGTTGAACATATATTTACCATATGACCTAGATATTTCCATTCCTAGGTATATACCCAAGAGAACTGAAAACAAGCCTCTGCACAAAAACCTGTACATGAATGCTCACAGCAGCATTATTCAGCCAAATGGTAGAAATGACCCAAATGTTCATCAAATGATGAATGGATAAACAAAACGTGGTATGGCCGTATACTGGAATGTTATTCAGCCATAAAGAGCATTACAGTGCTAGCACATGCTGCACCATGGATGAACCTTGAAAACATGCAAATAGAAGTCAGTCACAAAAGACCATGTTATATGATTGGTTGTATTTCTATGAAATATGCAGAATATGCAAAATCCTAGAGTCATAAAATAGATTAGTGGTTGCCACAGGCTGCAGGCAGATGGAGGAGAATGAGGAGTGACTCCAATTAAGTACAGAGTTTCTTTTGAGGTGGTAAATTGTCCTGAAACTTGGTAGTGGTGATGGTTGCACACTTCTGTGAATATTCTAAAAACCACGGAATTTTGTACTTTAGTAGGGTGAATTTTATGGTATGTGAATTACAGCTCAATACAGCTGTTGTTTAAAAAGAGAGAAAGAGAGAGGCCGGCCTGGTGGTGTAGTGGTTAAGTTCATGTGCTCCATCTCAGTGGTCCAGTGTTCACAGGTTTGGATCCCAGGGGTGGACTTACACACGGCTCATCAAACCATACTGTGGTTGTGTCCCACGTACAAAATAGAGGAAGATTGGCACAGATGTTAGCTCACATGGTCAGGTAGCTGGAGCAGTGAAGATATTCAGTAGGACTGTGAGGCAGGTGTTTTGCATATGTGTGTTGGGAAGCAGATTATTACAAGTTGAGTTTTGAATGTGATGAGTCTGGGATATCTTTTCAACATCCAAGTGGAGTGGTCAAGTAGGTAGTTGAATATGTAAGAGTGTAGCAGGAGGGAAAGTTCAAGGCTATCAATACTACTTTGAGAATAATTAGCTTGTACGTAATAGAAGAGACACAATCTATGGGTTGAAACTTCATGATCTCCAATAATGAGAGATTGAGGCCAGTGAGCTAATTTCATCTATCACTTTCTTAATGTTTGCTGGCTTGATACAACTGCCAATAATTCCAAATTTTCTGTTGTTCATTTAAAGTTCTACTTTCCTATTACACAAATTAGCACTTTCTTTTTTTCTGTCCATGGATAAAGACGCATATGATTCAACATATTTCAAAACAAGATGCTATTTATTTCTTCCTCCAAGATTCCTTATTTTGTCCATACTTGCACCAGTCCCAGTAAAATGAAGCTTTCTGAACACTTTGACTGCCCCTCTCTGCTCTGGTGCACACACCTCTGCCAGATGACAGCTTCAGAAACCATTCATCTCTCTACCCATCTCTGGGAGAAATTCTCATTATTCCCCTCTGTCGTTCCTCAAACTCCTATGTTTTGCTGAGTTGTGTGGTTCTTAGAATTTCATTAACAGCATGTTCCTTCTGTTAGAAAAGCCCTATTCCACAATATTCCTGGACAGTCATTCATTATCCACTAGATTAATGTTCAGTTATACACATATGTCCATGGCAACATATAATGAGATGCACTTATCTCCCTTTGCTTTCTTTTCCCCCTCATCGTGAAGTTTCTTCTTCAGATCAATTCTTTATTTAGTTAAGAGTCTTTTCTCAAGTGTTTTCTTCAGATAGGGCACATGAATGATACACTCTGTGATTTCCTGTGTGGTCTCAAAATATTTATTTCTCTCTGACACATGAATACTATCTCAACTGGGCATAGGATCCTCTGACTACACAATTTTATGTGTTTGTAGATGCTATTTCACTGTTCTCTTGTTTCCAATGTTGCATAAGAGAACCCCAAATGTTAGTTTGTTTTCCCTTTGTAAGGACTCTGTGCTTTCATCTGTGCTTGCATGATTTTTCTCTTTGTACTCATCTTCCGGGAGTTTTACAGCATAGGCCATGTGTGTCTATTCTTATCAATATAGCCTGGAACTCAGCGAGCACACTCCATCTGTCTGTAGATACAAGTCTTTTTAAATCACAGATTAATTATCTCCTATTGTTTAATTATTGCCTTATTACATCCATTCTATTTTATCTCTCCTATCATTTTTATCATGGGTCTCCTGGATCAGTCCTACAGTTTCTTTATTATCCTTCAGGATTTCCGTCACCCTATCTTTTTGCCCTTCACCTTCCAGGGCCTGAATTTGGTCTCAAATGTGATAGTTTCTTCCTCCAATTCCTACTTGTTTACAATAATTGGAAAAATGTTTTGTGTGCACTCACCCATACACATGTGTGTGTGCACACACTGTTCCTAAGTTTTCCTCAAGCGCGCCTATTTTTTTTTCTAAGTTTTCATCTCATTCCTCTAGAAGCTGTATCTCCATGGGAATATGTTTTGAATCCTGTGGCTGATCTTCTTTTGTTGGTGTCTTGTACCCTGTGGTAGGCTAAGTAATACTCCCAAAGATGTCCACATCCTAATACCCAGAACCAGTGAATAGATTTCCTTACCTGGCAGAAGGAACTTTGTGTATGTGATTAAGTTAAGGATTTTGAGATGGGGAGATGGTCCTGGATTACCTGGCTGGGCCTGACGATTACCAAAGGTCTTTATAAGAGGGATGCAAGAGGAGTTACAGTTAGAGACAGTGACGTGACAATTGAAGCAGAGGGAGAGATGATGTAAGGACGGAAGCAGGAGAGAGAGAGAGGGATTTAAAGATGCTACCTGGCTGGCTTTGAAGATGGAGGAAGGGGCATGAGCCAAGGAATGTGGGCAGCCTCAAGAAACTGGAAAGAACAAGGAAAGAGATTCTACCCTAGAACCTCCAGAAGGAATGCAACTCTGCCGACGCCTTGATTTTAGCCCTGCAAGACCCGTGGCAG
This sequence comes from Equus quagga, assembly GCF_021613505.1. NCBI lineage: Eukaryota > Metazoa > Chordata > Mammalia > Perissodactyla > Equidae > Equus > Equus quagga. The sequence goes on along the minus strand of NC_060288.1, from coordinate 27,915,042 downwards.
ACTTCTGACTTTCAGAACTATAAAATAATAAATTTGTACTGTTTTAAGCCACTAAGTGTGTGATAATTCGTTACAGTAGCAATAGGAAACTTGACCAGAGCATCTCAGACTTGTGTCTAATTTGGTTTCCAAGGCTCAGAGGTGGATTTGAGTTTACACTCAACGCCAGCAGTCACAAAGGTGATAGTGGTGTAGAAATAGACAAGACGTCAGTCCACATTTGGGACAACTGGAGGGAGCCGTTCATCCGGGCTCTGTACGTGTTCAGCTTCAAGCCAATCCAGTAGTCAGTCCGTGGGTTCCACTGTACTGCGTTCTCTTAATGATAAGAAAAACTCGACATACTAACATGGGGCCAATTCTGATCTTCCCTGTGGGGTTTTGAAAGTCTCTGCTTTATAAACTCTTCCGAGAGTCTGCCAGTTACCACGCTTTGCCCTACACGTCTAATTTGGTTCTTCTTGTGTTTTCTCAATCTTGAGAGGAAGAAGCCCCACACCAGTTTTCTCTTGGGATCCAAAAAATACCCCAGACCTCATTTTATCTAGCTCTGTGTTACTTCTAGCAAGTCAGAAGAAACAAACCACTTGGAATGAGGATTGGAGCAGAAGTACTATTTGTTTTAGGTAGTAAACTAAATTATGATATTATGTAATGTCAAAATAGTAATTAAAACTGGGGAATAATGGGATACGATGAGAAATCCAGATCAACTGAATCAACTAGAAATCCAGGAAAAGGCAAAATTCTAAGAGAGTTTAAGTGACCTTCATCTCAGTGGGAAAATTCTAGGAAAAAAAATTAAGTTGGATCTGTAATGACACTTCATACCATAATAACTAAATATTTAAATGTAAAAATAAATGGACCTACAAAAGCGATATTAGAAAATTTGGGAGAATTATAGATAATGCTAAAATAGAGAGGACCTTTCTAAGACTGATAGAATATTCACAGGCCATAAGTGAAAACAGTGATAAGTTTGACTATTTTTTTAATTAAAAACCTATATTGAGGGGCTGGCCTGGTTGCATAATGATTAAGTTTGCATGCTCTCCTTTGGCTACAGGGCCTAGGGTTTGCTGGTTCAGATCCCGGGCATGGGCCTATACACTGCTCATCAAGCCATGCTGTTGTGGTGTCCCACATACCAAATAGAGGAAGATTGGCACAGATGTCAGCTCAGCCACAATCTTCTTCACCAAAAAAAAAAAAAAAAACCCACCAACTATATGGAAAAGAAGTCACCATAATCCAAGTCTAATATGTAAATAGTTTCTATATATCACTAAGAAAACAACCAACAGCCCAACTAAAAACTGGAAAATGGATATAAAAATATAGTTCACACTGTAAGCACTACAAATGGACACTAAAAGATGAAAGTGACCAAAGATATTCTAATAAATAAATATTAAATTATAACAAATATCACTTGACTTAGATTATCAACAATTAAAAAGTTTAGTAATACCTGTTCTTGACCAGTATATGTTGTACAGTCATTCTCAACATTTATGATGGATGTTTGAATATGAGATACCAATAAATAAGAAGCCAGGATTTATTCATCTTTGTATTTCTAACATGCAAACCATTCTATAACACAGGACAAGCTCAAATCATGCTTAAAAAATCAATAAACAGGGGCCAGCCCGGTGGCGTAGTGGTTAAGTTCACACACCCCACTTTGGTGGCCCAGGGTTCGCTAGTTCAGATCAGACCCCAGGCAGAGATCTGCACACTGCTCATCAAGTCATGCCATGAAGGCATCCTACATACAAAATAGAGGAAGATTGGCACAGATGTTAGCTTAGGGACAGTCTTCCTCAAGCAAAAAAAGGGAGGATTGGCAGTAGACGTTAGCTCAGGGACAATCTTCCTTACCAAAAATAAATAAATAAATAAATAGCTAAAAATCACATGTTGCTGAGAATGTTTATACTATACTTTATTAAGGTAGCAACTATTCTAATGCATTTATGGAAATTTAATAAATAATTGAAACAAGAGCTACGCCAATTAACTCTCAATCAAAAATTTAATTACTTATACATAGCTCTTTTGGAGCATTCTAGCTAATCAAGACTTTACCATCGCTATCCTTTTCTATTTGAGATAGATCAGATCAGATCACCTCAATGGAAAATACACTTTTTGTATTGTTTATTATTTTGACTTAAAGAAATTACTTTTCCTTCAGTGTAGAGATTTTCTTCTACTAGAAATATGTTTTCAAAACTGTATATAGTGGGGCTGGCTCCATAGCATAGTGCTTAAGTTCAGCATACTCCACTCTGGCTGCCTGGGTTTGTGGGTTCAGATCGGAGGCACAGACAGATACCACTTGTTAGTCATGCCGTGGCAGCGACCACGATATAAAGTGAAAGAAGATGGGCACAGATGTTAGCTCAGGGCTAATCTTCCTCAAGCAATAAAAGAGGAAGATTGGCAACAGATGTTAGCTCAGAGCTAATCTTCTGCAGGGAAAAAAAAAAAAAAGGTTGTATATAGCAGTCACAGTTATCAGCAAGGCAGACCAACTGACAAGCTCACATAGCATACCATTTCCAAATTTATTGACAACACTAATTATTTACTCCACTTGAAGAGACTCTTCCCTTTTCATGATCATCACTGAAATTCCAGTAAATTGCACCAGTAAATTATATCTGAAATTCACAAGTATTTAAAAAATCTATATCTTGGTGCCAGTCTGGTGGCATAGTGGTTAAGTTCATGCACTCCACTTCAGCAGCCTGGGGTTCGCAGTTTTGGATCCTAGGCATGGTCCTATGCATGGCTCATCAAGCCATGCTGTGTGGCATCCCACATTTAAAATAGAGGAAGATTGGCACATATATTAGCTCAGTGACAATCTTTCTCAAGCAAAAAGAGGAAGATTGGCAATGGCTGTTAGCTCAAGGACAATCTTCCCCACCAAGAAAAATCTATATCTTGACATGTCTGCATAACAGAATTTCAATCTATACTACTGCACATTAATATGCATAATTGTCTTGTTGCAATATAACTTTTTCAGATGAGCATATAAAAGATGATTGAGTAAAAACTTCAATTCTTGCCCTTACCAGTGGATGTACCTCAGAAATAAAAAAATATATATATTAAAAGAATATTTTACTTTTAAAATATTTTTCTCTGCTGTGGACATTAACTTCAAGGAAACCTGTGAACATATATTACAAAAAAAAGTAAGTGTAGATAGTTAATTTCTATAATTTTAATATACTTATAAAAATATCCATCTGGTGGAAAGTCCAATCTTGGATTAGCTATACATATATTTCTCTCTCGAAATTACTGAGATAATCTTGGCAATTCAGATATAATTAAAATCAGTAAAAGAATAATAGACTATTTTCTCCCTCTTCTCTTTTTAAGTCACTGAAAGTCAAAATAACCATTGTGACATGAAGTTATACGTTGTATGGTAGATATACTCTTAGTTGCAAAAGAGAGCTAGAGAATAGATGGTATGTTAAGATTTCTTTCCAAATATACCAGTAAAAACAGAAAATGAATGGAAGAGTCTATTGTGTTAACACATATCCTTTTGATAGGCAAACACCCGCATTAAATGCAAAGCACTTGTCATTGATATGCTTACCATTTTCTCCTAAATGACCTTGAAGCTTAATGAAATTGACATGAAAGATTTTACTAGGCATGTTTAAAGAAAGCAGTTAAAAAGATTCAGAAAGCTTTATAAAATTGAATTTCATTTTGTTAAAAAAAAGTCCTCTGTTCTCATCTGTTGAGAAAGTAAACTGCTCCAGGTCAAAGCAGTTTACAAGCAACTTTCATGGGCTTTGTTGTTACATGGCAGCTTCTACTAGATTGACAAGTGGTGCAATGGTCTTTGAGGACTGATTTCTAAGGATGTGAGGAGCATGAACTTCATTCTTTGTTAAACACCTTCTTAAATATAAGCCTCAAAATAAAGTCAACCATTGATCCAACCATTTAAAAAACAAGGTCTCAGGGTTTGACAACGGGAAACACTACAAAGAAGAAAATGTACATTAATCTAATTTATTGTTTTCATTTGACAAAAGCAGAGTTACAGAGCTGTGCAACAGTGAGAAATGTGTCTGCTCTGTTCCACAAGGTAAATCTACATATAGTCACTACTGGTGAAGATAAAAGAAATCTTTAGAGTGCCGTATGCTGACATTTAGAAAGAAATCTATTAAATCTGTTAATATCTCGAAATTTCCATGAGCTTTCAGAACATTTGCAAGCTTCTTGATTTGTGATTTCCCTATATAATGTGAAAACAACATTTCTTTGGGTTAGAAAAAGCTTTAGGCACAACAGTAAACACAGCATGTTTTTTACTGACTGTGCTGCCTGACCCATTGGGGCATCTCCTCCCCAGGCAATTCCTCTTGGGCACGGCTTCCAGTTGTGATTCCCATCAAGAAACAAGAACATTTTCTATCTAACAAGAATAATCACATTTGTACAGAAAAAAAAAAAAAATCTGCTTGTAAAGACCTGAATTTCGTTTCTTATCCTTTCTGGAAAATAAAGAAAATCCAAATGAAGAGAATTGTGAACTTGCATTAATCTGGTACTATTTATTTCACAATGCAGAACACCTCCTGTGGAACCTTTCCTGCATGATTTGTGTACTTGTGTTAACAGAGGTATTTGAACCCAAGGGACTTCTTATGTTTCATGATGCATAGTGTAGATAATGGACAGAGGAATGCAGTGCTCAGCCATATTGGAGCCTGTGGCAAAGAAAATATGAGTAATACCGACTTGTCTATATTTAAAATTTGGACATTTTGTTCATTATGTTTTTAAATTAATTCCAATTTTTCTTAAAAAATACATTGCATTTTTTTAAAAAGTAGATAATAAGAGACAAAAGATAAAAACTTTTGTGCATCAAAAGACACTATTAATAGAGTGAAAAGGCAACCCACAGAATGGGAGAAAATATTTGTAAATTCTATCTGATGAGGGATTAAAATCCAGAATATATAAAGAACTCCCGCAACTCACCAACAGTAAAACAAACAATCCAATTTAAAAAAATGTACAATGAGCTTGAATGGATATTTCTCCAAAGAAGACATATAAATGGCCAGAAAGCACATGAAAATATGCTCAACATCAATAATCTTTAAAGAAATGCAAATCAAAATCACAATGACACAATGAGATACTAGTTCAGACCCATTGTCTATTATCCCCCCTCCCCCAAAAAAAGAAAGAAAACCAAAATAAGTGTTGATCACAATGTAGAGAAATTGTAACTCTTTTGCATTGCTCGTGGGAATGCAAAATGGTTCAACAGCTACAGAAAACAGTATGCCATTTCCTCAAAAGAAATAAACATAGAATTACCATATGATCCCACAATTCCACCTCTGGGTATACACCCCAAAAAACTGAGAGCAGGGACTTGAACAGATATTTGTACATCCATACTCATAGCTGCATTATTCACAATAGCCAAAATGTGGAGGCAACCCAAGTGTACATGGACAGATGAATGAATAAACAAAATGTGGTATATACATACAATGGAATATTATTCAGCCTTTCAAAGGAAAGAAATTCTAACATATGCTACAACATGGATAAAGAACAAAGACATTATGCTAAGAGAAATAAGCCAGTCACAAAAGGATGAATATTGTATGACTCCACCTATGCGAGTTTTGTGCAGTAGTCAAATTCATAGAAACAGAGTGGAATGGTGGTTGCTAGGGGTTGGGGGCAACAGGAATGGGGAGTCATTGCTTACTGGGTGCAGAGTTTCAGTTTGGGAATGTGAAAAAACTTCTGGAGATGGATGATGGTGATGGTTGTACAACAATGGGATGTACTTAATGCCACCGAACTTAGAAATCATTTAAGTGATAAATTTTATGTATTTTCCCACAATTTTTTAAATATTGCATTTAAATATTAGTTAACTTAATTATTAGTGTTCCCCATTTTCACTCCTCCTAAAGCGTGCACCTGAGGAGATTGCCTCTCTCCCTTTACCCTCCTCCTGGCCCTCCATAAGAGTTATTTCAGTGTTTGTTTTCTTCATAGAGTATAAAATAAAATTTCCTCACCTGCTTCTCTTTCCCCTAAACTTCTTGTGTGTCATCTTGTAGGACAGGTGAAAGTAAACTTCAGTCATTAGTTGAAAAACCTATGTTGGGCTCTGGGTGACAGTGATCCTTTTTTGATATTCCAGTTCTTTATTGAATTGGATTTATTCCCTCCCCTCTCATTTATAGCTCTCAAAATTTTGGTCTTAAAAATAATTTTAGTAGGAATAAACATTAAGTCATATTTGGAAAGGTTACCCCAAAAGCTTTGAGGAATTGCAGCTTTTGAAAATACATTAGTTGGATCCTGACATGGTTAACATTAGCCTGTTGGTTCCCTCTATCAATGAAGGGTAACATTTTGAGATTGACTCTATTTTTTTAAAAGAAAATTATATGTCATCACATACAAGAGAGAAATAATGTTTAAATAAGATTTTGACAGATAAAATGTTTCAAATGCATTTTGGGGACTCATCAAAAAGATAAAATTTAAATAACTTTCCAAAATATATAGATCCCTCCTTTTATGTTAAACACTCATGAATTTATCTATTTGTAAAGCCTATTTGAGTGTACAGGACTTTTTAATGTCTTCAGTGAAAAAAACTACCCCAACTCCCTGAATTGTAAAATCAAGAATATCAAAAATGCCTAAAACATCAGGTTTCACTCTTGTTTAATGCCAAATTATTCCTAACCACAACTTTCACACAAAATCTGATTTTAAAATGCAGCTGTCAAAGCCAAGTGGACATTTAGAGGATAAAGTTTCTCTTCTTACTGGGACAGTATTTGCATAGACTATTTACATACCTTTGAAACTCCATCTTGTGCACCTTAACTTCATCCTAAATGTCCATTCTTCTACTGACCTCTCTCAAAATTTCTGATCTTAAAAGGTACTTTTCATATTCTAACACTTTCACGGACTCTTCTGAAATCAGAAGGCCCATATTAATTTTTCTCTTTTTTCTAACTGTTGTGGTAATGTAACAGTTATCTCATAATAAATCATTTTATATTATTTTATAAATTTCATTTAGCCTTTTCTTTCTTACTCATATCACTCTGTATTAATAGTAATATAAATTTTCCCCGAGACATTCCCAGCTTTGTCCTGAAAAAACTACAATTAATTCAGCAGACAGTTGAATATTTTTTATTAATAGGGAAAAATTCAAAGCATAAACCAAGAAAACATCTCATAAAACTGACCTAGAATAAAGATTAATTATTTAGAATGTCAAAATGCTATAATTTTACCTTCTTTCTTTATGATTTTCTATTTTATTTTTGCTAAATATTTTCAAAACTGGACTTGCCTCACTATGAAGTTTCATTGAAATAAAGTATCTTATTTTTGAAGATATCAGAGGATTTTTGAAAGATACCAGAGGTTTCCGCACTGTGAAAACAGAATCAAATTGGGTAAAATTAAATAGTTTGTCTTTTTTTACCTATCATGTCCCAATTGTCCAGCACTCTGCCATCCAGACTATGGCCTTTCTGAACTGTATCAAGTTTTCTTTCATATATTCATTTAATAAGTATGTACTTTTGGCAACTGCTGTGTGGCAGGCACTGTAGGAAGTGTTGAAGATACAATGAAAATTCTTCTCATGGGATTTATAATCCAGAGCTGGAAAATATATATCCATTGAACATCTCAGATGCATGAAATTATAAGTCGTCCTATATACTCTGCTGGGAAACTATAGAGAGCCATGAGAACAAGTAAAGTAGGCCGAGAATCCATCAAGGAAGTGTTTGTCTCCCTATTGATGCCTTTGCCTGGAGCTTGAAGATGAGTAACAGTTCACTTAGGTGGGTGGTTGGAGGAAATGGGTGTGTTCCAAGTACAGGGAACAGCATTTGCCAGGGTCCTCTGGAGGAAGGAAGAAACTCAGTGATGAAGAGTAAAATGAGGCCAGTCTGTGAGATAGTCAGAAAGAAAGGAAGAGATTAGTGAAGATGAGGTGTGAGGGTTTGGACACCGTGACTCTAAGAATGACCATATTCAAGAGATCCTTGCACAAGATTAAGTACAGTCACGCTTGGCACACAGTCTCTATTTGTCTTCACACAGAGAGAAATAGCACTGGCCTCTCTGGTGAATTAACTTCCTCAATGCCCAGAATTTCTATAACCTTAAGTTCACTAACAGCTAATCCACTGCCCTTCTTTTTCTCACTTGAGGTATAATTGAAGGACTTGTCCAAAGGCTTCCTGATCTTTGCCCCAACGTCATCCTGAATGTAGTGATTAAAGATGCCAGATATAGGGAAAAAAGGCTGAGATTAGGGGGTTGGTAGAGGGTACATGGGGGAGAGAAACTTTCCTTCTCAACGTTGACAGGTGAGGTGAACACAGGAAATTTCAGCCTTTAGAGTTGGATAGATAATCCTTGCTTTATGATGTACAAATATGTGTCAAAGATGAGTATATCATATTAGGGATTATTTTAGATTAGCAATAATTATAAATGCTGAAGAATTTGAAAAGCAGGAGATGAATCACGCTAAATATTAAGAATGGATTTCTAAGTGAATACTGGTAGTCATTTTGAAACATGTAAATGGTTGAGTTTTAGTCCTAAGTACAGAAAATCACAACACTGCATATTTTTACCACAGGGGTCAAAATAATCTTTTTAATATTTGAGCTTCAGTTTCCACATCTGTAACCTAGATGAACACATACTATTGTGAGTCTGGCTAGATGTTGATAACATATATGCATCCACATATTCAAACACACACACACACACAAATAAATAGATCATGGATTGCAAATTAAAAGTAGGGATTCTGGATAAGGAGAGTGTGACTTGCCAATGTGTATTCATGAACTTTTAAAAAAAATTTGGACTAAAGCTTTTCACCAAATAAAATTATGACTCAGTTTATCTTTTACGAAAAAGGGAGAAAAGTACATTTGTTGAGTGTGGAAGACATTATTGGTCTGGTTGGAACAAGTGGAAGACTATTGGTCTGGTTTCACTCTCTGTTCAACCATTCAATGCAGTTTTATCAGTGGTGACACAAGCAACCCACTGTCTAAGCAAATTTCCATGAATTCAAAATCTTAAGCAGAGACTGGAGAAGGAGTTTTCTGAGGATGCTTGATGTTCTGGGCCAGAACCGAAGGGATTCCAACATCTTCATTCTCTGCACCACGTTTCGCACCTTCTACTTGTCACGCCACCTTTGACCACCACACCGATGCCTTCTCTCATGGTCAGATCTTCCATTTTCTTTCATCTCCCTTTTCCCTTTACATTCTTTCCATCTCCTTTCACTTTCCTTGCTCACAATAAGAAGTTGAATACATTTTTTAAATAAATTTAACCAATCCAATGCAGTTATATAGTTTTATATTTAATATGAAACAGATTTCGTTGGTATTTCTCAAAATAGCCTCTTAGAACAGTAAGTTCTTCTTTAAATCTATGCAATGTTTAATATTTCTTTTCCTTCTGATTCAGTGACCTTTAATGAATAAAAAGTTTACCCATCCACTGTATGTTTTGGTAATTTTAATTCTCCTCACAAATACTTTTAATTTCTGTGAATCATGCCTTATGCTGTGGGTACAAACATAAACACAATCATTGAAACAGATGAAGTTCCTAGATAATAGACATTTAAAATTTTTCAATAATGCACTATGATGATTAATATCAACTCCAGGTTTAATCTTTTCTTCAGCTAATATCTTAAACCATGATGTTTGCTGCATCTAGAGTCAACATCTTTCTCAGCACCAGATGTGTATTTCCCAGTGATGGTGAATGTGGCCATCAAAGTGTGGACTGTGGCTGCCAGTGAACACTGGTACCTCTGAACACTGGAGACTTGAAGCATCTTGGGGGCCAGAGTATGGAGGGAGGGTGAGGAGAGGGGGTATCAATGGACGATTGTATTCCCTGAATAAAATTTCAGAAAACAATGCCATTTCAGTATTTGTTCAGACAAAGAAAAAAAATATATATATATATCTCTCCAGAGGAGCTTGTACACAAAACACGATAGAAGTATCAATGTCAGATACGTGTTCCCCCATGTTGGGAGCTGCCCACCTCTGGAGGAGAGGAGAACTCTGGAGAAATACCCATGCTTCCAAAGTCCTGGGTTTAAAACTACATGTGGTCCTTTCAGCTTCTGAGTAAAGATCTTACTAGCTTACTGACACAGATGCCATGAGAAACCCACATACTGGGCCGACCCGGTGGCGCAGCGGTTAAGTGCGCACGTTCCGCTTTGGTGGCCTGGGGTTCGCCTGTTCAGATCCTGGGTGCGGACATGGCACCGCTTAGCAAGCCATGCTGTGGTAGGTATCCTACATGTAAAGCAGAGGAAGATGGGCATGGATGTTAGCTCAGGGCCAGTCTTCCTCAGCAAAAAGAGGAGGATTGGCAGCAGATGTTAGCTCAGGGCTAATCTTCCTCAAAAAAAAAAAAAAAAAGAGAAAAAAAGAAACCCACATACTCTAATGTCCAATACTCAGCTGACCATTGAGGCACATTACTGCCTTTTGGGGATTATCTCTGGATTGTTCCATTCAGTAGGAGTGTCTTAAATTCAACTGCAGAGGACCCTTTTCCTCAACCACATGCTGGTGCTCACTAGGGAGGGAAGGGGCGGAAGTCTAGATATTGGTGCTTCCTTTTCACCTGCTTTGAAAATGGCAAGTGTCCCTTACAGATGGAGCAAGAGAACAATGCCATGCTGAGAGGATGAGTAGTTTTGCCCCACTTCTCCCATTTCAGGACCTCACCTGTTCCTTGTCTGACCTCTGGGGGGCTTACTCCAGATGTCAGTGAAAACCGAAAGTATGTAATATATCAACTCTTTAAGGAGTATTTGTACACTTACAGAAGAATTTCTAAGAAAAGATCTAAAACGCTAAGGGATAGATATCTAATGGAAACATTTCAGAGAAATTGAAGATATTCCTGGACAGAAAAGAAAGTAAAAAAAAAAAAAAAATTAAGTGCATCCTGTAAGAGAGAATGGTAAGCACTCTAGTGTCACACTGTTTCTATACCTGGAGGCCTACTGAAAAACAGCCCAAGACCGTTATGATTTTGGAGGGCAAATCGCTAATGAAAGGAACCTGGTCTCCAAACCCAAGTGGTGAGATTTACATTCTAGCCTTTGGGGTGGTGCTTAGTTTACTGGCCATGTTTAATTATCCAGCTCTTTTCTAGAATTGTTTCCTTGTGATTTTTTCCCTTTCCAGTACTGAAATCATGAAAGCTTAAAAAGCAAAAACAAAATCAAAACGGGTTTACCTAATGGGAAGCCTGGAAGGGGTTTGGAGAAACTGCTCCGAAGTAGGGTCGGGAAGATGCAAGTGGAAGAACGATTTCATTGAATCAGAACTGGGCTCTTCTGCCAGCCGAGCTTTCAGGTTGAATGCAGTGGGGGAGGGCGGCAGGTTTTAAGGTCATCTCGCCCGCAGGTTTGGGACCCAGGTAGACTGTCACTGAAAGACAGTGGCCTCAGCTGTCAACTGACGTTTGAGAGCTCCTTTTGGGGCGAAGGGTAGCATCAAAGACCTTGGCGCTCCGGAGCTTGTAGGTGGGTTTGGAGCGTACCTTAGGCTTCCCAGCTGCGCCCGGAGGCTGTGGTCTGGAGACACCCACTTCATTTCCTATAAGGGTGAAGTCCGCCCAGCCGCGGCGCTCGGGGCCGAACCGGGGCTGGACTGCACCTTTCCAGAGAGTCGGAGGAGAGGAAGGGTGGGGAATGGGAGAAGCCTAACTGCGTAGCACTTAAACCACCATTAAAAAAAAAAAAAAAGCAAACTCGCGTCTTCCCTGGCTAAACGGTGGCGGCGCGCATGGGAACATCCCCGAGGGGTTCAGGCAGGCATCAGGGAGAGCACGAAAGGAAGCAAACGGGGCGGTGGTGGACAGGAGGGAGCTGAGCCTTCTCGCCTGCGGGGCAAAAGACAGCCGGAGCCAGGCGCGCAGAGGCGGCCACCCCTCCTCGCGCCGTTCCTCGGCCAGGGCGGGGAGGTCGCCGCGCAGGATGCTCTCGGCTTCTCCCTCTCTGCAGCCAAAGCGCACAGTTCCAGGGCCAGGAGCATCCTCTCCTCCCCTCCGCTGACTCTCGTCCCCGCGATCGCAGCCCGCAGCCCCCGCGAGCTCTCCCTCCCCAGCCCCTCCCGGGCTCCCCGGCCCCCTGGCTGCCGTCCCCGCGCCCCCGCCCGGCGCGCACCCACTCGGGCCGCCGCAGCCTCCGCCCGCGCGCGCAACCCCGCCACGCTGCAGCTGGAGCGGCCGCGGTGGCCGGCCTCGCAGATGAGGGGGAGGAGGAGGAGGGAAGGGCAGGAGGGAGGTGCGGGGAGGAGGATGGAGCGAGGAGGAGGAAATAAATAAATAAAACAATCACCTCCGCGCCAATAAGAGCGAGGGAGAGAGAAAGACGCGGCCAGAGAGCCCCCGGTGCCTGTTGGCTCGCCTCTGAGAGGTTCTCCTTGCGCGCGCGTGTGTGTGCGTGAGTGTGTATTTGCTGGGACTGGAGCTGGAAAGTTCAAACTAAACGTGTTGCTCTCGCCGGCTCCCGAGGCCGCGGCGGAGGCTGCCCAACTTCTCCGGGCCAAGCGACCGGCGGGTGCCCAGCGCCCTTGGCGCGGCGGCTGTGGCCGCTCGGCCCTGCGCCCAGGCGCGGCGGCGGCGGCTCCGCTCAGCCCGAGAGGGAGCCCGCGGCCAGGCTGGACTCTCGCCCCGCCACCTCCAGCGACGCTCTCCACTCCGCCTCCGCGCCTGGCGACCGCAGAAAGGTACGTGGCACTCTCATGCACGGCTTCCACCCTAGCACACCACGCGTGTATTTCGGGTTGCCTGGATTCTTCCTTTCCCAGGAGTGGTCATCATTCGTCAAAGTTTACCTCCACCTCGCACATGCCCGTGGCAGCTGCAGCCGCCCTCCCTGGCAACGTGGGTACCGTTTGCAGAAGGGAATCGAGTCGCGGGGGGGGGGGGGGGGGGGAGGATCCGCTGGAAGCGGTGTTTCCCATCTGGATGAAAATCGCGTTTCTGAATAAGTCGCGGGTCTTACCTTCCGGGGGGTGTCCTTTCTTATGATGTTCCCTTGATGCTTGTAATGGTTTTCTTGGCCCTTCTGCACGGAAGGATGTACAAGTTTGCAGGAAAAGGTACATGTAAAGCAGGGGAAGTTTGCAGCCACTTGACTCCAAGAGAGGAGTAACCCTTTCTTTGCAGTAGCAGCCACGGTTTTGAAGCAGCGGCTGCGGCGGCAGCAGGGACAGCAGCCTGGCCGGTGGCGGCAGCTGCACGTTGTCCCGTCTGTGACTCGGAGCGGGAGGAAAAGTGCGGCTGCCTGGTCCGCGAGCGCGACACTGGAGCTGCCTGCAAAGATGCTGCGGAGGAAAAAGCTAAGGGCTCCCTGATTGCTTGGTAAATGATGTTTGGCGAGGCATTATTATTTGTGTGTGTGTGTGTGTGGTATTTATGTGCTTACTGGCAGGCATGCTTAAAAAAAATCTCTAAAACTTTTAGGCATATGATTTCCATTTCTAGATTAGGCGAACGACTATAGAACTTCTAGGACAAATGTCAAAATCAGTATGGTTGGAGCAGTGCGCCAGCCTGCAGTGTACTGCCTCGTTCCTTGTTTGCATTATATCACCGACTGGGAAGGGTTCCGTGCCTTAGGATTTTAGTGATGATTGTGGGTTCTTAATTAATTAATTTAAAGCATTTTTACGACGAAGTAGAAACTCCTAGTGAAACAAAAATTAAAAAGTGACAGTAAGTTTCTGAAGCAACGTGCTTGAGCCTTTTGAAGCCACCTGCTGAATTAGTTCATGTTACTTTTTAGAGGTTACCACTGGGTGCAGGAGATGCAGGCATATCCAGCAGATGGAGCAGTGGAAAACTGTACTGGAACCTCCGTAACACTCCTTTATCCTGATTCAATCACCATGATACCAAAAATGTATGTGGAGATCATTTTGGGAGAGACGCTGAATTTTCTGTCGTATTTGAAAAAAAATTTCAAGACGACTGAAATATGATTGGAGTATATCTGTAAAGACTTCAATTCTTGAAGCTTTTTTCTTTCATAATGCATTTTTAACAAACAGTTCCTTAAAAATATACATATATACTATATATTAGAGTATAATATGATTCAATCATGTCGGAAATATCAGAAATATCAGTGGTCCTTTGTCCTATAGTTACATTTTGAGGATGATTCACAACACCATGGAAAACAATGCAGTCTGCCATGATAAAAGTCTAATTTTTGTTATAATTTAATAGACTACGTAAACTTGTATTTAAAAGTAAGTCAACACTATCAATTTGAATACTTTTTAGTAGTTTGAATGCAACTGAGTTTGTATTTTACGAAGTTAAGATAGACAGATATACTTATTTCTTGGAATAATGTACTCCATCTGAAACTGAAGGGGGAAAGTTCATAAAACTTTTTGTAATTCTGACGAATTGCCGTCCTCCTTCCCAGGAGTTACATGAATTTTGGAACTGCTATGACCTGAGCACATTAATCCTACATGCAGATAGGCAAAAATCTTGAAAAACTACCTTTCTGGACTGTCCATGGGTAATTATGGTAAAAATAATAACATAGATAATTTGCCTTCCTACATACCTTTAAAACTTTACAGGCAGTCAGGAATCTGACAATATAACTTTAATGTTAACAGAGAGAAACAGGCTGCCCATTTTACAGACAAAGCAGCAAAGGCTTAGGAAACTTCAGCACTTTCTTGTGCTACTTCAGGAAAGAGCTTCTTGAATCTAGTCTGCTCATCTCCAGCCTCTTTCTCCTTTCTTGCATTTTGCTGTAGATTTTACCGTGGTTTACAACTATGATTAGTCTGGAACAACCCAGTAAGGTCTTATTTTAATTTCATTATTTAGCAATTTAAAAGTTACAGCCACGTACCAAACATTTTAAGAAACTTAGAGACAGATACCATGTTTTTGGAAAATGTAGTACCTTTGGAAAATTTGAACTAAATGTGCTTTACGTTGAGTGCACATGTTTATAAAATGTGTGACTATTTTCCAAATCATCAGATAATGTCTTTAGAAAAGTATTTAATTGTGCATTCTAGAACTGTATTTCTTTTACATTCACGTAGTATTAAGGAAGGCTTGGAACTCCCCATGTTGTAAAATGATATAATTACCTTTCTAAAAGAACTGATTTTTTCCTGCCTATTGCAACGCAGATTAGATGATTATGGATTTTTCTAAATTTATCACATTCCATGCCCCTTCACACATGCAAAAACAAAAGGATTTCAATGTAAGATGCTGGAAGTTTTATGCCATGCTTAAATGTCTACAAATATGAGAACCAGGCATTTTCTAATTTCTTATGACTATTAAGCTTGCTAAATTCCTCAAGCATGATAACTCTTATTGATAATTTCAAAGTCAGCTAGTAACAGCAATGTTAACTTAGTAAAATAGGTTAGAAGTGAGTAGATTATGGTCAGTGCTTATGTGATATATACATTTTCAGAAAACACCAGTGTTTCTAGGTTTTTCCATAAACTCAATCTCAAGAAAATATTGACAAAATTGATAGGATTTTGATATAACATTGATATATAGAAAGATAAATTATATTTTGGAACTTTTAAAAAATGTCCAATACTCTATAGACAGTAGTGAACTTCTTCAGTTAAGTTTATTTGACTGGCAGAGTCATGTAATACACCACCGAATCTGGGTTCAAGTGTAAGGTGGGGAAACTGAATAGATAGAGAGAGAGAGAGAGAGAGCATTAGGACTCTTGATAATGACAGTGGTGGTGTGCTCTATTGATGAAATTTGGAAAATACTTTAGTCGTTAACTTTTTAACTCTTATTTTAAACACTACAGGATCACAAACGGATTCTTTAAAAGTATCTGTTAAATAATGTGTCTGTATTTAACCTAAGCCTTATGATAATAGTTGAAGCCTGGCAATCACCAAGTGTTTGTACTTATTATAGTGCTGTTAATCTACTTTCCGCATCATCTGTATCTTTATTCCATCTGTTCAGCACTTTATTCTGCTACAGCTATATTAGATACTTCTCTTCCAACAGCATAAAATGTAGCTATTGTGTTTAGACTTAAATATATATCAACTGCATTAAGCTTTTAAAAAACGTAAAGAGGGATGGAGAGATTATGAAGAAGTAGTGTTTGTTTCTCCACTAAATTATCTTCTAAGAGATAAAATAGTTTTATCAGTCAATGGAGATCAAACACAAGATGAAACATTTTTATCCTTTAATTTCAATCTTGTCACCAGCCTTTTTGACTTTGCTTATAAAGTATGACTGAATATGACTTTCACTTATAATTTCTAGAAAATGCATATATATTTGAAGCTTGGGTTTTATGGGGGGGACACCATTAATTCTAAATTAACAGGAAGAGTTCTAAGCTCTATATAGAAGAAGATGATTGTAATATGAGAAAATAAGAATTATTCTGGATGAGCACAGCAGTTAAAGATGTGTCCTGGAACATAAGTCTTAGCAGAAATTATGAGAATCTCAAGATTTATTTCAAATGATGTTTCCAACTTTAAGTATTACTCTAATTTAATCTTTATGTGTTGATGTGTTGGGCGTAAATACTTTTATATTTAAGAACTCTTTTCATTCAATCAGCACTTATTTTTATAAAACTCTACCAAGAACAAATATAGCTTGATTATAATCTTTTATATATATATATATATATTTATAACATGAGTATAATTTTGTTCTTATGATATCAATATTTAGGTAAATTTTATTTCACTGATTATCCAAAATTCTCTTGAGATGGTTTTCTCTATGTGATTTATAGGGCATTACTAGCTCTGCCATGTGTCTTTAGAGATATTTTGTCATAGAAATATGATTGGGTAAGCCATTCTACTATTCACCCAACTACCATAAAACTTGTGATTAATCCCTAAGTACAGTGCATTATATGGATTATTTATAATGTTATTTAAAAGTTAAGACCATTAGAGAAGACAAACAGAGGTATTTCTTTGTAATAGTGGAAAATTATCTTCCATTTTCTTATAGGACCTGTATTTAGAAGTTATTATTTAAAAAGATGGATGCATCAAAAATTGGTATTAAACTAGTGAAAAAGTAAGGATTTAGCAGAATCATTTATGAATTATTACAATATGTATATCTTTCTAGTGATTTTTTCAAGAGGTAGGAGATTTGAAAGGGATGGAGAGAGGCATAATTAAAAGTTAGAAAGCATAATCATGAAAGAATTCACTATCCGATATTATTAGAAGAAAACAGTTGTCTAACTAGTATTTACATTATGATGGGAATATGTGTTATGATTGTTTCAAAATACCCCTGTGCCCAAAATAATTGCTTTCTGTTTTCTAATATGAATGTTTTAAAGGTTTTGCAATGTTTAACCAATTCCCAGAACGTTGTGCCTAAACTAAAGGCAGCTATAGTACTGTTGGCAAATTGAAAGACTGAATAAGTTTTTTAAAAAGTTCAAATTGATACTACTTCATATATACCACAAAAATCTGCATTGTTACTACTTTGCTAGTAACATTATTATTATAAATCGTACTAGAGTCGAATTCAACTCTCCATATTTAGTAAAGTGCAATAGGCTTAAGAATCTGCTGGTCTTTGACTGGACTTTTGTAGTAAATATTGATCATCATTATTGTATGGCAGCGTTCTTTGATGCTAACATCAGATTTAGAACATTGTGGTACAAAATAGACAATAAAAAAAAAGGCTCTGAGTCTATAGAATTCACTGAACTAGTGCCCCAGACAAGTAAGAACAGAAAACATCCGTTTGCAAGCCTCAGTTACAGGAGAGTGGAGCAAAGTGGATGAGGACCCCTGTTTATACCATGGATGTTTGCCCTCCAGTTCATACAATGAGTTTGTTAAATAAAGTTGATTTTAACATTTTTCAAACCTAGATATATTTAATGAGAACTAATTAGGGTTACAAATATCAGTTCATTAGTGGATTGCATCAGTACTTACTATTTTTTGCCTAATGGCTCAACCAGTTATTCGTTATGTAAAAGCAGAAAGATTTCTTCACATTACCTTTTTTAAAGAAAAACTATTTTGGCAGTTATCTGGTAATATCAGCATGGACTGGTTTTGAATAGTTTTCTGCTAAAACTAAGTTGTTGATGCAGTTTTCAGGAATTCTATTATTTGGAAGATAGTTCTAGGATTAGCTGTTATTATCTACAAAATCAACAGCAGAATAAGTAAACAAATAAATCCATATTCCAGCAAATTTGGCAACTAGAAACGATAAAAGAGCTTCCTTGTCTGTGTATATGTTTTAATTTTCTGTGTTAATTAGTATGTACTCTCGGTAGAATAGAATATCCTGAGAGAATAGTAGTATCTTGTTGAACATAGATTTAAAAGTTGAGTGCTTCTATTATTGAAAAATAAATATATCAATTTACCCTCCATCCCGCAACTTTTTTCTTGAAGAGTGTTTACTTAAATTTAAGAGCATCCATAAGCTTGATAAAAATTATTTAGAGGATAAATATCAAGTTAAAGGCTCTCTAAATATTAGGCTTCTCCTATCTTTGATGTGCTCTTATCAAATTAAAAAAATAGTACACTGATATTTTTCTCTTAAATTCAAGTAGGTACGAGATAATCCAAGAGGTTAACTGGAGAATATTTATTTTGTGATGAGAGGTATCACAATTTTTTTTCTCATTGTGCTATAAAGTTATTTTAATTTTATGTGGTATATAAAGATTTGTCATGTAAAATAAGTTTGTTTTATGATAAATGCAATAAAATACTTTGCATTCTTATGTGTGATACATGTAGATATTGAATTTCAAAAATAATAAATTATATTTTGTATGAATCATTATTTATACTGTAGGTCTTTCCTAAAATACAAGTCCAAGAACTTGTTTATCACTGTGTTCATCATTGTGAATTTTCTTATTCACGCTTTTCACAGTACTTTTACATACAGCTTAACATTTTGCTTATTATATTCAAAGTACAGTTGATAATATTTTAGTTATTGACAATTTCATGTTACTCTGATTCAAAAATACTTTAAAATCATATACAATATTAACAGTCTTAGAATATATTTTTTCTAAAGTTACTTGTGTAAATCAAATTTGCTACTTATTTCTTCAAAATGGGTTATTGGTAACTATGAGATCAAAACTAATTAAAGATTTGTTAATTTTAACGTAATTATAGGTCAGTGATGTTTCTTGCATGTTTATAATCTACACATTTTAGAAATCTAGTAAGCAATAATGTTTTGAATTAAATAATGTTTCTTATTAATAAGTTTGTGGGGCATATTATACTTTTTAATATTTTACCTTTAGAACAGTTAACAATAATTAATTTGAACCAAAAAAACCCCAAAATTTAATGGTTAGCAGACATATTTAAAAATATATTTCAGTTAAACGAAAATTTGTGACAGCCTAATGCAAATTATATAAAAAATAAAATTCTCAATGTTTGGTTTTATGAATTTTGAAGAAAAATAACCTTGAAATAGTTAAGTGCAGAAAACAATAATAAAAATAGCCGTGAGTTTTCAAATTCCTGGTACTCATTTTGGTAAGATTTGTGTCCAAATTATTATGCTAATAGTATTTACATAGAACATGCATTTCAACCCATATTGTTTTCTATAATATTAATGATTTCCAAATTTGTTTTAAAATTTGAAGCTACAGTACTTAACAAAAACCCTCTTTTATTGATACATTTAAATAAAAGTGTGCATGTACCAACAGTGCAAGTAAAGCAGACTACCATAATGATCATTCTTTTGAGAGAAAAAAACGAAACAGAAGGAAATTTGATATTTCGAAGTATGTTTGAAACAGAATTCACCCTCAGATCAGCTTTGGTTTTAATTTTACGCAAATAAGATTGTCTATCTAATGCTCTGTTTAATATTTAAATGTTGGACACCATGACTTGTGAAAAATCTAGATTAAAAATGTAATTACATGATGATGAAATTCTTTGCTTTTTCCTGTTTCTGGAGCTTAATCATTTCATTTTAGTTAATTTTATTTGGAATCACCTTGTGATTAGCAACTCTAGAATCTAATTGTTAAATATTTGCAACACTCCCTATTGCCCTAGTTCAGCCTTTTGCAACTCCAGTGAAATTATGGAAAGGTAATTTTTAAATTGTTTGACAAACCCAGAGGTAATAACATTAAGGGACAATGGTTTTGCTAGTTATGTAAAATCGCTTAAAGAATTCCAATGACATATCCATTCAAAAACTATTTCTGATGTCCCAGCCAATCATATGTTGAAAGTCTTATTTAAAATTACCTTCCATTGAGTAATGTCAGAATACTTTTACTCTTGTTTAAAATACGAATAATGCTCAAAACCTTCTAGTAAATAATGTTGGTGATATAAATCAAGAAAGAATGTCCTGTTGGCAAAAGTAAGAGGAAGACACCTCAGAAATCTCTAAAATTTCAAGTAAATGATAGTGAAATAATGGATCAGAAGACACCTCACAATATGAGATGAAATCTGTACAAAAAGAACTTCTACCAAGCAGAATAGAAAAAATTTATATTCCCAAGGCAACAGCCCACATCTCGTTGATGGTGTTAATATCGATGAGACAAATTTGAATGGAAAACACAGACAAAGGAAACGAGCATCTGAAAGGCAAAGTTTGGTAATCCTGATATGGGTGTCCCTCGGGAAGAGGGTGGGTGCTAGCTTTCTGAATGCCTGTGCAGCAGGCTTGCTTGGGCTGATGGCCTTAGTAGAATGTCATGTAAATAAAATAGCATTTTCTCATTCAGTGCTCACCAAGCAGCCTTCAGATAATCTGTTTACTCCCGTGCATTTTCTTTAGGGAAAGAAGTGTTTTTGGGGCTCTTGCACAATCAAGGCTGGTAACAGTTGTTGTATTTCTATTCGAAATCAGTAAATTGGCATATCGATTATACTTTTTGTTCCCTTCAAGTGTTGTCAGTGTGAGTACCAACCTCAAAACTAATTAACTCTGCGGCACTGACACGTACAGTAACCAAACCTGTAAGACCGAGTTCATCATAGCAGTGCCACCCCAAGGCCTGTCCATCAGTGAGAACTTTACTTTCAAAGACTACAAAGACCAAACATGGGGTACAAGAATACCCCTCTCGTGTATTAAAATGGTGTGAAAATAAGGAAACAAAATTACTCAGGGAACGAAAAAAAAAAACGGAAAAAGAAAAGCTGGGAAAAATAACAACTTTATGGAATGAAAATATTTCGAACAGAAATATTCATGTTGTGACATTTGTTGGGGCTTTTAATTATTTATGCTCACAGCGCCAAAATTCACAATTTAAAATATAGCCTTAATAATGTTTAATTGTTAACTGAAATTTTAAAGATTAATTGAAAAGTCATTTCTTAAAATTCATTACGTATTCACTCTATGTACCTTTTCACAACTTGCTTTATACTCACCTTTGCATTTTTCAGATTTTTCTCTATTGGTGTATTTTGAACTAGTTCCTTCATTATGACCACTGTTTGGAATTCCTTTATTCGATCATGATTAAACCCCAGTTTGAGTATTCCTTTTCTGACATCTGAAATAGTTCATAAATGTAATAATGCCCTAAAATACAAAATACAACAAAAAGTCCTATGAAAAGATAAATATGAGTGATATTTGATGTATGTGTCATGTATATTTTGTTTATTATGATATATTTATGACAGCATCTCACACTTTTTAAATTAAAAGTGTCTGTGCATTTAAATATCTTTCTACTACAGCATCATTTTAGTGGCCACATGTTATTTCACTGGATGGGTTTAACAGAACTTATTTAACAGTCTCTTATAGTTGGATATTTAGGGGGTTTTTTTTAATCACTTTCATAATAGAAAAAAGCAAAATGAACAGTTTTCTTGTTGTCTGTATCTTTTTTGACATCTAAAAACATTTATTTAAGGCAAATTATCAAAAGTTAAATCATTAAGTCAGAGGGTATGCCTGGATGTTTCTGATTTTTAATATAATGAATATAATGCAATAGCTTTCATAAAAGCATGTTCTTAAATAATTGGAACTGCTGGACTGTTGTGATTGACTCAAGCGAATCACTGCTTGAAAAAAATTAATTTTGATATTTTGTTATTGTAGACACAGCAGCGAATGATGCCCGAATCTGAGATTTGATTTGCACTCTAATCTGTGTGATCTTGGGCGGGTTGTTTAATATCTTTCAGCTCCAATTTCCTCATCAATATACCAAGGAGTTTGAAACCATACTTCAGAGAACGTTGTCAACACTGACATTTTGTTATTCTAACTGTACTCCTGATTCTGGAAAAAAATAAAATAGTGTGTAGGAATAAAAAGAAGCCTGTATATTTCTGTGATTTATCAGCCTTAACTCACTTACTGCCAGTTGCAAGGTGGCAAGAATTTTTTTGTCAGCTATCTTGCAGTGATATTTAATAATAGAGCCAATTATTTGGAGTGAAGCACAAATTAGCCTGCAAGTTAACATTATTTTAGCTTTCCTCAGACAAACAATTTCATAGCTGACTGCATAATATTTTGGAATATAGGCACATATATCTACAATTAATTCCCTACATTATTTCATCTTATTTTCACTGTGGAAATAATATGCGTGCATGTGTGTGCCTGTACACGTATGTATATTAATTCTTGCACAAACTTGCACAAATTCTAGTGATGTTTATTACAGGCCAATATTCAAATATACTTCTAACTTATGTAAATAAGTTTAAAGATGTTTAAATATTTGTCATCATTTTGTGTTTTAATTTTTAAAATATTTGTTTCCGATCACTTTAAGTTTCCAAAAAAACAAAGCTTTCAGTATGTTTGGATATTTTTCTAGATTTAGTAAGTTTTAGAAGTCCTTAATACATGCCTATTAAATGAATTTATGAATTAGATTTGCCCTTATTTGTTGCCTTAAATCCAGTTATTTTGTGCCCTACCTGAACCTGATTATTTAGGACCATATTCTCAAAAATAATCTCTTTCACCTTCCAGTGCCTCTCTTCCTCCTAATCTGTAAAAATGCTCTATCTCTTCAAAGATTTTTGTTTTTAAAAGATACGTGCAAATATTTGGTCAATGTAATTTCCAAATATACTTGAGGCTATACATGGGGAAATTTTTTATGGTTGTAGAAGATATTACATAGTGCCTTCTAGGTCCTGCTGTTCTAAGATTTGCTCCTCCAGACCAAAGTGTGTGTGTGTGTGTGTGTGTATACATATATATATAGGAGCAAATGCAAATGCACATAACCTCTCAAATAACGGACACTTACACAGTCACACAGTTTTTGTTAGTTATCATACCAAGTTCCCGTCCTACCTCCAAGCACATGGGACAAACAGCAATCATAATCTTAACTCCATTTAAAAGGTCATTGATCCCTATCATGATGAGTTTGATCCTTTATAGCAGAGCTGCCACGATATATCCTACTTCTAGATCAAATGGTATGTAAAATATGTAACTGAAAAAACAATTAGTATATTTCGAATTAACTGCAAACAGGACATTAAAAAGTATATGCTCCTTTAAATTAGTTGTACAAAGACCTTCTATGTAGATAAAATATTAGAAACAATTAGACAAATTTCCAATCAATTATGATGTAACTCGAATTGTCTGCTGTTCTCTTATGGGGTCAGCAAGAAGTGAAAGTCTGCGAAGCACCTGGGAGAAGTCTCAGGTAAGAGCGGACGGTAGATTATGGAAAATCCTGGGCTCAAGGACATTCACGGTCAGCCTTCAGTCAGTTTTGCTACTGTTCTTTTGTTGTTTCCAGTCATTTTTTTTTTTTCCTTTCGTTTCTCTTTACCTGAGTACATGGTCTCTCTTCACTAGAGAACACTAGAGGCTGCAGGATGGCATAAATTCCAATTAGGCTGAAGTGATCATAAGGGCCATTCCCTTTGAGTCTCCTGCCTTGTACAGACTTCCTCATTTAAAGAAAAATAAACAAAAATAATAACAGGTTATTTTGTAAATTAAATGGTCAAGACCTGAATGCCTTCTAACCATTTTCCTCTTAACACCCTCAAATACTTCATGTGTATTCTTCCCAGCAAAAGCTGAAGAAATCTGGTTCTTCAAAATTACTGTTGTGTATATTTTTCCTTTTAACCCCTCTGCTTGCTTTTCTGGAATTAATGTATTTTCATTTCTTATCCCTCTAAAATAAAGTCATGTGATACTATTACAATTATTTATACTTAAATTTGCGTGAGCTTCAGGCAATGTGTTCTTTTTCCAATTTAAGCCTTTACACCTTTTGCTAAGAAGTTTTGTCTCTGGGTCAATAGCTCCATTGTCTCTAAAGCCCCACTCCTGGCTGCCCCAAACCTTTTCTCCTCTGCCAGAGACAGGCCGCTTTCTCCCCTCCTGTCCTGCTCACCCACCTTCTTCCACCCTTACTCTTAAATGCGGAGGGCACTCTGCTCACTTCCCGAGTGGTGTTTGAGAGTCTACTTCCATCCTAGCATCTCACCCACCCAGTATTCTGTCCTTAGGATGATCAGCCACATGATAATTTTTTTGAAATATTTATTATTTCTTTGGTGAGGAAGATTGTCCCTGAGCTAACATCTGTGCCAGTCTCCCTGTATTTTGTATGTGGGATGCTGCCAAAGCATGGCTTAACAAGCGGTGTGTAGGTCCACTCCTAGGATCCAAACCTGTGAATCCTAGGCTTCAGACGTGGAGAGCTCAAACTCAACCACTACACCACCGGGCCGGCCCCTGACATGATCACTTTTAGTAAGCACCTAGGTGAACATGATCTCAAGAAAAACTAAAAAATACTTCTCAGCACCAGACCTAGGAGGAAACCAAATGCAGTTCACTGAATTAGGGATTTGGCGCAAATTAAAACATAATGTTCGAGTTCCTGAGAGTCTATATGCTTTCAAGAATGCAATGGCTATTAAAAGAGTCACAATATGGAAAATTATTAAAATTAGTTTTTGCAGAAGCTGAAGAAATAAGCGAAGATCATCAATAAGATCAATAAGAAAATGTAAATTGTTATATTCTGTCTTTTTTCTCATCATCATGCAGCATAATAATTCATTTGCATATCATTAAGGGTATGTCATATTAAATGAACTGTTCTTTTGTTTGTCAGTATCTTAAGCTTCTTTTACTTCTATAGCATTGTTTGATCAACGGTACGTATCACACATCTTGTCATTAAGTCTCCTTAGGCTTATATTGCCTCAGAGCCACTTCAAAACTTAAAAAAGGAATCAGCTTGCTCTAGATCCAGCCAGTCAACTAAATTTTAAAAGGCAAAGTCATTTTTCTGTAACCTAACATCCATGTATTGTTGACAGTTTTCTTCAGGTGTTCACCCAGATTTTGTTTCAGTTAATTGGGAAGTCAATCAAGAAATTCTTGATTAAATCTTTGGGAGATGTGGAAGGAAGAGTAAGTGCTTTGAAGGAGATCAAAGCCCTGAAATGAAATCCTGGCAGGGATGGTGGCTTTCTTAGTTTCCCGGGGGCTGCCCTAACAAATTGCCACAAACCGCTGACTTTAAAGAACAGAAATTTATTCTCTCACAGTTCCAGAGGCCAGAAGTCTGAAATCAAGGCGTTGGCTGTGTTGATTCTTTCAGAAGGCTCTGAGAATCGGTTCCATGCCTCTCTCATAGCATCTGGTGTGTCCAGAAATCCTTGATGGTCCTTGGTTTGTAGATTCACATGGCCTTCCTCCCTGGGTTTCGTCTTGTGTGTCTGTGTGTGTCAAATATCCCACTCCTTACTCTTAGGACACCGGGCATTGGCTCTAGTGCTTGCCCTAATCCAAGATGGTCTCATCTTGAGATCCGTAACTTAATTGCATCTGCAAAAACCCTTTCACTTTCATAGGTATGCGGGATTAGGAATTTGGGCTATCTTTTTGGGAGACATTATTAAATCTACGACAGTGTAAAAGAACAACCTTGGTAGAACTTAAGGGGTTAAGTTTGGAGACGCCATTCAGGCTGTGTGACCTACAGAAATTGTCTCAATAGTGTGGTAAAATATGAATTTATTAGTTGGCACATTTGCTAAATCTTTGCCAGAGATGGGAGATACTATAAATCTGAGACACAAGATGAATTTAATTTAAGAACGTACACACTAGTGAGAACCTTGAACACAATTGAAAGAATCTAGCTTGAGACACGGAATCTAACGAGGACAAGGATAAATGTCCCTGGAACAAGCTGTGCCAATGGCATCTCTGGTGAGATTTTTGAGGCTGTGCCCTGTTTGGGGCAGAGGCTTCCCTCAGCCATTCCTGATGTTAAAAGAGTTTCTTTCCACTAATCAATTCTACATAGTAAGCAGAAAAAGCAGAGGCTCAGCAATCAAATAGAACCAAGGTAGTCTTTGGTTTGTCGGTTTGTTCTGGTTTGGTTTATATTCTTGTCAGGTTCTATTTTGGTTTGGTTTATATTCTGAACATAAATATGTTGTTTATTTTCTCTGAACTTCCATTGTCCTATCAGAAAAGAAAAGCAATATGAATTATTATTATTAATTTTTGGTGAGGGAGATTGTCGCTGAGCTGACATCTGTGCCAATCCTCCTCTATTGTTTGTACGTGGGACACCCCCACAGCATGGCTTGATGAGCATGCAGGTTTGAGCCCAGGATCTGAACCCGCAAGCCCCAGGTCGCTGAAGCAGAGCATGTGAACCTAACCACTATGCCCCTCAGCTGGCCCCTAGAATTACCTTTTATTTTTCTTGGGAAGAAAAATATCTGCCCCCAGTGCTGTCCAAAAGAACTTTCTACAATGATGGAAATATTCTGTTCCTCTGCTGTCTAAAATGGTATCCCCTCACTGTAAGGTGAGGACTAGGAATGTATTTAATTTTAATTAATTTAAATTTAAATAATGACTACAGCCTATCATAGAGGACAGCAACTCTGGCATAATTTCTGGCATATGAAAAAGTCTCTCTCTTTCTGTCTCTGTCTATTCTCATTCTCTCGCCATTTTGATAGATAGATGGGTAGATGCAGTAATTTAAATTTTGTGGGACCAGAAACTGGTATGTGTGTCTTGAGCTTAGTGAATTTTAAATATGCTCTAATTAGTACAGTAGCTTTTATTCTTTGCAGAACAATTTTAAAAACAATAGCTGTCTAACCTTTGAAATCATAACAATGTAAAAAAAAGGAAGTTAAATATAAATAATTTCTCTCCCTTTTTCACTTTCATGGTTTAAATAATAAAATAAGAGAACTCAATTTGATAGACTTGGATTTGTTTATCACTCAGTGATGTGGATCTCAATGAAACTCTTATAGTAAAACGTGCATGTTAATTCAACACATCCTGCTCTTCCCAATATGTGAATTATGGTTTAAAGTCTTCGTTGCTCTCTTAGCCAATTATAATTCTTTCCATGGATATAGCTTGTATATAGTTGCAAAATTCAAAATTTCATGTATTTTCTTACTTGAAAAGTAATTGAAAATGGAGGAAAAGAGGTTTTGATTATGCTCTGAAATCTTTCACAAAATCCACAGGAAAAACATTCACCTCCCTATAATGTCCTCCATTATAACTTAATTTATGACATAGAATTAAAATACATAACACACGACTGCTAAATACACAAGGAAAAAGTGAGAGAAACACAAAGAGTAGTTGAGTTTAACACACTTTATTTAGCTTATGAAAGATTAATACACAAAAATTAAATTGTGGCAAGGATGGTTTTACTGATATAATTAATAAGATCACCCAATAGATGTGTAGCAAACTTTGTCCTACACAGACAAGCAAACAAAACCAGTTGTCAAGCAAGCCATATATCCTATTTATGTTACCGCTTACTAAGCCACACAGACATGTGCACAAAAAATAAAAGCCCTCAGTAAATTATGAAAAATTGGTAATAATATCCATTCTCCAGTTTTAAAATGATATAACAAATTTAGAAATAACTAACCAAAAAAGGAGAAACAAATTGTAATTGCAGACTATTCAGAAAATAGCAGTAAAAAGAAAATGCTGCATATAAAATCTATGGGTGTAGAAGGTAAAACAGTGATAAAAAGGAACTTAATATCTTAAATAATTACTAAATGAAAAGTAAAAGTAAATGGATCACTTAATCGAAAAATCTGAAAAAGTCAATAAAACCATATAAAAGAAAGTATGAGGAATGACTTAATAAATCGAAAAAATGTAAATTAATCAATTAGAAGAAATAGCTGAATTTGAAAATAAATCCAGAAACTTATTTCTTGAAATCAATAAGTAAGATGCAGAACATTTGCCTGAGCAAAAAACTATGAGAAAATAATGTGAAAACACATGGAATCAGGAATGACAGAGGGGAAACTTGCATCAAGTTGCTATTTCACGGGCTATAAATTAGAATTGTTTCAATAAGTGGTATAACATATAAATTACCAGTAAGAAGATTGTGATTGAGCTATTCCGAAAAATGACTACTACAGCTGGAAAAAGTTATTGTTGAATTCCTTTAGTATTCGAGAAACCTAATTATTTTAACTGCTTGAGAGTATCGATAAAGAAGAAAATTTTCCTAATTAATTTTATAAATCAATCTGATAGGTGTCAGTAAAATTGGAAAAATCCTATGACCATTAAAAAAAGGGGACTTAGTAAATTTTAATGTCCGTTTACTAAAACAATTGTTTTATGTCATTACATAATATTGTTAACGAATTATTAGGTAAAGCGATCAGAAAATAAAAAGACTCCAAAAGTATAACAAATGGAAACAGGGGCCAGCCCCATGGCTGAGTGGTCAAGTTCGTGCACTCTACAAATAGAATATACAGCTATGTACTAGGGGACTCTGGGGAGAAGAAGAAAAAGAAAACTGAAAACAATGAGGCCACGTTATTATTATCTACAGGTGATAATAATTGTTGAACACCTAAAGCAACTAAAGTAAAATTAGAAACAATTCAATAAATTGGCCATTTAAAAAATAAATAATTGATAATACTCGTAATGCCAAAATTTTTCGTAAGTGTATCAAGAAAATGTAATAATTAAAAACTGCAGCTAAAAACATAAAATGAATGAATATAAATTGAACAAACTGTACAGTCCTAGGTGAAGAAAATTAGAGCTATGAGAAATAATAAGGTTTGAATGGAGGGAAATACCTAAATTAGACTTGTCAGTGTGGGCTCTCTCTTCAGAATGCTTGGGTAGAATATTGGCTCCAGTGTGTGCTGGTTGTTTGACCCTCAATAGGTTACCTAAAATTTCTGTGCCTCAATTTTCCCATCTGCAAAATGACATTAATAAAAATATATCATTTACAAAATTGTTGTGATGGATAAAAGAGATAATGATGTCAAGTGTTTGGAAAGGCATCTTAGACACACTAAACATTTAATTACTATTTGCTATTCCTTTTACTATTTCTGCTGGTACCTCCAGGCTAATACTAGGAATTTTAAAACATTAAAGATATGAATTCTCTAAAAATTGACCTTTGCAGTCAATTTAAAATCAAGCAAATCCTACTAGGAATCTTTAAATTTGCCAAGTGGTTTTAAAGTACCTATTTAAAAAAATATATAAAATAGGTGCTGGCCTGGTGGCATAGCAGTTAAGTTTATGCATTCCCTTCAGTGGCCCACAGTTTGCTGATTCAGATCCTGGGCATGGACCTACGCACTGCTTATCAAACCATGCTGTGGCAGGCGTCCCACAGAAAATAGAGGAAGATGGGTGCAGATGTTAACTCAGGGCCAATCTTCCTCAGGAAAAAGAGGAGGATTGGCAGCTGATGTTAGCTCAGGGCTAATCTTCCTCAAAAAAACCCCAAAATATATATATATATAAAAGAAATGAGGGACTGTCAGGCAGTATTGTGTGAGGGGTTATGCCCTAGTAGATATTAAGATTCATTATAAAGCTATACAGATTAAAATAGTACGATAATGAAAAGAATAGAGAGCCCAACATGAATATCTCTGTGTATTTGTGGAATGTCAATATGTGATAACAAAGGCATTTGACATCAGTGGAGAAAACTATATTAACAACCCAAGGTAAATATACTTACAGGCAAATAGATATTGGACTTCAGAAAAGAAACACAAAGGATCAATAAAAATATACATATACTTGTGATGGAAGAAGTGCAAACAAAATATAAATCTTGCATTTCTATTTTGATGGGTCCTTAAAAACAGATAGAGCACTACAAATTCTGTACTTTCAGTTATTAGGGGATGTGTGTTTTCCATAGCCTCCTTGACCCCCATGTTAGGAACGAAGATGGAGTGAGGATTTGGGGAAGGTTATAGGTCAGAGATGGAGAGAGGGTCAAGGATGACGAAAGTGGCAAAGGTTTTTTGTAGTCATCGCTTGTAATAAAGGTTAATAAACACTGATTTTACAGTTTGACACAGTAGTGTCAAGAGCCATTCTTTGTTTCTTGCCTATTGTTAAATACTAAAAATATTACAAAAATGGGGTTTTGGCCAGGGTGTAGGGAAACAGACATGTATACACTGTTGATCAGAGTTTAAAGGGATATCGTCTTTCTGCAGGGCACTTTTGCAACACTGACCAAAACGTAACTCGATATAGTTAGCTACAAAAATTTTCTCTATAGAAATGTATTTCAATGAGAAACCAATTAATTGTGTAGAGATAAGTAAATATATATATGTGTATATATGTATATATATAAATGTTCTCAGCATTGTTTATAATAGCCAGGAAAGAAATAAAGGGAAATAACCTAAATGTCTAGGAGTAAAGAATTGTTTAGATGAATCATCTAACACCCAACAATGAAATGCTATGCAGCCATCACTAGATGCTATAGATTTACATTTACTGAAATGGAAAATTCGGCATAGTGTATTGCAATGTGAAAAATATATATACATATGTATATATGTATATGCACATGTGTATATGTCTTCGGAGAGAGCTGCCTTAAAGAATGTCCAGAAAAATGTTAACAGTGAAAATCTCACTTCCTGTGGTATTTTGGGTGACTTAATTATTTCCTTCTTATATGCTTCTTTGTGAAGATTCTTTAAGAGCATGTGCTATCTTAGAATTTTTTTAAATGACTGACATCTTGCCCAATCTTTTACCCCATGCTGTGAATCAGTTTATGTGTTCAGAATTGCATCACTGTGATGTGAGTAGTTTTGGGCCATAAAAATTTTGATTAAGATCAAAGGAAAAGAATATTACTTTTCAAACTTAGGATACCTGGAGGAAGGAAGGCTGTGGACAAGCTCTTGACCTTGGACCCCTGGAGCAAGGGAGTGTAGGCAAGAGCTGGGAGAGGGACTCAAAAAGGAGGTAACAAAAAATATGCCGTTTCCTCAAGATCTAGGAGCAATAGTTGTTATATATTACAGCAAGTCTCATGGACTGCTGTTCTCATAGCAAAGACTACTAACGCCTAATTTAATCGATCAACATTACCTTTTGGTTTGTTCAACTCCTTCCACTCTGTCGGAACTTAACTCCCCAGCCCTGATTTACATATAGCCCAGTCTTTTCCATTTAAGTGGTGACAGCACATCCAAGTTCTGCCCCTCCTTGCCTGTGACAAGGAGCAAAAAGAGATACTTATTAATTAATCCAGCATTTGTTAATTATTCCTCCCATACCAGGATGAGTTCCAGACCCTGGAAATCAGCCTCTGCAAGTCTGGTCAGAACGGCAGATGTATAAATAGCTAGTTAGAATGCAGTTGATAGTGCTGTATTGGGAGCCTGCACCGCAGGCATTTGTATGAAATGTCCAGAATAGGCAGAGAGGAAGTAAATTAGTGGTTGCCTAGGGAGGGGTGGGAGTCGGGGGCAGTGTTACCTGGAATGATGGCTAATGTGTATGGTGTTTTTTTCCCGAGGTGACGAAAATCTTTGAAAGTTATGTTGTGTATCCCTTTAAGTGGATGAATTTATGGTATATGAGTTACATTTAAGTAAAGATGTTAACAAAAAAGTCACATGAGTCACCATTTTACCCAACTGTGAGGTGAGTGTGGGGACACGGTCTGGGCACTGTCAGGAAAGGAGGTGATGGAGGATGTCCTCTGGGCTTCAAATTACTCAGAATTTAGGCTGGTGATGG
Source organism: Equus quagga (assembly GCF_021613505.1). Taxonomy (NCBI): domain Eukaryota; kingdom Metazoa; phylum Chordata; class Mammalia; order Perissodactyla; family Equidae; genus Equus; species Equus quagga. The sequence continues at coordinate 27,882,765 of NC_060288.1, read as the reverse complement.
AATCAGGCAAGCGTGGCCCATGCCTGTATCACTGAAAGTGCGGAGCATGTGGCATCATCGATCTGGGCTGAGTTGAGGGCTGGGGAAGCCTGTAGAGAGAAGAGACTGTATCACGAAGGGCCTTGGTCCTATGGTGAGAAGTTTTAAACAAGTTCACCTAGGATGTTCTCAGGCGGTTACCATCCATTTCTGCATTGATCAAGTTTGTTGTCTTTTTTCTATAGTGGGGCATTTCAACTGAGCTTGTGTAAGATTTACCTAAGCAGCTTGTTTAAAATGCAGACATCTGAGATCCAACCCCGGAGGTTCTGATCCGGGGGTTTGTAAGTAAGGACATTATTTCAATCTTTTAAATAAGCATCATCTATTATCCCGATGCGGATGGTCTTTGCACCAGATCTGGGGATAAACTATTTAGAGAAATCTCTAAAATGTATTTATTCATTCGTATCCCAGATGCTAACTGCTCTGCATAATATACAATCACAGTTGTAAGCATTTAGGTGCTCAAGAAATTAGCTCGTGAGCCGGTTCTCTGTCCTTCGCATTCAAGTTAAATTGGAATTACACGTTTTAGTTGCCCAGAGATGTTATGCTCTTTATCGTAATACATGGGCATAAAAAAGAAATAAAGGTGGATGTCATTTGTAAATGTGGAATGAGCCAATGAAATGTTGCACACAAAATGAAACTCTTACAGTCTGCAACTTGTATAAAATTATTTACAGATGTAATTTTAGGGGGCCACAATGTAGAATGTAAAATCTTTAAGGCTGGGGAGTATTTAGTGTAGGATTGAAATTCTGTGATTTTCTTTCTGGAGGAAGACCTATATGGACCAATGTTTAAAAGAAAAGTGCATTAAACATAATATAACGAATGTGCTTCGAAGCAACTTACTGCACTTCATTTAAGCTATAATCACATGCATTGTATTTCTTTTAAGAGGAAGATAAATATCAAGACCGTAATTGCAAAGCTTTTTCTTCCCCTGAGAGTATTTGCTATGAACTTCTATTGATCTGGAGTGATGGCGCAGAAAGATATACCATTGTCCATAGGAAATTAAGTCACGATACCTAATTTTAGAGATACGTATATATTCTCCTTATGGCTTTCTTTCCCCTCCAATTAGCTATACATTTTTTTTTTTTTTCTCTAAGACTCTTCAAGACTCTGCCTTAGGAAAATAATCTCTTAATTGTGGCCTCAGTTAGCCAATGAATCTAACTCATTTTCATTAAATGCTATTTTGCGGTTATGGCCATCATTCTCCATTAATTTTAATTTTCCTCCTTGACTGTGCTTTTCAAGAGGTATACATTATCAAGAAGATGCCTAGTTACTAGAAGGATCTGTTAGAAGTGCAACTCCAGGCAACAAGACTCTGAGAGTCCTAGAGAGTGTGAGACAGCCACATTTAGTCTTATGAGCAGGAAAAGTAAGTGATATGAGAGATTTGAAGAAACTTACCTGGTGAAAAAGTAACTTTCACACATATCAACGTTTATTTCTTAAAATTTCACCATTAGAGACTCATTTTGAAAGTAATGCCCCTGGTTAGAAGGAAATATCCTTGAAAGAGGCTGTGCTCATTCAGTTAAAAAATGTTTATTTTTTATCCCTACTGTGAGTCTGCCACAGAGATTTCCATATGTAGTTTTTATCATCTTTTAACTATACCACACCTCCTTTTTACTATAACCTGCATTATTCTCATCATTTTAGGTGGTAAAAATTAAGACACAGTATAAAGTTATCATCAAGGGAACACAGTTAGTAAGTAGCCAAGACATGATTTAAACTAAGATCAATTTAATTCTTAAATCCAAGTTGTTTCTATCCCATGATACGTGCATCTTAGGAGCAAAGGTGTTAATCAACTTGAAGAACAGACAGGCTCTGAGTCAGGTTGAAAAGGTGGAAGGTAGAGGATGATGGACATTGGTTTAGGTTAATACCTGCAGCTAATAAGAAATAGGTCAAAAGGCTAAGCACTTATTCAAATTCTCTTGACTCTGTTGGTAAAATTTCGGAACTGGAAACCATATGGGTTTCCAAATTGAAATACAAAAACCAAAATTCTCTGGGAACAAGTGTGGTCTCAGTGGGTGAGAATGAGTCAGATTCTAAATCCTGGAACAGAGGAAATGCTTTTCAGCCTCCTCTGGGTGCCATTTAGTAAAGGAAATGTAACAGAGAGTCTGCCATTTTGTCTACTCTTAAAATTATAGGATAATTTTATTTAAGTTAGCTTTTTCCATGAAGAAGTCTTGTACTTACCAGTTTTATTTTCTTATAGAAATACTCCACTAGATACAATCTTCATGATACAATTTTAAAACCTATTACAAAACATGTCTTTAAAACTTTTATAATATGAAAATATAGATCGTTTTTGTCGATATATTTAATTCAGAATACATTTTGGCATTTTGTGAGGAAATCCTTTTAATCTGCAATTGTTTATAGTTTTAAAGTAGTTTATGCAAGAAATGTGGTTGCTTTCTTATAATTCTGTTTGACAGAACTGTGTGAGTCTATACACAGATGTTTATAATGTCATTACTTTCGCTTTAAATTCGTTGATTTTTAAAGAAAAGCATTTCAAATTTGTTTTGGGAAAAATGGAACAATTTTGTTTCGTCATTTATGCTCTCAGTGTCCTTTTCTCCTCACCATTATTTAAAGAACCAAAACATAACCTCTTTCTGTAACTCTGGAGGGCTCTTATCCCAAGTCATTTTCTACCAAATGGAGAGGTTCTCATCCTCAATAATCGCTTCATCTATCTCATCTGATAGTTCAATTATTACGTAAGGTGCTTAATTGTGGTGGATTCTCTGTAGTACTGTCTTCTGTCTGGTCAAAATCCAACAAGGCCATAAATCACTTATTACTCACTTAAAAACAGACAGACCCAGGGTGGAGAAGGCAGGTGGCCTTAAAGTCAGGCAGTAATGTTAGTTCACTTCCACAATCAGGATTGATGTAAACGCTGAAGTCTGTTATTGGATTTCTTTGAATTTTTTAACAAAGTTATTATATTACTGCTAATTCTATAAGCCTTTTTTTTAAAAATATGTCACTCAGAAAAATAAAATGTGTGATTGACACTCAGTATTGGCTCTTTCACTCCTTAATTGCTTGGGTGGGGGCGGGGGGTGGATTCTAGCTCTTTTCGTAACCAGAGGACTTCTATGTAGTCTTTAGTTATCCATGGGGATGCAGGGAGTAGAAGATATAGCATATGTTAATGTATTTTATTTTATTTTTTGTGAGAAAGATTGGCCCTGAGCCAACATCTGTTGCCAATCTTCCTCTTTTTGCTTGAGGAAGATTGTCCCTGAGCTAACATCTGTGCCAATCTCCTTCTTTTTTATATGTGGGACACCAGCACAGCATGGTTTGATGAGCAGTGTGTGGGTCTTCACTCAGTATCCAAACTGACAGACCCTGGGCCACTGAAGGGGAGCACGTGAACTTAACCACCACACCACTGGCTGGCACCATGTTAATGTATTTTAATACTTATTTCTAAGTTATTGCTTTTAAGCAGAGATTCCTTTGGGTTTTTTATTCCCTTTCTATTCTCGCTCTTTCATTTTTTGCACTTAAATTCAGGCAGCCTATGTTTGGGAGACAATCTTACTACAGTCTATATCTATTAAGGATTATTGATCTAGGAGACAGTACTACTATGGTTTATTTCTAGTAAGGATTATTTATCAGCAATAATAAATGTTTTAGACTTTAAAACACCTTCTTTTGGGAAAGTGAAACAGCCTGATGACACTAAGTGGAAATGAAAGACCATGTAATAAGGAATTTGAAGTTTTATTTTAAGAACTTTGGCCTATACTAAAGAGTTAATAAAGTAATAAAGTATACAATTATGAGATTAAACTAAGGGTCCAGCAAATATGGCGGCTCACATCCATGTAAAAATACATGGAGCAGTTCATTGTATCACCAAAGAGGCTTTGAAGTGCCAGCACTTCCCCCGAAGAAATTTTTGCATCTTTGCTTGGCAAATTTATAAATATACTTTAAAAATATATTATCATATTTAATATTTCACCCTGTAAATATTTTCCCTAGAATCTGCTCATGTTTTTTTCATCATTCCAAATCATTTTATCACAGTAATTGTTTCCTTGCGATGCTGACCCAGTCTGAAAAATTCCCAAATCATTCCTTAGTCTTCCATTCACCTCTTGCCAGCATCTCAATATTTCCCTCATCCCCTTCAATGTAGTGGTTCCCAGGAAGACGAAGGAAAGTAAAGTCTTAAAAGGATTCACTCATAACTATACTTTATTAGCATGATATATTTTATCTTTCTAAGATGAAAGTTCTGTACATGGAGATTTTTAGATATTTAATCAAACTATGTAATAGTTTTAAAGATAACCAAACATTTGGAAATGGACCATTTTAACTTGAAGTGATAGTACAATAAATTTTTCTGGTTACTTACCAAAAGTAATGTTTTGTATAAGACTTACAATTTCTATTACATGCAGAAGACTTCCAGGATGTATAAATAATTAGGAATTTAATGATTGGTAATTGAAATAACTCCTGAACAGTGATAATAATGAGGATTAAGGTAATATAAAATTTGTGATTTTATCCAGTTTCATTATTATCTCTCATTACATTTTATTTATGTTTCTAAGAAGATGCAAAAATTACAAATTTGGATTTCATCTTCTAATAACCTTAGCCCACTCCCTGATAAAGTTTTTAGGCATAAGTAAAGTAGCTCAAAGCCATCCATTTAGAAATAAGAAATATTAGGTCTATGGTCTCAGACATAAAAATCAGCACCTGGAATCATTACAGTTTACCTGTCAATATACTCACATAGGATCTCAATAAATTAGAGGATTAGAGGTTGACATCAGGAAAGCCTTTCTAAAGATTTTCCTTTACCAGAAAGTATAATTCATTTTAGAACAATCAAATAAATCACAAATTATATTATTTAAGGGGTTTTTTTAAAGTTACCTTTCTTGTGAATACAGCATTCATCTACAAAGTCAACATTCCCTTAAAAAGTATTACTTTTTATTTTTTTTAAAGATTGGCCCTAAGCTAACGTGTGTTGCCAATCTTTTTCTTTTTCTTCTTCTCCCCAAAGCTCCCCAGTACATAATTGTATATTCTAGTTGTAGATCCTTCTAGTTCTTCTATGCGGGATGCTGCCTCAGCATGGCCCGATGAGCATGCTAGGTCCTCATCTAAGATCCAAACCAGTGAAACCCCGGGCTGCCAAAGCAAAGCATGAGAACTTAACCAGTGGGCCATGGTGCCAGCCCTAGTGTTACTCTTTTGTTCTTTAATTCAGTGAGTCAATGAATCTTTATTCAGTGTTTTCCCTGTTTCACTACTTTTGTAGCCGTGTGGTGGTGAACCAGAGAGTCTTACTTACATTATCTCCTCAATGTTACCTCTTGGTTGTGGAGACCTGCTATACAAATAAATGAGTAAAGAAGGCAACTACTCATAGTGACGAGCACTGTACAGTCTTGAATGCGGGCGAAGTAATCAAGTGACTGGATGGCTACTTTTCATTGGTTCATTAGAAAAGCACTTGCTGAGGAGGTGAATTTAAAGGCAATCAGAAAGCTGAAGAGTCTCAACTTATGCAGATTGGGAGGAAAGGAATCCAGGAAGAACTTTTAAAGGGTTCTGGGGTGGTTTCAAAGGTGAGGATGAATTATAAATTACTTTCAGTTTAGCTCTGGCATTAATGAGGATGAAAATAGTCAGAAGTCAGGTAAATGAATATGTAGACCTTGGTGGTAAATTCTTGAAATAGTTCACACCATTCCCCACTCCATTTTCCCCTGGAAGACTTTGCTACTCAACGATAGAACTATTTACTTAAAAGTTCTGATGCGTCTTCTGAATCCTTCTCAACAACAGAGTGTTCAAGGACTCAAAACCGTCTCATGAGATAAAGCAAATACCGTATTCTTGTTCCTGTTCTTGCGCTGGGTAAAATTGTGGCGGAGTCCTCTTTTTTTCTAAAGCCACCTCCCACACTTTTCATGTAAATCTCTTGGATGTAAGTTTATTAGGCCTCTGACCTTTTAGTGAATAGTGGGTCACCATTCTTGCTTTACAGTAGAAGTACCCGGGAAGATATTTTAAAAAGTAGCCCAGCACAGACCATTTTTATCAGAATCTGCGTGTGCGGTCTCAGGCATGGATATTCCAGAAGTTTTCAGGACACGTGGCCAGGATGAGAACAAGTGGTCAACTCCTCTGTCCCATGCTGTTTCAATTGGTATATTATTGAAATAACAAAAATGAAAAAAAACAAAACCCTTCAAATGGCTATAGAATGACCTTCCTCCAGTGTTTGTTTACTGTTTCTTTGGTAGTATTCTGAAGTAACTTATCCCGGTGCAAAGTCCTTCTCTCTAAATTCTTACCAACTTTTCAAATGTATATATAGACTAGTGTTTTCCAATAAAAATATAATGTGAACTACATATGTAATTTTAGATTTTCTAGTAATCACATTAAGAAAGTGTTAAGAAAAAGTTGAAACTAATTTAATAGTTTATTTAATCAATACATCTGAAATGTTCTATATTTATATTATAAATATTTATATAAGTATTGTATTAAATATAATAAATGAGATATTTTACAGACTTTTGTCATATTATGTCTTCAAAATCTGGTGCATATTTTATGTTTCCAGTATTTGCTGCATTTCCAGTGTTCAGGGGCCACATCTGGCTAGTGGCTACCAGTTCGAAGACTGCTGTGTAGACCATTAACCTCCTATTTTCGTCTTGATCTCTGCTAATGTGCTACCGGAACACTTAAAATATGCATGATTTAAGGTTATTCTAGAATTGATTTACTCCAAAACAACTTATTTCTGCCATGGTAGGAATTTTGCCTGATTTGGAAATATATCTTATTCAGGGGACTTTGAGCCATTACACAAAATCATACCACGTAGATCACCAATTCCTACAAGCAGTTTAGTTTTGTGCTAAAGTAAGATACATACACACACAATGTGGCTTAGTTGCAAATCAGTACATTACTCAGATGTACAGATAGAGAAAACGAACTCAAGCAAACCTTGGAGATCTCAATCAATCCAGTGTATAATTCTCAAAGGGCTGGAGAATTGATTACCTCCTGATATTTCAAAGGCTCTGGCAAAACTGGGCGTTCTCTGAAAATGTAGCATCTTACTGCATCTTTGAAGAGTCTCCTTACACTCTCCGAATATATTTTTGCTAAATCGTCGGAACCTTAATCCCTCAGGGCACTTTTAACTTCTGAGTCTCAAAACGTTATAGGGACTAGTTATGGTTAAATAAAAAATAAGAAAATAACCAATAAAGTCCTTTCATCCTTTGACTTTACTGAGTATTTGAATGAAGCCAGAAAACAGTGTTCAATTTTTTAGGCAGTTTGTGTATTGGGCTCTTTAATTCTTGCTTTTCTTCACATAGTATTAAAGTTGTAGCTATATCTGAATATACATAAGATATGTAATACATAAGATACGTAATTTCTGATAGAACAGATCTGTTCAATCTGTTATAAATGAAAAGGAAAATGTTTTACGTATACATGAACTTAATTTGTTTCTATTTCCAAATAATCAGATAATTTCTTCCTCAATGCTTTATGTTAATTCTAAATATTTTATCTTAAAAATCATTTTGGCGTATGTTTTAGGATTTAATAATAGTAGAAGAGGATCAGGGTGAATCTGAATTAAGCAGAAACAAAATATTTGTGCAATGATTGGTCTGTTTCTTCGGATTTGTTTAGCTACTAAAAAACAGTTGTTTCCTTTGACATAGCAAATAATATACAGTCATTGATGTAAGGCGCTGCTTTTGGAGGTAACAGGTCAACATGGTGGACTTTTCTGCATGACTGTGCCAAGTCTAGGGGGAAGTGTAATAGAAAAGAAAAAACACCTGCTCATACAGGATTCAAGAGATATAAAATCCAACCACATCCAGAAGAAAATAAAATTATTATGATCCATGCAAAAATATATGTTTTCTAGGAATAGTGGGATATAGACATATATATAGTTTGAAAAAAGTAAGTACGTTAGACTCCTCAAGGTAACTCTGTTTCTAAGGCTAGATTTTCATCTTTGAAACTGTAATAGTAAAATGATAGTACAAAGACATTTAAAACAGAAATTAATTTTTATTGATTTTTAAAAATATTTTATCATAAAATTTGAAATATCACACTTAGCCTTAAGAAATGCTTTCTGGGACTACACTTTTAATAATAGGAAGGGAAACGTTTTCTTCCTTCTACCTTCCTCTTTAGAAAGGGAATTATTGTTATACTGGTAATTGCTCAGTAAGGCAAAAAGAAGCACATTAAAAACGAACAGGTACTTTGGCAACTCCTAAAACAACGTAATTTGTTGAAGCAAACACAGAGAGACAGTTAATACTAATTATGGGCCAGAGGAATTTATTTAATATTCAATTTAATCTATAATACACCAAATAATTGCAAATAGATTCTATCTTGTCTCTTTAGAATTTTAGAAGAAGAATGTGTCCTGTCTGCTTTTCAAAGCTTTGTTCTTCTGCCTTTGGGACTAAATCATAAAGTTCAACCAGCAAAGCTTTGTTTCCCAAAGGACACAGCAGGCATTGATAGTGTACTCCAGCTGTAATTCTGTAGTGACACCAGATTGGCAACCGACAGAAATCTCTTGGGCGAAAGTGACAAAGCTGTAATATTTTCACAATGGACTGACTGATGTCTTTGGAAGGTCTGTTTGATTTCAAAGGACATTTTATATTTTTCTGTGAAGATGAAAGTATATTAGACCTTTGTGGTGAAACCATCTGACTGCATAATAAGCATTGCAATAAATAAAGTTATAGTGTTTTTATCCTGAGCTATTTATTGCTTGAAGCTGAATAAGAATATTTCAAAGTGTAGATCAAGTGCTATTTATTTTTAGTACAAAGTGGATATGAGGTTATCTTTATTTCTATCTGATTAATAGAGAATAAATTATTTAGAAAATACAATGTATTGCCTGTTCCTGTAAAGAGGGAGGAGCATAAGTATTTTTATGAGATGGTAGATTTATTATTTAGAGTTAAAATAATAAATATTTAAGTAGATTATCACATAAAATATTTTGTTTATATCCAGGTTTGAAACAATGAGTGTAACATCATTTTAATATTTTCCGCTTAGCTCTGTTCGTTTGACTTTTCAGTGGTGCATATCTCAAATTCTTGAAAGTAGTAAACTAGGCAGTTATGCCAAGAACTATATTAATCTAATTAAAAGTTAAATTTTTAAAATTTTTAAAATTCAAAACTCCAAATATGTACTTTAGTTTCTTTCTGTGGTAGTTAACTTCAGAAAGATATGAATAATTTTTAAACTATCACATTCCTACTTATTTATATGATATATATTTTAAGAAGAAAACAAAAAACAATTTGTAATTTCACTCCAGCATTCTTAGTTCAAATTTTTTAACTGGATGGTTAACACTCATTATGTTATTTTGAGACTGAGAGTTGCTTCTTATAGCTTACCGAAATTTAAAAACCTATAAAAATAATATTAATGTGAGTTCTGTTTAAACTTGAAATATATGTATATCATAGATTAATATTTTTGAAAATACTAGTTACAACATTTTAAAACTGCGAAATATTATTCCTTGCTTCTCTACTTAGGAGAATAAAATAAATCTTTTATTTATTTGTTTCATATATGAAATAAGAATGAGAGTTCAAAATTGTCTGTGAGCAATGGCTTCTTAATGGCTGTCCTGATAGATGAGTTGGTATTGTCCAGAAAGTTAGAAAGAAAATTGCTTACCATACAGATTTCCCTGAAAGATGTAAACAATATAGTGTGAAATGGGTTTGACTCAGCAATTTTATTTATGATCAGAAATAAGGCCTACAAATGCATGGAAGGTGATATTTAAAGGTTTATCAAGGATTTGAATTTGTACATTAGAGTCCAATTATGTCGTTGCCGATTTATTTACAGGTAACTGCTCATTAATGCAGTGGTTCTCAGCTGGATTAGTACTGCATTAGTCTGGGGCATTTGGAAACGTAGGAGGGTTTTTGCAGTTGTGGCAGGAACCAGGGAGCACTCCTGATGTTAGATGTAAGGGGGCAAGGATGCTGATCATTTTAAGTACTTGTGATGGCCTGGCCCTGCATGTGTTAGTTTCCTGTTGCTGCTGTAACAAATCCCTGCAGACTGAGCGGTTTAAAACAACACGAGTTTGTTATCTTACAGTTAGAGATAGAAGTCCAAGAATGGTCTCAGTGGTGGCAGGGCTGCCTTCCTTTCTGGAGAATCCAGGGGAGAGTCTATTCTCCTTGCTTTTTCCAGCTTCTAGAAGACACTGACGTTCCTTAGCTAAAGGCCCCCTTCCTCCATTTTCAAAGCCAATGACGTTGTCTCTCTCTGACCATTCTCCTGTCCTCATGTTTCCCTCTGACTCCTGCTGGGAAAGATCCTTCACTTTTAAGGAGCCCAATGCTTAGAAGCTGCCCACCTGGATAATCCATGTTACTGTCTCTGTCTCGAGGTCCTTAACATAATCACCTTTGCAAAGTCTGTTTTGCCACGTGAGGCAATATATTCACAGGTTCCGAGGATTGGGACATTTTGGGTGGGGGAGGTTGGGTTACTCTGCCTGTTACATGCACCGTGAAGAATTTTCTCAATCAGTAGCTTGCCCATGAAGAACACCGCATTGAAGGCCAGTAGATGGAGCCCCCACATAAGCCAGTAATGTTCAGTGTTTTGTTGTTCACTCTTGATGCTACTTAAATCATGGTCAGGATTTGCCCCACTGCTTTCATATACTTATTTGGTAGCTTCTGTCTAAAGGAAGCTAAAGTGATGCCATTGAGTGATGAATCGGGATGACATCAAGGATAGCGCTAAGAGTTCATACTAAGATGCAGATCTAAATATCTACGTTAATGGATTTCATCACTCTTAAATCCCTGAAGACGTCCACTATTGCCATACAGTGTCTTCCATAGGTGCCCCCACAAGCTTATGGTCTATGGGTTCTTGATGTCTGCCTTTTAAATGTATGTAAGGGAGAACAGAGTGGGAATAAGAATAGAAAAGGGAGAAGGGAAGAGATGAGAGATAGCATTCCTTCATTACTTAATTCCTGGGTGAGAAATTTGAATTCAATCTGTGACAGTTTTTTTTTTTAAAAAAACTCTACATTTCAAGTTCAACTCTTCATGATTATCTTATGATTTTGAACATATCTTTTTTTATTTTCTTTTAGTGAGGAAGATTAGCCCTGAGCTAACATCTGTTGACAATTCTCTTTTGCTGAGGAAGATGGGCCCTGGGCTCACATCTTTGCTCACCTTCCTCTATCTTATATGTGGGACACCTGCCACAGCATGGCTTGATAAGCTGTGCCTAGATCCACAGCCGGGATACGAACCTTCAAACCCCAGGATGCTGAAGCGGAGTGCATGAACTTAACCATTATGCCACTGGAACAGCCCCTGAACATATCTTTTTAAATAGAAAAAATTATATACCATAAAGTAAATTACGTCTTTCAGGCTGTTGAGAATTCTGAAAGACTTGAAGTCCCAAATGATATTCCCTAATTTTTTTCTAAATTTGCAAAGGACAAAAAAATTAATGAGAACAGCCATTCATATTTTACTAGTTAGATTATTTATTTTAGAGTAATGCTAAAATTATATTATTTATATTACCTGTATAATTATAGTGAAATTTGACTTGAACAATACACTATTTTCAAAGATGTTTTAAATGAATCGTCTCCTGTAAGACTTACGAACATAATACAGCTATCAGTATTTCTGATTGACAGGTAAGGAAACTGAAGTTCATAATTATCTTGTCCAATATCAACACATTTAGCAAATGGCAAGGCCAAGGTTGAGATTCTGATCTCATAGCCTATTCTTTTGCAGCTGGCTGAAATAGGACAGTTGTGGAACTTTATTTGCAGTTGTTGATTGCTCATTAAATGATATTAGTGGTCTTTGTTTAGTGATGATCTGAAAACAATTTTGACTTACTAGTTTGAATGATGATACTTGTTTATAATGGTATGTTTGCTCCTAAATTTATCTTTAGACAATCTGTGCCTTTATTTAGTGAATCATTCATTGGGCCAAACCTTTAGGTTTAACATTTTTTTTACATATAAAAATATAATTAGCTGTTTAAAGTTGGTTCCAGAGTTATATTGCTGAGGAAAGTCAGAACTAGCTAAATTAATCCTATGGGAATTGCATTGCTTTGATCAGCTTTTGACTCATGACCATAAGGAGAGGAAGAAAGAAGGTTCTCCTTAGAGATTTCCTTTATACCTGATATTGTCTATTGCTCGTATTTGAATTTGTGTATGTGTGAGGAAGATTGGCCCTGAGCTAAGATCCACTGCCACTCTTCCTCCTTTTCGCTTGAGGAAGATTGTCCCTAAGCTAACATCTCTGCCAATCTTCCTCTATTTTGTCTATGGGATGCCAAGACAGCATGGCTTGCTGAGTGGTATAAGTCGGCACCTGGGATCCCAATCTGTGAACCCCGGGGCTGCCGAAGCAGAACAAGGGCAAACTTAACCATTAAGCCACTGGTCCAGCCCCTCGTATTTAAATTTTTAAACTAAAATCCATTTTTTATATTTTAGGTACCTTATAAATTATTTTAATAAGCATTTTAATAGTGACTTCATATTAATAAATTGTGATGAAACATTAAATTTTTCTAACGCAGTAGTTGATTATTCAATATAACTAAAATGTGAATATAATTGAAGTTTTGAAACAATGAAGAATTTTAAAATGCAAATATTATAAAATGGCTTCTCTTATCTGCATATTCAGTGGCTATTAACTCTTCTGTCCACAGTGATTTTTAACTTGACATTATTGGTTGAAAAAATGTTAACTAGGGAAAATTAGTCCAATGAAATTGAAAGAATTGAGTTTAAAAGTTGTTTGTTTTGGCGTAACTTTTTTTTTTTTTACTTTTTACTTCTTACTTCCATGTTCTTTTGCCCCATCAACCTTTCCTTCTATCATATTTCAGCATAAAACCACTGGAAAAATTATGAGAACATGACTAGCTTTTAGAGAATAAAACAAAATTTTTCATATATACATCATATTTTAATGTATAATATATAGTAACTATATTCTGATATTTTTCTTCTGCTTTGTTTCAAATGTTTATATGTATATTTTCACTTGCTTTTGTTTAGTATATCTGATAGCATATCCCCATGTTTTTCTCTACTATTGGTAGAAATGAATATTATATAGTGTTTTTGAAGAATCAATAATATCATATACTTTGTTTTATTTGATTTTTATTGGATCACTCCTCAAAAAACGTATTTTTCTTAATTATATTCACAGCAAAGAATGCTACAGGAAATCTTACAATTTAATATGGACCATTAAATTTAGAGAAATAATAATATTGATAGTTATGAAGTCATTAAATAAAAGGCTAATTGATCGAAGTTAGTGGAAAACTTCAGTACACATAGTGTCTCCTTTTAGGTAATGCTCAGTTTATGGTGCATTTCAAAATATAGTTGTTTTATACAATTTTCCTTTTAATTCAATCAACATATTAATATTGTCTAGTCACCATTTCCCAAAGTGGTGGTGACTAGTCTTTGTCTCATGAAAACTCGTGTATCTATGTGCCACAGCACAGGCCAAGAAAAGAAGAAAAAAATGCATTTCAAATCAGTATGATTTTTTTTTCCTTTTTTTCTCTCCAACGACTCCTGGTACATAGTTGTATGTTCTTAGTTGTGGGTCCTTCTAGTTGTGGCATGTGGGACGCCGCCTCAGCGTGGCTTGATGAGTGGTACCATGTCCGCGCCCAGGGTTAGAACTGACAAAACACTGGGCCGTCTGCAGCAGAGCGTGTGAACTTAACCACTCGGCCATGGGGCCGGCCCCAAATCAGTATGATTTTATTTTAGTTAATCACAGGTTAATCATTAGGCAATCAGATGTTTCTAGTAGTCTGGTTGGTTCAGAAAAAAATTGCCATTTCATTAAGCATTTCTTAATATTTAAGACAATTACAGTAAATAGCTCAGCACTCTTTATGTGCATTTTCCTAATTTTTAACACTGGAAAATCCAGTTGATTTATTGTTCATATAACCAGTTTTAGAATCTAAGTGGTAGGTAGGAAGATAACATTTGGAAGGAGACTGCTCTCCCAGCCCCACGAGGCTCACTGAGCATGAAATGACCACTGGCACCATGGGGGCCTCATATTATCAAGTAACTGGAGTGAGGTTGATACAGCAGCGGTGGCTGGAGTAGGGTTCTGGCTCATTAAACAGACTTTTCATTCTCTGCTACCTTCTGGTTCAGGAAAGCTACCATATGTAGAGAACTGTGTATATAAATCCTAGAACATGATTTCTCATAGCTTTTGGATTACTGCTTTATGAAACCCATGGCAAATATGAAGATAATAATCTTAATATTGACAATAAGATTATTTTCATTGTATTTTGAAATATGCAAATTTTTAAACAAATTTCAGGTGTTTATCAACATCATTTCAAACAGTTAATCTTTTATGCCAAATGTTACATGTTACAAACAAGATTAATACATCTATGTAGCACGTAAGACTGCTCTAGAAATATCCATTAAATAAACAATACATTTTTCATTTTTTGAGGAAGGTTAGCCCTGAGCTAACATCTGCCACCAATCCTCCTCGTTTTGCTGAGGAAGACTGGCCCTGAGCTAACATCTGTGCTCATCTTCCTCCACTTTATACGTGGGACGCCTACCACAGCATGGCTTTTGCCAAGCAGTGCCGTGTCCGCACCCTGGATCCGAACTGGCGAACCCCAGGCCGCGGAGAAGCGGACATGCACACTTAACTGCTGCACCACCCGGCTGGCCCCCTAAACAATGCAATTTTATTTTGATGACAAGTTAGAACAAATAGACCTTATTTCCTTGCCTGGTGTTGATTGTTTACTTAGTCATCCAACAAATATTTATTGAGAGCCAAACATGTAAAGGGCACCATGTTATTGTTTTTTAATCCGACTTTCAGTTGGAGTGGGCACATATAAGCACATTGCGTTACTTAACCACATGAAGATTTACACCTTCTAAAAGGGCTTTCTTTTAGGCACAGTAGAAAGGAAGGAAGGATTTATGAGAAGAATTAAAAGGAATGCATACTTCTGTTTCTCATCCTAAATTTCAGCTTTGGAAGATCTTCCGTCTGTGGGACAAAGTTGCCAGAAGCCACAGATAATTTCTACTCCCATGTCAGGACTCCGCTTTTCAGTGACTTTAACTGTCCTCCTCTACAAGTCAAAACCTAAGTGGCTAAGTGAGTGAAGGAAGTGAAATCATCTTTGATCACAGGTGCGGTTACTACATTGCCCTAAAAATCTTTCCGAGCATTTCTTCTTTCATCTTTTGCCTCCCTGGGTGTAAGAGCACTGAGTGAGAGAAGTGCTGACTCTCAGGGAGTCTCTGAGTAGCTGTGGAATTGTCACATCCAGCGATTTTGGGGAACCTTATCTCTAGATTACCAATATGTATTACTGGTTTTGGAAAGTGAGATATAAGGATGAATTTATCTTAATTGATATTTAAAGATACTTTGAAAGTGAATTTTCTAGGTCATTGAAAGATATCCCTTTCTAGCACACTGACACTTATTTAACAGTAAATCTGGTTGAGGAACCCAGTGTTAAACATGAAAATGAATTTTATTTTCCTATTTCTAAAATGGACTGATAACAGTTTATCAAGAAGTTTCCTTGACCTACCCAGTAGTCTGTGCTTCCTCTCACTGAAATAATTTATTTTGCCCTTGGGCCTGAAAACTTTAACATCATCCCACTGATTTCATTATCCATTATGTGGAGCCATCTCGATGGTGCATACTTGTCATAATTTTATTCGGTTAATGGGGTTAATTAAGAAATCTTTAAAATGGTAGAAATATGTTATTATCTTTTAAATGTTTGTGAAGATAACTTTTATAGTTCTCTTCTTCACTTACTAAAATATTTAACATATACTCTCTTGATAAAATTTTTCACTTATTTACATATATATATTCCTATAGCTTTGTGGAGGAATTTTCCTGAAATATTGTATAAAATGCTTTTTTACATAAGTAATAGATTTCTATTGAAAATATTTTGGAAAATTCATAAAAATTACAAATCAAAGGAAAGAAATCCAAAGTATAATTCTATCATGGAGAGATATTTAAATTTATCAAAGTAAAATTTTTATTCATTTACTTTGTTAGCATAAATGTATAACCCAGATAAACCTTCATTTCAGTAGGTATTATACTCATTTTAATACGAGTACTCAATAAGGATTATATTCACTTCAGTAAGTATTTATTAAATACATAGCATGTACTTTGCATGGTGCTATGTACTGTGGAAATGAAACCAAGGTATCAGATAAGATAGGGACTTCACACACACACACTGTATAACAAATGTAGTTTAGAGAGATCACAGGAGAGAGCTAGGAAAATGGGGGCTGGCCTGGTGGCGTGGTGGTTAAGTTCGTGCTCTCTGCTTCACAGTCCCGGGGTCCCCAGGCCCGGATGCCAGGCGTGGACCTAGCACCATACGTCAAACCACACCATGGTAGCATCCCACATAAAGTAGAGGAAGATTGGCACAGATGTGAGCTCAGCAGTCATCTTCCTCAAGTGAAAAGAGGAACATTGGCAACAGATGTTAGCTCAGGGCCAATCCTCTTCACACACGCAAGGAAAAGAGATCTAGGAAAATGCAATAATTAAGCATCAATATAATTAGATCATATAAATGAAATGGAAATTTGCATATAGCTTCCAGTTAAATTTATGTAATTTAAGATTATTTTCATGAACTTCACCCAAAGTACTATTTAATTATGGTTGCTCTTAAGAACAGTATGTAGATAGTCTCTGTGGGTTTACCTCCAATTTCTTGTCAGCAAAAAAACATAGGTGTTGTCAGTGAAATTTAAAGCGACGTTTTCTAAGTTTATCAGCTTGGGGGCTTATGGAGAAGGAAGAGAAAATGTTTCCTTTAATTTCCTCTAGTCCACTTAATCATCATAGTTACAGTAGTTACAGAATCGTAGAGTTAGAAGAATTGTTCATAATTATCAAAACCTTCTAATTTAGCAATGAGCCAGTGGAGGCCCAGAAATGTTTCCCTATCATATCTTACCCTTTCAGAAAGATGGTCCCGTAATATAACTGTGATCTTTCAGATGGTGAACTCCATGAGAGCAGGGACTCTTGGCTTATTGGCCAAAATAGTACCTGGTATGTACTCAATAAAGTAAACTAATATAATCATATATCCACAAAACCATATTCATTGTTTTAATTTGTCATACTTTTAATATATTTATTAATGTATTAATTTATTTGGCTTACCCTTTTAGAAGCCCTACTCATTGCTAAATACCCTGTTGCTGCTGGAATTGCCAGGATAAAATATACATTCTCTGCTTTTTGTATAATCCAGAGCCTAAGGTAGGCATCAGATTTGCAAACAGAGTTTTGGTACAAAAGAGTTTGCAAATTGCACACATACAGAAAGGATCTAAGTATTATTAATGTCTCTTTTTGGTGTATGTTAATCCTGGACAATCCATTGCCATGAACCTCATGTTATTCTTTCTCCATTAAAAATATTTTTTCAAAACTATTTTAGTTAGCACAATATCTATTATTGACAATATAAATAGTATATAAAAATAGAAGGCCTTGCCCACCCTCACCTTTTTCCAAAAGAGAAAATCCTTAATATTTAGGTCTTGTTTTACTTCCTGATAATAGTTGCAGATGTGTCCTTTGACATTAAGGATGAGGAACAGAAAGAGGTAGATGCTCTCTTTTCAGCCCTTCTGGGCTTCCCAGGATGATTCAGCATCCTTGTTGAATTTCTATTGTGTACTGGCCTCCTTAGGTAACTCAGCAATCTAAAAATCATTAAAATACCTTTGGCAGTCTCCATTCAAGAGTACAGAGATTTTAGCTGATATTTTCTCCAAGCCTCTAACTTTTCTCCTTTTTTTCCACACATTTCTCAATACATTTTGTTCCTTTGCTTATTTTTTTTTACCAGAAAGTGTCACTTCTGAGCTTTTGGAAAAAATAGAGACCCTACGTTATGACACCTCCCCAGTTCTAATCGTGGTATTTCTGTAGTTTGCTGATGATTCATATATATTGAAAATCTCTCATTTGATATGATCACAGCACTATTATATATATACTTACATATGTATTATGGGAAAGTGATATTCTAGCATTTAAAAATAAGGTAAAGCAGTCACAAAATGTCATGCTGAACTATTTAATCTGTAGATATCATATTCCCAAAATAATTTTGAGGACTTCGTAATTGAAGACTTTGAATGGAATGTAAACTGAAACCTTATGGCTTGATTCTGGATAAATTGTAGAATGAAAAACTATTTGGTCCTGGAAAGGAGTCCATTCTTGGTTGCTTCGTGGATAATAATGAGGCCTGTGACTTGCTATATCGAGAGGAGGGTTAGTGATCATCTACAACAGTTATGACACTTGCTTACTCACAAAGCTCTCCTTCCAGATATAAAAGAAGAGGATCAAGAGGTCAAAATATTTCGACAACCTATTTTCCCTTCCTCCAGAGGTGTTAGGCCCTCCACGAGATTGAGGGACCGTTAGAGAGTAGAATATGAGACCTCAAAAAACAAACTTATGAGGGAAACTAATACTCCCAGAACTTAACTCTGTAATATAATTCTCACACTCCATTAATCCTATATCTTGTCTAAGAGTAACACGTTCTTACCTTATTCCTTTCTACTCCCTTCTTCTTTTTCCTCAGAGGAATATTCTCCGATAGTTGCCAGACTGGAAAATATATTCAGAAAAAAATCTCACATTGAGATATGGGTATCTGATTTGGGGATACTTCTATTAGTATTTTCACTTAATGAAAGAATACGTAGGAAAAAATTAGTAAAGTAATTTTGGGCGTTGGGCAGTCATTATGGTAGATTTTAGGGGCAGAAGGACCCTCCTGGTCATTCCGTCACATATGGAACTCACAGAGTCCTTGGAAACCCTTATCTCATGTCGTCAACTAACTTTGGTTTTGCATAAATATAGTAACAAACACTTCCATCAAAATGCTTTGTTATCCTTGATTTTTTCCCCAACATTGTAAGTAGCATATCTACTCATTTTCCAAGCAATTTAGGTTATCTTGACCAGAAGCAGTGGAGCAGATTATCAGTTTTGAGGTACAAAACAATTTAACAGCCCAATTTCTCTAAAAGTATCCTGTTTTACATAGACAATAACATGAAATAAGTATTTTCTCACTATTGCTAGAATCACACGTTTACCGACACTTTGTTCTTATATTAGTTGACGTTCCTCAATTCTTCCAGAAAATATCTTAAAGGTTATATTAATTGACCTTTGCAGACACCATATGTCTGTCTAAATTTATATATATTTTATAATATCTGGCTTTAGAACTGAGTGTATTAACAGACAAGCTATTGAATCTGGATCATATAAAGTCATTTTCTACGACGTATGCTTTGAAATGTGCACAACTAGGGTCAAGGCTTTTGTGTGTTTTTCTTCTCTCTGTCTTCCTCTTTCTACATATGGACTAAAAAGTGAAGGCCTGGTCTCCTAGATTCTTTTGATTATGCAGAGTGTATTGATTAGTCTTTTAATCATCTATGCTTTTTAACTGCCTCAGCATCCAGAAGATAACACCAGCTGCAGGCATTAATATTTTGTTATACCAGTCACTGGAGGAATTTACTAGAAATTATTTGACTACATATTTGTGACAGAAGTGAGTAAAGGTAGTTCACTTTTTTAATGTATCTCCAAATGCCAACATCTGCCCAGCAAAAAAGAACATTTTCCCAGTGTTTGCATTATTTTTCAAAAACAAACCCTCTTGAATTGTTTTTAATTCAATATAGCTGTTTCTCTGGGAAGATGTAATTTTATGCATATAACATCTAAATAAAGACAAATGTTATTTATAACTGTAGTAAAGTTAGTGCTAGCTGATGAATTACTACCAGAACTTTCATATATAAGTGCCTGTAATCTTTAGAAGTGAACTCAGGGCTACTTTTTCTGTGCACACATTCTCTGCTCAAAGGTAAATTATCTTTAAAAGATAAAGAAAATATCTGTTTGGCTATTTTTGAGAGAGGATATGATATATTTGAGTCATAAAAACAGTTCAGATTTTAGTGTGTGCGTCGTTACTTCAATCTTCAGTCAGTTTAGAAACTGATGACTGACCGATACAGATTTTTTAAGTTAAAAAATGCTTTTCCAAATTTGTAAAGATAATAATTGAAAGCATAACAGATTAAATGTAAAATTCAATGCCTGAAGGTGTATTTCCTTTGTATTCCTAGAAACATATCACTATTGGGAATACAAATATCTCCACATCTCCCGTATAACTAAACATCCAGTTTTAAAATTATACATTGTAATGTAAGATTTTAACTTAACGTGAACAAAATTCTTACATTCTGGCAAGAAAAAGTAAGCAATGAAATGACTACAGGTGTTAGTATCATTTAGTGATTTCAAGAAGCAAATTAAAAGATAGTGTGAAATTTTCTTCCTAGAAACATGTAGAAATGTGTCCATGAAATTTCGTGGGCATAAGAATGAACTGGTAGAACTTTATAAAAATGTAAATCCCCACGATGTTGATGTCTCCTGATTCAAGAGGTTGGTAAAGGGGCCAACAATCTATATTTGAAAGAAATCATATAATATAGAGACCACTTTGAGACACACTGATATGTCAATAATTTTCTTTTTCCCATATATGTGAGCTTTTTTTGATTTTTTGAAATGTTTAAAATGAAATATATGTCTAACTATTGATATGAAAGTTATTTTAGAAACTGACCTCTATCAGTAATACAGAAAGAGGTTTTGTTGCTGCTGTTTTGCTTTGTTATGAGCCATCAAAAATATTTGTAAATGATTATCAGCATCTTCAAGAACAACACATATTTCCCAGGGACTGCTGTTTGTGTACTGCTTTGCCAACTTGTGGAAACCAAAAGCTTGGAATAAAATCTCTGGCCTCTAGATCTATTTAATCTGATGAGAGATTAAAGCACCCAGATGACCATCTCTTTATCTTCCTTGGAAGAATGTCTGTTCATTTCCTCTGCCCATTTTTTGATTGGGCTGTTTGGGGTTTTTTTTGTTGAGTTGTAGGAGTTCTCTATATTCATTGGAGTTCAACCCCTTGTCTGATAAATGATTTGCAAATATTTTCTCCCACTTGGTGGGTTGTCTTTCCGTTTTGTTCACGGTTTCCTTTGCTTTGCAGAAGCTTTTTAGTTTGATGTAGTCCCATTTATTAACTTTTTCTTTTGTTTCCCTTACCTGAGTAGAAATGGTATTCAAAAAGATGTGGGTAAGACATACAGATGGCCAACAGACATATGAAACGATGCTCAACATCACTAATTGTTAGGGAAATGCAAACCAAAACTACAATGAGATATCACCTTACACCAGTCAGAATGGCTGTAATTACCAAGACAAAATATAACAAATGTTGGAGAGGATGTGGAGAAAAGGGAACAATCATACACTGCTGGTGGGAATGCAAACTGGGGCAGCCACTATCGAAAACAGTATGAATATCTCAAAAAATTAAAAATAGAAATACCGTATGATCCGGCTATCCCACTACTGGATATTTATCCACAGAACTTGAAATCAATGATCCAAAGAGATTTCTGCACCCCTATGTTAATTACAGCATTATTCACAGTAGCCAAGATGTGGAAGCAGCCCAAGTGCCCATCCATAGATGAATGGATAAAGAAGATGTTGTATGTATGTATAATGGAGTAGTATTCATCCATAAAAACATACAAAATGGCCCCATTTGCAACAACATGGATGGACCTTGAGGGTATGATGTTAAGTGAAATAAGCCAGAGAAAGACAAATGCTGCTTGATTTCACTCATATGTCGAAGATAACAAATACGTGGATAAAGAGAACAGATTAGTAGTTACCGGAGGGGAAGGGGGTTGGGGGTGTGGACGAAATGGATAAAGCGGCACATATGTATGGTAATTCATAAAAATTAGACTACTGGGGGTGAGCACGATGAAGTGTATTCAGAAAGTGATAAACATTAATAAACACCCGAAATTACATAGTTATAAACCACTATAATCCCATAAAATTACTTAAAAAAATAATAACGCACCCAGATGAAAATGTTAATGAAACTATAAGATCATAAAATGATATATTCTGAGATTCTCAAGACCTTAATGGTAAATGCAGAGAACATTAAATTAGGAATCAGAAAACACGAATTTGGTTACACTCTGTGCCCCTTAGCAGTTCCTTGATGTATGTCTTTTAACATTTGCACTGTCTACATTATCCCATTAAAATTGGTATGAAAATAATTTCCTTTTGCAAGCCACCAGCTTATAGTGAGAGACGTTTGTAGTAATTTATATAAAAATATCATGTTACAAATTCAATAATTCTGTGATACATATGATTAGTGAAAGTTTTAAGAGTTAAAGCCTAAACGATATTAAAAGGCAAAGGTAGTCAGAGAAGAATATGTGTGAAAATTATTGAAAGGGGGAGACTTCAACAAGTAGACAGAAGTGGTGAACGCAGCTGGTCACATCATACGTGAAGCTGTAACTCTAAAGAGCCACTTTTGGGAAAATTCTCAAAAATTTGCGTAAAGTGGAGGTAGAAAGCTCTCCCACATATTATAATTTTAGGCATTATTGTAATAGTCTATATGTTCTTTTTATTGTCAGGATTATTCATTACATATATATTTATATGTAAAACTTCACTGTAAATTAATAGAAACGAGGTACTGTATGTGCATATGGGAATGAATTATGATTACTAAGGGAAATGTTAGTTTAAATTTCCTTGATTTGTTATATGGAAATCTCAACTCTAACACTTTCTTAATGTAAAGTTTTATTTTAGATTCATACACATTAATTATATTGAAAGGATTTGTAGAGACCATAATCTAGGCTTTATTTCTGCTAATATTTTTACTTATGAAGAATTTTGTGCATCTAAACTTCAGATTAGCAAATGCTCACCAATCTACACTTAAGGCACCACATTGAAAGCTTTATGCAGTGACATTAAAACATAAGGTGGAAGCACTAACATTTAAGAAACCCACAATCTAATTGTAGGGGTAAGACACGCACTGCAATATTTGTATGTCAGTGGAATCACTATGTAATTAACAGCAACGAAACTGACCAGATAAGAGTGATCGCCATTCGGAAGCGAAAAAACTTGTTAGCTGGACCAGCTGGAGAAAGTGGGGAGTCTGAGTCACATGTTCAAGCAGGTTTTCCTTGGCAGAGAAGACATTTCAGTGTAGACAATTATAAATGCAAAACACAGTGACAGCGATATTTCAGTAAATAGTATGGAGAATAATCTCTCAATTAGGCATCAATCTAAGGCATGAGGAGATGAGTTCATTTTCTGTGTTAGCCATTCTTCAAATATTAGGACATTCATTCTCTGCCCACTTCTAAGTCCTTCTGCTCCTTGCATTTTCTAGTTCCCTGCCTGTGTTCCTGTAGTTAGCTGCTGACTCTTCTTGTTGCTCTCCACCCACAAACCTACATTTCTCCCTATTACCTTCTTCACAGTCCCTTTATACCACCTACTAGTGTGTCATGACTTTTTCTTGTTGCTAGAGTTTGACAAGTATTGATGCCCAAAATCAAATTTCAAAAATTTCCTCCTCCACCAGAGAATATCACTGTTAGCAATTTGATGAGGTGTCTTCCAATTTTTAAGATGCAAATATATATTTATATATAAATATTTCTTAAAAATTATAGAATTTGGTTGGTTCTTTTCACTTGAAAAATTTTGATTATTTTACCCACATATTTAACTTTCCTCTACAAACACTGCTTTAATGGCTTCCTGGTATTCTGTGCTCTTGATAACGTTTCATAAACTTCATTTTCCTAATCTGCAGAATGGGGCTAATAATAGCTCACAAGGTTGTCTTAAGAATTAAGTGAGATGACATGTGGGAGAAGATTCCAGCAGAGTTCCTGGGATTTAGTGGGCCTTCACCCAATGTTCTCACGGGTTTTATAATATGCCTGAATTTCCAATTGCTGAGCTCTGATGTATGTGGAAATAGTCCATCTTCCTCTTAGACTCTTACTGCAAGACATTTGCCTGAGGTGTGACTAGAGGTTGCCAAACCTGTCTGTTCACTAATTGATGCTGTCATATGATCTCAAACTGTATTTTCGGATCACACACACGTGCACGCACACACAGGTACATGCCACATCTCTCTTTCTGAGTAAAAATCACCACTTTTTGAAGATGATTTCCAAGACACAACAATGCCTCGGGTATTGTGAGGGTGGACATTGAAGTGAATTGAAGGCATTTAGGGTGACTTCATAATTTAGAACTCAGAAATGGAGTGATGGTGATACAGATTGAAAAAAAGACATTGTGAGTCGGACTCCTTTGTTGGGAAATAGGAAGTGTGGGGATGAGCATATGAGATCTATCTTGATATTCCAGCAGAGCATCAAAGTGGAAACACGACGAAGATATTTGGAAATAAACCTAGAGCTCAGAGAAAAGGACTGCATAAGGAACGTGTATAATTTAGGAATTACATACGCACATGCTGTAGTATGAACATAACAGTGTATGAAGTCTCAAAACTTCATATGGAAATTATGATATCTCCTTGAATATTTCAGAGGCCATTGTAAGTAGTGTTGGATTCAAACCGCTGTTTTTACACTTGCTGTGCAGTTTAGATACAGTACTCACTTTCCCCATCTAGGACTGAGACAAACCTAAGGCTGTTCTCATGTTTCACTGAAACATTGTATAGAAGGCGTCTGTGCCAGGATCTGACGCAAAGTTTCTGTGGAATCTTCTATGAAATATAAATGATTAAGATTAAGTGAGTATGCACCATGTGCCATACCCTCCTTTGTTGCTACGCATGTTTTTACTCTTTTAATCTTCACGAAATTTCTATGAGTTATGTGCTATCACTGGCTTTATTTTACAGATGAACACACTAAAGCACAAAATTGTTAATAGACGTGTCAATGTCCCTACAGGTAGTAGCCTGAGACCCCAGCCAGCCTGACTCTGAGCCTGAGCTCTGAACCTTTACGACTGTAAGATCACAGAATTGTATGTAGAATGCCTGTGCTAGGAAAATGGAAAAGGAAACCAAAATTCAAGAAAAATTGGTGTCCTGGGCAGTCTCTTGCTTTGGAAAAATAAAAATACACTCCTAATGATATGATCCTGAGGGGAATGAGTCTGAGTCTCAGGGAGAACACTAGGCAAGAGAGAAAAATTACCAGAACGTTAAGAGCAGTTATAAATGAAGCTGCCTAAGGAAAGACATTTGTTTTTTGCAGAGTATCATAACACTTCCCTCTATTTGCATCCTTATACTTCATGTCAAATGAAATAATTGGCCACAGAGTTAAAAAATAATAATAGCAATAGCTTAATTATATTTAATATCAATAATAAATATAATAAATAACATTTTAAATACTACATAACATAGACAACTTAGTTGATTACACATACTATATTTTTCTCAACCGTGTCTTACATACCTTAAGGGTAGCAAACATGTCTTAGACTTTTGTTTCATTTTTATAACGTCGTGCATGTTACTCTTTCTATAGGAGGTGCTCACTAAACAGATTAATTGATTTAATATTTGCATAACATAGTCTGTTTTTCTTTTACTATTTTCCAAAAATCTATGAATGGAGTATCATCGTATGTTGCTTATTAACAAATATTTTACTTTAATGCAATTATTGTAAATGTTAAAATAAAATCCTTCACACGATTCATTCATTTGTCCATTCATTTCACAAGTACCGCTCACCCTAAACTTCTGTTTCATGCTTGAGGACATCGATAAGCAATTTTCTGCTCTCTCTACCTCATTATCAGATTTTCTTCCCTACTCTATCTTTCCTACCAGCTCTTATTTCTTACATTCAAAATAAATATTTTCTTAGCATCACTTGCTCCACCAGCTACTGCCTCCAATTCTTTGTTTTTCTCTGCAGCAAAACCCCTTCTGGGAGTTCTCTTTAGGCATGATCGTCAATGAATCTGCTCTCATTTTCTATTTTACCCACCAAATCATATTTTGTCACATCTCTCCATTCAAACTGCTCATGTTAGAATCATCAACAACTACCACATTGCTAAGTCTAAATGTCACTTCTCAGTCCTCATCTTAATTGACCCATCTGCAGCATTTGACCCAGTCCTATCTGGTTGGTCACTCCTTCTAGCTTCCCTAACTTGATCTTCCTCTTCTCTTGACATGTGGGTGTTGGAGTGCCCCAGGGCTCAGTCCTTGGCACTTTTCTCTCTTTTCACTCACTATCCTGGAAATCTAATTAGTCTCATGAAACCAGTAACTGAGCAATTCAAGAGAAGTGATTGTGCTGGATCGAGCTCACATTGAAAGCAGCAGCTCTGTTGGAGGAAGAGAGGCTTGATCCCAAAGGGAGGTTTTGCCAAGAAGGAATGACATACACATTAAGTTGTTCAGAAGGTGAGAGATAAACATGACAGTGATCTGGGGGAGTCAACCTCATACTTCAGCCTCAATGTGGAAATGAAACTGAGCTATTTATAAGAGGAAAGTATCTAGGTGGAAGAGCTTGCTAAATTAATTGCTGCTCTTCTCCAGATTTAAATTTTGCAAATAAATCTTAATACGGTTTCTAGGCTTATGCATTTGGCAAAGTCAAATTTCTGTATATTTCTGTATATATATATATATGTGTGTGTGTATATTTACATGTATATATACAGAGAGAGAAATGTAATCTATTGGCATGTTGAAGTAGATGGATTGACTAGCACATAGTAAGCATTTGATAAATATTTGAATAGTTATTACATGATGGATATTTGATGAACTGGCTTATTTGGTCTACAAATTATTATTCCAATCCTTACAAGTTCTAAAGTGAACTTTTAAAGAATGTTTTGTATAAGACTTACCTTGAAAAGCATTGGTAACTTCTGCTACAGCCAAATGCAAAAATTCTCTTATCTCTTTTAGCTACTCTAAATTTTAAGATCTACTAATCACTAATTCATAGTTTAATTAGACCAGATAGACAATCTTTAAACTTGACCACTTTGAGCTTAATTTAGTATGTCTGTATACAACTCCAGGATAATGTAAAAAAATGCAATGAAAAGACTCATTAAACTGGAAGAAAAACTTCTTTATTTTTATTTGGAAACAGATACTGCTCTTTGTCGCTCTCTCCTTCAGGATGCTTTACCAAAGTGTTCAAAATATACAGGATAACTTAACTAGCTTAATTTTCATTCAATTACCTTTATTAAACTGCAAAGACTAAGCTCTTCCAAAAAGTGCATGCATATGAAAACCCACCTACTCATGAAACTGTGGGTGGGGACCCTGCACTATCCGACTAGCCCCCTGTCCTTGTGTGTACTTTTCTCAGAATGATCATATGAAGCCCTGACAGCAATTATATCCTCATCACCATTTTCTCTCTCCTCCTCTCTCATCTTTCTTCTTGCGCTCTCTCTTCTATCTCTCTGTTCTCATCTCTCTCATTCTCTCTAGCTCTCTTTCTCCCTCCCTCCTTCAGTCCTTTTCTCCTCCTCTCTCTCTCTCAAATCTGCTTCTCTTGTAATATTATAGTCATTCCTTCATGAGGCTGAACTTACATACTCAGAACTTCACCAAACAAACAAAAAAAAAAGGGAGAGTTCCTATCAGCTTCAGTTAGAAAAATCCCAGGGACGTGCTTAGGGAACAGGAGTAGTCTGCCCTGAGCACAGTGGCCAGGTATAGGTATCATGGTTGACCCAGCCTGGGTGAGATGCCAGCCCCAGTGGCCACACCAGAATCAGGGAACTAGGAGTTTGAAAGGAGGAGTATTTCTGATAAACCTCATTGAACTTTCCAGTCCCTTGATTGCTTTATTTCTTCTTTTCTATCAGTCCCTCCAGAACTCTTCATTCCTTGTCAAGGCTGGACCCCATATTTTATAATCAAAACTATTCACCTATGTGTCTGATGTTCTATATATGGAACAATGCCCTATGTATCCATATCCAGTAACATGGCATCAATACAGCATTCACTTTTTGTATTCCTACACCCAGACATGAATCCATTTGGAAAACGTCTCATACTTGTGCACTTGGGACCCATCATAAATTCAGCGTCTGTAGTTTTAGCCAGATGTCTGTCAGTGCTCCTCAAGCCACTTATTGTCCTCTGTTGGCTCACACTTTCCTTCCACCTACAGTGATCTCAAACCTTCACCAGTCTTCTCTAAATTGGATCTTCTGGCCCCGTGGCAGATGACTTTTTTCCATCATTTATTGAGGAAATTTCAAGTATCTGGAATGGATCTTTTACCTTGCTTCATCCCACTCCATCTCTAATAATATTTATAAACCTCTGTCCATATATACCTTCCTAATCTATTTCCTTTTAGTTTCAGGAGACAAGAGCTGCTTCAAAGCCAAATCATTTACCCAGACTGTCAACACCAATCTCTCTTGCTTCCTTCAAGGCCTTGTCCAATTCATCTCTTCTCTGTCTTGTGTCACCAGTAACTTCCTTTCTAAGAACTTATTTCTCCTCTAAATGATCCCAACTCTCTGCAATGTTTAAAAACAGACACAACCACCCTACTCTGGCACACATGTGCACATATGCACACACACACACACACACACAACTCCCCTTGACCCATGCTCCCCTCTTTAGTGCTCCTGTTTATTACTTTAATAATATTTCTTGGAAAATCAATTTCTAATCACTTCCTCTAACCTTTCAACTCGGATCACTGCTCAACCTGCTGCCTTCTGGCTTCACATCCTTAGCCCACACAATTATTTTAACAAAATTCTAACAACCTCTTATTTGCCAAATTCACTAGGCATTTTCAGTTATCTTACTGGATTTTCCTTTGACCTTTATCTCTGCCAGCCCCTCTCTTCTTCTTCAAACTCCCTACACCTATAGTGTAGGTGACACTATACTGTCCAAGTTAGATTGATACCTCTCCCATTTCTACTCTGTCTCCTTAGGACTCTTCAATTTTTATTATTCCTAAATTTTATTGCTCCACATTTTTTGTAGTTCTTTTACTATCAAATTGATCTTCTCAATCATCATGCTCTCCCTAGGATTAGATTGATACTGTAAAATCTTGGACCTTTCCAGATACATGCCTTTCTCTATAGTTATCTGGAATTTCCAAAATTCGATCCGTCATCCTTTTTTTTCCTGGACTGATAACTCCTTCTATTTTTCTCTCTTTCTCTTTTCTCTTATCTACACACTCTTCCTGATAGTATTAATAGTAATACCTAGCTAAAATTTATTGAGTTCCTAGTATGTGCCTGACACTGTGCCAGTTACTTTATATGAATCATCTCAACTGATATTAACAGTCCTGTAAAGCTTTTGGCATTTATTTCCATTTTATGGTTTTGGAAACTAAACTTAAATGTGTTAAATAGTTTGCCAAAAGTCGCCTAGGAAGGGTGGCATTGGGATGCTCATTGAGAACACATGTTGAACCACCGTGGTACTGCCTGCGAGTGGTCTTCGTCTTCTCCTTAACTCTCTGTTCTAAACAGCACCATGTCTTGTTGTTTTACTTTCCCCATATTTCTTGAACATGTTGTCTTTCCAAAAATCTCCCAGCCCCATAAAAATACAGTTATTTATGTACTCATTATCACTAAGCTGAAACAGTGCATCAGAATCTCTACCCTCCTCAGAATTGTACTTCTCAAATATGTTTTCCCAGCAGTCTCCAGTGATTAAAAAACACTTTAAGAGCCAGGCCTGATGTTCTGGTGGTTAAAGTTCCACACTCTCCTCTTCAGTGGCCTTGTTTATTTCCCACTCGTGGAACCACACCGCCCGTCTGTCAGTCACCAAGCTGTGGCGGCCGCTCACGTAGAAGAACTAGAAGGGCTTAAAATTGAGATATACAACCATGCTTGGAGCTTTGGGGAGAAGGAAAAAAAGCGAGGAAAGATTGGCAACAGATGTTAGCTCAGGGCAAATCCGTACCTGCAAAAACACACAAAACTAAAACATTAAAAACCAAAACAAGATGAAAAAGCCCACACAAATCTGAGGGTGTTCTTCCCTGTTCAAAGCATTTTGATGGTTTCCACTGCTTCTGAGATCCATTCCAAGCTCCTAAATGTAATTCGCAAGTGAGTTGATCAAGCCTCTGTGCACACACATCTCCAAACTCATCTTCCAGGGCTTCTTTATTCCTAGTTTCCCTCTTTTCGTTAGGAATGCAAACTGCTTGTGGTTCCTCCTACAGCCCATGCTGTTCCTCACTTCTGTGCCTGTGCTCTTGCTGTCATTTCCTCTTGGAAGACCTCCTCCCAGCCTCTTCCCCATGAGCTCAAATAACTCCCACTGTCCCCTGCCAATCAGTCACCTGTCCACTACCTGCTCCTTCTAACTGACACCTTGCTGCCTCCAGAAAGCCTTCCTTGAATTCCAGAACAAAATAAGGGACCATATTCTTGGTTTCCGTACTACCTTTTTACATATTTCCATTAATGAACTTGCGATTTTGTTTTGTAATTATCTATTTCTATCTAGACTGGACTCTTGGAAGTCAGGGTACTTTTTGTATGTTCTATTGCCTCACCCTAAAACACCATGTTTCCTTAGGGTGTTATTTAATTTCTCCTCAAAGAATAGTATTACTTCATGCAGGAAGTGAATTTTAAGTTGGATCTTGAATAATTGGCTTTGAAATTGATGGAATAAAGGAGAAGTACATTCAAATATCTGCTTGACCATCACTGACATCAATTTGATCATATCTGGCTTTACACTGATAATACTCCATGACTTTTTGCATAGTGTATCCTACACTGTATTTTTCATGAATTACGCATATGTTTAGAAGGTGAAATAATGGATGGGCTATGGAAACAAAACTGTTTCCTAAAATTAGTTAATTTTGTGATTAATTATAAGGTACTTTAAAAACAGCCCTGAGTGAGATGGCATCTGTGGTTGGCAATAGACATGCTGTGGATAATTTATTATTAAAGACCTTTAAAATTTTAAAAACCCAATTAAAAAAATTATAACTGAAGCGTAGGAAAAATGCTTCTTTAAAAAGCAGATGTACGATTAGCAGCATCGCAGAACCTTGGGGCAAATGCTGATCTCAAATAATAATAAATTATCTGCTTTTTCTTTGTGTGGGTTAAATATCATTGAAACAACCACACTGATAACACCTCAGGCTATCCTCATGTTAGATTTTTGTAGATAATAAAGAATGGGAGACCTATGTGGGAAAAACTCCATCTTTCTAGGTGGCCGTCTGTTTTTTCCCTTTCTGATCTGAATCAATTACTCTGCCAATGGCACTATCACAAGAATTGGTTTGTTACTAAGCAGTTTAAATTTCTTGCTATCCACTTAGGACCAGTTGTCACTCTTTTCTAGTCTGCCCAATTATACACCTCCATTAGATACTGACCTTGAGAAAGCTTGTATCATATGTAATATGTTCCACAAGGCATCCTCCGGCTTTTGCACATGGGCCATTTCTTATAAATTCCAGAATTGAATGACAACCCCCAAATATCATCTTGTTCATATCACCTTTAAAAATAACAATTAAGGATTGCTCTTTCACGTTAAGCCAAACTGATGGTTAAAAAATATTTTTTATTGGTTGCAATGATAAGGCGATTTGGCCAAAAATATAGTATTAAGGAAAGAATGGAAAGCAGAAATGTTTAACGATATAGGAAATCATCACTCTTTAAAATGCTCATATGTGGTCTCATTTGAAAATCGAATCAAATAAAGATTTCATATGAAAATTGTATTGCCAAATTAATTAAATCTTTAAATATTTCCCTGCATTTAAGTTTTTGTTATGATTTTCTTTTTGATATTTCTTAGGATTTATTTAGTGAAATATTTTAAAATGAGTTTTGCTCTCTTGATCCCCTTCATTTGTTGATTTCTTGGGGAAATATTTTTATAATTTATACAATTACTAAAATTGCAAAAAGCTTAACGGTTGACAAAGTTAAATTAATTGGATTATTTTAAGATATGCGTATACATTTCTAATAATAATCCCTTCAGTATTATTAATCAGTCTTTTCATAGAGTTTATTTTTTTCTGATGTACCTTATGAGTAAAGGAATACGCTAAGGAAAATATTTTAAATTGCTCTGACTGGTGGGATAAAATATGCTGATGAACTGGGAAATGAAATGTTTCAGAGAACAGCCAGATTGGGAGAGAATGCGTTGATACTTCCGGAAAAATATCATTTTCCTGGCAAAAAAAATAAATCAGAAAAATGCCCTTAGAGGTTTGGCAGCCATTGTGCAAATGAAATAAGACCTGCTTATGTTGAAGCAGGTTCTTTCGGACATGGAAAATGTGACTCCCTCACTCTTAATTCTCTGCTTAAATGGAAGCTAGTAGTGTTTTTGGTCTTGTCAAGGTACCTATTCTGAAGGCATGCAGAGTCTTTGAAAGTAAACTTAATGTAAAAAATTAAATGGTTTATTTTCCATAGATGTCATCGACCTCTCTATTATTTGTCTATGTATTTGCAACAGTGGGTGGCTTGCTTACGTTGAAGTCGTTCAACACTCATAGAGAAATAGTGTCTGCGTTTTTGTAATTGTTAACTTTTCAATGTAAATACAAGTAGGAAACCATGAGACATTTTGCTAAATTCCTTGTTGCTGGAATGAGGCTCAATAGAAAAAAAAAAAATTGTTAGGGGATGTATGTAAATATACATATGCGTTAGAAACCTTTGTGTGATGTTATTCCACCAAACAGCAAATTTCCAGTTGCAGGCACTAGTGAGAAACAGGGAAAACAAACTTAAAATGTAAAGGAAAAATTCATTTAAGCATTTATAATAAAACTTCATTCACATTTTATTAACCTACTAATTTATTTTAATAAGTGAATTTAGTACTTGTTGATAATTGGTTAGTACTAAACTGAAGTTGACTTTCATATTACACATAAGGAAAAGAGTTTTGTTAACACGATGACATAGAAAATATGAAACATATTTTAGAAAAAAATGCTTTTAAATCACATTTGAAGCAGCAATTTGTAGGCAAAAATATGTTAATTAAAGTTTACTTATTAGAAAACCCATGCCTATACTAGGCAAGATGTCATAGTTAACCTTATTTTAAATAAGTGTATTTATTTAAAATATTCTGTAATTCCAACTTTTTCTACCTCAGAATAATCCTCACTAGTCAATAGAGAATTGATTAACTTTTATCTTTATTTCTCATCAAAAATGTTATGAGATCTGAAAGAAGTGATGCATTTATTATTTTTTATTTTCACTTCTTTTGCTGCGCTCTTCAATTTTGGAGATATTAATGAGCAGAGAGAAATGATCAAATAGACAAGATAAAGGGAAAATGATGATTTGAGGTATTACTGTAAAATCAATTCAAGAATAGTCAGGTTCTATTGCAGCTGATGCAAAATTTTACTGAAATTGTGTTTCTAGATATCATCTAGGAAGTGCCAAATTTCTGCAACAACTTGATTACTCTGAGAAAAATTACATTTGCCATCAGCATAACTCCTGATCCTAACTACTTTTGTCCACGTGATTAAAGGATCAGCAGGAAGACTCAATATGTATTTTTTCATATCCACTTCCTTGGGGCTCTCGTGGTTTATAAGATCTCAACTTTCAGGGCTGGCCCCATGGCAAGTGGTAAAGTTCAGCCCACTCCACTTCTGTGGTCCTGGTTCAGTTCCCAGATGGGGACCTACACCACTTGTTGGTGGCCATGCTGTGGTGGCGACTCACATACAAAAATAGAGGAAGATTGGTACACAGGTTAGCTCAGGTTGAATCCTCCTCAAGCAAAAAGAGGAAGATTGGTAATAGATGTTAGCTCAGGGCAAATCTCCTTCAGCAAAAAAAAAAAGAAAAAAGAAAAGAAAAGATCTCAACTTTTGCCATTTCTTTCTTACCCTTCCTCAGACCTTGAAATTCATGTATTTGATCATAGAATGACCAAAAAACATGTCCCAAAACAAATGCATCATCCTTCTGTAGACAGCTAACTCCACCTCTCAACTCTCCTCTTGCCACATCTACGTGTATATCGTGGGGATTGTACTGAGGGTGGGAATGCAGCAGTGATGTGACACATATGGGCCCCGCTCTTATATGGTTCGCAGCCCTGCCCCCCACAGACTCACCCTGCCTCCATCCTATGAGTTCTTCCAGATGTCCCTTCCAAACCCAGGAACATTCCTTGGCATTTCCAGCATTAGTTTCCGAGATAATCCTGAACTGACTTCCTAGACTCTGAACGGATCCCCTCCATCTCAGACTACATGTCTCAAAAGCCACCAAAGTTTTAAAATGAGGATAAATTTTACTCCCTCATTTTCTGTCTTCCATGAGTTAGCCCATTTTGGGTGTCTTATAACTCTCTATTTCTTAAAACAGTTTTTGTCAAATATCGTTTCTTTCTGTATCATGAATAATCACTGCCTTTGGCCGTGGGGTACCAGTTTCTGCTACATGTTCTTATTCCTCTTTACTACCTGGCTGTATGTCATTTAGCTCTAAGGCCCCCTCACGTCCAGTTACCCTTGGAAGACTTTACCTTTTAGTGATTACTGGCCTTCCCCTTTTCTGCAGTCCTGTGTCGCATAAGGAGCCCTCCATAGCCAGGCCTCAATTATTCATCTAATTTTTGTCCCTCACTAGGTTGATGTCGATAAACTCTTTAAGGATTTCTCATTGTTCTGACAACAAATTAAAAATCTTATTATGGCTCACAAGGATCTTTGCTATCTGACCCCTCTTTACCTCAATATTAGCATCGCTCAGCCACGTCTTGTGTGACCATAATCTAGTCAAGCTGGAATCTTTGCATTTCCACAAATCTTCTAGCCTTCCTCAAGCTGCTGGGCCTTTGCACACACTGGCTCTTCTGCCTGGAACAATGTTTTCCCATCAAAACGTGTCTTCTATCTATTGCAGACTGTAGATAGCCCAGACCATCGCTTCCCTTCTAAACCCTTCATTGATCAGGCAGACAGGGCAGGGTAATACGCTGTAGCTGTCGTCTCTGGGAGCTCACTATTCTATGGTTTCTTTCCATTAAATGTGTGGAGGTAGGAATATGTCATTGCTACTCAACATTTTATTCCCAGCATTTACTGTATGTTTCTTGGAAGAATTAGAGTGTAGCTGGGTGTTTGTTTTTTAATTTTCCCCTGAAGTTGTTTTTAAGCTTTCCATGAACCGAAATCATGTCTTTAATTTTATTATATTTAGTAAGATTCCTAAGAACATGCCTAGTAGATGTACTATCTCGTTTCACACAAAATATAGTAATAATTAAATATTATTCTGAAAAACTTTTTGTTCTTTAATATTCATGGTACTTGAACAAAATGTGTTCTTACTTCACAAGTGGAGACACTTATTTGCAATTAAAGGCATTATAAGGATATAAAAACATAAAGCTTAAGAGAACAAAGATTCAAATTTTCAACTGCTTCTGAGCAATTTTGAGAGAGACACTTCATCAAGAGTGTATCCATCTGTACGCCATTTCTCATTCCAAGCTTTCTGTAAAATAGTATTTGTATAGTCTTTCTTTTCACCTTGTGCTGTTTTAGAAGTAGTTGTGCAAGTGCTGTGTTGAGTTTATAATTCCTATTTCAGATGTCTTGGATCCTAAATAATCATTCAGTTTTTCAGGAACATCTTAGATGGTATGGTGATATTCCAGTTTTAATCTTGGTTTAAAACTGAGTTTTAATCTAAGTTCTGCCCTAAGCTTGTCTTGAGCCCTTAGGAGTAGTTCTTAGAACTTTTCTTGTTTTCATTCTTCTCATTTGTAAAATACGGATATTGGACTGGAGGACTTTTCAAATCTCTTTCAACTTCCAGAGTACGTGATTTAAAAGAATTTGAAATCTATATTTGAACTCAAATATCAGATGCAAGTCTGCAATTTAAAATTTCCCCAGTTGAAATCAGAACATCATAAAGCAAAACTTTGAAACAAACTAGTGGTGTTATCAAACAAAAATGCATTTATTTAACACATTTTGAAATATAAGAAGTCTCTGACTCTGCTGTTTTATTTACAATACACAGTGTTATTGAGTTATTACAGGTAAAAGATTAACAAAGCCCAAGAGAAAAAATTTTTATGATTGGAAATGGTATATTCCATGCTCCCTTTTTTTTAAGATGTGAGAATTTTGAGTCAAAAATTAGATATAATATATGCAATGTACACTTTACATTGAAGGAGTTTATTATGAAATGTGTTTGTTTATAATAGAGGAAGACATTTGAGTACTATACCAGTTTAGCAAATATACTTGCAGGTTAACTAGGCCTGAGCTTCCTTTTTTATTCTATATCGAGAATGTTCTTCTGCCATTATTCAGATTTCTATTAAATACATTTATTGGGCACATTCTATATGCCATGCACTGCACAGAACATGTATAACTCAACAAACATGGCTGCTGACATAAAGGGCTTGCAGGCCACAGAGCTCCCAGAAAGATTCTGTGAGCTTCCCTAAGGTGTGCTCCAGGAAATAGTTGGTGGCTAAAGTGGTTCTTGTTCACTTGAAGTGGTTTTTCAAATATTGAGGAGGAACATTTTTCCTCCCATCGGAATTGCTCTCAGCCTAGGATAATTTGTGGAAAGGATGCCCTGAATCCCCAACGTTTCAATTCTCTAACAATAAATATTATGTTTCCCCCATGCTACCAGTCTGCCTTAGGAAACTTGGGTGAAATATTTTCATCTCTTAAACTCACAGTTGCCTCCTATCCCCAGAAGGCAATTTCGTATTGTGACCAGTCTGGCTCCAATCTCTTCTTTATATTAAATATTTGTTTTATTTCAGTGGCCATATTGTTATTCCTTACATATTGTTCTTACTTGTCCTTGTCAAGAACACCCTGCCTTTTTACCCATATTCTCTAACATTGAATCTCAGAAAGAACTGTGAAATTTGGCCCTTTCTTCCTAAATGGGCCCATGGACTCTTTAGACAGATTTTTCCATTTCCTTTCTAGCAACATTTAGCTTCTAATATTTTCTATTA
Source organism: Equus quagga (assembly GCF_021613505.1). Lineage (NCBI taxonomy): Eukaryota > Metazoa > Chordata > Mammalia > Perissodactyla > Equidae > Equus > Equus quagga. Next base: position 27,845,400 of record NC_060288.1, on the reverse strand, counting down.
AAAAAAGGAAAAGATAAATAAAAGAGATCTTTACAAGTCAACTGGTTACATAGTTGTAACATACATATTATGTTTCTTATACAAATATTTTCCTCATTTCCTGATTCTCTTAATTAGTCAAGCTTTGTCCTGGTTGAATGACAGAAATTTTGGTGGAGAAAATGAGAAACGTTGCTTACATGAATTGTGACACCTTGTCTTATGGTTTAAGGAAGTGAAGGAGAGAGAAGGCAGAATAGTAGATGAAAACAGGAAAGAAATGACAGGGCAGAGAAAAAAAATAAAAGTGGAATCTCAAAAAACATTTTTAAAGGCCAGAAAGGGTACTGCATTACTCTGAGAGCACAGGAAAGAAGGTGCAGCTGAGAGAAGCAGGGAGGCAGTCAACTCTTGTCCCTCCAACTCCAGTCCTACCAGGAGGGTTGCCGGCAAATAGCTGGCAAAATACCTGGTACTTTGACTCATGTCTGCAGACAGCTCAGGAAAGCAGTGTTTCCTTTTCCAGAAACACACCAATGCACTGAGATTAATGAGAGGTGTGATAGCCCCCTCTCTTGTTCTGCCAACCACCGTCTTGACTCTGATGCCTTGTCAATCATTTCTATAGCCACAGAGCGGGAAATTGTGACTCCAGCATCCTCTCATCGGGGCCATGACTTTAAGAGCTTCAAAATAAAAATTTAACAAAGGTAGTTTAAATTTAACTATGAATACTTCAGTTAATAGATCATAATTTCATAGGTACTTGATCTGTTTGACTTAATTTTTTCCAGAAAATATCTTTTGTGCCAACCCGTGGCTTGTGTTCAGAGAATGATTCAACAAAGGAATAAAAAGAATTTACTGCTTTGAAAGATTTTCTATCATATGCAAAAATATTATTTCTGAAATTGGTAATTGTTTTGGTAATTTGATAAAAACCATAAACACAAATCAAAATTTAACTTTCTTACAATCCTCTCAAAATATAATAATTCATGCCTGTGAGCAAATATTTCATTTTAGCCATAGCTGACTTGCCAAATGTACAGAAACCTTATCTGTGATGTATGACAGATCTCAAAGTTAAATTAGTTCACATAACATTTACTGAATATAGTTTTTAAACTTTTAAAATGTATTTTTCTTTCATTTTGATTTAAGTATTTTTTCTCTCATCTTAATTTTCAATGATACCATGTATTAAAACTAGCCACAATTAAGGACCAAAATATTTTGAGTAACCCTCTGTGATATATATTTATATGTTTTGGTTATAATGTGAGTAGAGAAAGCTGAAATCAATCGGAATGTTTAACTCTATGACTGACACTTCACTGATATTTCCACTGGACGTATCATTGGGATATTTTGATACATGAAGAGGTAATAGCACGTTAAAAATATTTTTAGAAAAACTGAAGCAAAACATTTATTTCCTATTATTACACACCAGATAATTCACAATTCTTTTAAATCCAAAAGCTCAATTTAAGGTAATGTAAACAAAGCACAATAGGAGGGAAAATATCGTCTTTTAGACTCAATGAAATATTTTATATTTGAAATTATAGTGTGTTTTCTTCACTAGCTTTATCTATTAAAAAATTAAAAAAATGATTTATGGTCCTTGCATCATTTTCTAAAAATGTTTGATTGTCTTCAGAGTAATTATAATCTTGTACAAGATATATAATATAGCCCTACATCCTCGGTATACAATAGAAAGTCGAAGTTTCTAAAAGAAGTTACAAAAAATTGTTCTGAGAGTTAAAAGAAGATAGATCATCAGTTTTAGAGTCTGATACAATGTGAGAGCTAACCAGCTAGTCTACCTTTATTTTCTAGTTTATAAACCAGTGGCCAAAACATTGTTGTTTTTTTTTTCAAAAAGTGCTGTGACTGTATTAAACTTCACTAATTTGTTTTCATTATAAGAAAAGATGACAGAAGTGTGATGGGACAGCAGTAACTCTGAAATGAGAAGACCAGGCTCAGACATCAATAAGATGTGCCATCTTGGGCATTATCTCAATTGGCCTTGAATAAATTACCTCAATAGGCCTCAGTTTCCACCTCTGCAAAATGAGCGTTCACATAATTTGTAATGTCCCATCCAGCTTATAATTTTTATGATTATATAAAAGACTATTATTAGGAATAAATGAAATATCTCTATGATTAAATGAAGTCTAATTTAAAAAGAAATGCACGGGGTATATTTTGTTTGTTTCAATTGTTAAGCAGAACATGCTTCAAAATAGATGTCCTCAACCTAATTTTATTTATAATTAGTATCATCAGCTGGCATATAACAATGTGCTTTTTCCAAGGGATTTTACCATTTCTCTTATTATATACTTTAAGCTACTCATTTGTTTATCATATTATTAAAGGTAGCCTTTAGGCCAGAGCATGTTAAATGATTGCAAATCCCAAATTTAATGAAGTAGAAATTAGTGACTTTTTATTTCATTTTTTCTCATAACATCATACAATAAAAACCACATTGGCATTTTATAATATCTGGAGGACACGATAAAATAGAGCAGCTATTCAAATAAAATCTACACACTGTGGCTAAGGCTGGAAGGCTGGCAGCTGTAGCAAAGAATAGATCACAAATTCATTAATGAGCACTCCCTTTATAATTGAATTACCTAGTCTTTTATTTGTTTTAAGGAATACATTATTCAATCAGCAACCATGTATTGAGTGCATAATATTTTCCAGGTACCAGGCTAAGAAAATGAAAGGGGCTGAAGTGTGAAGTAGATTACAAAAATAGAAACTTGTAAAGAAGATGAAGGTGAAAGCTTGGTTATAAGAATGAGAATGCATTGAATGGTCAATATGAGGTAGAAGGAGGGAATAACCTTTAGGATGGTGTGTCTACACTAAAATCAAATCAGACGGAACATGATTTCCTTAGTCCTGAGCCCTTAGCATTTAACCCGGAGCAAGAAGATAAAAGTAAAATGGAGAAACCAGTGGGTGGTCAGATCATCATTGCTAATATCTATTAATAACTTTTTTATGGATTATAGATCTTTCATATATATCATTTTATTTGGCACACAAACCACTATCTGTTTATATATTGTTTCTCTTCCATTTATCGGCAACATGGACTTCAGTTGGAGTCTATATTAAATTGTGTTACATTGAGAAATGTCTAATACACACGTAGGGTGGGCCAATAAAAAAATTGTTCACATGAAGACTGATTTATTTCTTTTAGGATAAATCATCCTGCGGGAATGAAGTACTAGGCATAAAGAGGTTGGCTCAGAGAAGAAGTCTTAATTTTCAAAGAGGGGTAGAACTCTGAATGCGGCCTGGTGGCTGGCAATTCTATTTATTTCCTGGGCAAAAGACCATTGGAGCTGAGCTTGACAGAGGCCAAGGGAAGTGTAAGTAACAACTGAAATTACACTTTTATAAACTTTGTGAAATATTAGAATGCAACTAATATTGCTTTGAGATGTCTCTAAAATAACATACTAGAAAAAAGACAGAATAGGTTTGTGTCAGAGTTCTCCAGAGAAATAGAACCAATAGGAGATTTATATATATATATCTTATATATATATAGGTGTATATAAGAGAATTTATTATAGGAATTGGCTCATGAGATGATGAAGGCCAAGAAGTTCCACGGTCTACCATTTGCACGGTTGAGAACCAGGAAAGCTGATGGTAAATTCAGTTCTAGTTTGAAGGCTGGAGAACTAAGGATTCGCTGGTGTAAGTCCCAGAGTTTGAAGGCCCAAGAACTAGGCATTCCAAAGTCCTAGGGCAGGAGAACGTGGACATCCTAACTCAACAAAAAACCGACAGAATTCACTCTTCCTCTGCTTTTTTGTTCTATTGAGACTCTGAAGGGATTGGATGATACTCCCCCACATCGCTGAGGGTGGGTCTCTTAACTTAGTCTACTGAATCAAATGCTAATCTCTTCCAGAAACACCTTCACAGACATACCCAGAAATGTTTTACCAGCCATCTGGGCATCCCTTATTCAAGTCAAGTTGACACATAAAATTAACAATCACAAGGTCCTTCTCAATAACTTATTTAAAGTCTATTGTGTAAATAACTTATCTAAATGCATTGATTGAAATCATCAATGGTAACACCAAGACACCAAGGACAGAAGAGATCATGGTGCACAAGAGTCAAATATTTAGTGATGATCACTGGCAGAGAGCTGCCATGCCCTGTAAATTTGTAACGCAGAAGGCAATGCCTAGTGGAGTATCTACCAGGTAGTGGTAGCAGCAGCTTATTGAGAGAACGGAACCTGTAGGGGTCTGCCTTGTCCAGGGACCATGCAAGAACAAGGCTGAAGATTCTAGCCTTGGTGCTCAGCAGAAACCCTAGTTCTCAGTGAAATATAAACCATACCTTGTAGAGTGATAGTTGCAACTAGCAGGGAAGGCAGTGACAGTGGACAAATGACCAAAGAAAATGGACTTGTTTATGGGGTATGTTCCTGGGAGTTATTTTCTCTTGGTTCTGCCTGCTTTCAATTATGTGATTCCACCGAACTGTAAACGGCTCCCTTTCCTATAAGCTCTAAGGATCCAGACTTGGAGCACACACTAGCCTTTTTTGTATATAAGCTGATATACTAAAGTCCTTTGAAGACAAAAGTTTTACATGACAGCATCTCAAAGGGAGTCAAAAGTCACAGTTGCACTACCCACATTGTATTAGTTATAGCTTCTTTTTAAAGTCAATATGATCTAGAGAAAGACAGGATGAAACAGTGGAAAGAGCATGAGTGTTGATATAGGAGACTAAGCATCATTTGGGCATGTTCTGAAGTATGAACTGGGCCTTCCCAGTTTCACTGCTCTGAGCTTTACAGCTACAGGAGAATGGCAAGTTTGGGGGCCATCAGAAGAACTCAAATGATTGCCTTGCAAAACCACCTCTGGAAACTCGGAGCAGAACATTTTGTAATCTCCCTTTGCATTTGCTAATCCAACTTGTTCTTCCCCAAGACATCTTCATGACTCAGTTTCTACCTCCAATCAATTCCCGATTCAAGTGTCACCTGCTCAGTGAGGACTTCTCTGTTCAGCCTATGTCAATTCCAGTACTTCGCCCACCGTGACTTTGTCTATCCTTCTTCCTAGAATTTGTCACTCAAATATTTATTTCGTTTTCTGTTTGTCTCCCCACCCCTCAACTCCACTCGAATGAAAGTTCCATATAGTGATTTGTTTTTGTCTGTTTTTTCTTTGCTCCTATGTCTCTAGTACCTGAAACAGTGCTTGACACAGAGTAGCATTCATTAATGCTGGCTGACAAGTGAAGTATCAATAGAAATTCTAATACTCTGAAAAAAACACCTGATTGAGTCAATATGATGGTAAATCATCTGTGCACTATCCTCAAGGACATTTTATCCCTACAAGATTTCTTCCCTCAACCACTCTAATATCATCTTGGCTCATCTTTTTGCTCCACTTTCCTTTGCCAGCACATTCTCCACAGAGGAATAGAACAGTTGACGTGTACCCTTGGTCCTCCTGGAGTTGCCAGTGCTGTTTAATTCAACCTGGAGTCCTCCTCCAGCCCTTTACCTCTAGGCTTCTGCCAGCCTGTCCACACACTCTCTGTGATTCAGTCTTCTGCCTTGCTGGCTTTCTTTGCCTTCCTCAGATCTACCCTATGGTATTTGTACTTGTTCTTCTTTCTGTTTGGAACAAACCATGGTATGGCTGGCTTCTGTGTATTAATTATGTCTCAAAATTTTATGTTTCATATTTTAGAATTTTAAGAATAAAGAGAAATAGTTACAATAGAAAGAACATGTTAACATTTGATAATAATAGATATTTATATTTATGTATAAATATATATTTATGAATAGCTGTAACTTGAAACCATTTATAGCAAAACTTCACTCATGCATCAAAAAATTATTAAGCAGCTATTATGTGGTGGACTGGGGAATTCAAAAGAGTACAAAGAAGGTACAATCATGGTAGTAGAGGAGATATAAAATGAACTCTCGAGTTTGTTAGAAGACTATAATATCTAGCATTTTGGGAGTACTTACACTACGTCATGGACTATTTATATTAATAGTATCTTCACAAGAAAATTTTTAATGTGGTCATTTTATAGATGTGAAAGCTGGAAATGAGATGGCTTAAGTTAATTCTTTAAGATCTCACGTATAGAAAATGGGTTCCTAGGGCAAATATATATGGCTTGAAGGCTCACGCTGCCTCTCCAAGATAAAAGAATTCTTGGATGGAAAAGGGGCACAGTCAGTGGGGAAGCAAAGGGTTAAACAGAGCACTCTGTGGTCAGAAAGAGCTTTCCACAGGAGATGGCATTAAACTGAATCTGGAAGGATCAGTGAGTGCAAAAGCACAGATGAGGCTGAGAAAAATGATTCTTTCTGGAAAGTACAAGTATTTTAAAATAGTTAGAACATAGAGTCTAAAAGAGAGTGGACAAAAGTGGAGGGGTAGGAGAGAGACATGTGTGATGCAAAGAGATTTGATTTAGTCTGGTAAGTATTTCAGCAAAATTATACATTGACCACAGTATAAGAAAGATTAGAATGAAGCAGAAATTTTTAAGAAGGCTTGTAATATTCCACTAGAGAGATGATGAAGATCCTGAAACAAGAACCAGGTATTACAGATGGAGAGCAATAAAGCAACGGATACTTATTTAGCAGGTCAAGTCAACTGAAGTTACAAATTGCTTAGATGTGAGACTTGAGACAGAGGTAGGAGTTTAAAATAAGACCCCTGGGTTCTAGTTAAGATGACTGAGAGGATTGTGTGCTGTTATGAAATTTAATAGGAAGAACCAGTCTTGAGGAAAATACATTCCTATATTATTTTTAGTTTTAAGTGCCCGAGCAACATTTATAGACACACTAAACCATTTGTAAAACAAGTTTGGAGCTCAACGTATAGTTTAGCTGTGGCCCTGAGGACCATGACCGCTTTAAACCCCAACCTGACCACTTAAAATCTGTGTAACTGTAGATTAATTATTTAATTTCTATAAACTTCAGTATCTTCATCTATAAAATGGACAAAGTTACAACAGCATATAGTATCCTCATGAAAATTGGATATTATAATCTATGAAAAGCATATATAACATTTCCCAGCAGGAATATTTGTGGTTGTGGTGGCGGTTCTTGTGATTATTTGTAATTTTAGTTGGTACTACGAAAGAAACTTTTCAGATTTCCAGATTTATGGGTGGGTTAGTGTATTGGTAGCTGTGAGTTGAAGATCTGGGATGAATGAGATCTTCTTGGAAGACTGGATAGCAGGAGAAAGGAAAACTAAGAATGAAACCCTTGAAAACCCGTGAACTTAAGAAATAGATAGAAGGAGAGAAAACTGAAAATATGCTTGGGAATAAATTAGTCTGAGAACAGTAAGAAGGCGAGGGAGTGAGCAGTGTTTAAGAAGCCACAGGAGTTGATTAAGAAGTGAGTGATTAACGTGTTAAATAATGCAGAGGTATAAAGAAAAATGAGAGTAATTTGTCAATTTAGAGGTGGTAGAAGGGTTTCAATAGACTGGCAGGGTCAGAAAAAGGTCAGACACCAGATTGCGGCAGTTCAGAAATTACTGGGAGGTCTGGAAGTGGAGACGATGAGAATAGACTAATCATCATTTTTAAAATATAAAGGCAATACACATAATTGGTGGAAAAGGTCATGGAAGAGATAAGAGGAAAGGGAATCTAAAGGGCAGGTGGATGAGTCAGTTTTTGAAACTTTCAAAATCTTGTGATGGCCTGGTTGATGTCTTGTTACAATCTTTATGATTAATAAGATTGGCAATTAAAAATGAGGCTAAATATAAAAATCTCCAATAGCTGTCTGTTTATTGATATATACAGTAATCTATAGAGAGGAGATATGCAGTGTGTTCCAAAAAGTCAGAAAACAGAACTGAACTTATTTTTAATTTGTTTTAATAGCTTTATTGATGTATAATTTACATACTATAAAATTCACCCATTTAAAGTGTGCAGTTCAATGATTTTTAGTATATTTAAAGAGTTGTGCAACCATCACCATAATCTAATTTCACTCCCCATCTGCACTCTCCACACCCCAGCCACAGGCAAACACTACGTTATTTTCTATAGATTTGCCTATTCTGGACACTTCATATAAATAGAATCATGCAATATGTGGTCCTTTATGATAGACATTTCAGTTAGTATAATGTTTTTAGATGTATTCATGTTGTAGCATGAATCAGTGCTTTTATTTGCTGAATAATACTTCATTGGATGGATATGCCACGTTTACTTATCCAACCATCAGTTGGTGGACATCTAGGTTGTCTATTTTTTGGCTATTTTGAATAATGCTGCTATGAGCATTCATGTACAAGTTCTTGTGTGGATGTATGTTTCAATTTTCTTGGTTATAGAAGTAGGTGTACAATGCCAATCATGTGGGAACTCTATGTTTAATCACTGAGGAAATGCCAGACTATTTTCCTAAGCAGCTGCGCCATTTTACATTTTCTCCAGCAGTATATGAAGGTTCCGATTTCTCCACATTCTCTTTTCCCCAACCCTTATTATTTTCTGTTCTTTTTAGTTGTAGAATGAACTTGCTTTTATACAATAGATAAGTTACGTTTTCATATAATATGCTCAAGATGTTTTCCTTTAATCTGCAGATACCTTTTCAGTAAAGCCGCCTTAAATTTAAAGTCATCTATTCAATTGTTAATCAGAAAAAACACCATAAATTCAGTACAGTATTTTCTCTGGGATTCCAGATTTTGGGGGGCATTCTGTAAGATATCTAGAATATATACATAATGTGTGCTTGTGATAACGGGACATTCATTTTGGCGGTTGTGGCCGTGTCGACAGCATAATCTACTATGCGAGAACAGTACTGGCCTCATTACCACTGTCCAGTGGGTTGCAGAGCTCTGGGCAGCTGGTCAGATGCAGAGTCCACTATTAGCAGTGTGGTGGTCATAGCGTCTTTGTCCTGTTTCTTCTGTTAAATTTTTCCTCTGATCCTGGATATTGCCCAGCATTTCTTATTCCCGCCCTTTTTGGGAACCTAGCTCTTCTACCTGCTGATTCTGGGAGCTACTCTAAAACCTTTCAATGTATTTCTTTCTGTTTTAATCACGGAAAATCAGTGTTCCTTGTTTAGAACTAAGAATCCTCAGCTATAAATCTGTCGTTTTATTTTCATCACTGATGTGATAGAACAGAAAAGCTGCGTGTTCTTTTCATGGAAAAAGTGATACCAAAGGAAATATTAATTCAGCAAAGATGAAGGAGATCCCTAACATCTATCCATCATGAAAATGCATTATCTCAGAGAAATTAAAACTATTCACACAAAAATCTGTACACAGATACTCGCAACAGCTTTATTTGTCATGGCTTCAAACTGGAAATGACCGAGATGTCCTTCAACAGGTGAATGGTTCAATGAACTGTGATATATTCATACTCTGGAATACGACTCAGCAGTAAAAAAGGGACAGGCTATCAAAACCCAACAACTTGGCTGAATCTCCAGGCAATTGCACTTGATGAAAAAAAACTGATTCCAAAAGTTACATACCATATAATTCCATTGTATAATATTCTTGAAATGACAAAATCGTAGAAATGGAGAACAGAGTAGTGGTTGCCAGGGCTCAGGAATGAGGGGTGGGACAGGAAGGAGCTTTATAATAAAAGGCAACATAAAGGATCCATATGGTGACGAGAATATTCTATATCTTGACTGTATCAATGTCCATATCCTGGTTGTGATATTGCACTATAGTTTCACAAGGTGTTACCACTGGGGCAAACTGGGTAATGGTACATATGATCTCTCTGTATTATTCTGCATAACTCCATGTGAATCTTTTAATTTTCTCAAAGAGAAAAAGGTGCCTTGAAAGGTATGTGCTTTCTTATGAGAAAAAGACCTGATCTAAAACGTCTAGAACCTTATTGTTTTGATATGTGGATATTCCAAAACAAAATACATGTAATTATGTGTCATGCAGTGCTGCTTATTGCATTAACTTTTTTTTTTTAAATCACAAGCAGTTTGGTATACCTTGGTTTCTTGGTGCCCTGGAAATAATAAAGGAGTGAGACAACTAAAGAAAGTAGAAAAAAAAAAAAGCCTCCTTCAAACCATAACATTCATTCCAGATCAGTGACGTTTGGTCTAATGTTTTGAATATCAAAGAGAAATGAAAGCTACACAATTTCCCTTCAACAAGTAAATGAAAGAACTAATACCATCTATCAGTTATGTGCATACTGACACAATCAATGAAGAATAATTTTGGGGGAGCCCATTTTGAAAACTTCAGGGATTATTGATTTTTTAAAAAAATAGATATGTTACTTTACTGATGAAAACATCATTTGAAAGAGAAATCTCAGATTCTCATGTGCAGTGGAAATCATTACAGGTTTGACATCATATCTGATTTTGGTTATTTGATAAAGAGGGGAGCCTCAACTCTGAATCACGATTTTTATGAGCTGCCTTGTTATCAGAGATTCTAACAAAAATTCTTAAAACCATATTTTATTGCTGCCCTGAAATTTGTCAATGTACTTAATGTCAGAACCTTCTTAAGAGTTTTGCTAAGAAATGGAAATATAATGGAATATGTAAGGCTTTCAAGAAAACATCCTGGAGCATCTGGTTGAATTTCAGGCAAAATTAGTTTTTGTAGAAAAAATAATACAGCATAATTCGCAGGCCAATGTAAGGAGAATAAATTTGGCCTGAATAGTGCTTGGATTATTTGGCTAAATAATAAGGTAAAATCACCTTTATTTAAGGCTGTGTGGTCATCTTTATAGTGATGCTGAAAACAAATATAAGCTTCTCTGACCAAAGTGCTGTTGTGCAGGAAGAGATCAGAGACAGATGTCAGTTCAAATTTCCCAGTGCTGGAAAAGTTAAGCTTCACATAAGCCAGGATCAAAATTGGTAAAGACTTGTCTGTTTATCCACTGGCAGATTCTGCAAACACCTTAAAACATTGCAAATAATTCTGAATATAAATTCTTCGATGACCTTAAATATGAAATATAAATTCATAATCCTTTCTTACTGACACAGATAGGAACAGTGAAGAAGAACTTGCTGGAGATAATATCTTGAATTGAGGACAAGGAAAATAATGGAGCATGCCTTCTGACTTGAAGACTTTTAGTCCTTTGGCACAGGGCAATGGTCCTCCAGCAGTGTGACCAACAGTAGCTTCAGTTTTGTGGTGTTCTTTTAGTTATGTAGATTTTATAGTCATATAGGGTTTTCTAACTCATACATTGAAAAGTCAAAAATGATTAGACGATATTGTTAAAAGAAACAAATGATGTTACAGTACTGTTGAAGAATATGATTCGAGTTTTATTTAAAAACACCAACTGTAACTGTTTTATAGATATATTGATGCAGGTTTTTCAGTTCTTAGGGTCAAATTTGTGATGATACACCAAGGCATTAATAATTATCTTCTCTGGGGAGTGAGGAGGGCAAACAATCAGTTATGCACCTCTATTACTTTTGTAATAAAAAGTATTGTATATATGAAGATAGCATACATGTTATCAGGGTAAGCATATATGTTGTCAAGACTAAGTCTAAGATTTGAACAGTTCAGCTTCTTTTTCAAGAAAGCAAACTGCAGAATCTCACAGAAATCTATTTTTGTGAAGAAATAAAATTTGTAGGTGTTTTTGCTTGTTCTACTTGAAAAATTTAGAATCATTTTCTTTTTAGGAAGAAGCAAATGATTGACTTCATGAAAAAGTAAAAAGACAAAGACATAACTGTTTGTAAGGATTATATTACAAATTATGTCCATGGGAAGAAATAGCTTTCTAATTGCAATAAAATGAATATGCAAGAAATCTAGGTTCAGGATTATTTTAGGGCATAGACACATACCTTTATGCAATATTCTCAAAGAGAATCAAGGCCCCAACTGATTAAGAAACACTGATGTATGGGGTATTGAGGTGGGGTCTTCTTCTTATTTATATGTCCATCCACTTTCAACTTCAATCTCTATTTCTCATCATCAGAGTAACGAGTAGATCCCTTTCTAGAATCTCTCCTTGATGTCATCATTTGTTTCCTTTCTCTTTATTTTAGAACAGACACACCCCCTCTACCAGGAGACAATAGAGAAAGTTGCTAAGATTTTTGTCATGACTCTGTGACCTGCCGTCTCCTAAGGAAAAATAAACCATGATGGTGGATTAGAATGAAAGTATTATTGATTGAAGAACTGTCTCCAAAGGGTTATCAATGAATTTGCTGGCATGACACTCCCAACAAGATATAGAGGGGTGCAGAGATAGGCCCAGTACATTATTTTCATCAATAATTTGGATTAATTATGTGCATGTTTCATCTAATAATGGTTCTTTTTTCATATGGACAAAAATGCTAACAATAAAACGTTTCATCAAAATGACTATTAAAATCTGTGGTCAGGAATAGAAAAGTTCAGTAACAGCCAATTCTGGGTAGAACACATGTAAAAGAACACTAAACTGCATGCAAATCAATACGGCAAAGGTCAGACAAAACCAAGGGATCGCTGTTCCGCCGATGACCAGCGTTAGCAGTGTCCGTCTGGAGCAGGAAGTCTCTTTTGCTTTTCTCCAAAATAAACTGCAATTCAGGGGGCTCCTTTTAATTCACACTAATCGGATGTTTGAAAGATATGGTAGCCAGTTTTAAACTTAGAAGATATATGCCTCTTTTGTGGATGAATGTTTGAAACAGAAAAAAGGAGAGGTGAGTAGGTCAGGATTTCGATCTCAGTTTGTGTACTAAAACCCAGTGTGGCGCTGGGAAAGTCACAAATGCCCTCTGGGCCCCAGCATTCGCACTCTGTAAATTCAGAGAGATGGAACACTAAGGAAAATCTTAAAATAATATTTTAAATCTAAAATTTTATGATCCTCTTTAAAGCACTGATATATCTATATGCTATGTTTTTTCTTTATAAAGGGGAATACAAACATCTTTAGAAATGTTATTTTAATGTAATCAAAATGTATTTTAATGTAATCATTACAATAATGAAATATTATAATTGAAAATGACTAGAAAAGATGACGTTGGCTTTTGGTTTTATTATCAATTGTATTTCTAGAGAAGTAAAAATTAAAAAATAACAATAAGATCTGCAAGTGATTTACATAAAACCTTCATCAATAAAGTAACATGACTGCAACTGTTTCTAGTTTCACTAAAGCAACAACAAATAAAATTTACGTGTATCGTGCAGTATAATTAAGTTCATCTAGATCAAAATTAGAATTTAGAGATATTTTATTAAGTGCGCTATAGTTTATAAAATGCTTAAGATACCACATCAGTCTTTTAGCATATTTGTTAACATTTAATAATGAAAGGATTAGACAAGATAGTTCTTGTGGATACTTTTTCATATCCCTGCATAAGCTACTGGGGGAGAATTCATTGGCCAAAGTATTCGAGTCCAGATTTTGATAAGGTCCTTCAGACTGTACCAGAAGATCTCCTTAGCATTACAGTCCTGCCTGGGACTGCCTAGGTTTGACACTGGCTTTATTTCAGTGGGACAGATTCTAGCACAAAAGGAAGCAGCAGGTTAAAAAAGATATAAGAAACATGGCTATGAGGAAAGTTTATGCTTAAAGGTAAAGAGGAGTGGTTTGAATTTCTAAAAGATGAGAGACTAAGCCACTTAGATCTTTCAAAGTACTGAAATAGTCATTTTTTAAGTAAAAGCAAGACTCGGAGCTTCAGAGAGTTCAGAGAACTTCATCCTGGAGCTACTGATACAGGCACACCAGGGATTGTCAGATACTGCAGGGCACTCTCTCAGCTGTCAGGAAATAAATCTCTCTATCAGATGGAAGCAGTCCGAGTTGGAGCAAGTGCTCCACAGCGTGTAACCCTGGGAGCTCTCAACACGCCTGGTGAACAAGGGCACCCTGTGTGCTCTGATTTATGTATATCTGTAAAGTTACTCCTGGTATAGTCAACAGAAAGAGACTGATGGAGAATGCTATCACTTGAAACGCTTTCATACTGTTCCCACCTCCCTCAGCCTATTGACCATGGCTACCAGGAAACAGGCATCATGGAATGTGCCCAGCAGTCCTTTCCTTTCCACTGTGACCCCTTACAAGGACTACTGCTAGAGCCACCACTCACTTCCTGTGTCAGTAGAGAACAGCAAGTACATATATTTGGGTTTGAAAGGTGGTCCTGTCAATTGGTTGTCCTGTCAATGGGTTGTCCTCTCAGTGGACTATAATTTATCAAATGCCTGCTGTGATACATACTTGCTGACAAATTTCACATGTTCCTAAACATGCAACCGGAGTTCCTTCCCTAATCAATTGCACGTGTCTTGTGCTGTGTTTCATTCTCTGATATCTCTGGGGCATTCATATCTTTATTTCATTATATTTATAATCCCACAAGGTCCAAATTATATTGGATCTGTGCTAGTACTAATCAGTAAAATGTGGGTATCATTGTTTGGTTGCTGTTAAAATTGTCTATGATTTGTAACTTAATGAAAGATAAGGAGTTGAATAAAATAAAAGCAGGATATGATGAATTTTATAACATGTGATACTTGCAAATAAATTTAACTCATATGTTAGGAGTTAGTTTTGCAAGAAGATGTATAAAGATGCCACAGGAAAGCATGCATTATGGGATTCATATTGTAGAATTCAAAGGCACAAAACATTTTGGACAGTTTGGGTTTTGCTGTTGATAGACAATATACCGAAGTCAGTGGCCCAGTTACTCAAGAGCATTATTTTATGAGGGTTTTAGATAGGGCAAAGGAGGATGAAGGATTTCAGAAGTTTTAAAAAAAATAATGAGGGCTGACATGGTACAGGAAAATTTGTTACATATGGGAGAATTATGTAGACCTAGCATAATTATGAAGAATTTTATGGCTGAGATTTTGTGTGTTCTCAAAGTCAACAAATGCAATTTTTAAACTTACTTTTTAAAAAATGTTTCATACTTGTGTTATGTGTATATATATTTTGCTTTTCTTTACCCTTCCCAAGAGAATAAACACCTAGAGAACAGAACTCTGTCTTATATACCATTGTAAGCAACTAGTCACCTAGAATATTATTAGCATATAGTAGCTTTCAATAAACATTTGTGGATTATAAAAGTAAGCTGTTGTTCCATGAGATTTATTGCATTCTTTTTTGAATTTTATGCACATATACTTTATTTTTTCCCTTATAATATCTAGTTTCTCCCTACAACCACTGCCTGGCTTTACTTCATTTTATTTTTTGTTTTATAGTTTTTTTCCTAGTATTAGTCCCAATATTCTGAAAGAAAGGGATAATTTCTTTCTAACTCTATTGTGGCTTCTGTTTTACTCCCATTCAAATTAGAAAGATTCATATTATATCATTTATTTCCACTACACAATTCTTGCATAGACTGTGTGAGCTCTTTTGAAAATTATGATACCTTGGTACTTTAAAATGGAATGCAACAATGATAAGAGGACCACAAGGTGCTGGTGAAGTGAAGGGTTTTGCTCCATGCATTTCCACAAGAATTACAAGAAGGAGCAGAGTAGGAGGCTGAGTGACAGGACAGTCCTATCACTGTTGACTCGGCGGCAACAATTGTTTTGCTATAATGAAATCTAAAAGTAATTTTTACTTTTGCTGAATATGTGATACAGAAAATTTCAAAGTAGTGTACTAAAACTCTGCTTCGATTTTACGAGATTTTAAGTTAGTGTCGGTTTCTCAAATTTGTAAATGTGTGCTATTGTATAGAAAAACACTGAGCAGACTTCCTGTCCATGTACTTCCAGTGCCCCCACGGAGATAAAGAAACAGACAGCATATGATAAAAACAAAAGCTACTATGGGTATAGTAAACTTATAAATTAACACAACTGGCCCATTCAGACTGTTGGTAAGCCATGTTGATGTATTTTAAACAAGTCCTTAGATGGCGATAAATAGCAAAAGCATTCTAAATGAACAACTGCTTCAGTAATAAATATTTTGTGAATAAGACTTAGAGCTATTTCAGTGAAGTTTTGGTTGGTTTACTTTTCAAAAAGCGTTAGGAGGCATCCTTTATTGACATAACTATATATATTTTCCCATATTTTTCAATTACACTTAAGAATCTCTTTGTTTATTCTTTTAAATTAATTCTAACACCTAACTGGGTGTATCACTATTAATGTTGCACTGTTTTTCTTTGTGCAGCAAGTTTGACAATGAGTATGACATATTTGATGTTATAATTCATATTAAAGATGTTAATAAGCTAATATTTGTTTTAACACCAAATCCAATTTTGAAAGGAAAAACAAGAAATATTACTAACTGTGAATTTAAATAATTAAAAAATAAATTATATATAGGTCCTGAGTTCCTCTTAAGCTGTCCATTCTTACAACCATTTGTCATACAAAACTTGTTGATTCTTATTTAGATACTTTGCGTTAAGATAACATTTGCTTTGGAAGGTAATTATTTTGATAGTCTTTCATCCATTATAGTTCAGAAAAGAGGTAGGGCTTTAAAAAAATAATTCCTAATGAAATATGGAATTATGCCAAACCTATATTGGAAATGTTTAAACTATCCTTAAAATGGACGCATTCAAGAAAATAAAATAATTAGTGGTAGGAGAGATAATATATTGCTTTACAATATTGCTAGAGTCAGTCGTTATGAAAGCCACTGCTTCTACTCTTATTTCTTCAATTTTAAGATGTCAATATCTGTAAATAGTACCATCGATTTAACATAAGCTTTCCTGGGAAAAAAACAGAAATGACTTGCAAGTTTCTTTTAAAATCCATTGTAGGATGCACCCTAACCTAAGGAATGTTAAAATGCGAAAAAATAATTTGTATTAATATTGCAAAAATGTGGTAACGTATCTGTGTATTTACAATCTATAACCTTCCAAATGAGACTTGCCATTTTGCAACAGACAGCTTTTCATCCAGAGTGAATGTGTTTACTTAAAGCTGTGATAGCCTTGCTGAGGTTGTTGTAAATATATATATAATAATGAATGGGTATACCTTGATAGCAAGTCATTGTATGATCTCTTTTTTCTTTCTAGTCAAATTTGTAAGTACATGAAATATATTTGGAAATATTTCACTTTGTAGTAACATCCTTTTTCTATGTCTGAAGAATGTCATTTGAGATGTAGGAAGTTTACACATTACTTTGAAGAAATAAAAATCGTGAGAAGAAATAAATCATTATCAAGTGAATTATTACTAACAGGGTTTTCTCCCCAATAAAAGTTTGACATGAGCAAAGTTTTAGGTGCAAAGTAGAATTTGATTTTGTGAAATAGATTATATTTAAAGTTACATTCTCGATACTTGAATTAACACAGCTTAGACTGAACCACTAAGACAAAAAATGACATTTTTATTAAAATAAATCAAATGTTTATTAGGATATGAAGACTTATAGGAATAAGAGAAATAGTTGTATTTTAAGAAAAAGATCTAAATTATCCATATTACTTTTGCCTTGCTACTGTTATTTACATGATAATTATATAAAATATTTGAAAATTTGATAGTTATTCAGGAATTACACATGATACCCACATAACAATTTCTAGAAACTTGCTTACTTTAGGTGAACACTTAAATTGCAATATACAATCAATTCAGTACTTACATTGGAATATATACATAAATACATATATGTCTTGTGTGTCAGTACAAAATTGCCAGTAAACACCTATTTTGATCTTATGGACAGATGCAAAACAAGCAGAATGGAATGAATTTAAATAGTCTTAATTAAGCCTGTTTTATAGGCTTAATTAGGTATGCACCAGCTTAAAATACATCTGGACTATAAAAGGGGCATAACGATTATCTGAACTAACAATTTGAAGTTGTTGTTGGTTTTCAAATTCCTCTGTCGGTGTCTATATGTGTCAATGCGTTTGAGTAAAGATAGTAGCTATTACTTTCAGTAGTTCTTTCTGGTGCAAGTGTTCATGGTTATGCTTAATGTGTGTGTGTGTGTGTGTGTGTCTAAATGGTAGATTTGGAAGTGTAATGAACAACAAGTTCACTGGAGCAAAAACCCAAAATCAGAGTCTTTTGGGCATTCATTTATAAAGTAATTTTTCAAAATTTTTGGTATTCTACAAATAGCAATTTACTATTAAGGGAAATTAAAATGACAAAAGTCCACTCATTTTCCACTATGGTAGTAACTTAATTGTTTTCTTACTTGCATGCCCCTTGAGTCCTTGTCCTATTTACATGTATTCTTTTTGTGTGTGTGTGTGTGCTGAGGATGATTCAATCTGAGCCAGCATCTGTTGCCAATCTTCCTCTTTTTGCTTGAGGAAGATTTGCCCTGAGCTAACATCCATGCAAATTCTCCTCTATTCTGCATGTGAGTCACTGCCACAGCATGGCCACTGATGAGTGGATGGGAACTGAACCCGGGCCACGGAAGCAGACTGCACCAAACTTAACCACTAGGTCACAAGGCCGGCCCCCTACCTGCATTCTTTGTATTTGTTTACTTATAATGTGAATGCAATTTTGCATTCTACTTTTTAACTTAGTATTTCAAAATGTAGAGCTCTTACATGGTTATCTTTTGCAATAGTTACATAATATTCTTTGAGATGGTTTGCCTCTTGTTGCTGTTTAAGTATGTTCTTAGTATTAAAGTTGTAATGTTTGTATTGAGTTTTTGTTTGCAAAACATGGCTATTTACCACTGACGTTACAGGATTTTCATTAATTATATTAAATAAAACTCTTCTGTTTTATAGTTAACAACACTTATCATAATGAAACTTGTAATGAATCTAGTATATAATACAGTATAGCCCCTTGAAACTGTTTAATAATTTAACACATTCCTTTAATTTCTAGAGTTCTTCATATATATGTGTATATAAATATATGCACACACACCTATGGTTATAGTAATGGTCTAAAATATAGGAAGAAGAAGTGTTTTTCTTTTAAATGCATCTCAAGAGCAGAGTCTATGCCTTCCTTTGATAAATCTATGCAATTATTGATTCCATTGTCCTGTTGTGAAAAAGTCTAGTTGAAAATCGCAGTATCTTCTGCTTATACCTTTCAACAGCTAAGACTTTGCTGAGCATCATTGTCTATGTTTTAGATAATGAATTAATTTTTGTCAATTTCGAATAGAAGATGTGTGTTTGTTAAATTATTTTTACTTCCCTGGGTGTTCTAGTACCCTCCTTCCGCATGGCTGCTTTTCACCAATCAAGTAGATACATCAAATACTTCTGCTAACTAAATCTCATGATCAACAACAGGATGAATTTGATGAAAGTTAGGCAATAAGAAAACTCAGTGGGATCCAGAGATAGAATCAATAAGTTAAGATTAGAAATGAAGTAACAAGTTCATTAACCAACCACTAGCTAACCTAATTTGTTTAAAAAAGGGAGAACTCTTTCTATGTATTTTCAATAAGTATGGAATATTTTCATGGATAGATATTGTATTTTCAAAATATTAGAAAACTTTGAATGTTTCTTTGCTAGTAAATTTTAAAATCTGGATCATATTGTTAAATTTCGCAATTAACTCAAAAAAGAGGTAATAGGCCTCTGGATAGCAATAATTTCAAGATTACTTCAAAGAATTATACCTAAAAAAATGCATCAGAAACTTTGGAGAACATGTAATTTTGAGAGCCTTCCCTCAGCCCAGCATGGGATCATATCAGCCTCAATATCTACGTGCCAGTTGAGAATCTCTGGTCTGGAAAAGAGTCCTAGAAAAAGCAAGGAGGAAGTGTAAAGGCCCTGAGGCAGAAACATGTTTGTTGAGTTTAGGTACATTAAGAAGACAGATGAGAGTGAGAGGGAAAGTAGGCCAGACAAAGTGAGATCTACAGGGCCTTGTGAGGGGGATTGGAAGGCATTATACAGATTTAGCAGATGGGTGTCATGATCCAACCTACCCTTAAGGGTTCCTGTGGATTAAGAATGGATTTACAGAGAAGGACAGAAGCACCATAGCTATAGGAGGCTGTCGTCATGATCCAGGCAAAAGATAATGGTGATTTGTACCGGGTTGATAGTTTTGGAAGTGATGAAAAGTGACAGGATTCTGAAAATATTTTGAATGCAGCATCCAAATAGATTGTTGATTATGTGGTTTTTGAGGATAAAAGAAAAAAGAATAAACAAGCTTTGGCCTGAGTGGCTGTATTCCTAGTTGTATTCTATTTCAATTAATTACAATTTTTATTTAAATAGCCACATGTGTCTAGTGTTACCCTACTGGCCAGTGCAGAGCTAGACGGTGGGGGTGGAAAGGGGACAGAAGAAGTCGAGGACTGAGCTTCTGGGCCCTTCAGGTTGAGGCCTTAGACCTGGAGATGCTGGGGAACCAGGAGACTGAAGGAGTCGCAGGAGTGAGGTGGCAGGAGCTAGGAGAGAGAGTGGCTCTAGGGGTCACATGCAGAAACCAACCCAGGACAGACTCAGGAGGGACTGATCCATGGGATCAAACGCTGGCTATAAGCTGTGTCAGATGATGACTCCAAACTTGCACTGAACTTATCAGTGAGGATGAGACTTTTTGATCTTGACAGTGTTTTGTGATTGTTGTATTCAGGACCAGTGCCTGACTGGAGGTGGCTGAGCAGAGAGCCCGCCCTTTTCTTCTGTGTGTGTTGCTCCCATCCCTTCCTTAATTGGATTGCAAAATCCTTGAATGTATATTTTTCACTTTTATATTTTTGTATGAGTAATTGCCAGACACAGTGTTTTCTTGTGTTTTAAACGGTTAGAAATAAAAATGTTGTGTTCATAAATGTCATTTTATTCTTATAACTTTCCCATCATTTCAGAAATAAATGAATTAGGTTAAAAAATGATCAAAAAATTGTTCAAAACGAACAAAAATATTTAAACCATAACATGAAAGAAAATTAATATTACTAATAATTGGCTAGGAAGATTTGCAACAGTGATCCATACTTTTAAAAAATGGTTTGTCAAACTCAAAGTATAATCCTAGTGTTATCAGTACAATTAAAAATAATGATCAGTCAGTAATGTCTAGTAACTCTAAAAAGCAATAGTTATTCTAACTAGGAGAATAGCTTTCTCTAATTGTGCAGAAGTATTCTTTGGTTGAAAGGCATGATAATGTCTGTGATTACTCAAATAAAGGAAGCAGCACTATCCAATTTTGTATTATTATACTTAAAGTAAAAGGAAGAAAGTGAATATGAATATCGCATTGTGCAATTAAATAATTAAGATAAATATTTATCACTTCCCCATTTTACATTCTAATGTGCAAAGGACATTTAAACTGCAAAGTTTTCTATGTGAAAAACTGATTAAAATTGCAAACACTACTGTATTCCTGTTGTGATGTGCTTTTAAATTTTTTTGGAAATTTTTATGTGAAGAATATTTTGTTAAATGTAAAAAATACATAATCTGAGTCGAAATATGGCTAAAGATATTTAATGAAGGAAATGAAATAAGTATTTTTGTTTGTGAATGTAAATGCTTGAAAAATTAGGACAAATTGTTTAATTAGCAGGACAATTTCCAAAGCTCACTGTAGAATGTGAGAAATTTAACACTGCACAAACTAATGCTTAGAAACTTTCATTTTTAGTCAACTTTTTGGAACAGTTACTTGAAGTCACACAACTTTTCAAAAAAACGTTAGAACATTATCCAGCACACAGAGCTGGCATATTTGGCAGAAAATGAAATATGGATGATGTAAAACTGCATGAAAATGGAAAAATATACCCAAACTCTCCAAAATGACAATTTACACTCTTTTGTCACTCAATCCTAGGGGCTATACAAATGAGTGAAAGACCATAGAAGGTTTCAAAACTGTAAACATATTACACCAAAAATTACTGTTCCCTCAGGTGTTTCTACAATTTTGAAGTAAGCACCACTGGCTATCACATGTGAAAATACTGATGGAGAAGACCTCATCTCCATCCAAATCAACATTTTGACGACTTTATCATTTTGGACCAATGCACCCTTGGTCTTATCTCCAATTCTCAATCTTGTCAGTGCTGTATCTTTCCACACTGTTCTTTGAAAAAAAAAATTTTGTTATTATTAGGATTATTAAATTGTAAATGTGAAGGATTCCC